>NC_134273.1:44630768-45830768 GCF_031893055.1 Leptodactylus fuscus | reverse complement strand
GTGCCAATACTTTTGTCCGGCCCATTTTTGGAGTTCTGTGTAAAATGATCAATGATTTGACTTTTTTTTTTCATTCTCTTTTGTGTTTTTTCATTGCAAGCAAAATAAATGATGATATTAATACCAAAGAATTTGTGCTTGCAATCATTTTCTGGAAGAAAACGAGTATTATCTGACAGAATTGCAGGGGGGCCAATACTTTTTGTCCAACACTGTAGGTTCTCCTTACAGCAACTTCATTCTAGCTGGTCAGTATAGGGCCTATATCTTATAATAAGCTCTGCCTACAGCAATATTACTAACAAAAACAAACATTTTAAAAATATATATTTTATTGAAATAAAACGCTTCACACAATCCAAATTATCCATTTTATTAATAAAAAAAAAATCCACCTTCACTAGTCATGAGCATAGTCTATCAAAGCCAAATAAACTCCATAATCACCATAGTATTACCTGCTCCTATGGAATAAACCAGTCAATGGCATCTCATGTGATGGGGTTATTAGAGTAAAGCCAGGATCACGTGTGCTCCAGGTTCTACATTATTTAGGTCTGTCGTGAGATCCAAATGACGAAGAACCAGACCACTAAAACCGGCAGGCAGTTTGCAAACCCATTCAAATGAAAAGGTTTAAAAAGTGTCCGCTGGTGAGCGCCCATGTCTTTTGCTCTCCATGGTGAAATCAGTTTTTTTTTTAACCGGACACAAAGTCGGACATGCAGGACTTTGTGTCTGGTTAAAAAAAAAAAAATGGTTTTGCCACGGAGACCAAAAGACGCTCACCGGCAGACACTGAATGCCGGGTTTCCATCTCCTGTCGGCAGAGGTCGGAAACCCACAATGCGGAGATTGGGCGCTAGTGTGAACCCACCCTTAGCATCAGTTGGTGTTAGTTAGCCTCAGGGCTCGTTCACATCTGCGCCCAGTCTCCGTTCTGCAGGTTTCCGTTTCCTGCACAAAACAGAGGCAGGAGACGGAAACCTGCAGGACTCTTTCATACCCATTCATTTGAATGGGTTTGAAAGATGTCTGGCTGTGAGCGCGGTGAGTGTTTTATGCTCTCCGCCACGAAACCGTTTTTTTTAAATCGGACACAGAGTCGGACATGCAGTACTCTGTGTCTGGTTTTAAAAAAACGGTTTCACGGCAGAAAGCATAAAACGCTCACCACCGCTCATGGCCGGACCCGCTCTGACAACTTTCCGTCTTCTGCATGCAGAAGACGGAAAGCTGAGAACGGAGACCCGAATGCTAGCGTGAACCTAGCGTCAGTTAATGTCTGTTTTTTATACAGTCCGTTTTTTTTTTATCTGTTTATGCTTTCTGAGCATGCGCAGAAAATAAAAGAACACAAAATAACGGACAGTACCTGATGGCTATCAGTTACTGTCCGTTTTCCATAGACCTCAAGGGGGCATTCACACTACCGTTGGTGTCCGATTGCAGTGTCCGTTGCTACTGTCCGTTCAAGATTTTAGCAACGGACACTAGCTGTGTCCGTTACAATTTCATTTCAATGGGATTTCATCTGTTGTCCATTTGTGTCCTTAAGGGTCCGTTAACAACCATGTCCGTTTTTTCAAGCGGACAAAGAAATCACACATGCAGGATTTTTTTGTCCGTTTGAAAAAACGGACAGAAAGTGTCCATTTTTTTTTTTTAACATTGAGGTCTATGGGCAACAGACATATAACGGACAGTAACTGATGGCCATCAGTTACAGTCCGTTATTTTCTGTCCGTTTATTTTTTGCACATGCTCAGAAAGCATAAACAGCAAAAAAAAAAAAAAAAAATGGACAGTATAAAATATGGACACTAAGGGGGCGTTCACACTACCATCAGTGCCCGACAGGTAGTGTCCGCTCCTAGTGTCTGCTCAAAATCTTGCACGGACATTAGCAGCGGACACTAGCTGTGTCCATGACACTTTTCATTCATTTAAATGGCGATCGGGTGCGTTCTTCTGCACTCCGTGCCCTTCCTTCACTGTCCACATGTAAAGATGTCCGATTTTTCAAGCGGACAGAAAAAACCTACATGTCGGGTTTTTTCACGGACAGGTAGTGTCCGCTCCTAGTGTCCGCTCAAAATCTTGCACGGACATTAGCAGCGGACACTAGCTGTGTCCGTGACACCTGTCATTCACTTGAATGGGCATCGGGTGCGTTCTTTTGCACTCCGTGCCCGTCCTTTCCTGTCCGCAAGTGAAGATGTCCGACTAACACATTAACATCAGTTACCATCAGTTAGTGTCAGTTAATGTCTGTTATGATAGGTGTCTGTTTTTTTTCTTTTAAACGGACACCTTCATAACGGACACCAACGGTAGTGTGAACGCCTCCTAAAAATAACAGACACTTGCTGTTTTTTCAAACGGACAGAAAAGTCCTGCATGTAGGATTTTTTTGTCCGCTTGGAAAAAACGGACATGCTTGTAAACGGGCACTAAAGGACACAAACGGACACGAGATAAAGTCCTATGCACTCCCTTTTCCATCATCTATTTCCACAACAGTCTTCAAGGCTATCCGATCTCTAGCTATAAGTGCTTGGCTCCCGCTTCCTCTATAGAAGACAGATCTGTGATGAAGAGACCCCGCCCTCCTCAGCCAGGCCCCGCCCCTTATAGGTGGCATCGCACCTACCAGGAGCAACTGTACTCTAGTCACTAACGTTCTACATCTTAGCAACAACAGCGCATGCCCGGAAAAGAGCGACAACATCCCGTCACGTGACGTGTACCGGCGTGCGCATTTCGCTTCCCTCAAGTAACATGGCGGCTCACGTGGAGGCTCCGGCGCCCGAAGAAGAAGAAAAGACTTTTCGGGATTTGGTGAGGAAATAGTCGGAGATTTTCTCGTTCTGTCCATGTTCCCTTTGTAGGAGTCTATAGCTGTGTTAAAGGTTTAGCAAACTGCAGCCACCGCGTGAGCAGCTGCTCGTCTGACCAGCTGTGTATTCACTCTTCAGCTCTGATACTTAGGCTTATGGTCTCTCTGTTACCAATATTAGAGAAATAGAGAACACCCTTAAGGGAATGCTACATGTTAATGCAGAAGCGTCTGGACAGGGCTATAGAGGTCACGTGTTATCTAGGTAATCCTGAGGACTAGAGTGTTTTACAGCCCAGTATGTATGGGGTGCTGCTCACAATACCTGTGCCCACATACACTAGAGATAGCAGTGTCTTATACTTTTCCAGCTCTGGTAGTTTCATTGAAATGAATGAATCAGGGGAGCAGATATCTGACCCCTCCCCCCACCTGTGGTCATCCTGGGCTGCACAACAACACTGTCCTTGTGACCTGAAGAACCCCCCACTCATCAGTAAGTTCCCTCCATGCTCTGTGACTAGAATATCCTTTTAAGGCTCCATGTTTTGGAAACAAAACATTTTTGTTAGAATGCGGTAAAAAATAGGCCCTAAACTAACCCCTCTCCACCCCTCCTAAATTCTAATTTACTTATATAAAATATATAAATTATATATATACACACACACACACACACACATACCTGGGAACGTTATCATTACCCCCCTGTATATTGCATGGGTACTATTCCGTTATCGGGCCAGCAGAGCTGTTCAGCACTAGTATCGGGACAGCAGCAAGCAAGGCCGCATACCCGCATCGCAGTACAGTTCCGGACAGCATCGCGCATCGCAGATGAGTTTGGGACAGCATCGGGTTCAGCAGCATTCACACACACACACAGCTAATTGTAAGTGGATATACTTTATTTCGTAATTGCCGGCAGAGATGCTCAGCACTAGTTATCGGGACAGCAGCAGCATCGTAGTGAGAGAAATGGACGTGTCGGGCTGTGTTATATAACTTGTCTTAAACAGGAGGCATGAAATTAGCGATCTCTTTTAACAAATCTGTGAACATTGTTTCTTTGGAATGATTTTGTCGCCACATAAATTCGGCTAAGTATGACTCCAGATGCTGGCGGGCTGTTCCGCGCTGTCTTTTATTGCGCCATTTAGCACTTCCCCACAAACGTTCCACATTTTGCGTGTGGCACTGAGTGTTTGGGTCAACAAAATTGTACTTGTGGTTCACTGTTAAATGGTCGTAGCCAGCAGCTTTTAAGTCTGTAGTATTATACCCCTTCCAGCAATCAGAGTATATTATACTCCCATCTGCCACGTTGGCTTTAATAGAAGCTATCAATGTTGTAGCTGATCTTTCTGGGACTGCAACAACAAAACACTCCTTAGTCTCACGGCACAATCCTCCAAAGATCCATTGTGGTGGCAGAACCCGGCCGCTGTTGTTTTTCCTTTTTGTAAAAAGGCTTTCATCCACCTCAACCACTTTGTTTAGGCCTCCTATTTTTGTAGAAGGTCGGGATATTAAGGCACTTGTACACACTTCGCGGAGGTAATTATTCCAATCTACGAAGGTGTTGTGATTCATCTTCAATTGCTGTTCACAAAACTCTACGGATGTCAGCTCTTGGCACCAACAATAAATGAAACGGGCAGCCGTAAGAAAAGGAATGCGTGAGTTGGCAAACCAAGTTTGCGATCTCACACCCTTTTTTTCGTCACACGGACGTTTGCTGCACCGCCATTTTGGAGATGCTTTGGCCAAAAAACACATTTTCATCTGGTGGTTACGAACACAAAACCGGCTCTTATGGATCAGACCATTGGCTTTGGAACAGTTCAATTGCTGATTTTTCATCTGCAGGTAAATCCCACAGCGTGTAATCCATCTGACAAAACTGCTGAGAACTGTGACTGAAACAATGGTGAGTACTGTGACTACAACTACGAACACACTAATTTGGCGCCCAATTTTTCTGTCAGCATCGGACCAGCCCGGCACGTCCATTTCTCTCACTACGATGCTGCTGCTGTCCCGATAACTAGTGCTGAGCATCTCTGCCGGCAATTACGAAATAAAGTATATCCACTTACAATTAGCTGTGTGTGTGTGTGAATGCTGCTGAACCCGATGCTGTCCCAAACTCATCTGCGATGCGCGATGCTGTCCGGAACTGTACTGCGATGCGGGTATGCGGCCTTGCTTGCTGCTGTCCCGATACTAGTGCTGAACAGCTCTGCTGGCCCGATAACGGAATAGTACCATTGCATGTTTTCAGCTAAAGTTTGCTGTAATATTGGGATCACCTAGTGAGTGGTTGCAGTAGTTTAGGTACCGTTGCAGTCTACAGTAGAAGTACTGTATCCTGCAACTAAAATCCTCAGTGCAAGTAGCTTTGTGGATTTTTACTTTATTCTGGTAGCAGTTAGGAGCAAGAAGAAGTCCTTTGACTATATAAACCACTAGCTTTTACCCGCGACTTCGTCTGCGGTGATTTGAGAATTGGGCAGACACAGACGTGTGAAACTGTAAAAGTGCTTTAAAAAGTTTGGTGGGCTAGCAAATGTGATGTGATGTGTTATATTGTGTATGTCGTGATACAGACAATGTGATGTGTTGTATTGTGTATGTCATGATACAGACAATGTGATGTGTTATATTGTGTATGTCGTGATACAGACAATGTGATGTGTTGTATTGTGTATGTCGTGATACAGACAATGTGATGTGTTGTATTGTGTATTTCGTGATTCAGACAATGTGATGTGTTATATAGTGGAAAGGCTATATGTAAAATGTGAGTGAGTAGAGTGAGGGCTACTCCTGAGGTGACAGTAAGGAGTGTGCAGGCAGGTTGAGGCAGGAAATGCCAGGCAGTGTGTGTGAGTCTATAGCTGGGGCTAGGAGTCCTGCTTTTGTGAGTCTCCTGCTAGGAAGCCATGTTGTTTAGTGGCACCAAAAGTAGCCTGTGACTCAATCCTAAGGGAAAACTATGTTTGTGGAAAATTGCACGCAAATCCGTCCAGGCGTTTTAGCGTGATTGAGGAACAAACATCCAAACTCACAAACATCCAAACACACAAACTTTCACACTTATAATATTAGTAGGATAAGACAAACTTGTAAACTATTTGTTGTAGCTGTAAGAATAATGTAGCATCTTATCTGTAATTTTTCTGTATATTTTCCTATTATAGGTGTTCTGTTTCACCCTTTTATTCAACTGTGAAATACTGTAGCTAGAGAACAACTCCAACTTATGACTTCTATGATGATGGCATACATTCTTGTTGTTTTTACTCTTATTTGAATATTTTAGGGAGTAACTGATGTTTTATGTGAAACATGTGAACAGCTCGGATGGAAACATCCTACCAAGATTCAGATAGAGGCAATTCCTGTGGCCCTTCAGGGTAAGTTATAACTAGATGCAAACATAGCAGTTTTATTCATATGCAAATTACATGAAAGGGATTTTTGGGGTGTTTTATCTTCTGTAGGCTTCATTCTTTGCTGTAGTTTACCTCTCCTAACTGCTGCCCAGCTCAACCCAGGATGAAAGATACCGAAAAAGCCCTTTTAACCTAATATACACATAATTAAAAGAGCATTTTTTTCCCCTTGATAATGGATCCGTAACGCTGACTAACATGTTTGTAAAGAGTATAAGGTGTATTATCATTACTTTGATTTTCCTGCTGACAGATTCCCTTTAGGCTAAGGCCCCACAGGCCGGAAACACCGTGCTAAAGCATGAACGCATTGCGGTTCTTCCTGCAGCGCTTTGAACAGAAGGTTCATAGAGTTTTCCCCCGCGGACTTTGTTACCATTATATCTACGGGAAAGTCGCCGGCGTTTCCGTAGATATAATTGACATGCTGCGATTTCCAGAACTGTGTCGGTGTTTGCACTGCGGATTTTAAAGCAAAGTGGGCTTGGGATTCACATGAATATTACTGTGAAACACTGCGATTTTTCCCGTGTCATATCTGGCCCGTGGGGCCCCAGCCGTGAAGGGGTTTTCAGGGGTCTTTTTTGATACTAATTACCCATTTTCAGTATCAGGCTGGTGAAGGTCTGGCACTCTGACCTTGCAATGATCAGTTGTTTGAGGCATCCTCCAACTGGAGTACTTCAGCTCTGCTCCCATCCAAGTGAATTGTAATAGAAGAAGGGGTTACATGATACTAATTGCATCACACGGTAATTTCATTTATTTTCACCTGGTTTATGATATTGTGCCTCTTTATTCAGGTCGGGACATTATTGGTTTGGCTGAGACTGGCTCTGGAAAGACTGGAGCCTTTGCATTACCTATTCTTCAGACTTTGCTGGAAAATCCGCAGAGACTTTATGCCTTGGTTCTGACTCCAACCAGAGAATTAGCATTTCAGATTTCAGAACAGTTTGAGGCACTTGGTTCCTCCATTGGCATTAAGAGTGGTAAGTAGGCTTCCATCATTCTGGTTACATCTTAAATGTTTACTATTTAACTTCATGTTTTTGTGATTGCTTCAAAGGGGTTGTTCAGTTTCAGCAAATATGTGTAATGAAAAGTTATACAATTTACCAATATACTTTGTGTATTATGTCCTCATTGTTTTCTATAGTTCTGCTTGCTGTTATTCTTTCATTACTTCCAATGGGTGAAATCAGTCCATGTGATGGAGGTGCACATCTTGTTACAGTTACACCTCAGTGATCCAGAAATCTTGTTAACAAGCTGTGCAATTCTGTGACCATGAAGCAACCATGGACTGACTTTTATCCACTGGAAGTAAATAATGACAAAAAGAAGAAATCTATAAAACAGCGGAGAATTGACATAAAAATTGGATAACTGGTCCAACAAATAAATAGGAAAGGCACTGAAACTTAAAATTTTCCAGTCAAAGCACTTCTATGCACAGAATGTCTATCACCTAGGCACTGCTTGGTCCTTCCTCTCAATGATGATGTTTTACTGAATTAAATAAAGCCTGCAAAGTTTTATAGAGGACCTTTCATGGTTTGGGGCAATGGCAGTTCTATATACTGCAGGAATTCAGCGCACTGTCGGCTTTCCCGATCTGTGCCCCGGGTGAAGAGCTATCGGTCCCGGTACTGTAGCTCTTCACAGTCAGAAGGGCGTTTCTGGCAGTCTGTCAGGAATGCCCTTCTTCACAGCAGCGCCAAGCATTTCAACCTTTTTTCATTGTTAATCTGCCCTTTTAAGTCTAGGGGTGATTCTTAAGAATGGTGCCATTGCTGCCAGGTCTTTTCTGTTTTATACAGCAGGAATCTGAAGGCAGTGCCTATGATCAAAGGCTCTTCTGAACACAGACATTCAAGTCCTTAGATGCTGTGGTCAACTGCAACCATGGCCTTTGAAAGGTTGTTTCGCTTCCACTCTCCTTTTGCAGGATCGAACAACTCCCGTGAAATGAGTTCACAAGAGTCTTTTGACAATGGCGTCTTTTGAAGACTTCCAGGCCTGCCAATGTTAAAGAGGACCTTTCATCTGATCGGGCACAGGCAGTTCTATATACTGCTGGAAAGCTGACAGTGCGCGGAATTCAGCGCACTGTTGGCTTTCCCGATCTGTGCCCGGTGTAAAGCGCTATCGGTCCCGGTACCATAGCACTTTAGTGTCAGAAGGGCAGTTAGCCAGGGACGCCCTTCTGCCCAGCAGCGCCTATCGCGCTGCACAGTGTGAGCAGCGAGGAACGCCTCCTCCCTCTGCTCACACAGCTCGTCCATAGACGAGTATTATCAGGAGCGGGAGGGGGGAGTTACTCCCCGCTCCACAGTGCAGCGCGATAGGCGCTGCTGGGCAGAAGGGCGTCCCTGGCTAAGTGTCAGAAACGCCCTTCTGACTGTAAAGCGGTACCGGGACCGATAGCGCTTTACACCGGGCACAGATCGGGAAAGCCGACAGTGCGCTGAACTGTCAGCTTTCCAGCAGTATATAAAACTGCATGTGCCCGATCTGATGAAAGGTCCTCTTTAAACTACTGTAAGGTCATACCTGTAGCAGGGCTGAACAGTAACATAGCCAATTTCCCACAGACTATAATAATGTTAATTAACAATAATTTGTTTGGTTTTTTTGCATTAAGCTGTTATTGTCGGTGGAATTGATATGATGTCCCAATCCCTGGCACTGGCAAAGAAGCCTCACGTCGTCATTGGTATTTCTATTTTTTATTTTACTTGATGCTTTTTATTTGCTGAATTTTAATGTATGTTGAACAGAATTATGATGTTGGTGTAAAACATACAGTGGTGCTACATCACATTTTGCACGTCTCAAATGTAGGTAAAGAGAACCAAATGAAACATATCAGAGAAAATGATTTAGTATGTCATATCTGAGTGACAAAATTATGTGAACTTTTGCTTTCAGTATATGTTGTGACCCGCATTTTGCAGCATTAACCCTTTGGATATAGTGATTAATAGCGATGTGATTGTGGTGTATCAGTGTGGTTGCCCTGCTTGGTCACACTACATATTTTTGATTCTGTGAACTGTTTTGTGCACTTGTGGTTAAACCAATATTGACCACTTTTGATTGTATCATTGAAGAAATGCGTAACCAGCACGGAGCCCCAGAACTTGACTGAGCGCTTTGTGTAAACGGGGAGGTGAGAGCCAGGGAAGGCTGATGAGTTAGCTAGTACCCTAGCTCTCACCTCCCCCCTGTTTAGACACAGTGCTCAGTGAACTTCCAGTGCTCCATGCTAGTTAAATAGCATATCAATAAAAGCAGGCTAAGGGCGGGTTCACATCAGCGCCCAATCTCCGTTTTGCAGGTTTTTGTTTCCTGCCCGAGAAACTGGACAGGAGACTGAAACCTGCAGTCAGTTTTCAAACCCATCCATTTGAATGGGTTTGGAAAGTGTGCGCCTGTGAGCGTTTTGTGCTCTCCGTGGCGAAACCGTTTTTTCTTAACCAGACACAAAGTTGGACATGCAGGACTTTGTGTCCGGTTAAAAAAAAAACTTTCGCTGCAGAGAGTACAAAATGCTCACATCCGTATACTGTCTGCCAGGTTTCCGTCTTCTGTTGGCAGAAGACGGAAACCTGAAAGCGGAGGCCGGGGTGCAGATGTGAACCTGGCTTTAGCAGGTCAAAAAAATTAAGTTCAAAATAGTGTAGAAAAAAAACAATTTAAAAAAAACAACAAAAAGCCTTTTCATTTAAGAAAACACATAACGTAAACAAATATGTTGGCATCCCCATGTGTGCATAAGCCCCTCTATCGAATGATACTGTTATCCCATATTGTGAATTCCGTTTTTAATATATAATAAAATATAATAATAATATATATGCGTTCACACTACCGTCGCTGTCCGACAGCTAGTGTCCACTGCTAAAGTCAGTTCAAAATCTTGTGCGGACATTGGCAGCGGACACTAGCTGTGTCCGTGACATTTTGCATTGATTTAAATGGACATCAGGTGCGTTCTTTTACAGTCCGTGTCTGTCCTTAACTGTCTGTTCACAAAGATGTCCGACTTTTCAAGCGGACATCAAAACCCGACATGTAGGTTTTTGCTGTCTGCTTGAAAAGTCGGACATCTTTGGGAACGGACATAACAAACATTTAGAACTTTCTCCACAAATAAAGATACTTTGCATATCACTGTCAACAAATCAATAAAAAAAAAAAGTTGTGGCCCTCAGGAAAATTGTTAATTTTCAAAAAGTGACATCTTATTTGTAAAAGCTGTAATAAACCATATAAGTGTGGTATCGCTGTAATCATAATGTTCACCGTATGAATGCTGCAAAAACAAAATGCAAAAAATTATGATAGAATATAGACCTGGCCCCCCCAAAAAAGTTAATAAAACCTAATCAAAACACCATGCACTATAGAATGTGACAAATTAAAGTGAAACTGGTTATGCGAAGAATAAGCCCTTACATAGCTATGTCGATAGAAAAATAGTCATGACTTTTGGAAGGTAAGGAAGGAAAATATGAAAAGTCGCCAAACGTTAAAGGGGTTTTTGCATCTTTCTGTTTCAGCAGCTTTGTTTGCTGTCTCTTCTTTTCGCTTCCTGTATCCCTTCCCCCTCCTAGTTTACTGAACAGGACACTATGAAGTATCATAATACTTATAACTACTAGAAATCCAATATAAATGCAGATCAGATAATATGCCCATGCTTGTAGAGAACAGATTCAGTGTTATCTGTGTGTTTACATAGGGAGATAAGAGTTTGCTTTATCAGGAAACTTCAATTAGCTGAAGGCAGAGGTGTGGGTAACAGTGAGAGCAGTGGACAAATCACTTGTTCTATCACACAGATCCGTGGAAGCGCTGTGTAAACAATGGGAGGAATAATTTCACATAGCAGGAAAACTAGCAGCATTTATACAGCAATATATTTAGGAAAATTCTTCAATTCACATAGGCTACCAAAATAGATAGGATCTTTGAGATGGGAATACCCCTTTAATGTACAAACTACCCTCTCGTCCTTAAAGGGATTCACTCATTAAAATGCAATTTTTTTGTCCCTAACACATAGGAATAGCCTTAAGAAAGGCTGTTCTCCTACCTTTAGATGTCTTCTCCGTTCTGCCGTTCAGTAGAAGTCCCTGTCTTCTTCTGTATGCGAATGAGATATGTCGCAGCACTGGCGGCATCCCCAATGCTGCGAGAGAATTCTTCTGCGCCGCCTCTATCTTCGCCTGGAACGGCCTCTCCTTGCGTCGTCTTCCAGTGCTGGCTTCAAACTTCTAGGATTGCGCAGTCTGCTCTGCCGTCAGGCCTCGGGCAGAGCCGACTGCGTATGCCCGTGGCAAATTTCCTGTGGCCGCTTACACAGTAAACTGGGGTAAGCAGCCACAAGAAAATGCCATGCAATTAAATATGACCTACTATGCCAGTGAAAAAAGCATGGTTCAAATGGCAGTAATAAAATGAAGAGGAGGGCATGTAGACCTTGTTAAACTGACCTTTTTGTTTTGTCTGCAATATAATCTTTGCTTTATTTACATCACATTGGGAGCCCTTCTTTAAATTATTTTTTTTTTCAACAGCCACACCTGGTCGCCTTATTGATCATCTTGAAAACACAAAAGGATTTAATCTTCGAGCCATTAAGTACTTAGTCATGGATGAAGCTGACCGTATATTAAATATGGACTTTGAAACAGAGGTGAGAGATATTCTCTAGTAAAAAATGCAGTAGTGTACGATAAATCCTTCCTGATTTGTCTTGTACTTGAATTTCTTGTAAAATAATTCTGGAACTTTTTTTTTTTTAAAATCTCTGCGTTGTTGTTTCTTTTATTCCTCCTTAATGAATAAACTGTTAGCTGTGCATTATTATTCTCCTTTACAGTAGAGGATATTTCTATATACTGAGTATATAGAATATTGAACAGCATCAACATTGGTGCACAATGTTAAAGCAGCAGCAGTGAATGATGAGGAAGCATCTAAATAGTGTTCTGTGCAGTAGACTACAGCTTGCGCCCACTCTCGTCAATGTACGATGAGGTGGCCAAGAATGGATATTTGCAGGCAGATCTTAAAGGGGTATTCCCATGAACATAATCATATCTATAAGTAGAAAAAAAAATAAGCGGCACTACTAAAAGTTGATCACTGTTCACATTCTGTAACTATTGCAGCATACGGAATGGATGACGGGTCACTAAGTTGTCACACTTAAAAAGCCAAAAAATGCTTACACAGTGGTGCTCTCTGTATAACAGTCCATACAAAAATTGTAGAAAAAAGTAGCAAAAAACAGGGCACTCACCCGACAACGAATCTGTAAAACGAATACTTTTATTTCATTTCTTTAAAAAAAAAAAAAAACCTCCAGTGCATTGGGGCAGAGTGGATGGAAAAATAGAAAGTTCAAGTGACGATCGTTTCATGCAGTACACATTTCATCAGGCTTGTGCAAGGCGCATCAAGCGCAAGTCTGATGAAATTCGTACTGCATGAAACGATCGTTGCTTGAACTTTCTATTTTTCCATCCACTCTGCCCCGATGCACTAGAGGTTTTTTAAAGAAATGAAATAAAAGTTTATTCGTTTTACAGATTCGATGTCGGGTGAGTGCCCTGTTATTTGCTACTTTTTTCTATAACAATCATATCTATACTTATAGATAATTAAAATGTAAACATTTTTGCAAATATAATAGTTACAAATTCTGCGGAGTTTTAAAGATTTTTTTTTTTTTTTTTTTCTACTGTCTCTACTTAGTGGTGACAGTCTTTTATCTTGATCGGTTGCCAATGGATACGACCACAAATGCAGAAACTTTCTATGGTCTGGGACTTGTCAAAAACCCAGCCATGATTTTCTTATTGTAGCAGGGTCATCAGACAGGGACACTACATGTATGAGAAGATATCCCGACCATGATAAGGAACTCATGGCTGAGTTTCTTACCTTAGAAAGATCATGCATTCATGGTCATATCCATTGGCAACCAATAAAGACCACAATACTGTGACTAAAAGGTATTTAAAAGAAAATCTTTAAAACTCTGCAAATTATTTAATTACTTGTAAAAATGACTCTGAATTATCTACAAATCTAAAAAGTATTTACATGGGAATACCCCTTTAAGAGGACACAGCAATAAACTGGTCTCTTGATGGGAACCCAAAGTCCACACGGCTTATAAAGAATAACCCTTCCCCCTATTTTTTTGTTTTTTTACAATTGTTTGTACATGTGGAAAGATACCCTACCATTGAACATGAATGTAAATAAATGTAAGATATGAGTATAGAGTATAACCATGAATCCTGCATTTTTACTTAGGCTTTATTCACGCTATGGTAGTTAAATCAGTTTTGTTTTGTTTTTTTAACATTAAAATTTGTTGAAGGTTGTCAAAAAAAAAACATTTTACAAAGAGAGGGAGGGGGAAGAAGGAGGAGGGGTGGGATGAGGGGGGAAAGCTCGGAATAACGAGCAAGCAAATCAGGTCAGGTGCAGGGAAAGAGAAAAGAAGGGAGAGGGGGGTGGGTGGGGACAAAAGACTCTGACGCAGCAGAGTCAAAACATTTGAGAAATACTGAAAGAGAACAATATCCAGCATCAAAGACAGTAAACAAGTGAAAGCGGTAACACACAACACAAAAACAAGGACACTCGACCACATTACAAGGGCACAGAAGGGAAAAGGGTGCAGAAGTCAGCGGAGTAATAGAAGTAGTGAGAGGGAGGGAACTCAAAGACCCCTCCAACAGTACCCAAAGTTTGGAATGGCCAGCATGATGCCAATCAAAGATACACGTAGCAACAGCAGCCAAAAAATACCTCGAGCAGTCCGGAACCGCCAGTCACCCACTACGTTTCGAACGCGACAGCACAGACCGAGCGATACGTGGCGATTTCGAGGCCCAGATGAACCGATTAAAGGCCTGCCCCACGACAGTAAATAATCGTGACAGGATGATACACGGAACAGTCTGAAAGAGATACAAAAGCCAGGGGAGGATGTTCATTTTTATCAAGTTGATGCGGCCCAGCCACGAGAGCCCCTTAGTATCCCAGCGCTCAAGGTCAGCACGGAGAGTGCGTAAAAGAGGTAGGAAATTTAAGGAATACGTATCAGCTAAGTCAGAAGGGAGCTGCACCCCCCAGGTACTTAATAGATCAGCAGGACCAGGAGAAAGGAAAAGAGGAGCGCAAGGAACTGAGGACCGTCGCCGGGAGGGAAACCTCAAGAGTTAAATCAGTTTATCTGAAGTGCCAGGAATGCTCCTATCACCTACTGTATAGTTAATACTTTTCTGAACCACTGTCTTTTTTTCTGTTTTGCTGCTTCAACTGCTCCTAAAAGTGATCAAAACACCACGCGTTTCTCCAAAATGGTATCAATAAAAAGTACCATTACTGCACAGAAAAGGAGCCCTTATACAGCTCCATAGAATAAAAATCTTATGGGCAGCAATGGAAATAATTTTGTTTTTAAACAGAAAAATAAGTTTGATATGCTGTAATTTTTCTGACCTGCAAAATATAGTTTAGTCTAAATCTAATGTCTCATATTAACCCGTTTTTAATTGTGCATTTTATTACTATAAGTCTTAAATATTAGCTCACCAAGAAAAATGTTTTTCTTTTTTTTTTTTTTTTTTCTCTTAGGTTGATAAAATCCTCAAAGTTATTCCTCGTGATCGTAAAACCTTTCTTTTCTCAGCCACGATGACAAAAAAGGTGAGTGATTATTATTTAGGTTATTGGGCTTTATGTACATTGTATTTGGGCCTCCATTTAACATGTTAGGTTTGTCGGACAAGAGCGTGTAATGTATATTGTAACTTATCCTAAAGTCTGGACCTTTTAAATAAAAATATATTGGAATATTTCAATTTTTGCATCTCAGAATATTTTTATGGGGTTGTCTGGGTTTTTCACAAATCTGGGCAAGAGTAAACTATGATATAAAATAAACTACCTACAGTTTACGAACCTGCTCAATCTCATTTTTGAGATCAATTTTACATTACATTCACACACAGTTACTTTCAACTCCAGCATTACTTTTTCTTTTCCGTGTGTATAACAAAAGCAATTTTCGCTTTCTTACTTTGGATGCCAATATCTGAAGTAAAGAGGGTTGAATAGGGGATTTATTCCAATTGCCGTTTTTCGAAGTCGAGAGAGAATTTTATGCCATCTCTGAATCAGTGCTGTAGGGTCATAGTTTTGAATTTTGGCAGCACAATGGCTCAGTGGATAGCACTACAGCCAGGGCAGCACGGTGGCTCAGTGGTTAGTACTGCAAGCCTTGTTGCGCTGGAGTGCTGTGTTTGAATCCTGCCAAGGACAATATCTGCAAGGAGTTTGTATGTTCTCCCTGTGTTTGCATGGATTTCCTCCCATACTCCAAAGACATACTGAATTGGGGGAAAAAGGGGAGGAAAAAAAAAGTTTGGGACTTAGTGGACATGTATTTTTTTTCCAACTTTTCTTAATTATGTACTTCTATTGGAAGACTGATATATGCTGTGCATAGCCATACAGCAGCATATGGCAGTCAAGGTCACTTTTGGCCTCCAATAGGGCGAGCGATGTATTGTGGTCTTATGCAGCAGGAGCGGGTTTACCTGAGCATTATCTCACAGTGCAAATCCGGTTGCAAACTTATTTTGTATTGTCCTTTTATTTGAAGACTGACTTTTACAAATTGTTTCTTCTTGTTTACTTAGGTGCAAAAACTGCAGCGTGCTGCTTTGAGAGACCCAGTGAAATGTGCAGTGTCCTCTAAGTATCAAACAGTAGAAAAACTGCAACAATATTATGTCTTTATCCCTTCCAAGTTCAAGGTATTGATTTATTAACCTTCATGAAGAAATTGCATACAGTGGTGTCTCAGATTAAAGGGGTATTCCCATAACTCTTGTTCTGCAGCCTGAAGGCTCTGTACTCTCTTCACTTCCTGGATTTCTCACACATTGGTGGGCGGGGTTTCACTTGCTGTGCTATCTGCTATGATCCACAGTATGAAGCTGATGTGGAAACTGATGTAGCAGAGCTAGATTTGAGTCAGCTTGCATTACATATAGAGGTAACGGACTCCTTACCTCAGCCCTTATCAGCCAAATTCAATTAAAACGGCTGATAAGTGGAAAAGCTGAAGATAGACAGTACAGTAATCCTGGAGCTCTCACCTCCCCCTCCCCTATATGAGGAGCTCCGTTGCTTGTCAGCCCCTCCCTCCCCCCTGAGAGCACTTGACAAATGAGCAGATAATCCCAAGGGCTAGTGTCATCAATGAAGTAAATAAATTAAGATAGTGGCCAAACAAAGCAGTTTTGATAAAGCAATGTATTTAGGAAAAGTCTTATATCCACATAAACTAGCAGTATAGATAGGATCCTTGTTGTGGGACAACCCCTTTAACAACTCTCAAAACTGCATTTGAAAATCACACATGGTTTTACTGCCACGTCACAGATGTGCAATGTGGTTTTTGCTCATTTGTGTTTTAGTTTTGTTTTACAGATGAAAAAATGTTCACTTGTAAAGCCTAAATGTACACACTAATTATTAATAATTAGTAATAATTAATAATTATTAATAATTCTTCTAAATAGCATCCATATATGGAAGTAAAGCTTGGAAAAAGTAAACGTCATTTAAAGGGATTCGAATATTGATTTCCAGCCTTACAATAGGCCATCAACATTAGATTTGAGGGGTCTGACACACAGGACCCCTGCACCTGAAGCCTGTCTGATTATTGGCCGAGCCAACTGTGGCACTGCCATGCTATCCCATATACTTCAATTACTGAGAACCACACTGTCTCAGTAGAAGTGATCTGCAGGGGGTCCTGGGTGTCAGACCCCAGCAGATCTAGTATTGATGGCCTATCCTTAGGAGCACAAATAAGGCTGTATTAAAAGCCTCATTGAAGATTTGGGCAACAACCACATGCCAAATAGCTAAGCAAGTAGCGCTCTTTTTTTAGTCCAGACACCATAACAAAAACCTGACTGGCCTGCCTTTTTAGTTAGTAGTCTTGTTCATGTTAGACATCACTTTATGGCTGTATTGTGATTCTATAACCATTGTTCTTTTTGTGATTTTTTTTTTTCTTTCTCTAGGATAGCTATCTTGTGTATATCTTGAATGAGTTAGCAGGGAATTCATTCATGATCTTCTGCAGCACATGTAACAATACACAACGTGTTGCTCTTTTACTGCGAAATCTTGGATTCACTGCTATTCCCCTCCATGGCCAAATGAGTCAGGTAAGATTTGAGATTATGAATTATCTTCCACATTACAAGAGTTTTTTTTATTTCTAGAGCTATGAGCTATGAGATATCTAGCAGTATCCTACTAGTCAAATGAAATCATATTGACGTTACATATATTCCCTCCCCCGGGGTATTCTGCTGCACTGTGACAGTGGGACAGTATTTGCTCTGCTGTAGGAAATCCTGGCATCCCTGACATCTGCATTTCCTTCAGCAGAGCGCAGCAGTGGTTTTCCCCTTGTCCAGTGGGTCCAGAGCTTGTCAATTGGTGTTGATACCACTCCTGGGGAAAACTGCTTTAAATCAAATCGAAGTAAAATTTTCTGTCACAATTGTCCAAGAGATTTCTTGTCCAAGAGTTGTGAAACCTAGCAGATGTAGAGTTTTTAATATTTTCTATTTACCTGCAGAATAAAAGGCTTGGTTCCCTTAATAAGTTTAAGGCAAAATCCCGCTCAATTCTCTTGGCCACTGATGTTGCAAGTCGAGGGCTTGACATTCCACATGTGGATGTTGTTATAAATTTCGACATTCCAACTCATTCTAAGGTGAGTATTTAATCAGTACATTAATGCAATATGAATGTGCTCTGATGCCTTTACCAATGGTTTATCTTAAGGGTATGTTCACATGGCGGAAAAGCTTTCCGCCGTATGACTTATCTGCATGGCTAGCCACAATGGGATGCCCGATGATTAGGCCCGAATGCTCTGTTATACAGTCTTGATCACTTTTCCCATGACATGACTGCTGAGACCAATCAGTGGCCTCTGATGTCTCTGACTGACACATGTAAGTGATGTCTCCAGTGAATACTAAAGCTAGTTATTAGTCTTTGCTGTCATGAGCTTCTCTGCTTCTGGCCTGTTAGGGAAAAGAGACAGGACTATGCACCAAAGATTAGATGGGTATGACTCCTACTTTACACCCACCCTTGCGTTTGCTATAATTTATAGGCAACCCCTTTTAGAAGTACAGTTATTGGTTTGGTAATTTAGGAGGTGTAGTGGAAATGCTTTTTATTTAGTTTCTATGTTCTCTCTTATAGGATTACATACATCGAGTGGGGAGAACAGCTCGTGCTGGAAGATCTGGAAAGGCAATTACTTTTGTAACACAGTAGGTTATGTTAAAACTGTATGGTTGCATGATTTGGGCACAGTTCTCTGTACACTAGCTCTTCTTTTTTTGCATGCTTTTCTTATTTATTTGCAATTGGGACTGGGGACTAGTTTAATTTTTTTTTTTCTGCCTTAAATATTAGTGTCTATGATGTCACTTAATTTGTTGCCTTTCCTGGACCTCTTTTGGTAGGTGCTAAGTATTGCATACCAGGAACACCCCACACTATTTTAGAGCTGACTGTACAATTGCTTCCTAGTCTATCCAACCTCTTGAATAGATGCTCTCGTAAAGTAATAATCAATGTTAATCACGTTACTGTTATTGGCTTTAATGCTGTTATTAACAAAAGTTGATCCTCTGTTTCTTTAACGTCACCTGTTTTGGACTGTACAGGGCAAAATTAGACTGTGTTTTAACTGTAGTAAACCCTTTTTATTGACTGCAAAGTAGCTTCTAGACATACATTTTACCTGTAGCCTGTTGTACCCTTGTAAAGCATGAGCACATAATGTCCACAAGGACCTCTCTATGTCCTGGTAGGAAATATGTACAGTAGTTGTCAACTTTAAAGTATGTTACCATAGCCTAATTTGGCAACACTTCAAAATCTGCACCTAATTCCATCCTGAATCATCCTCTCGTTATTTTCAATGGAATACAGATATTGAAGCACGAGACTAATAACATAAGCATCCTGCTCAGTCTGGCCGTGGATACGGCAGTAGCGGCATTGAGACGCTCTGCTGATCGGGCCCATTCATCTGAGCCTAATGGGTGAGGGAAAGCTATGGCAGAAATCTGAAGGGACGGATAGTGGAGAGGAATTTGAGGCAGAAGTCCACCTCAAATTCCTTATTCACTTTCTGCTGTAGAGAACTCCACTACTGTAAATTTTATGTTCTAAATGAAAGTTTATAATCACTTATTATTTGTGGATACTTGTGCAGCAAGTTAATCATCATACACTAGGAATACTCTTGGTAATTTGATTAACAAAGTTACTAATCAAGTATAACATGGTCATGTAAAGGTAATGTTTTGTGTCTGTGTTTTTAAGGTATGATGTGGAGCTATTTCAAAGAATAGAGCACCTGATTGGTAAAAAGCTTCCAGCCTTCCCAACACAAGAAGAGGAAGTCATGATGTTAAATGAGAGAGTAGCCGAGGCTCAGAGATTTGCTCGTATCGTAAGTTCTCTAATAAAATGTCTTCTATTCTGTCACTTTGGTTCTGAATGTATTGGTATTGGAAACTTTCTCATTAATGCAGGATTTGAGACTCGCTGAAATTAACATTTTAGGATGAGTTGTGAGGCAAAGTATGTAATTCTGGAGTTTTGCTTGGGATATGTTCCTATTTTCGTTTTTGAGCCTACACACTATAGTGATCGAAACCAGATGGATTTCATTAGATAGGGAGTCCCATTAATGCATTAACTGACATGACCGTTGTGTTTCACTGTGGAGTCACATTTGTTTAATTAATTTCATAGGTCGTTGTTAATAAACATTAAGTTTTAGGTGTCTTTTCATATGTATTTGTGGCTCTCAGCAGTCAGACTCCCATTGATCAGCTATTTCTGCTTTGTGGCTTTATCCCTTTAATGAATCTGCCCTATTATTCCTAAAATTACTTATAAAATCCGAACGCTAAGAAGGTCTCTGGGAAATAAATGAACTTTTTATCCTTTACAGGAGCTAAGAGAACACGGAGAAAAGAAAAAGCGACCTCGGGATGAGGAAACAGATGATGCTGAAGGTTCCTTAGGAGTGAGGAAAAAAGTTGCAGGGGGAAAGTTCAAGAAAAAAGTCCATTGAAATAAAACAAACAAGGCTTAAAGTTTTACATTAAGGAAATGTATTTTTTCTTTCTGGATGTAAATTGTTCAAACAGTTCCAGTATTTGACATTTGCTTAATATCAACCATGTGTTCTGATCTGTATAGATCACTCCCAGGACCAAACTCTAGTGAAACTGATTTACTATGTTTCATGACAAATTATTCAGGTCTGGGTGTTTTCTATTACGGAGTTCCACCTTGTTCTAGTTTACTACAGTAATCTGAATTATAATGAAAGTTTATTCATATTTATAACAACATTGCAGTGGTCTCATTTATTGCATATTATTTGAAGCCGGGTAGTAATAGGAGGTTATATTCTATTTTGATATTTAAAGCCATTTTACGATGTCGAAATAAGCTTCAAATGTGTGTGTAAATATCACCTCAAGAAGTTTTTAAAACCTAGAAAAAAAGTAATGTACAGTTTGCTTGTTTCTTTAACTGGTTAAGAACCAGGTCTAATAACAGCCTTATGGATCAGGCCTCATTTTTCAACAGACATATGTCACTTTATATGGCCATAACTTTGAGACGCTATAACTTACACAAGTGATTTTGAGATTTTTTTTTTTTCATGACACCTTGTAACTTGTTAGTGGTAAACATTGATCAAAATTTTTGTATTTATTTATTAAAAAAATTGGAAATTTGATGGGAATTCGGGGGGGAAAAAAAAATAGCAATTTTCAAAATGTGACATGCTCTGATTTTCAGGCAGATGGTCATACCACCCAAATACATTAATAAATATTATCTAACATATCTCTGCTTTATATTGGCATCATCTTTTAATTGTCCTTAAATTTATTTTGGATGTTAGAAGGCTTTGAAGTATAACAGTGATTTTCCAGCTTTATAAGAAAATTTCCAAAACTCATTTTTTAGGGACCACTTCAGTTTTGAAGAGGATTAGAAAGGCCCTATATATTAGAAATCCCCATAAATTACCACATTTTTAAAACTGCACCCCTCAAATAATTCAAAACCATATTTGGGAAGTTTAACCCTTTAAGCATTTCACAGTAATTAAAACAATATGGAGGTGAAGTTTAGATATTTTATTTTTATCCAGTAATGCATTAATTTATCCCTAAAATTAACACCTTCACAAAGGGTTAAAGGAGAAAATGCATCTCACAGTTTCCTATTTCTCCCGAGCACAGAAATACCCCATATGTGGGTGTAAACTGATTTTCGGGTACACGGAAGAGAAGGAATGACACTTGGCATTTGAAAAGCAGATTTTGCTGGAATAGTTTTCAGGCGCCATGTCTCATTTACAGAGCGCCTAGAGTACCAAAACAATGGAAACCCCCAAAAAGTGACCCCATTTTGGAAACTACACCCGTCACAGACTTTATCAAGGGGTATAGTGAGCATTTTAACCTCATAATGTGATTTAATCTAAAACTTCCTGGTTGACAAACATCACTTCACCAACACAGGAGCCTACTGACTGGAGTGGCACTAAGGGAATATTGTGAAGTTTATTTTGCGAGCCTGTAAGGTAGCCTAAAGAATAATTTGTAGCTTCATGGATCCAGACGTGGAATGTTCCCACCGGTTGCTAAAACCATAGAGCTGGAGGCAACCTATAAACATGAGATCAGACATCACTAGTTGCAATGCTTTCATGGGACTTTCTCTTTAAGTGTGTCACTCCTCAACTGTGACTATAAAAACCTGCTAAGATTTAGCCATAGTAATTATGATTGGGAAAACCTTTGTAAGCACTCGTAGCGATACTCCCATATTAAAGTGACCTATTGCTTGGTTATACCTTAACATTCTTGGAACACTGCTAATACTGAGAAGGAAGTTCCTTTTGTTTTTCACATCCGCCCAAAATGCAGGGAGCTGCAATACAACTCCATTAATATTAATGGTTGTTGGGAGGATTTCTGCGCAGGTAAAAAAAAACAAAACGCTGTTTGTATATTCTCATTTGGTCTTCTGTAGCCAAACACATATCCCATTTTCCAGTGAAGGCCAAATGGAGAAATTTGATTCCCTCCCATTCCAAGGAGCACTGGAGCAGGGATTTCATATATTGGTGTTACATACTGCAACCAACAAATTGATTCAACTCTTTGTTATACACCAATGTTATGTCACCTTGTACACCTCTTCAATATGGGTAGGAGTGTGAATTCAAATTGCCTTAGATCCTCAGCTGGTTGTGTTGTCTTCTTGGTATCCTTAATTCTGGGATGGTTAGTATCTCTTACTCTGGAAGTTTGTTCTTGAGACAGCATCTGGACACACCATGAGCACATTCTCATCTGGGATATCCTATTTCTTGCTGTCAAGATGATTGCTATTTATTAGTTGACAGTACAGGCCACCCTCAATTTCTCAATAAAACTGACTTGTGATTGATATCCTATGCTTCTAATACATTGTATATAAAAAAAAGGGTTGGCCATAGAACTTCCTAATGGTATGGGGGATCTGGTGTAATTCTACCTTGATACATTCTTTGAGATGCCTTGACTAGTTTAGTATTGTCTTCTTGAAGCATGTTTTATTGACTTAGCACTGATTATAAAACGCTGCAGTATTTTCCGTCGTGGGCAAATCGCTGCATTTACGCCATGTGGCGCCCCGGCCTTACGCTATTTTTCATCAGGCTGGAATTTTGAACAAAAGCTATGGGTGGATATGTAAAAGGAAACAAGTGTAAAGACTGTTCCTTCTCTTGTTTGGATCCAGTGCTTAGTATGACCATAAAGACTACATGTGTGATTTCAGAAGGGGGGGGGGGGGTCTCTTGACAGGTTTGGAAACCCCTGTTTTCCACATAGGTGCAGGTTTTCGAGGCGGGACACTTCAGATTATTATGACATATTCTATGGGTAAGCCATAAATGTTTTTTTGGGAATATCTATTTAAAAATGAGATAAGTAAGTAAACCAGTAAACCTAGCATTACTAGTTAGCAGTGCAAGTGTATATTATATTTTACTAGTTAATAACTGGTTGTGAAACATGCTGTATAAGTTTGTTATAATATATACATAGATTTATAATATTACCATATATTTATATAGCGCCAGCATATTCTGCAGCACTTTTTAAATCGGAGGGTACAGCAACAGACAATATCTGATATTACAAATAATAACACACACTTACACGTGTGTGTGTCCGTGTCCTTTGGTCACTGATGAATTGAAACTTGTCTCCTGCCTCACAGCACACTCTTAAATGTCATTAAGTATATTGCAACTTTCTTAAATAAACAGAACCAACAATTACTATGGATATGTTTGCTGAGCTTGTAACTCTTGCCTGGCAACTCACTAACCCCACCCTTATACTACAAGCAGAACAGGTATCTGTTTATGTTTCTGCTGTAAGACCTTATTGTCTTGAGAGAGATTTCTTTTAATTGGGTTCATTTTGCTGTCTAGAAATTCATGTACATAGTACGTAGTAACACTGTTACCAGGTTGTAGATCACTGAAACACCATCATGTCCTGAAATTTAGGGTACTACCGTATATACTCCAGTATAAGCCAAATTTTTCAGCACAGTTTTTGTGCTCAAAAAGCCCCCCTCGGCTTAAACTCAAGTCAAGCAAAAAATAAAAAAAAATTGGGGGGGGGGGGGGAGGTGGTCTATGACCAGCTGCAATAGTAATGTATAGAATCCCCCATAAAATAGTGAAAAAAAAGCTATGAAAAAAATAAAGTAAATAAAAGTTCTAAATCACTCCTTTCCATAGAATACATATAAAAGTAGAAAATGACTATGAAACACATACACATTAGGTATCCCTGTGTCTGAATGTGCCTGGTCTACTGAATATAGGGGATCTGCAGTGCTCCTGTTCCGTCAGGAAGAGGTTAATAGGAGCACTGCAGATACCCTATATTCAGCCAGACTGAATTCCAAGTGGGGGGAAAAAAAACAGTCCTCAAGCTCAGGGAAGGGGCAGACAGACAACCAAATCACCCCCTCCCCAGCATCCAGCAACTACTGCACCCAAAAACTCCGACCATTTTAATTTTGGAAATTTTCCTGTATCTGCTGCATTTCCCTCCCTACGCTTATACTCGAGTCAATAAGTTCCCTTTTTTTGTGGTAATATTAGGGGCCTCGGCTTATATTCGGGTCGGCTTCTACTCGAGTATATACGGTAAATCTTGCAATGTCCATCTCGCCCCTTTAAGGTTTAATAATAATTAAAATATCATAGATGACACTTAGACTCGCTTCCAATGGCTCTAGGTACAAGCACTTTTCATCATTGAAGCTCAGAACTGTACGCTGCTACTCATTATGCATACAGAATGAAGTGAGGTGTTCTGTCCTTGGCTACTAAGGCACAATGTGGATGTACTTAGAGCTGTTGGAGATAATTTGTGTACTCATCGCTCCTCAAGTTTAAAGGGGTTTTCCCATCTTTATCTCTTAACTTGCTTGCCCGCTATAAATTTGTTTCACTTACTGTATTCTTCAAGAAGTTGGTGGGTGGGTTTGACTTTTTGATGAACATCACACTATGAAGTACCTCAGTAGATATAGACATTGGTTTTACCATGAAATATTATTTAACAATTACTAGAAATCTAGTATACATGTAGATCCTACTAATATTATAAATGTGAAAGTTTGTGTGTTTGGATGTTTGTTCCGCAACGGGCAAACGGATTTCCCACATACCTAGAATGCCACCAGGAATAGTATATAGGTGCCTCACCATCCACATTTATTGTCCGGTTGGCCGAACGCAAGCACCAAATTCACGGTCGGTGTAGGCTCAAGGACCTGCGATGACGTCACAATGTCAGGCGTGGCACTCTCATTGGACCAGGCAACAGCGGGGGCGGAGCTATGCAGCCACAAGCCAGCCGCACAGCCACGGCAAAAAAAATGGCGTCATGCAAGCTGACAGCCGAGAGCTGCACCCCACACAAAGGCTCCGCCATTGCTGGAGCCTGGTACGCGGCGTAGACCGGTGAGTTGGTTGGGGGCCCTGGGGGTGCGAGGAGGTAGGGGCACTGTGCCAAAATCCCGCAGACTGCTAACAACTAATAGCAGAAGAGACTAGCCGGCGCGGTGTGACGTCACTGCTTGCCAGGTAACGCTCTGTGCACATTGCCGGGCGCTAGAGGAAACTTCACAAGAGTTAGACAGGAGTGAAGTTATTGGCACTACCGACGCCAAGAGGAGCGAGGACCCGGCGCCCCAATACCAGGGCAGATTCATAGACCGATCCCCTCATGTCCGCTCTGTGAGTACAGCACCACCTTGAGGTGGTGCAATGCTCTGTTGTACTGGGGTAGTCTCATATCCTATAGCTGCAATGTACAGGACATTACTACTTATACTGCCATAGAGGGATTGTAATCTGGAATGTATAATGTTCAATCATAGGGGCGTTACAAGTAACATGGGGCCCCATAAAAAGTGCAATGTCTCAGTATATCACAGGAATAAAGTACAATGATGTCAGTATAGTGGGGTAATGTGTAGGACAGATTACAGCTCAGGTTTAATAATATGTATAATGCACACAGTGATGTCACAGTACATGTATAATGCACACGGTGATGTCACAGTACATGTATAATGCACACGGTGATGTCACAGTACAGGGATAATGCACACAGTGATGTCATGATACATGTATTATGAAAACAGTGATGTCACAATCCTACTAATATTATAAATGTGACAGTTTGTGTGTTTGGATTTTTGTGGATTTGTATGTTTGGATGATTGTTCCTCAATCACGCCAAAAGGGGCGAACGGATTTACCTGAAATTTCACACATACATACCTTGGGTCCCGGATTGAAAGTTAGGCTACTTGGTATCCCCGTAGACAACCGAGATTCACATCCGCGAACAGTGATTGTCACTTCAGCATTCGCTGAAGGACCTGAGATGATGTCATCCCAGACCCTTCAGCTGTTCACACCGTTGGCTGGCGCTTCTCTGTGTGGGCGGAGCTATCGGGCGCCCAGCAAGCAGACCAACATGACGTCGCTGTGCGCTCCGGAGTGGTCGGAACAAGCGCCTGCTATGTGGGGCAGCAAGACGTGCATCCGCAGCCCTGCCTGTGTTCGCCTGGCGTGGGATCAAAGTATTCTGCCGCGGCCACGGATAGGCTCGCCTGCGCCGCTGTCTAGAAAGCCTGCTGTCCCGCAGCACCTGCGGCCTACAGAGTCTGCAGGTCAGTCGGGGATATGCAGCCTATGTCTGCAGTCGCACACTGTCATTCGGCAGCAGGACAGTGCATGTGACAGCAGAGGAGTTAGGGTATTTGGTGGAGGGGGGCCTGCAAACCAGGGGGGGAGTTGAGGGTGCCCCACAGGTGGGGTCTGTAGAAAAACGGGGGGTGGGGAGGTTGACCCAGGGTGCCGCGGGGGAAGGGGGTCGGGGAGAGGATGGGGGCGCAAGGGGTGCCGCGGAGTCATGGGAGAGAGAAGGCGGGCAGGAGGGTGCATCAGCGTCGGAGACGAGGGAGCCTGCGGGGACAAGCGGGGAGCAAATGGGACAGGGGCGCACATGAGTGGACGTGACGGCACACGGCGGGTCATAATCAATGGTGAATGCCTAAATATCAGCAGCTCAGCGCCAATTCCAACCCGCAGATGAAGTCACGGGCAGATGCTAGTAATAATAATAAATGTATATTACATTTCACAAGATTGGAGATAACAATTATACATGCTACCAGGACTGACAATGGATTTGCAGTAAACTCAATATTATCTTTGTGTTTATAGAGAGATAGCAGACACTGTCCAAGCCATTATCGGCAAACTGCAATTGCCTGGACAGAAGAGCAGGAGATAAAAGCACTGAATACAAATGTAATTCAGAGAACTAAGCCCCCCTCTCATCCAGAGATCAGATAACACTACACAACAAAAAATAACTTTCCGCGGATATCTTGGTATACAATAATTGATTTTAGTCAATTTGAACATGCTGATTTCGAATATGCAAACCCTTTTTCTGTATCACCCTCCATGATATATAATATACATAATTGTATGATAAAAATTCAGTTTGAAGTCTAATATCTGTAAATTATGTGCAAAAATTTGTTAAACATGTTCATGGTTTAAATTTCTTGGCTGTGGTCTTCCGCTTATACTGATGAGTTGACAAATCACGCTAAAGCGTCCAACAGTAGTCTGCCAACATCGCTGCACTCCACCGACCCTGATAGCGGGACTCTATCAGCGAAATGTCCTGGTGGAAACACTTGCCATGTTCATCGCTGACTGCGCCTAGGTTTCCTGGGAAGAAGTCCAGATGTGAGTCGAGTAAATGAATTTTCAGACATATTGCAGTTAAGATGTTTGTACGCTCTAATGCATTTTAGTACAACATTCATGTAGTCAGCACTTTTCTTATTGACTGATTCCTCCTCCTCCCTGCTCTCATACACAGCACACAGCAGGGAGAGGAGAGCTGACTGACAACTTCCTGTGCACGGTGGAGCCTAATTAGCATATGCATAAAAATGGACTTATTCAAACACTACTGATGCGATTTACATACAGAAGGTAGGTGTGGAATAGTCTTTCTAAAGGCTATACAAGGATGTGATTAGTTAAAAATGACTTTTATCAAAATACAAAGATAAAATATGAAATGCATACTCATTACAGAGTCATCCTCTAACCAACTTGAGGTCAGAAGTGTCCATGAAGACAATCTTCATCACCAACATGTATCATATCCAACATTCCACCATGATTATCTTCATCTATCATTTCACCTACCAGGTCCTGTGGACATGTGCCTTCCTATAGGCTACTAATATGCCCTATAAAAATCCTCATTTCACGCTTCATGCTTATCTCATGGACCAATTATCCGTCTGTTTAAGCCCCTATACCCTCCCAGAGACAAACAGCGGTGACCCCTTAATGCCATTCATCCCTCCACCCCGAAACGGTGTATCCCAATCCTCCCTAACATCTAAATACAACAGATTTATCCTGATGGTATTCATAATGGACTCTGCCCTCATGCTGGAATTCAGCAGAAACTTCCTCCAACTTTCTGTGCATAATGGCAACTTCGCTATTCCTCTCGATGTCACCCCTGCGCGAGTAAGCCATTCCAGCAACCATGTCTGTTTCCATTTGGCTCTAGCCACTACAAGGACAAAACAATCAAAATGTTAAAATCTCACTTTAAATTTAACAGATCCACTTCAATGTTCCTGATAATGTCCCTGGATGTCAAAATGCCCAAATCATTGGCCCCTGTGACAAACTGCTGCTCCTGCTCACGGCCGCCGTCTCTCCCTTCTACAGAGGCTGTGTGCAGGACCTGGGATCGGTAAGTGAGGCCGCGAGCCCCACAATCACTATTATACTCTGGAAGGGGGGTCTTTTCACAAGCCCCGGCTCTAGTGACATCCCATACGTCATTGAAGATTGCCAACATCTGCAGGGACTGCACTGGAGCCAGGGAGAGGTAAGTGTTTTTTACGTTTGTATCCTCCCCTGGGTCTCCGATTATTATACTCTGGGGTCTGAAAACAGTCAAGATTTCATCAGGGGACCTCACCATTCCTAGTTACGCCACTGTCCAGGCACACATAAAAATGCACCCCCCTGCCCTACACTGGAGGAGGGCCTCCCCTCCCTCTGGGTCTGACCTTATTGGACGTATTAAAGATATTCGTAGCTTGGAGAGTATGATGGCTTCGTTAAGTCATTCCCTTGATGCATTCCAAGCGATTTGGCCATCTTGGGATGCTTATTGTGCCCTCAACGGTCTCTGACTCCTTTCCCTAATATTCCCCCTCCCCTCCCTTGTCTCCCTCTTTTTTCCCATTGTACTGCTATTATGTATGCCATTTTTCTTTTTGATGATGTGGTTTGTTTGTTTGTTTTTTTTCTCTCCCTTTCGTATTTTTCTTTACTGCATTCCAGATTTTGTCTGGCTTTTGTATTATGTAAAACCAAAACTTTCAATAAAAATTACAGTTTAAAAAAAAAATGCACCCTCTACACAGTGGCCCAAGTACTCCATCCCAACTGACCTGCAACCCCAACCAATCAGATGTTCTCAGCAGCTGATACACAGAGAGTGGAACAGGACAGCGCTAATCTCTGTGTAGTGGCTGAACCAAGTCACTACAGTTTAGTGCTTAGTGAAGTAAATTGGTGCTAATCTGCATTACCCTTGTCTGGCCACTACACCGAGTACAGGCTGACTGCTTCCTTGTCCATCCTCTGTGTATCAGCAGCTGAGAAAAGCTGATTCATTGGTATAACAAGTGCTGAACCCTCAGCAATCTGATAATGACCTTTCCTAGTTGTGTACTACACAATATAAAGACTGTATAATCTCAGCAATAAATGACACATTGAGGATTAATAGAGAACGTTGCATGATGTCAATGTAGGACAAAAGAAAACATTCTTTTTCTGAGTAAAATACATTTCAATCAAATTAGAACATATTTTCTTCAACATCCTAATTAGTTTTGCGAGATACATCCACAGTAGGTCTGCTGCACCATTGCAACAACCTAAGTGCATTATATATGCTCAGTTTTTTTTTTTAACAGTATGGTCTCCCCTGCTGTATGTAAGAGCTGTGCTATCTACTGTACTGTCCTATACAGTAGCCTATCACTGCTCCTAAACCAGGGAACAATTGTGGTGGCCCCACCCAGGAGATCACTGCTTAGTCATTGAGCAATAGCAGAAGCTGATGATGTCACTGTGATATTCCTTACAATTTCTCACCCACCACTTCCTTCTTGAGCCTTGCAGCATGTCAATCATGCCTAAGGAAACATTGGCGGTTTCCCTATAGGTATAATGGAATTCATTCTCTTGCTTTCCTCTATGGACTTTATTTGAAAAGCGCTGCGGGAAAAATCGTGATGGTTTTTCCCGCAGCGCTTTTTCGCTGCGAGACGCTACATGGGGCCTTAGCTTAAAACAGGTTTTTTGTGTTAGAAAGAATTTAGTCACAAACAAAATAATCCTGAAGAAAAACTTTATCAAAAAAGGGGTTCTCTTTTTTGCCCAACTGACAAAATATAGTTCAATCTTCTTACAGATTTAGGCTAAGGCCCCGCATTGTGGAAATGCACCCATTTTTGTTGCAAATTTTCAGGAGCGGTTTGAAAAGGAAGGGCAAAAATAAAATGAGCATTTGGACATTTCCCTACTGTTAAATCCACTACTGTGTTTGGCTCAAAAAAAAAACAACAGAAAAATCTGCAACGAAAAACCACTACGTTGGCAGTGGCGTAACTAGGAATTGCGGGGCCCCATGCCGAACTTTTGACATGGGGCCCCCCTGACCGATGCCGAAGACCCTGACTGACCAACCGACCGATAGACCCCCTCTCTAGACGTCTCGATAGACACAGGCCCAGTCATGTGACGTCAGGGACATCACACAAGTAGGCCCGAAGCCTTTCTGGAGCCCGGAGCGGTAAGTAACAGTCTTTTTTTATGTTCTCTCACATCTCCTGGACCTCCGATCATTATACTCGGGGGCTGAAAAGACTCCCAAGAATAATTGTAGTGTTTGTGGGGCCCGCGGCATCACTTATCGATCCCAGCCCCTGCCAGGATTGGTTAACAAATAGGGCCTGTTACCGTCTGGAGTAACAATTAAAAAAAAACAAAAAAAAAAACAACGGTAGTGGCTGTCCCGGGCCCTGTGGCAGCTGCTACCACTGCTACCCCAGTAGTTATGCCACTGTACGAGGGGCCTCTCAGCCTTAAACTGATTCAATAGGAAACTGATGCTAGCCATTTTTCCATTACCAAAGGTACATTAGGGGAAATTAGCTCAGTGATAAGAGATTCAATGCATAAATACTAATGTAGTTACTTCATATGGAAGACTCATCACTTATAACTTAATTTATTATTACCACCTTGAAACCTAAATCAATTTTTAATCTAGGGCAACACAATGGAATTTCCTACCATTAACTTGAGCTGAAAATGCTCTTAAATCTCACAATCCAAACATTATAACTAAGAGCATTTACAAGGGTGGGGGTATTGGGGTTAGGTCTAAATCAGAAAATAGAAATTATACTGTGACTACTAGATATTATTAGCCCCTATCATATGTCTCATCCCACAGTATGTGCCATGTTTCATGGAACTAATCCAAGAATCCTAACTTCCCACTTTCCATGTTCTACCATTCACCCAGGATCAATAAAAATCAGAAGAAGCAAACAGGCTGGCCCATCATCTTGAGCATTAACATCATACTCGGAGCAGTGGCGTAACTAGGAATGGCGGTGGCCCCGTGGCGAACTATTGACATGGGCCCTCCCCCTTCCTGACCGACACCGAAGGCCTCGACCGACCGACCGACCCGCCGCATTCCTGCACGCTCTATTATGCCCCACAGTGGCCCTTCACACAGTATTATGCCCCACAGTGGCCCCTGCACATACTATTATGCCCATTGTGGCCCCTGCACACAGTATTATGCCCCATAATGAACACCCATGAACAATTATTATACTCTGGGGTCTTTTCAGACCACAGAGTATAATAATTGGAGACCCGGGGGAATACAGATATAAAAAAAAACACTGTTACTTACCTATCTCCGCCTCCGCTGCAGTCTTCGGTGGTGTCGGCCATCTTTAATGGCGTACTGACGTCACATGACCCCGGACGCAGGCCTGTTATATTGCAACTATGGTTTTGTTGCTCTAATATGTGTTTTACCCCCCCATTTTCGGCTCTGGCGGTAATCATTACCCTGGATTGTTTGTTTATTGTTTATTTGAAAGTTTCAATAAAAATTACAGTTTAAAAAAAAAAAAAAAGAATTATGGCTCTTGGAAGGTGAGGAGTAAAAAGTGAGAATTGAAAATTGACTGTGGTGGGAAGGGTTAATAAAGCTGTTGAAGTTCACAGTGGCAAGCAATTGTGCGTTGGGTTTTGCTTTGGTTATTTTATAGTTTGGGGCTACAACTGATTCTGAAGCATCCGGTGGTGTCCTGTGATGACCTCCCAAACCCCTGCAGCTACAAGTAACCATATGTGAATTATCTGATCAGCACTTACATGCTGTTACTAAACACCATAAGATGAGAATCTAATTGGATTAGTCATTTCTATATATTAGTATTGTGATGCTATCAAGCTATATGGCGCCTGGTGCTACGTTATCTGTCTTTAGTTGTACAAATCACCCAAGGAGAGGGATACTTGTAAATACACAAAGAGTAAAGTAGTTATAATAACCTGTTACCGCCATTAATTCTATGTATGTGTGCTGAACCAGGCCATTTATGCCATGTAACCCTACCGAATGCCGGGGTCACATGACCAACACCATCTTTAGTACTATTAATTTTGCCTGGACTTTTGCAGGACTGATCTATAGACTCTACAATTCAAGAGTGGAGATACGGGTCAACTGCACTGGTATAAGAATGTGTTGTGTCTAATCCAGCTAATGACAACATCTGCATGGAGTTTGTATGTTCTCTCCATATTTGTGGGGGTTTCCTCCTATACTCCAAAGCCATACTGATAGGGAGTTTACATTATGCTCCCTGCTTGGGACAGTGTTGACAATCATGATTAGTTTCTATATCAGTCAATCTCTGTAAAGCACTGCGAAATATGATGGCAATATATAAATACATAATAAGGTATATGAACAAACTTTTAAAACATGTATATTGGAAAATTGCCTGATTTCCTATTCTACAAACAAATTAAAAACATGGAAAACCTTTTTAGCACCATATTGAAAGGCTAAAAAACTGAATTTTTGATATATTTTTATGTTTTTGAAAGTTAATAATAATAATAATAATAATAATTTTTATTTATATAAAGTTCTGTCAAAAGCGTTTTTTTGCAGCAGGATGCCACATGGGACCTTAGTCTTGATTCTCCTGGAGAAAAGCAACATCAGTGCGAAGGGAGCACAACTCTTGCAAAACCATTCGTTGCTTGATGTTGGAGCCTAGACCCTTCACATTAATAGTAACACATCTAAGCATTGGTAAGGGCAAAAACGACTAATTGCAAATAGGAAACAGGCTCACCCACAGTCGCACCAACCCAAGAAGCACAGACTTGGGACCTAGGCAGATACCATCGTCCAGAGTGGAAGTTCTCCTTATAAGATGGCCGGTTGTGGCCACTGCAATGTTTAACTTTGCTAAACACTACTATCTGGTGGCATATTCTGCTGTTAAAGTGCATTGCAAAAATCCAGCATTTCTATTGCAGACTACATAAAGTAGCCTGCAATAGAAAGTACTGAGTGACAGCCTGGAGAGCCTTCACAAGGCTGTCATAGAAACAGGACGCAGACCCCAGAGCTTGCTTCAGGTGCCTGAAAAATCACCAGAAAAATGGCGGCGCACAGGCGCCGCTGGTAAGATGGTGCCTCAGTCAGCTTTGACCAAGGTGCCAGAGGGGTTAATGCCCATGATCGGTTCGGGCACCAACTGCGAGCATTAGCGCATGGTGTCTGCTGTATAAAACAGCAGACACTGGGCAGCTATGGTGGCAGCCATAGTTATACACCCGGCATACGTGGATGTATGGGAAGGGGTTAAAGTGCATGTACATTAATTCTAGGAGCCTCAACAACAAAATTGAAGAATTAGAAGCAACAATGTTGGAAGAGGAATGTGACATATTGGGGCTAAGGGCTCGTTCACATTTGCGCCCGGGAGTCCGTTCTGCAGGGTTCTGTTTTCTGCACAAAACAGAGCAGGAGACGGAAAGCTGCAGAAAGGTTTCCGGCCGTGAGCGCCGGTGAATGTTTTATGCTCTCCGCGGCAAAACTTTTTTTTTTTTTTTTTTTTTAAACAGACACAGAGTTGGACATGCAGTACTCTGTGTCCGGTTTAAAAAAAAAATGGTTTCGCCACGGAGAGCATAAAACGCTCACCGGCGCTCACGGCCGGACTCGGCATGACAGGTTTCCGTCTTCTGCATGGACTGCCGAATACTGGTGTGAACCCAGCGTAAACAAGATATGGCTTTATGATGGAGGAGATTGGGCTGTTAATATAGGATACACTGTTTTTCAGAAAAGTTTGGATAAATAAGATAGGGATAGAGATATGTTTATATGCCTAAAGCCCATACTTTCATGTACCACATAAACGGTTGGTATACAAAATGAGAATGTTGGGACTGGGGGAAAACATATGCATTTGGGTACACAACTGGCTCACTGATAGGAAACAGAGGGTGGGCCATAGTCACCAGTGGGGTGCTACAGGGGTCAGTATTGGGTCCTCTCCTGTTTAATATCTTTAATAATGACCTGGTAGAGGGTTTACAAAGCAGGGTGTCTATATTTGCAGATGATACTAAACTTTGTAGGGTAATCAATAATGAGAAGGATAGTAGAATATTACAAGTGGATCTAAGGAAGCATGGGCGGAGACTTGGCAAATGAAGTTTAATGTTGACAAATATAAGGTTATCCATTTTGGTCAAAGAAATAAAATGTATGATTATGTACTTAATAGTACTGGGTAAGACTGCCAATGAGAAAGACTTAGGGATTTTGGTGGTCTGCAAGCTTACCTTTAGTGACCAGTGCCAGGCAGCTGCTGCCAAGGCAAATAAAATTATGGGATGCATCAAAAGAGGTCTAGATTCTCATGAGAAGAACATAGTTATGCCTTTATACAAATCACTGGTACAGCCACACAGACTATTGTGCACAGCTTTGGGCCTCAGTGTATAAGAAGGACATAACTAAACTAGAGACAATGCAGAAAAGGACGAACTAGAACATTAGGGGAATGGGTGGATTGAAATACAGAAGCAAATTATCAAAATTGAGATTATTCCATTTAGAAAAAAGACGTCAATGGGGGTGATCTAATAACAATGTACAAATACAGTACATGAAGGGACAAGACAAGAACTTTCTAATGATCTTTTTATTCCTATACAGTGACAAGGGGACGTCCTCTACATCTGGAGGAGAGAACATTTCACCAGCGACATAGAAGGGGATTGTTTACAGTAAGAACAGCGAAGGCTTTGGGACTCTCTTCCTCAGGAAGTGGTAATGGTAGAGTCGCTGTACAAGTTTAAAAAACACCTAGATGCCTTTCTTGAACAGAAAATTATTACAGATTTTCATTTCTAGATTTTTGTACAGATAAATTGATCCAGAGTTTGATACTGCTTGCTGGATTTGAAGTCAGGAGTTTTTGACCCTGGCAATTGGCATCAGCCTTTGTTTTTTTTTGTTTTTTTTTGCCTTCCTCTGGATTTACACTGTAGTGTTATGGGTTGGACTTGATGGACCTGTGTCTTCCAACCTCATCTACTATGTTGCTATGTACGTTTACTATTTTGGTTATGTCCTCAGAAATACCACATAAGACTAAAGCTCTACGTGGCAGAAATGCAGCAGTTTTCCATATGGAAATACTGCAGCAAAAACTGGGGTATTTTACAGTCCCTGCAAAATGGATGGGATTGTAGTGAATCACATTCAAAAAAAGCAGAAAAATAATGTTGCATTTTTGGAAATCACATCATGTCAATTATACCTACAGAAATACTGGCAGTTTCTGTATTTGTATAATGGAAGCACAAGAAGAAAAAAAGTTACCTGGCGCCCGTATGTAGAAAACCCTAGAAGGGGGCTGAAAATAAACAGTTGCAGCTCTTACCCGGACACCAACCAGTGAGGTGGTGAACAAGAAAGATAAAAAATAATAATCTATAAATAATCTAAAAAATAATCTATAGAGCGCTACTGTGTGACAATAAAATAGAAGCCAATTGCATGCAAAAATAAAACCAAATTATTGAGTCTTTATTGATTCCAATTGACAGTAGAAAAATAGGCAAAAATATAGGCTACGCGTTTCAACGCCGAACGGGCGTCTTCCTCAGGCCACTAAAACAATAGTAGTAGAAAATACACAAATCAGCAGATTGCCAAAATTAAAAAATATTACAAATATAGAAACAGTCTATGGTATGTTCAAAGCAAGAAACAAGTTGTAATGTCACAAACATGTTATATACAAAGTTAAAAGCTGAGACAGTAGTCTTAGCTTACATTCAGTCAATCAAAAGTTCACATGTAGGGTAAATCTGTAATAAGTTATATCAGAGGATGTTACTCACAGATGTCCTGAACTGTCAGAGCATGGGAATCAGCTAACCTGCGCTCCAGACAGCCAGACCTAAATAGACTATCTGGCAAGGCCTAGGCGTAGCCTGCTATGTGGGGCTTTAGCTTAAGTGTAATTTTATTTTTCAAAGTAAAATGAAATTTTATGGTAAAATAGTTCTATTTTTGTCACTGTAAATATTTTATTAAAGCTTTATTTCACCTTCTGTCATTGTTTTATTATTCTCACTAAGGGACTGTTTGATTGATGATATGATGCTTTGGTATATTAGCTACTGCTGTTGTGGGATGGCTTACAACTAGATTTTCGAATATATCTTTGGGATTTTGTGAGAAGTTATGTGGAGATTGGTTGACTGCTATCAGATATGTTTTGTTGTCTTAACTGATAAAGATTGCATTCTATGACAGTGTTACATTGAGCAACCACTGCTTACGTTGTCTACCAGGGTTGTCTGTATTTTGATTATATTACTTTGAGCTCTGGGTGTGACTCATATGGAAAGCCACTAATTAGAATGGGTGGCCACATGCTTCTGCGTATGTAGTGTATGAGAACATGTGACAAGTAAGCTATAACTGTAAAATATTAGGTGTGTGCTTGGATACTTGATAAAAATAGTGTAAAATGTGGAAACACCGTAACAAACAAACAACAAAGAAATAAATACAACCAAAGAAGGTAGTCACTCCTGAGGTCAGAAGTAATGTACAGGAAATGTAAGGATTAAGAAAATTCCTCTCCTCTCACACAGCCTCTAACCACTTCCAGAATACAATCTACAAGCAGTTAGATCAATTTTAATAAATCATTGTGTTTCCCTGGACCAATTCGTCATTGTATCAATTTCATCTCACAAAAAAAACACAGCTCAACACTAGTGGCATATCTGCCAACCGTCCCAGATTCCAGGTCCTGTCCCGCTGTGTCGGTCAGCAGGAGGTATGTTCCGGCTGCAACTCATCTTTGTCTGGAGGACGCAGATAAGTTGAATACAATGGTGAATAAAGCAGGAGCCATCCTCGTGCTTCGGCCCAGGGAGCTGTAGGCGCGATGTGATGACATCACTCATATTGTGCCTAAAGCTCTTTGAAACAGAGACTTCTACAGAGCTGCAGATGAGTGAGGAGAGGTGAGAATCAGTTGGTTTTTTTTATGTTAAACTTTAGGGGAAGGTAGATCAGGGACATTAAACTGGGGGGGGCACATGAAGAGAGACATTAAAATTGGGGGAGAATATGAGAAGGAACATTAAACTGAGGGGGAAGGAGAGCATTAAACTTTGGGGGCTGATGGAGAGGACATTAGACTGGGGAGGCAGATGAAGAGGAACATTAACCTGAGGGGGCAGACAAAGAAGGACATTAAACAGGGGACAGATGGAGGGGGCATTTAACTTTGGAGGCAGATGAAGAGGGACATTAAACTGGAGGGCAGATGGAGGAGCACATTATAATGTGTTGCCATATAATATTAGGGTGACTGTAGGAGCATTATACTGTGTGGCGGCAGAAAAAGATATGGATTGGAATGAGCGGAGTCAACATAGGAGTGAGTGGAGCTAAAATTTCTGCACCATGCTACATGCACTGCACATTCTGTCTCTCTTTCAGTCCATAGAAAGTTGGGAGGTATGGCATAACTATAGCATCACAGCAGAGACACTTGGGGGAGTCACTATTACCTATGTGGGAGGTCTAATAGGGAACTATTACCTATATGGATGGCTATTACATGAGGGGCACTAATAGTGTACTATTACCCATGTGGGGGTATTGCCTATATATGGAGAGCACAAAGGGGCACTGTTTCCTTGCTGTGAGCACAAGGGTTGGACTGTTACTTTGCCAGGGGCAGAATTACTTTGCTGTGGTCACTGTTACCTTGCAGGAGCCACAAAGGGCAGTATTAATTCTAATGACACAATTAACTTTCAGGGTGCTAAACGAGGGCCCCTCACTTTTTTTTCAAACTTTATTTATTGATTGATTTTTTTAATAAAAGGACTTGCAAAAATGACAAAGTGGTGTGGCAGAGATACATATAGGCATACATATAGGAACTGTTGTGAAACTAAATACCACATCAACCAGTTACATAAACATGATATTAACTTTTAATACTTCATCAGTAGGTCACTGAAAGATCCCAGAAAAGCACCTAAAAGTCAGACAGGGACGGCAGCCATGAAAGAAATTGAACTGTCACACCAGGGCCCCAGAGCCTTTAGCTAGGCCACTGCATAACACCTTTAAGTGAAGACACACAATTATCATTCATAAAATAAAGGCTATTCCAGCTGTTCAGTAATATGCCCACATAATATAGAATGCTGACTTCCCAAAACCATGAAGGGTTGTCTGTCCATATCTGTTTTACCCCTAACAAAAAAAAAATACAAATGTACTACCACGTTATTCTATATCCTTGTACACATGAGACATACATGGAGGACTAGCCTTCAAGGGGTTGGCCACTTTCAAACCAATATTGACAAACAAATGTACAATAAAAAGTTATACAATTTTCCAATATACTTTCTGTATCAATTCCTCACGGTTTTCTAGATTTTGGCTTGCTGTCATTCATTCTGTTACTTCTAGAGGATAAAACTCTGACCATGGTCATGTGATTTACGGTCCATGGTCATGTGATGAGGACACAGGTGCTGCTTGTTACAGTCACAGCACAGTAATCAGACATCTGCCTGGTAATCAGCTGTGCACCTGTGTACTAATCACATGACCATGGACTGTAAATCACATGACCATGGTCAGAGTTTTATCCTCTAGAAGTAACAGAATGAAGGACAGCAAGCTGAAATCTAGAAAACCGTGAGGAATTGATACAGAAAGTATATTGGAAAATTGTATAACTTTTTATTGTACATTTGTTTGTCAATATTGGTCTGAAAGTGGCCAACCCCTTTAAGGATACATGCACATGGGTCATGTCTGATGTCACATTGAGGAAAATCAGCAGTGAATATTACCATAGAAAAGAATGACACAAATGCTGCAGAATTGCCGGGGAAATCACTCAGGGTTGGCCACAGCTGTCACTCTGCATTAAAGCAGAGGTGTAATTGCTTATACATTATACAATTTTTTCCAATTTATGTCCATTTTTCCTTATATAATGAAGACAAACCAACGAGATATGAGTTTCATTTTGATGCAATAATGGTCTTTGTGTCCTCCAAAAACTTAAGCTGGTCTTAGACGGCTGTAATGTAAATCCACAAATGGTCTGCAATTAAAGGTTTTCAATTGCGGACCATTTCCGGACACATTATATTTAGTGCGGCCTCTTACACCACTGGATATTTTATCTGTGGTGTGCCAGGCCGCAACCGAGGTCCGCAATTTATAGAGCAGGTCCGCAAAGGCCATAAATTGCGGCACTGCACGGACTCGCCCCTAGAACTCTATGGGCCAGTGCGGCAGGACACGGACGTCTGTGGTGTCTATGTTGCCGATCAGCAACTTGCAGATCGTACAATCAATATGGTCATGTAAAACCAGCCTAAATCTGTGGAATACAAAACAAATGAATGACCCTTGGTCCTGAAAGAGCCAGTTACTAGGGTACATGCATCCTCTCGTCTGGGATTGTAACCAAAAAAGGCAGACCCCTTTCTATCATCTTACACATGCTTTTCAATTGTTTCTAAATGCCACGCATACCTACTATCATATGTAATGGAATGTTATCTGTATGTATGCTTAGTCATAAGTCATAGCAGATTTATCACTTAAAGGTCTGTGCCTATCACATAATGTCCTGAGATACAGATGGAGTACACTACAGGACATGTACACTTGGGGGCACACTATAAGGCCAGGGCCCCACAGGTCTTGTGAATCTCATACCCACTTTGCGATAAAAACTGAGGTACAGATACGCCGCGATTTCCAAAACAGGCGCGGTTTTGGAAACTGCAGCATGTCAATTATATCTACAGAAATGCCGGTGGTTTCCTCATAGATATAATTGTATCAGAAAGTCCACGGAGGAAAACTCCGCAAACTTTTAGTTTAAAGCGCTGCGGGAAGAACCGCGATGCTTTGGGTTTTTCCCGCAGCACTTTATAGCAGTGGGATGTCCCGTTGGGCCTTAGCCTAAATTGGTTTTCACTGAGGTTTTGCTCTCTCTATATTCTTTTTTTTTTCTAAATGATGTATTACTCCTGGATGCAATCTCTTACGTCTGCGTCCAGGAATACAATATCATTAAAAAAAAGACATAATTTGATTATATCTGAAATGCAACTCTTTAATCCTTTTTCTTAATTTTCTTAGGAACCTTCAATAAGCTATTGATCCCATATCCTAAATTTTTACATATATTATCCCATTGCTCTCAAATTTCTATCTTGTTATTCATGTAGTTAATATGAAACTCTCGGCTCTCTGCTGTACCAGTGAGGCTGGATTCCTGAAGGATTTCTCACTTATGTACACATTCTGACTCGGGTGTGAAGGAAAAGAACAACCACATTCCCATCTAGCTCACTGAAGAATATTTCATAATTGACCTCTTTACACCCTTCACAGTTATGCAAAAGTGCATGTGCATGCATGTGATCCATAATTCAATCAGCATACAATAAAAGCAACAAATTACTAAACAATGTAGTAGTTGTGATAAGGGATTATCTTGTTTTTTTCTTTTTCACAACTCTAGTACATATTTGGAATACCCATCCAAAAATAGATAAAATCCAGCATCACTCAAAAGAATAAATAAAACGCAGTGTTTTATACTCACTGCAAGGTGGATGGGACTCTAGCAAATCCCATCCCCACCTTGTGGAAAAATACGTGCAGCGTTGCGGAGTGTTACAGTTTTGGAAATCTCAGCATGTCAATTATACCTATAGAAATGCTGGCGGGTTTCGTATAGCTATATTTGAAGCAGAAACCTCTGCAGACTTACTCTGAAAAGCGCTGCATGAAAAACTGATCCTAAGGCTCTCTAGTCCAACGCACCCGGAATACCCTGGTTTGATGTCGACATATCATCTGAAATATAAAAAAACAAAAAAACTTTGCAAGTCTTCAGTAGGTGATACCTTTTTTAATGGCTAACTCATAATGATGACAGAATATGACGTTTCGAAGCTTCCTCTGAGCTCCTTCTTCAGATATAGCTAAAAACACTTTCTAGAGGCTGCATATTTATAACTGGACACAGGGGTAGGATTACAGGAGGGAGGGGGGAAGAGGCTTATTACTATATACTTATAAAAACAAACAATCAATTGCCAGATCCCAGGTTATCTTAATGGCTGTCTTAAGACTGCCCGCTTGACAGTACAGAGCTTAAAATGAAAATAACAGAACTGATTGCTGGGGAACAGTGAGGAGCTAGAGAAAAAAAATTCCAAATGGGCTGGAATCAGTGAAGCAACACTTTTTGAGTTGGAGGATTTAGTGAAACGTCCTCATTTGACTAAGGCCCCATGTGGCATCCCACAGTAAAAAAGCGCTGCGGGAAAAACTGCGGCGGCAAAGCATTGCAGTTTTTCCTGCAGCGCTTTAGAAAGAAAGTTCACAAAAGAAAAAATAAAATAAAGTAACGTAGGTGGTCCTATCAACAACTAAAGCCCTCTATGTATGACATTACATACAGACATAGCTGAGTATCACTGACAGGACCTCCACCACAACAAGTTATGAGATAGGATTTATTCATATGTCTGTTTTTAACAGATTTTTTCAGTCCATGTTCACCACAGACGGTGAACACTATCTTTCTGATGGGGACGGGGCATTTTTTAAAATTTTTTATTAATTTTTTTATTTTGAATTTACAAAACACCTAGATTTTTCAATACTTGGGATCTGTGAAAAGCAGACAGCAAATGGGTGCCTATCCTGGAAATGTTCTGGATTGGCTTAAACTGCAATGTAAAAAAACATGTAGATTTGGTTGGAAATTTTGATGGGGATTTTCAGTGCAGAGATGTTGAAAGTAATTGGTTAAATCTCAAGTTTTCTATCCCTGAGGTACTCCTACAAAGTCTTTGATGCTCTACAAATATTGCCAATATTGACTTTCCTCTCGAAACCCTTTCATATCACTTATGGATGATCTCTAAGGAAATTCTTTAGAAACCACTTAAGAACAGAATGAAAAGCTCACCAAGTCATAGTAATACATTAATAACCACACAAAGCAGTAATATTAGCTAAATAAATTAGGGGAATATAAAGCAATAATAACTTAGGGCCACCTATAAGTCACCTATGCTCACAATTTGTACATTTCTAAAATGGATTTTGAGAAATGGTGCAATGAAAACTGTAGGATTTGCTGACCAGTCAGATCACTGCACTGACTTATCTCATAAAAATGTAAGGTGTAATCTACTTGGTTTCTATGGGTAAATCAATTGACCGCAAGAACAAAAGTCTCCTTGTGAATGAAGTGCCAATACACTTTAGTGACCTGCATTGGTTTCACTGCTACAGAGGTGCTGGTGCTGCTATCTCCAGCAGCCCCATAGAAGTGACTGAGAAGCCAGTCACACCAGTGCACAGGGAAGATGAAGGGAGACTTCCAGTCCCCCATTCTTTTGATCACTGGGGGACCTAGTGGTTGGAACCCCAACGGTGTGACACTTATCCCCTATTCTGTGGATAAGGGATAAGTGTGTGTAATGGGACAATCCATTTAACATCATAATACAGGGCTACATTAAAGGGATATTATAATGTGGAGGGCGCAGGTAATGGGTTCTATTTATTTACCAATCCCCTCAGCCTTCCAGGGGGCCACCTGCATCCCATATCATGTCACTGCACATGAATCTGAGTGTCAGGGCATCACAGACAGGGATGTGATATGGAGGGTTGAAGGCTAAGTGGAGGTGGCAGTGGCAGTGGGCAGGAGAGAGGACCAGTAAGTAAGGCCATAGGCCTGCGGCAAGAGTATATGTTGAGCGAACCTTGCAAGGTTCACCTGGTGGTTTCACTTGCACTGAATACGTCCGAACTGAAATGGCTATTATTATACTCAGGGGTCTCTTCAGACCACAGAATATAATGATTGAAAGGCCAGGGAGGTGATCAAACATGAAAAACAATGCTACTCACCCCTCCTGAGCTCCGAAGCAACTCCCTGCTTTCTTTGGACCTCTTCAATGATGTCACAGACATAATGATGCCAGTCTAACCCACGTCTGTGACATTATTGAAGAGGGCCAAAGACAGCAGGAAAGGTAAGTAACATTATATTTTAAGTTTTCCACCTCCCCTAGACCTCTGATCATTATATTCTTGGGTCTGAAGAAACCATGGGCTGTGAACCCCAAAAAACTTAGTTTCTGCCAAACCTGAAATTTTTTCAATATTTGCAACAAACTCTGTAGGAGTCAATGTGAGACATTATACTGTGTGGAGGGGCCACTGTGGGACATTATATTTGGTGAAGGGGCCCAAGACAAAAGTTTGGTATAGGGCTCAGTCTTTACTAGTTATGCCACTGTATATGCATATGTTATAGGAAAATATCTCGGTAAGAGCACTGTGGACCCAAACAGTCAGAAACCTGAAAACAAGTATCTGGTGAAAATAGGTTTATTTGAAAAAAAATAGCAAAATCAATAAATATCTGCAAGGAATTTATATGTTCTCTCCGTGTTTGTGTGGGTTTCCTCCAGGTACTCCAGTTTCCTCCCCCGCCCCAATGACATACTGATAGGGAATACAGATTTATATAGGACAGTGACTGACAATATCTGTAAAGCACTGTGGAATATGATGGCACTATACAAGTAAGAAAATAAATAATAAATATATAAACAAACCTTCACTTCAGATGCAGAAAACGTAAAACAAAAACCTGCTAGTCCGAGTGCTAACAAAACAGCACATAACTATACATCTGGCTTGCTGCAGCCACACGAAAAACAAAAATAGGACCAACTGACAGTTGTATCGAACCAAAATTCCACTTCTTTAGACAGACCAAGGCACCACCTCTTTCTCCTAGGATCCGCCTACATCTGCAAACTTTGCATTTTTTTTAAAGGCCCAATGATGAGCCCAGTCCCCTTCACCTTGTAATTGAGAAAAGAGGGTTCCTAGTACAATTAATAAATGACTGATTGTGATAAAATGTAAGTAATGACAAATTAACAATTAATACATTGTTAGTGTACTGTGTGAATATGTGTATCACTGAAGGGAAAATGAGGATGGCCGCGGTGCCAGTGTGCATTGGGTGAGAGAGAGAGAGAGTGAAAGTAATGGGAGAGGTAAATCTCTTAAGAAATCTCAATGATAGTACAGTACTTCTGAAGAAAAATGGCTCAGTATCCCTGTACTGTTGCAGATATTTTCATGTTGACTACCATGTTATCTATTCGCAGTTTTTTGGGGTATTTGTAAGCCTGTATCTTAGTATGAATATATTATTATGTACACATATTACATGTTTGTATAGCCTTATCTATTTTGCATACAGTTCCAGCCTGTTTATAGTTGCAGGTTGATGCCTAATGGACATTTCCAGCATATTAGGTAGAATCTATTTTCTTTGTTGATATATCCTTGAAGTCCTACAGTGGCTTGCAGGGGCGGATCCAGGGCCGGGCGAGCCGGGCAACCGCCCGGGGCCCCGCGCTTAGCTGGGACCCGCGGCGCGGCCGGGACCTAACAAAATGGTCCCGGGCAATCGGCATGTCCCGCTTCCAACTGAGCTCAGCGTTAAACCAGGAGCTGACAGCGGTAGGACGCCAATGAGCTGAATGCATAGGCGTTTTAAGCAGGAGCTGTCACAGCTCAGCTCCTGCTTTAACGCTGAGCTCCGGCATTTGTAGCCGTGATGTGATAACGTCATCACATCGCGGCTACAATATGTGTATGAGGGAGAGAGCTGCGGGGGAACGAGGAATGGTGAGTGTGAGAACGGCATGACACTGGGGAAGATGGAGGGGGGAGAATGGCATGACACTGGGGCAAATGAGGGGGGGGAGAATGGCATGACACTGGGGCAGATGAAGGGGGGGAGAATGGCATGACACTGGGGCAGATGAAGGGGGGGAGAATGGCATGACACTGGGGCAGATGAAGGGGGGGAGAATGGCATGACACTGGGGCAGATGAAGGGGGGGAGAACGGCATGACATTGGGGCAGAGACGGGGGGGAAATGAAACTGTGGGCAGATAAAGAGGGAGAATGCCATGAAACTGGGGACAGAGATAGAGGGGGAGAAATGAAACTAGGGGTAGATGAAGGGTGTATATGAAAATGGGGGGAGATATAATTTACGGGTGACTGTTGGAGGATTATACTGTGTGGAATCACATGAAAATTGAATGAGAATGGGTGAAGTCAACATAAAAGTGGGCGGGGCCTAATTTGCTACGGCGCGCTGCGCGCGCCGCACATTTTGTTCCCTCTTTCTGGTCTTCAACAGTTGGGAAGTACAGGTTAGAAGTGCTAGACCCCCCAGTAAGTAGGGCCCCGCCAAAGTCAATTGCCCAGGGCCCCGCAAAACCTGGATCCGCCACTGGTGGCTTGTAAAAGTATTCATAACCTTTCATTTTACATTTTGTCACTTTACAACCACAAACTTAAATATATTTATTTTCTTGAGATTTTAAGGACAACTATAAGCCATGCACGCCACAAATCTGGCCTATAGAAGAGTGGCAAGAACAAAACCATTGTTGAAAGCCATATAGAGGACACAGCAAACATGTGGAAGAAGGCGCTCTGGCGCTTATGTATTCTGAAGCCAAACTTTTTGGCCTAAACGCAAAGCGCTATGTGTGGTGGAAAAGTAACACTGCTCATCACCCTGAACACACCATCCCCACTGTGACACATGTTGGTGGCAGCATCATGTTGGGAGGAAGTTTTACTTCAGCAGGGACAGGGAAACTGGTCAGAGTTGATGGGAACATGGATGGAGCTAAATAAAGGGCAATCCTGGAAGGAAAAACTGCTGGAGGCTGCAGAAGACTTGAGACTGGGAAGGAGATTCACCTTCCAGCAAGACAATGATCCTAAACATACAACCAGAGCTACAGTGGGATGGTTTAGATCAAATAATACTTATGTGTTAGAACGCCCCAGTCACAGTTCAGACCTAAATCCTATTGAGTATCTGTGGCAAGACATGGAAATTGCAGTTCACAGACACTCTCCATCCAACCTGGCTGTGCTTGAGCTATTTTGCAAATAAGAATGGACAAAAATCTCAGTCTCTAAATGCGCAAAGCTGGTAGAGACAGACCTCAAATGACATGCAGGTGTAATTGCAGTGAAAGATGGCTCTACAGAGTATTGATATAGGAGGTATGAATACTTTTGCAAGGCACTGTCCCTCTGGGTACTTTTGAAGTACTACTATTGAAAATTTCTCAGGACATTTACCTTCCATATTACTTTCTGATTTTCCATATACATAAGCGTTTTTAGTGTCTCGTGCAGTTTTGCCTTCTGATTATACTACTGATTTATTATTATTTATTTATTATGCTTACTTGTATAGCGTCATCATATTCCGCAGAGCTTTACAGACATTGGCAGTCACTGTCCCATATAGGGCTCATAATCTACAGTCCCTATCAGTATGTCTTTGGCAAGTGGGAGAAAATTGGAGTACCCGGAGGAAACCCACGCAAACACGGGGATAACATACAAACTCCTTGCAGATGTTGTCCTTGGCAGGATTCGAACCTGCAAGGCTGCAGTGCTAACCACTGAGCCACCGTGCTGCCCTCATTATGTATTCTGTATTGTACTATTATATCTTCGTATGTCACTATATACATGTTTTTACAGTAGATGATGAAAGTCTTTTGGCTGAGACATCACTCTGGATAGATTTCTATTAATAGATACTTCATCAAACAACAATTTCTCTGTTATTGTTCACTAATTTTTTCTAATGTATGTCAATTATCGGGTTTTAACCCTACTCCAGCACTCTGGAGTCTAGCACACGGAGTGCCACAAGCACCCTTTTTCCAAAATGATACAGAAGGCACACAAGGGATAATAGCAAAAGAATAAGGCCATATACGTAAATTTTGGCTTGCTTTACAGCATAATAATGAATTAGCCAGGTCACCAAGTAGGTCACTTCAACTTGTGGAGTCTGGTGCTTAGGTCTATAGGTGACTTTGTATCGTCTGTTAGGGTGACATATTGGTTGGTGATACATGAGAAATGTTAAAAGTTATAGTCTGGGGCTGAATTTCAAAAGAAATTGGGGATTTGGTAAGGATAAATTCTGTCCTCAGTGCTGAGATACAGGCAGATAACTAATCCATCATACAAAATCATCAGCGAGGTGTCTGACTGGCTATGAATTTATTTTGTAGCAAGACAACAATCCCCAACAAAGAGCCAAAGTCATTAAGAACTAGCTGCAGCATAAAAATAGAACAAGGAGTCCTGGAAGAGATGATATGGCCCCCACAGAACCCATATCTCAGCCTCATCGATTCATTCTGGGATTACATAAAGAGACAGAAGTATATGAGCAAACCTACATCCTCAGAAGAACTGTGCTTAGTTCTCCAAGATGTTTGGAACAACCACCCTGCTGAGTTTCTTCTAAAAGTCTGTATAAGGCTGTGGTCATACTAGAAATGGGTCACTGATCAGGACTATGAAGACCAATGGATGATAAGGACACTGTGCTACTCCCAGAACGTTGAATCAACATGCACTTTATTGAGGTTTCTTATACACGACGCAAATGGACAGCGTTTCGGACTATACCCCTTTTTCAAGTGTACAACCAATATACACACGTATCCTTTCTGATCATGATGGGAATGATCTTGATTGTAGTGATGATTATAGTATATGGGGTATCGGGTTTCTACAGGTAACCGTTTTTTAAGCAGACAGGGTTTCCGTTTTACGGGTCCCCTAGTGTGAACCTAGCAGAAGTGTACCTAGAAGAACTGCTGTTGTTTTGATGTCAAAGGATTGTCACACCAAATATTGATGAGAATTCGATTTCTCTTCTGTTTATTCACTTTGTGCAGGGCTGTAGCTAGGTTTTCCCCCATCGGGGGTAAAGTTTGGGCTCACTAGAATTGCCCCAAGTACAAGTTACCTGTCTGTACACATTAGATTAATATTGGCTGAATCCACTGGATGTGGCATATACTGTAATGTATGTTTGTAAGGCCTCCCGATTCTGCCACTGGGGGTGAGAAGGATCAAGCTGTTGAATTTCAACAAGTTGCTTCCTTTTGTTTTTGAGATGAAATGAAACACCACCAAGGTGTCAGCAATTTTCTCTCCTCTCTAGTCAGAATGCATGCTTTCTTGGCAGAGCTGAGATTTGGGAGAGAAGCCTGGGGAGACCCAATAGATATTTGATAGCCATAGTCAAAGTCGTCTGCCATATACATTAGTGCCTGAAATTCTACCTCCAGACATATTCACAAGCACATATACAGATTCAGAATCTGTCTTAGCAGTTTATTGATTTTATCTCCTGTATAATGAGATCTGATACCAACAAAACAAATTACTAAATTGAAATCAGATTATTTCTTTTCACTGTGAATCATTATTACTTCCAAATAACGTATTGACTTAACTTTCTTCTAGGAAACTGTTCATTATTAGAGATGAGCGAACACTGTTCGGATCAGCCGTTCCGAACAGCACGCTCCCATAGAAATGAATGGAAGCACGTACACTTTGCCGGCGGCCGGTCGCCGTGCCAGGTGCTTCCATTCATTTCTATGGGAGCGTGCTGTTCAGAACGGCTGATCCGAACAGTGTTCGCTCATCTCTATTCATTATACTTTACTCGAGTTTTCTGTATAGTTAGTTACCATTGTAATACACTATTTCAGGCACACTATGATTATAGTCTCTTATAGTGAGTAATATGTTCCTTGCCCATTTCACATTTATATTAAGTATCCCAATGTAGATTTGTGTAGAATATATCACTGGTTTACCAGGAAAGATATTTGCCAACATTTTACTTTAACCAAACAACAATTGCTAGGAAATATTTACAGCACATCCATTATCTATACATAACATTGCTATTCTTTATTGTCTATTGTGACGTATAAGCAGATTCCTGATGTCGGTTTCAAGCCTCCTTTCTGATAGCCGCCGTTGAACCTTCTTACTGCACATTTCTCAATACCGTATGGAGCTGTCAGACAGGTCCAGGTGTGTCTCTTCCTTGCTTTTCTTTCCAATTTTAACACACCCAGTTTTGTGACAGAAACTCCTTGAGGGTTTATAGATTGCTAGAAGACACTAGTTTAGCAGAACGCAGGAGCGCTAGCAAGGTATGTGATAGCATCACTGGCATAGATAAGAACTAGAAGAAGGTAAGATACAGGACTTTGTCTATTAGATGGAATGCCCAAAGCCATGTATTCTGTTTGTGGTTTTTTTTTTTCATATGTTTTATTCGTTGTATCCTTAAATGCACGAGCATTACCATTTTATAGAACTATGGAAATAACTGCACAGACTATTACATATATATACATATATAACTATTCTAGTCCCCAATACAGAAGTTAAATACAACTATTTGGGGGTTTTCTGTATGTCACCAAAACAAAGCGAGTGACTTTTCTTTCTTTTAGTATGATTCATTCTTAAATTCCCCAGTAAATACATTTTTATAAAGCAATTTAATGAGAAGGCACAATGGCGTGGCGAATATGAAAAACTAATATTCACAAATACTGCAGAGTAATTCACACTATAGTGTACTTATATTAAACATGTATTTGTGTATGAACAATATGAAGGCAAAATGGGATATATATATATATATATATATATATATATATATGTGTGTGTTTTTGTTCTAAAGGTTCTGCCCTTCTATTTTATTTGGCTACAAACAATATATTGTTGGATCACATAGATCATGTGTGAATGAAGGTTGTGTCGGTTATCAATGTTTCGACACAAGTTGATTGTTTATTATCAATGGTTTGCTGTTGGGACACAAATACTGTTTAGATTTAAGCAAAGCTGTTTAGATATAAGCAAAGCTTATATGTATTTCAGGACAAGTCCCTTTTTATTTTTTCTGCATCAGAGAAGAGAAAGATAAATTGCCGCAGATTTTAAGATCCACACCATAGATCAATTTCTGAGCGGAAAAAAATTGTATCTTGTGCATGAGAAATATAATTTCTCATTACCTTCAATGTTAATGGATTAAAATCCTTGAGGAAAATCTGCATATAATCCGGATTGGGCACATGGACCCTTAAGCACTTCTATGTAAAATTAATATCATGGTAATATATGTGATCAAAATCTAAAGACTTTCTAAGCAGTTTTTAGTGCCATAGTTTTGTGGTGTGTCCCTAAAGAACGGATCAATTTGTGACACATTTTGTTATCAGCATTCTTGGAAAATATCACAATGGAATTTTGGGCGACTACTGGAAATAACTTAACTATATCTGAAAACAGCTTACAAGTCATCACAAGGATTTATTCTGGAATTTCTATGAGTTTTATTCTTACAAAATAATCAGAACTGTTAGTTCTTGCTTGTCAAAGTAGTGATGAGGGCATTAACGTTGATCAGATATGTCATTAGGATGTCATAATAGATTTTTTTAAATCTACAATTGTAGTAATGCTATCTACTCCGGGATGTAAGGCATATACACTAGCATATATAATATAATACAATATAATATATTCTTTGTGTAAATCAAAATTCTCAAGCATCTCTCTCGTTATACATATATATATATATATATATATATATATATATATATATATATATACAGAATTTCTGTATATTTTCTTTTTTTTTTTTTTAACACAGTTTACTGTCAGATGGGCGGTCCTGGGCTAGAGCAGAAAGACATAGACCTCCCATCTGACAGCAGAGAGTATAATTGTGCTGAAATTGACTGCAATGATTTGCTTGGGAACAGTCAGAGCTAAAGAAAAATCCAATTGTGCCAGAATTAGTGAGCAGCACATTACGTTTTTCAATGGATGCTGCCTAATCGATTTCCTCATAGATGTCATATTTTTTCTGAAGAGGGGTAGCTTAGGGCTGGTGTCGTACAGTCGTCTTTTCTGTGACAAATGTTGCTGCAGTTTTCATACCAAAGCCAGAAGCGGATCCAGCAAGTACTTTTCTATTATTCCCCCTACCTTTTTAATCCAATTCTGGTTTTGGCTCAGAAAGTAAAAAATTGCCACAAAAAGGCTATGTGTGACATCAGCCTAGGACAGGTTTCACTAACAGCATTTAGGTGTGTTTTGTGTATCATTCTTTTATGCTTTCTTCTTGGGGGGCTACATTGTCTACATAGGCTTACCATTGTAAACTAAAAAAATACTTGAAAAAAAAAGCCATGTACAAAAAGATGACAAAGGGCAAAACACATTTTTTAACTAAAGCCACGTTGGAATAGCCTTTATAATGGCTATTCTACTCATACTTTTCTTTCTATTCAGCTTTCCGCAGTTCCTATGAAAAAATTCCAAGTTGCAGATCTGATTAAAAACACATATGATCACCATATGAATTCTTTCAAGCACATATGAACTGCATATCAATACATTAGGAGTACATTTCTATATTTCACATTAGACTTTACTGGGAGTCTCCATACTCCAGTCACTCTGCCATTCACTCCCTTTCAAACCACCCAATCATCTAATGTACATGGCGGCCACACAACGTTTCTGCTGCCAGATGATGTCAGGGGAAAGAAAACTTCATTGCCCAACAATTTGTTAGGAATACCTATTGAATAAACTAGCTAGAATTCACTATATAAAATACTGTATTGCCAGAGGGAAATTGTTATATTACATAATCTATAAAGCAATCATCTCTAACCCTTTGTAGCTTGTTATACCTATACGGAAATAAAAAGTCATTGCTCACTTGCCCAACAGCACCATTGAACAAAATATAGTAAATATGTGGAAATGGAGCACATTTCATTCTTCAGATTTACAATAATAATTGAATCTGCCTATAGTCTCCATATTAATGCCTTTTGTATTACAGACAGGACAAAGCCTGTAAAATGGGGTGGGGGCAATAACAGAAAACTGCTAATTTATTGTTCTGCAGATAAACACACTATGCTGTATTCCTCCACAGCATATATAGTATTGTGGATTTTTTCATAAGGCCACTTTCAATCTAATTCTCCTTCTCACAGAGGGGTGCACTCACAGTTTGGGGGCACTTGCAGTGTGATGTCTTGGCACTTGAATGTTCTTCTGCAGTCACTGTGCTCTATAGTTGTGCCTCTGTGTAATGTCCTCCTGCAGCATTGTCTATAAAGCAGATTCTTACTTGCAGCAGCTATGCTACTGTGCTCCTTCTTGATGGTTCTACGATTCATAAGGTCATCAGTTGATCCATACTAAGTAATATTTAATACCCTTAGGCGGCGTTCACACTACCATTGATAATGTCCATTGCTCTCTTCCGTCATGGGATGACAGCAACAGAAATTAAACTGTTGCAGAGAACTGTCACAGACTGATTCTGTGTCTGTTTCCATTGACACTATTGTAAACAACATGATGGAAGCTAACTTCAGTTATGTTTATTTACTATTGTAATGCAAGATAAAGTCCTGCATGCACAGAATCAGTCTGTGACCATTCTCTGCAACAGTTTAATGTCCGTTGCTGTCATCCTATGACAGAAGACAGCAACAGACATTAGCAACGGTAATATGAGAGCCCCCTTAATCCTAACCTGTGCCTCTAGACATAGCAGCCACTCACCTTCCTGCCAATACCTACTCTCTCCCGCTCCTAGTTCCAGTCAATTAGAGATGCGCAAAAATCTCTGACTACTCAGTAAAGTCCTAATGCCTAGCTGAAAGCTGATGAACTACAACACTATTAGTGGTAGCTCCTTACAAGCCCATATTCAATCTGTACACATTAAAAATGCAATTGTCAGGCAAGAATATCTTCCTCTAAGAAGGTTTAAAGTAAATTTTACCCTGAAAGAAAAATGAAAGAAACCGCTGTGTATGAGATTTATATTTACTATATTTGCTTTGCTTACTGAGATTACTTAGTTTGGATTGTGACTATCATGTATCTTAAAAATAAGATAATGAAAAGTTATATAGATTTGCAATATGATTTCTGTATACATTTCTCACAGATTACAAGAGTGCTCTTTGCATTCATTCAATAGAAAACTGTTTTTTTTATTCCAATTGATAAAATCTGTCTTGGTTATATGATGGACACACAGGTTATCAGCCCCTTACAAAACAACAGGTCCTCAGCTCATTACAACAGATCAGGTCCTCAGCTCATTATAACACAACAGGTCCTCAGCTCATTATAACACAACAGGTCCTCAGCTCAATACAAAACAACAGGTCCTCAGCTCATTATAACACAACAGGTCCTCAGCTCAATACAAGACAACAGGTCCTCAGCTCATTATAACACAACAGGTCCTCAGCTCATTACAAGACAACAGGTCCTCAGCTCATTACAAAACAACAGGTCCTCAGCTCATTATAACACAACAGGTCCTCAGCTCATTATAACACAACAGGTCCTCAGCTCATTACAAAACAACAGGTCCTTAGCTCATTATAACACAACAGGTCCTCAGCTCATTATAACACAACAGGTCCTTAGCTCATTATAACACAACAGGTCCTCAGCTCATTATAACACAACAGGTCCTCAGCTCATTACAAAACAACAGGTCCTCAGCTCATTATAACTCAACAGGTCCTCAGCTCATTATAACACAACAGGTCCTCAGCTCATTATAACTCAACAGGTCCTCAGCTCATTATAACACAACAGGTCCTCAGCTCATTATAACACAACAAGTCCTCAGCTCATTATAACACAACAGGTCCTCAGCTCATTACAAGAGACAACTGTAATAACCACTGTAATTGTGCGCATGTCATCTAAACAGGAAATGTGCTTCAATTGCAGTCTTCTAAACCCTAAGAAATAGTGATATATTCAGTTATAATATTATCTTCATAAGACTGAGGTCTCATGTTGTGGAAACAGTGGAAATATTTGCAGATTTTGCTGCAGTTTTTAATTAACATTTTTTATTTTTGAAACTTGAAATTTTACAAATGTAATTTATACATTACAAAGCGTGAGCAAAAATAAGATGAGAAAGGTTCTGTCGAGGACCAATACGTGGTGTACTGCTTTTTCCAATAATAGGACAATTTCCCATCCATATAAGTTGCTGGCAGACTGGATTGTTTTTCTAGATAGATAGATAGATAGATAGATAGATAATCAGATATATAGATGGATAGAGTAGATAGATAGAATAGATAATCAGATAGATAGATAGATAGATAGATAGGTAGATAGAGTAGATAGATAGAGTAGATAGATAGAGTAGATAGATAGAGTAGATATATAAATAGATAGATAAATCAGATAGATAGATAGATAGATAGATAGATAGATAGATAGATAGATTAGATAGATAGAGTAGATATATAAATAGATAGATAAATCAGATAGATAGATAGATAGATAGATAGATAGATAGATAAAGTAGATATATAAATAGATGAATTAGATGGATTATAATCTGAATGGTGATTATATATTATGTATGATTATATATTGGTTCTTACTTTACTAACTCTACCATTTTTATATTTTTTTTTAACAGAATCTGGCACACCTGGTACAGATGTAAAGCAAGATGTCTTGTAATGTTGCTGAAGACTACATATTCTTGTGCAGTGCTGAGGCTGCATGGGGCATCGTATTGGAAACATTGGCCTCAGCTGGGGTTGTGTTCAGCTTTGCTCTTATGATAGCACTTCTAGTTATAGTGCCACGTATTTGTGATGATGCCAAACGGTCTTTGGTTCCTATTCAATTTACCTTCCTTGTTGGCACACTTGGAATCTTTGGTCTTACATTTGCCTTCATCATCAGACTGAACAGACAAACATGCCCGACACGTTTCTTCCTATTTGGAGTTCTTTTTGCCATCTGTTTTTCTTGCCTTTTAGTTCATGCTAGTAAATTAGTGAGATTGATTCGGGGTGGAGTGGGTATGTCATGGTGGGCCATGCTTGTCACACTCATTGCCCTATCACTTGTGCAAATTATTATAGCCATTCTTTATGTAGCAATCTATTTGGGAAGAAATATGAACCAGTGCGAATGGAGGACAGCAAATCTTCAAGCACGTAATCTTGACTTTGTACTCATACTTATATATGTTTTGGCATTGATGGCTGTCACCTTTCTGATGTCAATGATTAGTATGTGTGGACCTTGTAAATACTGGCTGAGGCATGGTGTCCATATTTATATTACAATGTTTTTCTCAATAGCTATTTGGGTAACTTGGATTACTATGCTACTAAGAGGTAATGTAAGTCTGAATCATTTTCCGGAGTGGGATGACCCTGTGATTGCCATAGCTTTAGTATCCAATGGTTGGGTGTTCCTCATATTGTATATCATCCCAGAGCTTTGTTTGATGACAAGACGTCAACCAGATTGTGGCAAACAGATGAACCAGTCACAACCACATCTTATACGGCAAACAGTTGGAATAGACAATCGAGTGTTCTGTCAAGATGATTCATCCCAAGGTAAGTTTTCTTGTATTACAAATATCAATTATTTAATGTAATTCTGGAGAATCTTGTTTTTATGGTTTAAGTTACATTCATCCTGCAGGTACGGTGTCCGTTGGACTTTAAAGTGTCCCTTATTAACAAACAGTAGACTTTCCATTTGTATCCATCCTAATTTACTTTAATATCAAGGTGACACTCCAGTTTTTTTTTGCTTAGTTATGCAAGATAGTCAGCGAAGTAGATATGAAATATGCCATTGTCACCCATGTCTAGAAACTGTACCCATGCCTACCAGCTGTACCCATGTCTACTTTCTGATAAACACTGCAGAGCTCATACTATGAGGATGATATCACCACCGGTCCTGAAAGCTGCAAGTGCTAGTGATAACAATCTGATTTTGAGAGAGGAGGTGAACTATGCTACTGAGATATTAGAAAACAAGGGGCACAGGGGCCTTCAGCTGTCTGCGTATGCCCTGGTGACATGGCAATACTCAATAGTGTCTGCAGGGAACAGAGAGAGACCTCCGGTTTAAGAGGTTACATTGTGATCATGTGACTTACTGAAGAAGGTTAAAGCAGGATAAAGAAAGACAATGTAAGCAGATATCTATTACAACTAACAGAGGTCAATCTTTCAATCTATATCATGATTGAAAAAACAAAACAAAACACTAGCGCTTCTTCTGATGTGGAGCTGAATCGGAGACCTTCTTTTACTACGTATGGTCTTGTCCTAAGGTTTCTCCCTTTTGGTCTTTTGTGAGCTCCTTTTTGCTTAAGCATTTTGACTTTCCTCATGTATTTACACCTCAAATTTGCTTTCTAGGTATAAATTCGTAAAGCAGTCGAGGGGTACTATGATAAATAGTAAATATGTTCCCCCCCATACCAGTTGCAATATCTTAACATAAAGAATCTCCACAAATTTCAAATGATATGGGTGCATTGGCTGGAACTGACTGAGGCTATTCTTGATCGGATTCATTCTTGGGCCCCCCATTTTTATAACATACCATTAAAACCGATATGTAAATAAGCTACTCACACACATACAGTCATATACAACATATACACACACCTATCTACACATATACAGGACTCACACGGTATGTAAGACACATAATGTAAACACATATACACATATTTTACCCAAGAATATATACTTACCTTTGGCTGAATTGCTGGGTGCACAGGACATGGAGGAAACTCCTGTGCAGCCCTGTCTGGCAGTGGAGTAAGCTGTGACATTGCAAGAGACTTCTCCCCTCACACTCCGATGCTGAGGGGGAGGGGCAGCATAGCAAGATAATGTGTGCAGGGAAACTTTTACAAACAGCGATGGGCAGCCCCTGCAAATGGCAGTGATTTATCTGCTGCCAATGTAATCCTGATGGAAGAGAAAGTATGCGGCCCTTGAGGATGTTTCCCCCTCCCCTCCTAACACAGACCCTGGATAGATGCCGAGTTTCAAAAGTACCTTTGATGACATCATCACTGACATCATCAAAGGTCCTTTAACTTTAATACTGTTTAGGTAAAAAAAAAAAAAAGTCCTGTGGCTGCTGCCCCCTCCAAAAGAGCGTGCGGCCCTGCCTATGAAGGATGGACTCTTAGCAATGTATACTGATCTCCTAACCTGACCTCACATGTATGACATTGCTCTCAGTTATAATTTTGTTTTTGTTTTGAAACTGCAAAAATAACCTAAAACTTAAAAAACAAATAATTAAAACTTTCGAATTTCAAAGACAGGAAAAAAAAACTCTGCAGACTACGATATTTTTTTTCTATAAAAAAGGAAACCAGATGGAAGGGACCTTCCTTTTATATTTTAAGATGGAATTGAAGTGTGACGGATACAAATGGGTCACTTACATACAAGAGAAACTTAAAAAGGGTTTTTTCCACGGTCATAACCATATTTACATTCTAGCCAATTAAGTCAAAGTTAAACATTTTTACAAATATAAATAATCATTAGAGATGGAGGTTTATTAAGATGTTATCTAACCAAAGTAAGGACAGTTTTTGTCTTGATAGGCTGACCATGCATTTAAGCATGAATGTAGAAACTTTCTATAGATTGGGACTTATGAGGAACCCAGCCATGTTTTCTTTATTTCGGATAGATGGACACTATGTGTATGAGATGTTAAGCTGGCAATAATAATGAAATCATTACTTGGTTTCTGACATGTCCTAGACCCGAGTGCTAAAGGTGGTATTTAGAGCCCTCTTTGTGGGCACCTATCTGTGGCACAAATCATACTGTGTGGAGGCCATTATGTAGCAAATTGTACTGTCTGGTCCACTGTGGAGCAGATTGTACTGTGTGTGGTCCACTGTGAAGCAGATTGTATTGAGTGGGGGCCCTTCACTATTTACATCACACAATATTAGTTATATAGCAGACATGTGATATTAATATAGGTCATAATAACATGGCATGATCACTATAAAACAGATCTGTGCAATGTAAATAGTGAACATAGTTGTTCAAAATTATACCAAATGCGGTGCAAAATTGTTTCTATATGAAAGCTCTGTAAAGCCCCATTCACACGACTGTATTTTGTGGGTCCATAATTGTCTGCACTTGTGGATCGGCACAGTATTAAAGTTAAATTGACGTGTTGGCACTTTGCAATAATTTAGTGGGCTTTGGGTTGTAGTTTGGGCACTCAGTCTCTATAAGGTTTGCCATCACTGTCCTAGACCATAGTTCCTGCATTTGTGGTCGTATACACTTGCAACTGATCAAGACAGTTGTCACCACTAAAATGGTTAGGGAAAGTCTTTAGAAATTGTAATATCTTATATTTGCAAAAAAAGTTTAACATTTAATTGTCTTTAAATTTAAATATGGTAATGTCGATGGGAAAACCCACTTAATGTCCTTTTTACTGATCACTTCCCAGATCAGAACAATAGACATTCTGCTAGTAGTGTAAATGTGTTAGAGAAATCAGAAAGGTCACATGTGAGTTATTTTTAACACAATTGCATTGTAAAGCTAATGCATTAGAAAGGGCGTATTAGCTCCTTGTAGAAAAAGTGTGAATGTCATCTTTGACTGAACCCAACAAATTTGGCAACCATCTAATGTCTATGAGGTACTATCGGCTCTCCCCGATGGCAGATAAGATTCGAGCAGTGGGATTTCATTAACCCAACCTTTTCGTTGTCAGAGATATGCCTGGAAGCAGCTTCCTCCCCTCCCCCATTCAGGGCACATGGACGAGCGTTCAGCCAGATGACTTATGTGTAAGGCCAAGCATTAGGCATTGTGAAATGCAGGCAAAATGATCTTCTGATATGATAAGGACTTTGCCTAAGTTAATGCATCAATATTTCTTATAAGAAACTTCAAATTTTGTCTGCGTATTGAAACAATTAAAACCTAATCTTATGTCAAGCACTTACAAGAAAAATGTCAATAGGAAAATTTCCTATTCTTTAAATCACATTGTTGTATTAACATTTTTAAAAAAAATTTTTTAGTGATGTTATTTTTAATTTTCCAAGTTGTTATCTATTTTTAAAAAGTCCTAAAAATCTTGCAATTCCAACTCTTGCCACTAAATAGTTAATGTCTCTTGGATATGGAACATGAGCCACAGACACAATGGTCTGGAGTGAACCCTATTTGAATTCTTTGACGTTCATAGCAATGGTTTAAATGTTTGTGATGAAATGCCTCAATTAGGAATATGTTAATATTTTTGAATATATTTTACTGCTCCATTGCATTTCTTACTTGATTTCTCACTGTAAGAGATAATGGGTAGTGTGTTTCGTAAAGGAGGGGCCAGGGACGGCGACACCAACCGGAAATACCTATGTGCGTGTAAGATGGAGAAGTGAACTTTTCGATCTTTGTTACAAGCAAAGGAATGTTGAGTGGGGAAATACTTAATACCTGGTGAAATGCAGATTAAGTTTTGATCGCTAATGAAAAGATCAAATTTTTCATGACTCACATCTACTTTGGACACACCCATGACAGAATAACTTGTTTTTGAAGATAGATATATATTTAAAAGACAGGTGTCACAATAAGAGTGCACGGGTGTGTTCACCTATGAGGTATGTGGTATAAATAGCTATTTATAGCTGTCTCTGATCTCATCTATCAGACATTTCCCATTTGGAAATACCCAATATTGGCTGGAACTGAGGAATTACAGATTGAGTAACTGAACTGCTTTTGGGTAGAGTTCAGTAGGTTAGTGATAGGCATCCTTTGTAAAATTGTCAGGTTGAAAAGTCTTGATTCCTAAGTTGTCCTACATTGTTATTGTAAGAAAGCCAAACTGATCCAGAGGAGACAACAACTTGTCTCTAATAAAAGACCCACTCGCCATAATGGCAAAAGACTTTGTTCCTGACAATGAACTGATCCTTGGATCTACATTAAAGGGAACTTGTCACAATAATATATAAAATTCAAGTGTTCAATGTTGTCTTTTAGTTCCCAAGGAGTTTTCCCATTTTGCTGAAACTCAACTTCAAACATTGCTTGCATCATATGCAAAGCTGTTAAAGTCAAGGAGATCGATCAAACAAGTCATGATCACCATGCCCAAACCCCCAAACAATATTGAATTAAATCCTTGAAGACCATTGTGCTGTCAGATTCAAGTTTAACCAATGTTGATGATGTTTTGTCCACTGTCTCTATTCTCTTTCCTGTGAAACACTATACAGTGTTGGCCAAAAGTATTGGCACCCCTGCAATTCTGTCAGATAATACTCAGTTTCTTCCAGAAAATGATTGCAAGCACAAACTCTTTGGTATTAATATCTTCATTTATTTTGCTTGCAATGAAAAAACACAAAAGAGAATGAAAAAAAGTCAAATCATTGATCATTTTACACAAAACTCCAAAAATCAGCCGGACAAAAGTATTGGCCCCCTCAGCCTAATACTTGGTAGCACAACCTTTAGACAAAATAACTGCGAACAACCGCTTCCAGTAACCATCAATGAGTTTCTTACAATGCTCTGCTGGAATTTTAGACCATTCTTCTATGGCAAACTGCTCCAGATCCCTGAGATGTGAAGGGGGCCTTCTCCAAACTGCCATCAAGAGATCTCTCCACAGGTGTTCTATGGGATTCAGGTCTGGACTCATTGCTGGCCACTTTACAAGTCTCCAGTGCTTTCTCTCAAACCATTTTCTAGTGATTTTTGAAGTGTGTTTTGGGTCATTGTCCTGCTGGAAGACCCATGACCTCTGAGGGAGACCCAGCTTTCTCACACTGGGCCCTACATTATGCTGCAAAATTTGTTGGTCGTCTTCAGACTTCATAATGCCATGTACACGGTCAAGTAGTCCAGTGCCAGAGGCAGCAAAGCAACCGCAAAACATCAGGGAACCTCTGCCATGTTTGACTGTAGGAATTGTGTTCTTTTCTTTGAAGGCCTCTTTTTTTTCCTGTAAACTCTATGTTGATGCCTTTTCCCAAAAAGCTCTACTTTTGTCTCATCTGACCAGAGAACATTCTTCCAAAACGTTTTTGGCTTTCCCAGGTAAGTTTTGGCAAACTCCAGCCTGGCTTTTTTATGTCTTTGGGTAAGAAGTGGGGTCTTCCTGGGTCTCCTACCATACAGTCCCTTTTCATTCAGATGCCGACGGATAGTACGGGGTGACACTGTGGTACCCTCGGACTGCAGGGCAGCTTGAACTTTTTTTTTTTTTTTTGATGTTAGTCGAGGTTCTTTATCCATCATCCGCACAATCTTGCGTTGAAATCTCTCATCAATTTTTCTTTTCCGTCCACATCGAGGGAGGTTAGCCACAGTGCCATGGGCTTTAAACTTCTTGATGACACTGCGCACGGTAGACACAGGAACATTCAGGTCTTTGGAGATGGACTTGTAGCCTTGAGATTGCTCATGCTTCCTCATAATTTTGATTCTCAAGTCCTCAGACAGTTCTTTGGTCTTGTTTCTTTTCTCCATGCTCAATGTGGTACACACACGGACACAGGACAGAGGTTGAGTCAACTTTAATCAATTTCAACTGGCTGCAAGTGTGATTTAGTTATTGCCACCACCTGTTAGGTGCCTCAGGTAAGTAACAGGTGCTAATAATTATACAAATTAGAGAAGCATCACATCATTTTTCAAATAGTACCAATACTTTTGTCCACCCCCTTTTTATGTTTGCTGTGAAATTATATCCATTTTGGCTTTTTTACAGTTCTTTTCATGGTTTTCCATTGAAGTCAAATTAAATGAAGATAATAATGACAAAGAATTTGTGCTTGCAATCATTTTCTGGAAGAAAATGAATATTATCCGACAGAATTGCAGGGGTGGCCAACACTATATATATATATATATATATATATATATATATATATATATATATATATAGTGAATGTAATAAGTATTTGATCCCTTGCTGATTTTGTAAGTTTGCCCACTAACAGTCTATAATTTTAGGGGTAGGATAATTTTAACAGTGAGAGATAGAATATCAAAAATAAAGTCCAGAAAATCACATTGTATACATTTTATAAATTTATTTGCATTTTGCAGAGAGAAATAAGTATTTGATTCATCTGGCAAACAAGACTTATTACTTGGTGGCAAATCCCTTGCTGGCGCACACAGCAGTCAGACGTTTTTTGTAGTTGATGAGGTTTGTGCACGTGAGGAGGAATTTTGGTTCACTCCTCTTTGTAGATCATCTCTAAATCATTAAGATTTTGTGGCTGTCGCTTGGCAACTCGGAGCTTCAGCTCCCTCCATAAGTTTTCAATGGTATTAAAGTCTGGAGACTTGCTAAGTCACTCCATGACCTTAATGTGATTCTTTTTGAGCTGCTTCTTTGTTGCCTTTTCTGTATGTTTTGGGTCATTGTCCTGCTGGAAGACCCAGCCACGACCCATTTTTAATGTCCTGGTGGAGGGAAGGAGGTTGTCAGTCAGGATTTTACGGTACATGGCTCAATCCATTCTCCCATTGATGCAGTAAAGTAGTCCTGGGCCCTTAGCAGAAACATCTCCAAAACATTATGTTTCCACCTCCATGTTTGGCAGTGGGGCCGTGTTCTTTGGGTCATAGTCAGCATTTCCCTTCCTCCAAATACAGCGAGTTGAGTTAATGCCAAAGAGCTCAATTTTCGTCTCATCTGACCAATCTGGATGATTTGGGAGTAATTGGGAGAAGGTGCTATGGTTAGCATTAGCAGGGCTGCCTTAAAATTCCTTGGGATATTTGATACAATGTGATATAATGTTACAGTCACTGCAAACCTTCCTTTGCCCATTTTGTAGGCCAGAAGTTGGACACAACTAGAATACATGTCTGACTGCAACAACTTACTTTTACCCCAATGATGTGAGTCATTCATGGGAATCAGCAATAAATGTAGGGTACATCTACCACTTAATTTCATTGTAATTGCTATCATAATGGAAGATATGACAGATGTACAGCAAATAATAAGACAGTACTAAAGAAGTCCTTGATAATTATATAGATTTTGTACGTGGTATTGTTCAATAAGTTAAGAACACACCTATTAAAAATGACTTATTGGAAAACTGGGAGAGGTATCATGAATAAAAAGCTCCTGTTCTCAGGGTGACTACTTCCTAACCTTTAGGTGTAATTGTAATTATAATGTTATTAAATCTGTAGAATGTTAATAGTAACCAATCCCAATGTAGGCTTTACAAGCTGCTGTCATAAATCTACAGTAACAGGCAATGATGATAGAGTATACCTACCTACAGTATATGAGGCTACAAATTATCAGGAAGGAGCTGTCAAGACAGGACAATTTCATTTATATATCAAGTCTGTGCTCCTGCGAGTCTGTTCATCCACTATGGATGGTGGCAGGAGCTCTGAAGCAAACGCATTATAAAACTAAAATAAAATGTGGTCTATTTGGATAGAGACTGCTAGACATTCCAGCTGTCTGAGTCTCCTGCCCAACACCAGTATCTGTGGTAAAAGCAGGAGATCACGTGTCAGGGAGGAAAGAACACTTTAACCCATGGTGTTGTTGCACCAAGAACTAAAGCTAAACTATAGTATGATGAAATCAGAAGACACAGCTATACAAGATGTTCCCTTTCCTGTCTTGTCATTCAAATGAACAATAGAGAATACAATTTAGCAATAAAAATATGGATACAGGGATACTGGTGAGGCTATCAATGACTTGAGACAGCAGTGATTTATATTGAAGGAGCTCTTACACACTTCAGTAGAGTAACATTGTAAGCTCCATCGAATATGATGAATGGATGATAGGAATTCTTTACTAGCCAGTATGACTAACAACTTCTCTGCCCTATGCAGATATAAAAAAAAGGTTATCTGTATTCCTGCAACCTGCTGCAAAGATTTGTTTTTGGGATGTCGACATCTATCATTCTTGGGTGTAAGATGAGGTTCTTAGAACTAAATAAGGAAAGCTTGTTTTGCTGTAGATGTTCATAATCTGTTAACATATTAAGTGATGGAATCTACATTATTAGTAATTAATGGAAATAGTCTCACATTTACTACACGTCAGACTGTTAGGTTGCGTTCACACTGTGCTTTATTTTAAATGAAGAAGTACATGGTTTTGTTGACACAGCTATGTCAGGCCTTTTTATTTGGGGGGGGGGGTTGGTACCAATTTTTGGAATGTAGAACTTTTTGATCACTTTTTATTACTATTTTTGGAGGAAGCGAGGTGACAAAATACATAAATGTTGTGCATTGCTGTATTTTTTTACGGCATTCCCTGTATGGGAGAGATAATATTATTTGTGGATAGTGTTGACTTATATAGACATGAGGATACCTAACATGTTTGTTTAAGCTATTTCATCTACATTACAGTACATTGTAGGCTCCCTACATGCAACAGGGATGGGCAGCCCCAGGAAATCCATATACCTGGACCACCCAGATACAGTGACTTTTATTGAGTATTTTCTGACTCTAGTGGCTAATCTGGGGTTCCAGCTGAATAAAACAGCTGAGAACCAGAAATCACGCTGCAGGCACAGCTCCTGTGCCATACTATATATGATATACAATGGGGAAGACTTATAAATTTCTCTATGCCAGGTTGCTGGATGATATTGTGGCACACATTTGGTGCAAGGCTCTTTTACCCCCCTCCCAGAAAATCTCCATTGTGTTACCGTTACCCAATATAGAAATGAGGCATGAGCATTAATTGTATACAGCTTGCCTTTCTTTCAGTGAAGGGTCAGGTATAAATACTGACATTTCAGCCGAGCAGTATTCTACTCTGGAAAGGACAGTAGTTGGCAATGTGTTCTGCAAGTCACCTATTGGGGTCCATAGGCTCTTCTTTTAAATCCTTCTTATGGGTTCACATGACGTCTGTAGCAAACATAATTCATTATTATTATTATTATTATCCCTAGTTCTTTGTGTGTAAATGAAAGCGACAGTTATATCTATGAACTGTACTTCTTAGATGGTGACATTTGATGTAGTGATTTTTTTACTTTTTTTTTTTTTTCTTGAAACAGCACAAGATTCTGGAAGGAGTTCACCATCTTCTATTCCACGGTTTGATGCAACACTCGCATTGAGGGTGAGTCTAAGATAATGGTTATAGCCAAACTTTATAGTGTAAGGCTACATTTACACGAACATTGTGATGGATACAAACCTCCAATTTAGCTGAATAACATCTGACATTCAAACAAACATCTAACAAAAAATAATGGAATCCTAGTTATAGAGAAAATATAATAATTTTACTATAGTGCCAATATTAAATAGAAAATCATATAAATACAAAACAGATAAAAAGAGAAGGGGCTAGATGGTATCATGTCACCACGTCAGACTTCATATACTACCTGTCTGACTTTATATACTACCTGTCAGACTTCATATACTACCTGTCAGACTTCATATACTACCTGTCAGACTTCATATACTACCTGTCAGACTTCATATACCACCTGTCAGACTTCATATACCGCCTGTCAGACTTCATATACCGCCTGTCAGACTTCATATACCGCCTGTCAGACTTCATATACCGCCTGTCAGACTTCATATACCGCCTGTCAGACTTCATATACTACCTGTCAGACTTCATATACTACCTGTCAGACTTCACATACTACCTGTCAGACTTCACATACTACCTGTCAGACTTCATATACTACCTGTCAGACTTCATATACTACATGTCAGACTTCTTATACCGCCTGTCAGACTTTATATACTACCTGTCAGACTTCATATACTGCCTGTCAGACTTCATATACTACCTGTCAGACTTCATATACTACCTGTCAGACTTCATATACTACATGTCAGACTTCTTATACCGCCTGTCAGACTTCATATACTACCTGTCAGACTTCATATACCACCTGTCAGACTTCTTATACCGCCTGTCAGACTTCTTATACCGCCTGTCAGACTTCATATACCGCCTGTCAGACTTCATATACTGCCTGTCAGACTTCATATACCGCCTGTCAGACTTCATATACCGCCTGTCAGACTTCATATACCACCTGTCAGACTTCATATACTACCTGTCAGACTTCATATACTACCTGTCAGACTTCATATACTACCTGTCAGACTTCATATACTACCTGTCAGACTTCATATACTACCTGTCAGACTTCATATACTACCTGTCAGACTTCATATACTACCTGTCAGACTTCATATACTGCCTGTCAGACTTCATATACCGCCTGTCAGACTTCATATACTACCTGTCAGACTTCATATACCGCCTGTCAGACTTCATATACCGCCTGTCAGACTTCATATACCGCCTGTCAGACTTCATATACCGCCTGTCAGACTTCATATACCGCCTGTCAGACTTCATATACTACCTGTCAGACTTCATATACCGCCTGTCAGACTTCATATACCGCCTGTCAGACTTCATATACCGCCTGTCAGACTTCATATACCGCCTGTCAGACTTCATATACCACCTGTCAGACTTCATATACTACCTGTCAGACTTCATATACTACCTGTCAGACTTCATATACTACCTGTCAGACTTCATATACTACCTGTCAGACTTCATATACTACCTGTCAGACTTCATATACTACCTGTCAGACTTCATATACTACCTGTCAGACTTCATATACTGCCTGTCAGACTTCATATACCGCCTGTCAGACTTCATATACTACCTGTCAGACTTCATATACCGCCTGTCAGACTTCATATACCGCCTGTCAGACTTCATATACCGCCTGTCAGACTTCATATACTACCTGTCAGACTTCATATACTACCTGTCAGACTTCATATACTACCTGTCACACTTCATATACTACATGTCAGACTTCTTATACCGCCTGTCAGACTTCATATACTACCTGTCAGACTTCATATACTACCTGTCAGACTTCATATACTACCTGTCAGACTTCTTATACCGCCTGTCTGGCTTCATATACCGCCTGTCAGACTTCATATACTACCTGTCAGACTTCATATACTACCTGTCAGACTTCATATACTACCTGTCAGACTTCATATACCACATGTCAGACTTCTTATACCGCCTGTCAGACTTCATATACTACCTGTCAGACTTCATATACTACCTGTCAGACTTCATATACTACCTGTCAGACTTCATATACTACCTGTCAGACTTCATATACCGCCTGTCACACTTCATATACCGCCTGTCAGACTTCATATACCGCCTGTCAGACTTCTTATACCGCCTGTCAGACTTCATATACCGCCTGTCAGACTTCATATACCGCCTGTCAGACTTCATATACTGCCTGTCAGACTTCATATACTACCTGTCAGACTTCATATACTACCTGTCAGACTTCATATACTACCTGTCAGACTTCATATACCGCCTGTCAGACTTCATATACTACCTGTCAGACTTCTTATACCGCCTGTCAGACTTCATATACCGCCTGTCAGACTTCATATACCGCCTGTCAGACTTCATATACCGCCTGTCAGACTTCATATACCGCCTGTCAGACTTCATATACTACCTGTCAGACTTCATATACTACCTGTCAGACTTCATATACCGCCTGTCAGACTTCTTATACTGCCTGTCAGACTTCATATACCGCCTGTCAGACTTCTTATACCGCCTGTCAGACTTCTTATACCACCAATACTGCAGCTCTAGCTATAATAAAAATAGAGAAATGCTGCTGCATATAAAAAATCACATTCCTGACTTCTTGACATAAACCAACCATAATGTACACATATACTAACCGCTGACAGGTGACAGTCATTTTCTCATCGTAGTATGTGTTTCCTCACCATTTACTATATCTTATATAATTTTATTATCTGATTAAATAAATATGTGAATGTTTAATATTGTGAGATGTGGATACATTTTGGGACTGTTAGTACTAACTTTTCTGGACACACAGATATATATGTTTTGTAACACAGCCCTTTTTGATATATACAGTTATAGGAGGTGTCAGACTAGACAGTATACCAATAATAATGACACAAGATATTCTGCCCCTTTATGTGATTCCAGTCGTATTACAGTTTGTAAGCTGAAGTCCCTTGTTAGACAGTCTGAAGTCTTCTGATAGACATGCAGGGTAACAGTAAGGCGCCACGCATTCAGACACGTATACACGTGTCAGAGTGTGAGCGCTCAAAACAGATCCCATTCACTTCAATGTGTGCCGACTTACGAGCGTTACACATTGAAATCAATGGGAGGCTTTTTAACTCATTGATTTCAATGTGTAGCGCGTGAGCCGGCACACGTTAAAGTGAATGGGATCTGTTTTGAGCACTCACACTCTGACACATATATACTTGTCTGAATGCGCGGTGCGTTACTCCGTGGGAACGGAGCCTAAGGAATCTCAGCAGAACCAATTTGGTATTTTGAGAATATTTTAATCATATTGTAAAGTTAAATGTACAAATGCTCATAGTAAATCACAATATTATTATCTATGAGATACAATATGATGGGATGGAGATAAAGCTGAATATATAAGCTTATTAGCTTGAGTAGCAGATGTTTAGCGTAGAACACAGTTTGCTGTGTATGTCATCCATGCATTACCCCAATTACATAGTTCCTCAGTTATCACGTCCTATTTGCGTTATTTTAGTGCCTGAATTTCTATAATGTATAGTTGGATCCACCTTTGCTAATAAATGTGTTGCAAGTTGCTGTACTCAGTAAATGGTGTGAAATAAAAAAACAGCGATGATTCAGGATTTCCCAACTATGCTATTAATATTTGCTCATATAAAATAGAAATAGAACAGTCACTGTGACGCTGGGTTCACATCTGCGATCAGGTTTCCATTTGGGGGAACCACTGGGTTTCTACTGATTCCAACAGAAAGGGGCAGAAAATGCGGAGAGAAAAGCATTGCTTCCAGGACTTTTCTCTCTGCATTATTAGGCCAGGGCCCCATGTGGCGTAAACGGTGCGATTTTACAGTCAAAGCAAAGTGGATGAGATTCTAGTGAATCCCATGGCCTCCTTGCGGTAAAAACTGTGCTGTGGACTCATGGCGATTTCCAACACCAGTGCAGCTTTGGAAATCGCAACATGTCAAATATACCAACGGAAACGCCAGCGGTTTCCCCAAAGGTATAATTGAAACAGAAAGTCCGCGGTGGAAACTTCTCTGAACTTTCTGTCTAAAGCACTGCAGGAAGAACCACGATGCATTGCCACTGCGGTTTTTCCTGCGGCGCTTTTTTGCTGCAGGATGCCACGTGGGGCCTTAGCCTTAAAGCAGAATGTGGAACGGAATCCCCAGGCGGAGACTAAGTGCAGGGAATCTACCAAGTTTTAATATTATTCCCTATTGATAGGATAAGAAATAAGTACATGATTGGTGGTGGTCCAACTGCTGGGACCTCCACCGATTGCAAGATAGGGGTTAACTTTAAATCTTGGTACAAGCTTTGTAAGTTATTTAGTAAAGTAATGAAAGTAATAAAATTAACAGCATATTATTTTCCCATCTTCCTCCATCCACCTGGAAAATATATATATAAAATATATTATACATAAAATATAATGGGCAGATTTAATGTCCCTATTCCAGTTTTTTTCTATAGAAAAGTTACATACCAGGGGCTTACAACCTTTTAAATGCCATTTATGCAATAATTTTGTGGCAATGGTGTTTTTACAAAGGCCTTGCCACTTTCCAAAATGTGTCTATGGTCCATGGTGGGGGTAGTGCCATTGCTCCAGCCAAATTTATTATCATGAGCTGGTGTAGATTTATGATGAAATGTTTCCCTTGTTATAAATTCAGTGGCGGGGAGGGGGTATGAAGACCACCTTAAGCTAAGGCCCCATGTTGCAGAACGCAGCTAAAAAAACGCAGCAGAGAAAAAAGAAGCAGCAGAATTGCATTGTTTTTTTCCACCGCATTTTTCAATGTGTTTTTTGCTGGATTTTTTTCCCTTATTACTTCTATAGGGAAAACGTTTTCGCGTCTGCAAGTAAAATTGACATGCTGTACTTTTCTTTACCGCAGCGTTTCTTTACCGCAATGTGTGTATGGGTTAGTCAAAACTCACATTAATTTTTCTTATACTGTAAAGTACAGCGCCTTAGCCTTAGTATATGGTGGTCTTAATAAATCCACCCATCGTTTACATGTAAAGAAAAATAATAGTTTATGGATAACCTATTAAATACCAATGTTACTGTAGACTAACCAAAAATCTGACGACAGAAAAGCTAAGTGCACACACTGTGGAGGAATTCATGAAGAACAACGCATTGGTCTTAATATTGTGAACGCTGGGAGCAAATGCACCAGAATTATTAAGAGGCTCCAGCTATTTAATAATTCTGGTGCACCAAGGGGTCCAAGTGGGGCTTTTTGGCACCTTGTTTGCACATATTGCTTTTCATATAGTGGTGATTTATGTCACATACAGCCCATACATAGGATGCCAATAAGGTTCAATATTGTTCTGTATCTATCATGAACATACTTCATGTTAAACATTGCAATTTACGACTTTATACACATTAGACATGAGCTCTGTACTCTGTTTACTGCTATATATGAAGTATTCTCTTTTTTTCCATTTACAGGATATGGAACCAGCAAAGGAGTTTTCTATACCTCGTCCTCAACAGCGTCCAAACTCATATCTGCATTATCGAACCCATGACTTGAGTGAAATGTAAACTAGATTTCCCTGGACTAGGCTGTGCCATCTGGACTCCATACGTTGTCATTTTCTAGGAGAATATAGAAAATCACTGTATCATTTTGCTGAGAGACTTTTTTTTTTAGTAATATGCCCTTGTATTAGATGTGTAATAAAGGAACAGCAAAGACCATAAGGTTAACTATACAGTTACCGTAAATCCCTATTGACAATATGTCTAAGATGTATTGAAGATCACGGTAAATATTTCTGGCAACTGTGCTAAAAACCTTCAATCTAATTTATGTGCCACATCTACTACAGCAATGTGTTCAGAAAAACCTTTAAAGGGGGTTGGTCAAGACAGATTAGAAAACTGGAAGCAGATTCTTCTATATGACGTATAGTGGCTCAAATAGTATAGTAGCTCAACTCAGATCTCTAGAATAGGAACTGAGCTGTGATAGTGCAGCTGGACCACTACACAGTGTACGGAGCAGCTTACTTCTGTCTATACACTATTACAGGGTACATAGCCTAATGCAGACAGCTCTAATCACTGTGCAATGGCCGCTCTATGCCAGCTCAGCTCCTCTGATTTACTTTTAACACCTAAGGCACCTAAGGCACTGGAGGATCTTATTACCGATCAAATGACACAGAAGAACACCATGATAAAGATAACTCACAAATAAAGCCCCCAGTAAGTAAATTAGGCTCAATAGGCCTGGTTCATATCTGCGTTGGGTATTCCATTTGGGAAGTCCGCTTGGGACCCCCAGAATGGAATACCAAACACATTAAAAAGTGGCCAGCAATGAAAGCACACAGACCCCATAGACTATAATGGGGTCCGTGTGTATTTTGTGCAGTGTCCATACGAGTCATGCAGAGAGGTAAATTTGGAATACCGAACACAGATGTGAACCAGGCCTTACTTACATCATTGGCCATTCTAATAGACAAGAGAGCAAAAATGTTTGCATTAAAGCTACTTAAGCACAACCAGCACCCGGTCCGCATGATCACCCCCCCCCCCCCCAGCTAAGCCCCTGAAAAAAAAAAATTCAGGACACAAGGATGATCTTGTGATAGGACCTCCGAATGACTTCCACTACATATCTCTGAAGTAGTTTATAGTTAGTCAAAGCACTGAACAGAGGAAACATGAAGTTTTATAGACGTCTAAATGACACTCATTTGTAAAAAGGGATTAGATGTATTATTGTTGTGTGACACTTTTTGTAGTTTTAGATGATCTTTTCTCATCTAATTTTTACACATTTTTATGTTTTACAAAGCTCTTCCTATGATTCCATGTAATAATATAATAGTGCATGTATGGAAGTTCCACATTTATGTAACATTATCTAAATAAGTAAAAATGTCCTTGTACCATGTTAGTCAGTGGATATGAAATGAAAATTTTTTTTGAGAGAAGTCCTCAGTAGTTGATATCTTTTTTAATGGCTAACTTAAAAAAATTTCTGATGACATATCGAGCTTTCGGGACTACTATAAAGGTCACTTCATCAGGATATATATATATATATATATATATATATATATATATACACACACACAGGAATGGAGTGTTAGATGTAAAATAGATGGAAAACGGAACATTTAAATAAACAGTTTAAAAAAACATATATATCAGTTCCCAGGAAAGCTCTCTGGGTTTATTGCTTCTTTTGATCAGTGACGTGGTGACGTGGTGTCTAGCTGTTGTAAAACGTCATAAGACGTTTTACAACAGCTAGACAACATGTCACTGATCAAAAGAGGCAATAAACCCAGAGAAATTTCCTGTGAACTGATATATATGTTTTTTTAAACTGTGTATTTACATGTTCTGTTTTCCATCTATTTTACATCTAACACTCCATTCCTGTGTGTGTGTGTGTGTGTGTGTATATATATATATACCTTCAGGAATTGTGTTATACCATCCTGATGAAGGGACCTCTATAGTAGTCCCGAAAGCTCGATATGTCATCAGAAATTTTTTTAAGTTAGCCATTAAAAAAGGTATCAATTACTGAGGACTTCTCTCAAAAACATTTTTCATTATCTAAATACTGTAGTTTGCAATCTTGAAATGACTGTTTTTCAGTCCATTCTATATAATACACCCTTACGCACAATGGCGTACCTCCTATGTAAGGCAGACCTCATGGCTGCTATGGAGCTCGTGCAGCATCCCACCAGAATGAGATTTCCAGCAGCCACCACTAGGGGCAGCTAAGTGCATAGAGATATGTACAGCTCCTAATGATTTCCATGAAAACTGTATAAATTCCTATGTGCTGAGCTTCCCCTAGTGGTGGTCACAGGCAAAGTAGGGAATATTTATTAGTGTACTTATACCAATTTTCTGACATACAGTATATACTTTGACAAATTTGGCCTTTAGGCTGAATTTCCCTATGAGGCCTCTGAATTCTGTGTGTGCCCCTGTCTGTGCAGTAAATTTACAGTATAGGGAAAGTTCTAAGGGCATTTATCCAAAAGATGACCCTTTAACAAGGTAAAATGTAAATTACGATACTATATACCCCCACCATTGTTCAAAAGTTTTCATGCGGCAGGTATAGTGAGGAACTCAATTGTACTCTTATATATCATGTGCAGGCACCATAAGCCTATATTCACGTGAGTATTCCTTTACTTGTCGGTGAATATGAGCTATTCACATGAACAAAATTTTGATGGTTCGTTATGACAGACCATCAAAATATGAGGTCATGCTCTATTTTCGTCCATTTTTACAGGTCTCTACATACATTGCAATGTATGTGGTATCCATGAAAACTGCCGATCTTCAATGCAAAACGCCCGTTTTTAAAAAAAAGGCGTTTTTCATTAGTATTGAGTCTGTGTGCCTGTGAAAATGGACAAATAAAGAGCATGTCAGTTTCTTTCAAGGCCATGAAAAATGAACAGATAAAAAAAAATGACATGTGAATAGACACATTGAATTCAATATGTTCCCAAAATGGATGTGTGATGGATGTTACAATGATGGCCATCTCATCCCTTTTTCACCGCCATGTGAATAAGCCTTAAATGTTTTGTATACAAACCTATAACAATGATGTTACAATCTGTAGCCACGAAATGCCTTTCAGCAGTTCTTGGTTGCAAAAAATATTTTATGCATGGCAGAGGTTAAAAAGTAAGAAAACAGCTGAAAGCTAAAAAAGATTATACAAAGAAGCTAGATTTTCCATGTGTAGGCTATACAGCCAATGTTATGTTGTCCACTACAACCCTGTCTTCTGTATTCTTAAGTATTAATTGTCTTATATGTGTCTGTAAATAGATAAGTCACAGATATGTAATATATACTAAATTATTTATCCTAAAACTGTAATAAAGGCATATTCAAGGATCTGCTGTGTAGTTTACCTCTCCGCCATAAGCAACATCTCAAAAGGGTGAGATATTGATGTGATGCATTTTAAGACTTAGGGCGGGTTCACACCAGCGCCTGATCTCCGTTATGCAGGTTTCCGTTTCCTGCCCGAGAAACTGGGCAGGAAACAAAAACCGGCAGGCAGTTTTCAAACCCTTTCATTTCTTTTGCTTTGAAAAGTTTCTGCCCCTGAGCGCCTGTGAGCGTCTTCTGCTCTCCGCGGTGAAACTGTTTTTTTTAACTGGACACAAAGTCGGACATGCAGGACTTTGTGTCCGGTTAAAAAAAAAACGGTTTCGCCACGGAGAGCAGAAGACGCTCACAGGCGCTCACCGGTGGACATTGAATGCAGGTTTCCGTCTTCTGCCGACAGAAAACAGAAACCTGCATAATGGAGAACGGGCGCTGGTGAATCGGCTCCACTATTGGAAATTTTCTTTTACTCTACCTCTCACTGTTCAGGCATACACACTCAAGTGTGGTCTAGTAATGCCTTTCTGTAATACAGTTAATAGCAACTTTAAATGTAACTCCCATTTCAATGACTTTTCTGCTTTTTTCACTACTGTATTAGGATGGGGGGGGGGTAATGAAAATTTTTGTAATATACTTTATTAACCTATCAACCTTATTTTTAATAGCAAACAGGCTGTAAAACTCTGATTAGCAATGTTCTAACTAATCACCAACAAGGAGGCGCTGTCCGTACACATGTACTCAATGTAGTATATAGAGCTCAAGCATTTATTTTATTTTAAATATGATTTTTATTGAAAAGAAGAAAACTTTTACAATATAATAAAAAAGCAATTACAAACATAAGAAGAATCGGCATAAGTCCAAGCAGTAGAATAGGAATTGTAAGCTGGAACTTCGGGCTGCAACCCAAATACATGGATGACACAAACATGACCAAACATACAAAGATCAAAGGACCAGATATACAAACGCTACAAAGACACCAATTCTACGAGAAGACAGGAAAGGAATGAAAAGGGGAACACAACCAGAAGGGAACAGGAAAGAAACAAGAAAAAGAGAAATAGGGGAGACGGAATAGGAACAGAAAAGAACGAGAAAACCAAACAGTGACATAAACAACATAACCACATACCTGAATACAATACCAAAGAAACACAAAATACATCCGAAAAATAAAATAAAATAAAGCCACCTGGGATAACAACAGAGCTCAAGCATTTACCAAGAGGGGATGGTCACTTCAGATAGCTGTATCTACTGTTTTATATCTCCTGGAAATGGTTCTGGTGTCAAAAGAAAGATGAGATTCTCACCTTTCATATGATGTAAGGATTCAATGACCAGCTATAACCTAATCTGAGATATCACTAGTTAAAGGGGCTCTATCATTGGGAAAAGTCATTTTTAGCTAAGCACATACTTGCATAGCCTTTAGAAAGGCTATTCCACACCTACCTTTTGTATATAAATCCCCTCAGTAGTTTTTGAATGAGTCTATTTTTATTCTTATGCTAATTAGATTCCAGCAAGCACTCCGGAAGTGTCTGTGAGCACCGTCTGCTATTCTCTGCTATGTGAGTGTGAGAGCAGGGGGATGAGTCATAATCATCAGCAGCAGCCTGAGTTGTAAACACACATAGGAGAGAATAGCAGACAGTGCTTGCTGAGACTTCCAGGGTGCACAGTGGAGGCTAATTAGCATATGAATAAAAACGGGATCATTCAAAAACTACTGAGATGATTTACATACAAAAGGTAGGTGTGGAATAGCCTTTCTAAAGGCTATGCAAGGATGTGCTTAGCTAAAAATTACTTTTCCCAATGATAAAGCCCCTTTAAAGACAGTCACAAATGTGATTTTACATGCGGCATGAACTGCTACATATTCAGTTGAAATTCCTGACTGTGTTTTTCACTAATGATATCTCAGATTATGTTAAAGCTAAGGCTAAGGTCCCACATTGCGGAAACACAGCTTTTTTGTTGCAGATTTTGTTGTGTTTTTTTTTTAATCAAAACCAAGAATGTCTACAAATGGAACTGGAAATATATAGAAAGTTCTTATACTTCTAACTTCTGCTCAATCTAGTCCTGGCTTTGGCTTAAGAAACCGCAACAAAATCTGCAACAAAAAAAAGATGTTCCGCAATATTCCGCAACATGGGGCCTCAGCCTTAATCTTATCTTTCTTGTGATATCACAACCATTTTTCTAAGTGGTATAAAACAGAAGTTACAGTGATAGAAGGGACCATCCCCCCTCTGGTAAATGTGTCAGCTCTGCATATTTATAACATAACGGTATGCAGACTTTCTGTAGTAACATCTCAGTTAGGAGGTTATTACATTTATACATTATATTTTCCATTCTCTTTGTAACCATTCTAGGCTTTACCTAAAAAAAACGCAACAAAATCTGCAACAATAAAGCTACATGCAACGTGGGGCCTCAGTCTAAAATAGTTTTTCCTCTCCATTATGGTAACTTTTATTTTGTATGGTGTCATTGGGGGTGGGGCTAGAACCTGTAATAAAGCCGTGTTATTGATATATTATTTATTTTTAAAATAATTTTACTTTAGTTTTTTTTTTTTTTTACTTTTCTATTCATTTTATTTATTTATTTATTTTTTACATTATGTCGCTTAAGGTCATTTTAGACCTTTGGGGGCATCTGACCACTATTTTTTTTTTAGATGGGGAGCTGATTTCCCCTGTAACTGGGGCTGATACATTTAGCCCTATTCGCAGGAGTAATACAGCCTCCTGCACTTAACGGGGTATTCCCACGAACATAACCATTGTTAAATTTGTAGATAATGAAAAGTTAAACATTTTTGCAAATGTAAATAATTAAACATTTTGCAGAAATGTAAACATTTTCTTTAAATATCTTGAAGTCACAATCTTGTTGTCTTGATCGGTTGCCAGTGGATACGACCATGAATGCAGGAACTTCCTAAGGTCAGAAAATCTGCCATGATTTCCTTATTGTGACCAGGATATCTTCTGATACCTGTAGTGTCACTACTAAGATGGTGATCTCATGAGCTACTATCAAACATTCCATGAGGCGGCTCAGGGTGGAAACTGACACCAGGGAGCCCCACTTTCTAAATATCAACATTATATACTAAAATTTTTATAAATATTATAAAATGTTAGACCATTTTTTAAATATTATATATAAAAATTTACTTCTAGGATGTCTGTAGAAATAAGAGTACACCCTGGCTGACACATAGCTTGCAATGCAGATTGTGGGAAATATGTGAAGAGCTGAAGTATATTGACTCAGAGGCCACATAATACACATATACATACAGCGCCTATATACTGGATGCCTTCTCATAAGCAGAGAGGAGGTGCTACAGGCACTGAGGATATGTAATACATCAGATGACTACCAAGTCCATCAGTATACTGCTATTGTTTGCATGGTTCCCTGGTGTTCATTGAAAGTTACACATCAGGAACATAGAATTACTCCAAATATCCTATTGGTAATATGTAGCTTTCGTGTTAGGCCACATAAAGTGACCAACCCCTTACATACAATGGTCATCTTTAAAGAGTTTGTCCATGATATTATAAAATTTTAGAGAAAGTGGAGAACAGTATAAAAAATGTATTACCCACCTACAATGCATTATGGCTAATGCTGTGTAATGTGCAGGAACTGATGGACACAGATAACTAGTTATGTTTAACAATTTTAGTGAGTGGAACTAAGGTGCAAGAGATATTCGGCAAATGAAAATGATAAGGAAATAAACACAAGTAGTCTATAGACTACTGCACCTTTTTCTGCTTATGTTGCAGGCCTCTCCAAACATATCTACCTACGTTGGCTCCATGGAAAGCTCTTCTACCACCCCCCTTTGTGTTCTGTATGCCAAGTGCCTTGTGTACCAACTACTGTACTCAATATACCTTTGGTCAACTCCACCTCCAGCGACCTTGCACACAGCTGGCAGCGGAGTTACATCCCTCTACCCTGAGTTAAGAGTTGTGTCCTGGCAAACCTCCAGGCTGACAATGAAATGTCTGTACCATGCATGTCTCCTTCTAAAGTTTGTACACTGTAAACAATGCAGAATTGGTGGGTCACTAGTTCTCTCTCTTGCTTTTGCCAGCCTCTATTGACCTGCTTCCTCCAACAGTGAACCAGTAATACTCTTCTTCATATACACTGATGAGCAAAAGGGTAACAATGTCTCAAACTTTTGACTTTCAGGCTCCATATCTCACCATAAGGCATTATACTTTGTGTGTTGTTAGTAAAGAAGGCATTATACTGTGTGCGGGGGGAGATCACTTAAGAGAATGTTATACCATGTGGGGCCTACTGAAAAAATTTCCTATGGGGTACCATATTTTCTATTTACGTCCCTCCTTATGGTATTCTTCCTAAGGAGAACAGTACTCCCTACAGATCCCCAAGGCCACTTAACCAGCCAAGGCCTCTGCTCTGCACTGAAACCACTGATAATATCTGATAAACACTGATAATATCTGCAGAATGTCATGAAATTTTCAGATGTTCTAGGAGGGCTGCCTTCCAGCAGGTGGTGCTAGAGGAATAATATAATAATTCTAATAATAAATATTATTTATAAATCACTAACAGATTCCTGAGCACTTTCCAAATCATAGGATTCATGTACAGAGACAAAATGAGACATTACACTGTAATAAATCAATTCACATGACCCTGCTTGCAAGAGCTTACAATCTATAAGGTAGCATATTGACACGAAATCCTCCTATTATTATAATATTATAAATGTGAAAGTTTGTGGGTTTGTGAGTTTGTGTGTTGGTTTGGATGTTCGGATGTTTGTTCCTCAATCACGCAAAACCCGCTCGACCGATTTGGCTGAAAGTTTCCACAAACGTAGTTAATACACCCGATTGCGCAATAGGCTACTTTTCGTCACAATAGCGCACATACGTTTGTGCCAGGACCCCCACAAAATCCAAACTCACACCACCATCTCTGCAATCTCACACACTTTGGACCATAGCAAGCCACAAAATTCATATTGCCCTCTACAGCCTCGCCTCTAACCCCACACAATCTTATATACATATACTTTACCACTTTGCCCCTCACCTTAACGATACTCCAGGAGGCGCTCTATAACGCTCCGGAGCAGCCATGTTTGCCGACCCCCACCGCTCTGACAATCCGCGACACCGCCCACCCATGTCAATACCCCTAGGCGCTCTAATAAATGCAAAAAAAAAGTTTAAAAAAAAGTAAAAAAAAAATAAAAACAAATAAAAAGGATTAAAAATTCAAATCACCCCCTTTCCCTAGAACACATATAAAAGTAGTTAAAACCTGTGAAACACATACATGTTAGGTATCCCCACGTCCGAAATCGCCCGCTCTACAAAGCTATACAAATATTTTTCCTGTTCGGTAAACGCCGTAGCGGGAAAAATGGTCAAAAGTGCCAAACCGCCGTTTTTTCACTCTTTTGATTCTGATAAAAATTTGAATAAAAAGTGATCAAAGCAATAACATTTCCCGAAAATGGTAGAACTACAAAGTACACCCGGTCCCGCAAAAAAAGACGCCCTATACATCCCCGGACATGGACGTATAAAAAAGTTACGGCTGTTGGAATATGGCGACTTTTCAAAAAAAAATTTTTTAACATAGTTTTGGATTTTTTAAAAGGGTCAAAATGTAAATAAAACCATATAAATTTGGTATCCCCGGAATCGTAACGAAACACAGAATACAGGGGACATGTCAATTTGGTTGCACAGTGAACGCCGTAAAACCAAAGCCCGTAAGAAAGTCGCAGAAATGCATTTTTTCTTCAAATCCACCCCATTCTGAATTTTTTCACTGCTTCCCAGTACATTATATAGAATAAATAATGGTGGCATCATGAAGAAAAATTTGTCCCAGAAAAATTAAGACCTCATATGGCTCTGGGAGCGGAGAAATAAAAAAGTTATGGGGTTTAGAAGGAGGGGAGTCAAAAACGAAAAACCAAAATCAAAAAATGCCATCGGCAGGAAGGGGTTAACTTCAAATACTTCTGTCCCAAAGTCACTATGTAAAGTTTCTCACAACACCGTATAGCAGCTCAAATACAAATTACCTTCAACATAAAAGTCTCACGTATTCTCTGAATTACAGAAAAACAAGATACAAAGTTACATTTCATATCCCAGACCTTATACACAGTACGAAAACCTTACCCACGCCTGTATATACCCACTTCTACAATCACCGCAGACGAAGTCGCGGGTACCAGCTAGTGTACTTATACAGTGGACAGCCATTTTTTATGACAAAGGTTACTACAATTCAGCCACCAGCCAGTGTTTGGATTGAATCAGGGCAACAACAATGGTTTTTCAGGTTACTATGGTAAGGAAAGAGTAGATTCTGAATCCTGGGGAACAAATGACATGAGCGTTCAAGTGATAGGGTATGGGGGGATGAGTCAAACATAACCTGCATGCTGCCTCGGTGTTATGGTAAGACAAAAGACTACAATGGAAATATCAGGGTTAAGTCAGTTAGTAAATGGAGGAAACAGCAGAAGTTCAGTCTTTGAAAGATTCAGTTTTAGACAGAGGGAAGACATTATATTAGAGAGACAGTCATTGGTGCTCTGTAGTAATGCAGGAGTGATGTCACAAGAGGAGGTATATAGTTGGGTGTCATTGGCATAAAGATGGTAGTGGAAGCTAAATCTGCTGATGGTTTGTCTAATAGGAGCTGTGTAGAGTGAGAATATAAGGAGGTCTAGGACTGCGCCCTGGGGAAACCTAACAGAAATGGGAATTGGAGAAGTGACAGCCCACAAATGATGCAGTTTCCTTTTTTGTGAAGCATTTTGCTTATCTCTAAACAGTCACTTGAGAGTATTTTGCTGCACTGAGCCATAGCACAACAAGGTATTCTCCACTGACATCATTGTCTGTACAGAAGATAGACTTTTCAATGTCTTTTCAGTCAGGGGTACAGCATACCTCCCAACCGTCCCGATTTCCGCGGGACAGTCACGATTTGGGTGACATGTCCCGCGGTCCCGGTTGGAGGGAGGTATGTCCCGATTTCAACTCAGATCTGCGTCCAGAGGACGCAGATCTGAGTTGAACACATATGCGGCTGAAGCAAGGAGCTGACACAGGTCAGCTCCTCGCTTTGCCGCTGCCCGCCTCTCTCCCTGACACATGCGGCTGAAGCTGCTCGCGTGCTCGCTTCGCCGCTACGTGTCTCTCTCGCTGACACATGCGGCTGAAGCGAGGAGCTGACCTGTGTCAGCTCCTCGCTTCGCTGCTGCCGCCGGCTCCTGGCTTGTACATCGCGTCTACAAGCCAGGAGCCGGCGGCAGCGGCGAATCGCGCTTCAGCCGCATGTGTCAGCGAGAGAGACGCGTAACGATGAAGCGAGCACGCGAGCAGCTTCAGCCGCATGTGTCAGGGAGAGAGGCGGGCGGGGCAGAGAGCGGCGAGGGAGCGGAGGAGAAGGTAAGTTTAATGTGGAGGTGGAACGTGAATCTGGGGGCAGATGAAGGAGAGGATGGCATGACACTGGGGGCAGTTGAAGGAGAGGACAGCATGACACTGGGGGCAGAGATGGAGGGGACGGCATGACACTGGGGGCAGATGAAGGAGGGGACGGCATGACACTGGGGGCAGAGGTGTGGGGACATGAATCTGGGGGCAGAGATGGAGAGGACATGAATCTTGGGGCAGAGATGGAGGGACATGAATCTGGGGGCAGAGATGGGGGACATGAATCTGGGGGCAGAGATGGGGGACATGAATCTGGGGGCAGAGATGTGGGGACATGAATCTGGGGGCAGATATGGAGGGACATGAATCTGGGGGCAGAGATGGAGTGGACATGAAACTGGGGGCAGAGATGTGGGAACATGAATCTGGGGGCAGAGATGGAGGGACATGAATCTGGGGGCAGAGATGGAGGGGACATGAATCTGGGGGAAGAGATGGGGGGACATGAAACTGGGGGCAGAGATGTGGGGACATGAATCTAGGGGCAGAGATGGGGGGACATGAATCTGGGGGCAGAGATGGGGGACATGAATCTGGGGGCAGAGGTGGAGGGACATGAATCTGGGGGCAGAGATGGAGGGACATGAATCTGGGGGCAGAGATGGGGGACATGAATCTGGGGGCAGAGATGTGGGGACATGAATCTGGGGGCAGATATGGAGGGACATGAATCTGGGGGCAGAGATGGAGTGGACATGAAACTGGGGGCAGAGATGTGGGAACATGAATCTGGGGGCAGAGATGGAGGGACATGAATCTGGGGGCAGAGATGGAGGGGACATGAATCTGGGGGAAGAGATGGGGGGACATGAAACTGGGGGCAGAGATGTGGGGACATGAATCTAGGGGCAGAGATGGGGGGACATGAATTTGGGGGCAGAGATGGGGGACATGAATCTGGGGGCAGAGGTGGAGGGACATGAATCTGGGGGCAGAGATGGAGGGACATGAATCTGGGGGCAGAGATGGGGGGACATGAATCTGGGGGCAGAGATGTGGGGACATGAATCTGGGGGCAGAGATGGAGGGGGGACATGAATCTGGGGGCAGAGATGGGGGGGACATGAATCTGGGGGCAGAGATGGAGAGGACATTAATCTGGGGGCAGAGATGGAGGGACATGAATCTGGGGGAAGAGATGGGGGGACATGAATCTGGGGGCAGAGATGGAGGAGACATGAATCTGGGGGCAGAGATGGAGGGGGGACATGAATCTGGGGGCAGAGATGTGGGGACATGAATCTGGGGGCAGATATGGAGTGGACATGAAACTGGGGGCAGAGATGTGGGAAAATGAATCTGGGAACAGAGATGGAGTGGACATGAAACTGGGGGCAGAGATGTGGGGACATGAATCTAGGGGCAGAGATGGGGGACATGAATCTGGGGGCAGAGATGTGGGGACATGAATCTGGGGGCAGAGATGGAGGGGACATGAATCTGGGGGCAGAGATGAAGGGGACATGAATCTGGGGGCAGAGATGGAGGGACATGAATCTGGGGGCAGAGATGGAAGAGGGACATGAAAATGGGGGCAGATGAAGGGTGTATATGAAACTGGGGGAGAGATAGAGGGGGGACATATAATTTACGGATGACTGTAGGAGGATTATACTGTGTGCGGGCAAATAAAAAAATCAACGAGTGGGCGGAGTCAACACAAAAGTGGGCGGGGCTAAATTTGCCACGGCGCGCTAAGCGCACCGCACATTTTGTCCCTCTTTCAGTTTTTCAAAAGTTGGGAGGTATGGTACAGTGCCTCATTTTAACCTCTAGTCATGTCTTTTAAATTGTCTTAATTCTATATTTCACCACTAGGGGGAAGTACATTACATAGTATTTCTCATGATTGCTTTCCTCTCCTCTTCCCTCTCTGGATCTGTTATTTTTCTATTGTATTCAAATTTTATATACTAAGGAAGGTAAAGGTGAAAATGTTGTTCCACGCTCCTTAGTGCCTACCATGAAGGAGATGAGGATATGGAAATGTTTTACTTCTAAAGTAAGCTTGTGCTATCCTGTCCCCTGGTTCATCATAGTAGCCAGCAGATAGTCTAATTGAATTATATCAGTAGCACCTCTGTTTCACTGTCCTGTATCATGTATGACCTGATGTGAAAACCAGGCTGACACCAGCGATTACCAACGTGGGGCAACAGCATGTAAAAAGCAAGCAGAGGTGTAACTTGAAGCTCTGGAGCCCCAATGCAAAATCTGTAATGTATCCCCTATCTGTCCCACCTAAATGACCCGTGTGTCATTAGTGGTATATTTTATGTGGCTACTCCCCTGGTCTCAGGTCAGTATCCTCCACCTCTAACAGCAGACGCCATTGACAGCTCCTAGTCTCTCGCATGTCTTCTGTTCTGTGCTCCACTGCCATCAATGCATTTCTTTAAATACTTGATATTGGCATTTTGCCTTTTTTAATAGGAAAGATGGGAGACAAAGCTGAAATCAATGGTCATAGGTGGCCGCCAGGCTCTCTGGGAGGAGGATACAGGACTTTAATTTATAAACTCTGTCAGTTGCACTGTCCATTGGATTCAACCAGGTCCCCAGTCTATCCAGGGCCATTACTTTGCACAAGGGTTAACGCAGTGGTTCTTAACCTTGTTTGAGGGACCGAACCCACCAGTTTTATATGCACATTCACCGAACCCTTCTTTAGTGATAAATCAAATATGTTTTTTTTCCAAATTCAAGACATAGGTATATGGTTTTTTACTGGTACACAAAATGAACCGTGCATATGGCCTAGGGTTCGATCGAATCCTGGTTAAGAACCACTGGGTTAAGGGTATGCTCTCATAAAGATGTAATCCAATGTATTTTAAAGAGGACTTTTCACCACCTCCAACAAGTCCAGTTCTTTATCTCATTTAATAGACGCCACTCCACTGATTCTGGTACAGTTGGAATTTTTTCTCTAGTCCCGACCGTCCCTGAGCAATCAGTGCTGATATTTATGGTGCCTGACATTCCATTTAGTCTCTGTTCTGTCAGACAGGAGCAGACAAGGGCTCTGACACTGGTTGCCTCTGGTTGGCGCTCTGAGTCATGGCCTCCTTGCCTGACTGCCTTTTGTACATTACAAAGTCTAAATAGCACATCAGGCATCATTTGTTTCTGGTTACAGTGGGGGCTAGGAAGTAAGTTCCAATTGCACTGAAACCAGCAGAGCATCAGCTATTAACAGATGCTAAGAACTGGAACTGGTGGAGGTGATGAAAGGTCCTCTTATTTACTTACTGATCCCCGTTCCGACTCATGACTGCCTCTGCTTCCACTTTTGCATTCCAGGGGATCCCAGCAACATGATATGGGATAAATGGGTTCCCCTGGAGGGCAGAAGGGAGGGTGGAGGCGGCCATGAGCCGGAGTGAGGATCAGTAAGTATGGCCACAGGCCGGCAACAAGAGTACTTGTTGGGCGAAGAGTATTTGCCTGGTGGTTCCATTCAGACTGACTATGTCCCAACTGAAACTGCTATTATTATACTCGTTAGTCTCTTCAGACCCCCGAGTATAATGATCGGAGGCCCAGGGGAGGTGACAAACAAAAAACAGTGTTGCTCACCTCTCCTTGTCTGTGGTGCAACTCTCTGCTGTCTTCTGGCCTCTTTAGTGACGTCACAAACATCAGGTGGGTCAGGCCCGAGTCATTACACGTTGTGACACCGGCCTAATCCACATCATTGAAGAGGGACAAAAAGAGCAGGAAGTTGTGCCAGAGCCCAGGAGAGGTAACTAACACTGGTTTGTATGTTTGTTACTACCCCTGTGCCCCCAATCATTATACTCTGGGGTCTGAAAAGACCCCAGAGTACAGTAATAGTTTATGTGTTTTAAACCCCAAAAAGGTTGGGTTCTGCCAAACACAATACTTTTGCAATTTTTGCAACAAACACCGTAGGGGCCACTCTGGGATATTATACTGTATGGAGGGGCCATTATTTGAGAATATATTGTGTAAAGGGGCCACTTTGGGACATTATACTGTGCTGAGGGGCCACTATAGGACATTATAGTGTGTGAGGCGAGGCCACTATGGGACATTATACTGTATGCAGGGACCACTATGTGACAGTATACTGTATGCAGGGGGCACTATTTGACAAAATATTGTGTAAAGGGGCTGCTATTGGACATTGTACTGTGTTGAGGGGCCACTATGGAACATTATATTGTGTGGAGGAGCCACTATGGGACATTATATTTTGTGGAGGGGCCACTATGGGACATTATATTGTGTGGAGGGGCCACTTTAGGACATTATACTGTGTGAGGAGGCTGTTATTGGATATTATACTGTGTGGAGGGGCCACTTTAGGACATTATACTGTGTGAGGAGGCCGCTATGGGACATTATACTGTGTGGAGGGGCCGCTATGGGATATTATACTGTGTGGAGGGGCCGCTATGGGATCTTATACTGTCTGGAGGCCACTCTGGCACGTTATAATGTGTGTAAACAGGGCGTTATACTGTGTAGGGGACACTTCTACCAGGTCCCTGCATTTTAATATAAGCTTGTTGAAGACTTTTAGTATTGATTCTGTATGACATTCATACAGTCCTATGAAAAAGTTTGGGCACCCCTATTAATCTTAATAATTTTTAGTTCTAAATATTTTGGTATTTGCAACAGCCATTTCAGTTTGATATATCTAATAACTGATGGACACAGTAATATTTCAGGATTGAAATGAGGTTTATTGTACTAACAGAAAATGTGCAATATGCATTAAACCAAAATTTGACCGGTGCAAAAGTATGGGCACCTCAACAGAAAAGTGACATTAATATTTAGTAGATCCTCCTTTTGCAAAGATAACAGCCTCTAGTCGCTTCCTGTAGCTTTTAATCAGTTCCTGGATCCTGGATAAAGGTATTTTGGACAAATAATTCAAGTTCAGTTAAGTTAGATGGTTGCCGAGCATGGACAGCCCGCTTCAAATCATCCCACAGATGTTCAATGATATTCAGGTCTGGGGACTGGGATGGCCATTCCAGAACATTGTAATTGTTCCTCTGCATGAATGCCTGAGGATTTGGAGCGGTGTTTTGGATCATTGTCTTGCTGAAATATCCATCCCCGGCGTAACTTCAACTTCGTCACTGATTCTTGAACATTATTCTCAAGAATCTGCTGATACTGAGTGGAATCCATGCGACTCTCAACTTTAACAAGATTCCCGATGCCGGCATTGGCCACACAGCCCCAAAGCATGATGGAACCTCCACCAAATTTTACAGTGGGTAGCATGTGTTTTTCTTGGAATGCTGTTTCTTTTTGGACGCCATGCATAACGCCTTTTTTTATAACCAAACAACTCAATTTTTGTTTCCAAAATGAAGCTGCCTTGTCCAAATGTGCTTTTTCATACCTCAGGCAACTCTATTTGTGGCGTACGTGCAGGAACGGCTTCTTTCTCATCACTCTCCCATACAGCTTCTATTTGTGCAAAGTGCGCTGTATAGTTGACCGATGCACAGTGACACCATCTGCAGCAAGATGATGCTGCAGCTCTTTGGAGGTGGTCTGTGGATTGTCCTTGACTGTTCTCACCATTCTTCTTCTCTGCCTTTCTGATATTTTTCTTGGCCTGCCACTTCTGGGCTTAACAAGAACTGTCCCTGTGCTCTTCCATTTCCTTACTATGTTCCTCACAGTGGAAACTGACAGGTTAAATCTCTGAGACAACGTTTTGTATCCTTCCCCTGAACAACTATGTTGAACAATCTTTGTTTTCAGATCATTTGAGAGCGGGCTGTCCATGTTCGGCGACCATCAAACTTAACTGAACTTGAATTGTTTTGTAGAAAGAAATGGTCCAAAATACCTTCATCCAGGATCCAGGAACTGATTAAAAGCTACAGGAAGCGACTAGAGGCTGTTATCTTTGCAAAAGGAGGATCTACTAAATATTAATGTCACTTTTCTGTTGAGGTGCCCATATTTTTGCACCGGTCAAATTTTGGTTTAATGCATATTGCACAGTTTCTGTTAGTACAATAAACCTCATTTCAATCCTGAAATATTACTGTGTCCATCAGTTATTAGATATATCAAACTGAAATGGCTGTTGCAAACACCAAAATATTTAGAACTAAAAATGATTAAGATTAATAGGGGTGCCCAAACTTTTTCATAGGACTGTATATGTATGGCCTGCTGGTTTCAGAAGGGTGTGCTGAGACATGGCTTTCAACCTCTGCTGACCAACATAAAAATGTTCTGGATATTATAGAACTATAGATATTCTCTCCGATTTGTAAATGATATCGTCGTTGCTACAGCATGCTATAAGGGTTTATGAAACCCAATTCCTCTGTATTATACTGTACCTTTGTTGCCCATTGTGTTGATTCTACATCAGATGCTTACAGTATATGCATGGCCTTTGTCCAATGCTTTTTTAAATTAGTTGAGTCTGCTCCATATTTAGATTATAATAATATATATCAAATTTCTCAACAATTTCATCTAATAATTTTTAAGGTATATTTTGGATTTTACAATGTAAAAAGAACTAGAACCCAAAATAATTTTGGCCCAAAATAGATGAAACCTCATTTATGTGAAACTTGTTTTCAATTTATTGTTTACAAAAGTCTCCATGTAGTTACTATTGTACAGGCTTGCAAACATTTTAGTCGTTCTTAACAAACCAAACTTCATTTCGTCTTCCATAAGGTTTCATGGGTGGGTCATAGCCGCAGCAAATATAGTAGTCTTTGTGGTAAGATGCCTCTGGCCCAAGACAGGATCTAAGTTTTTCTGCATGTGATACATAGTCTGTTTCTTTAGCATATCCTCCAAACTGCCTGTAGGTGAGAACAGAGAGAAGGAGTATTCAGTATTCTATAAAACTTCTCCAAACTGTGGGTGCCCAGATCCTGTTGCTAACTATATGCTGCACACACCTTTCTATCACCAATATTTACCGTAATCCCTTCCCTTCACAGCCACTTTTTGTTTTTCATTTTGTTTTTTTACTACCCACCTTCCAAAAACCATAAGCATTATTTTTGTGTTCACAGAGCCGTTTGAGGGGTTATTTTTTGCAGGCTACTGCAGGTATTTTGTAATAACATGTAATATTTCACATGATGTACTGGGAAGTTGGAGTCGCCATACTGTGATAACCAGAACTTTTAAAATGTTTCCGTGTACAGAGGTTTGTATGGCGTCTTTTTTGCAGCACAGAGGGAGCAAAATACTATTAAAAGAGGAATCTGAAAAAGAACAGAGACCTAGCCTGTTTCTCTTCTGCTATTTGAAGTGCAAATGCAGAGGGGGAGCAGCGCCAAAATTGAGCTCTCTGTAGACAGTAACAAATTACCTGAATGAGCAATAGTGCTAATAGAAAAGCTTAGACTTCAGGAACTACACCTCTGATGCAGTGGCAGATCCAGGGTTTGCGGGGCCCTGGGCAATTGACTTTGGCGGGGCCCTACTTACCGGGGGTCTCGCGCTTCTAACCTGTACCTCGCAACTTTTGAAGACCACTTTTATGTTGACTCCGCCCATTCTCATTCATTTTTCATGTGATTCCACACAGTATAATCCTCCTACAGTCACCCGTAAATTATATGTCCCCCTCCATCTCTCCCCAGTTTCATATACACCCTTCATCTGCCCCTAGTTTCATGCCCCCCCTCCATCTCTGTCCCCAGTTTCATGCCATTGTCCCTCTTCATCTGACCACATTTTCATGTCCCCCCGTCTCTGCCCCAGTGTTATGCCGTTCTCCCCCCTTCATCTGCCCCAGTGTCATGCCGTTCTCCCCCCCTTCATCTGCCCCAATGTCATGCCATTCTCCCCCCCTTAATCTGCTCCAGTGTCATGCCGTTCTCCCCCTCTTCATCTGCCCCAATGTCATGCCGTTCTCCCCCCCCTTCATCTGCCCCAATGTCAGGCCATTCTCCCCCCCCTTCATCTGCCCCAGTGTCATGCCATTCTCCTCCCCTTCATTTGCCCCAGTGTCATGCTGTTCTCTCCCCCCTTCATCTGCCCCAGTGTCATGCCGTTCTCCCCCCCTTAATTTGCCCCAGTGTCATGCTGTTCTCTCCCCCTTCATCTGCCCCAGTGTCATGCCGTGAGATGCCGTATCTTGCCACGGACTCCACGGCTGATTCAGCCATGGCGTCCACGGCTAGAGACATGCTCCTGTTTAGGCCCATTCATTTGGGCCTAATCAGGAGCGGGATGCTGCGTGGAATGTTCACAAGGCAGAAAAGGTTTCTGCGACCTTTTCCTCCATGTGACAATACCCTATCAGTTCATTACTGAAGCAAACAGGCAGTTCCGGAGTTCATCACTTGATAACTGACTATGATACAGTGACTCCTATGCACACGGCTGAGTTCAGTCTGGGTCCTATCACCCACACATGATCTGTTCTCACGGACAGAATTTGGTGGTGCACAGATACTGAGTCAGTTTTAAATTCTGTGACATTTTAGTTTTAAAAGCCCACAAAATTGAGAATAAATTAAATTTTATCAACATTATATATTTATTGTGAAATGGTTTTGTGAACCAGAGGGTTTAAGTTAGTCAAGTTTAGTTACTTTAGTGTTCAATTTCAGGTTTTTTTTTGTTTTTTTTGCAGGGGAAATAAATGCTGTTATATAAATGTGAACAAGACTGAAGAAGGAATAAGGATATAGTGCAACTCTAAATATACTGACTCTACCTCTGTGAGAGAATTCACATGTAACATGGTAATAACTGTGTAATGAGTGCTGTGTAATATGTGAGGGAATTGTATATAAATACATCATGCCAGCAGTAGTTTCCCTTCCCGAATTGCAAATGTAGCTTATTTTTGAAAGCTGCACCCTCTGTCAATTCAACTTCTTATGCTAAGTTCACACATGCCTTTAGGTTTCCGGTTTCCGCTTGGGGACCCAAGAACGGAAAACCAATCGGCTTAAAAAGCAGTTACACACGGACACCTGCAGACCCCATAGACTATAATAGGTTCCACCCAGTTTCTGCCCAAAAAAGGTGGATGGAAATGTCTTGCTTGCAGGACTTATCTCTCTGCATTTTTTAAGCGGATTCAGGACGGTAACCCTGAATGTAGAACAGGCGGAGATGAGTCACATATTCAATATAGTTGAAGAAATCTTTTAGGTGAAGTAAAGGTTTTCTGTTACTTGCTTACATGGCATACACATTCAGTCTTTCTCTCTTCTCAATGTGGATGTCGTCATCTGTAGGAACGGGAGGGTCCGCCTGGAACTGGCTTGGAATTCGAAGTATGACCTTGACTTTGGGTTGCAAAGACTCTTCCTCTGTAGGATAACTAATAATGGCAACAGGGGAAGTCATTCCCATTCCCGCACCTGAAAGAGAAAAAACTGCTTAAAACATTTGCCTAGGATTATTTGTGTTTTCCTATTCATGAAAGAACTAGTCAAAACCTTAAGACCACTATAAATGTGTTTAAATGGCCACTACCGTTTCTTCTTATTATTAATAATAATAATAGTAATAATAATAATAATGTTATTTATATGACACCAACATATTCCGCAGCACTTGGTATTAGATACATTATAGAGAGTCACTGGCCTTCTGTAGTAGCGCATGGTGATGTCACGGGATGAAGTATACAGCTGGGTGTCATTAGCATAAATATGATATTGAAAGCTGATGTTTTTTCAATAGGGGCTGTGTACAGAGAGAAGAGGACCGAGCCCTGAAGAACCCCAAGGGAAAGCGGAAAAGAAATTGCACCAGCAAATGATACACTAAATAAGCGGTCAGAAAGATAGGAAGAAAGCCAAGAGAGCGGTGTCCCGGAAACCAATAGTGTAGAACATAGTATGGAAGAGTTGGTGGTCAATTGTGTCAAATGCTGCTGAGAGATCCAGAAGAATAAGTGGTGAATAATTCCCTTTAGATTTAGCCGTGAGGAGATCATTGGAGACTTTTGTAAGGGCAATTACTGTAGAATGTACTACACGAAAACCCGATTGTAAGGGGTACAAGAGAGTTAGCAGAGAGATAGCGGATTAGGCGGGAATAGATAAGGCATTCCAGGTGTTTGGGGTGGAAGGGGAGGTTAGAGATGGGTCAATAGTTAGCAACACAGGATGGGTCAAGGGAAGGTTTTTACAGTAGTGGGGATATGACAGCATGCTTGAAGGAGAAGGGAAAGATTCCACAAGAAAGAGAGAGATTATAAGTTTCGGTAAGATGAGTTGTAAGAGCAGAGAACAGAGACCGGAAGATGTGTGATGGGATGGGGTCACTTGTGCAAGTATTAGGGCCCCTTCACACGGCGTATACGCTCACTGCTTTGGAGCGTGTAAACGTTCCGTAGCAGCGGCGTCTAAAGCACTTCCCATTGTTTTCTATGGGAGCCCGCAGACGCGCGCTCCCCATAGAAATGAATGGAAAAAGCAGCCCATTCATTTCCATGGCGAGCGTGCGTATGCCGGCTCCCATAGAAATCAATGCGATCTGCTTTTAGACGCCGCTGCTACGGAACGTTTACACGCTCCAAAGCAGTGAGCGTATACGCCGTGTGAAGGGGCCCTTAGGGCAAGAAGAAGAAAGGAGTTGGAGACTTCCTCTTCTGTTAATGGGTCAAATAATGAGAGTTCATAATGAGGAGCAAGGGAGGGAAGATGAGGAGATTTGGTTATCTCCTGAAGGAGCTTGTCAAATTTTGTCTTTAAAGTACATGGTCATGTCTTAAACACTGAGGTCTGTGATATGTACCTGCACCTGCAATGTAATGAGGGAGTGAAAGTTGTCAAAAATTGGAGAGAGAAGAGATGAGAGAACTGAAGTAGGCTTGTTTGGTGAGGTGAAGGCTGGAGTTATAGGCTTTGATCATAAAATTGCAGTGAAGAAAATCTGCCGATACGTTAATTTTTTTTTATTTTTTATCACATTTTAAGCACTACTGAAGAAAACATGTTTGAGGAGTGTGCCAAGGTTGCTGGTGTCTTTGTTGGTAGTTTTGGACAGTCAAGAGCGCTACTTTAGCCAAGTTGGTTTTGAGAGTCTCATTGTAGTGTTTGGTCGCCAGTTCAGGACACAAGAGAGAAGAGATGGGAGACAGTGATGACTGTAGAGTGTCTGAGAGGTGCTGTGTGTTTACCGTGCCTAGATTCCTGGATGTGCGGTCGATCGGTATGTTTTGCAAAGGACAAGAACACCTAACTCCCCATCCTGCCTATCCTGTGGGTTTAGATGTGTGTGAAAATTGGAGACCATCATAACAGACAGCAGCATAAGAAGTGGTGTTAGGGGGCATTCACACGACCGTTGGACAATGGTCCATGGCTATTGTCCGTGCAAGTTTTTAGCAACAGACACTAGCTGCTCTGTCTCAAATTTGCATTCATTTCAATGGGAAATTGTGTCCATGTGTGTCCGTTTACAATCATGGCCATTTTTTTCAAGTGGACAAAAAAATCCTACATGCAGAACTTTTCTGTCCGTTTGAAAAAACAGCAAGTGTCCGTTATTTTTTTTAACATTGAAGTCTATGGGCAACGAACTTATAACGGACAGTAACTTATAGGCATCAGTTAGTGTCTGTTTGTGTGTGTTATGATAGGGTCCGTTTTTTGGGGGGATTTTAACGGACATCTTCATAACGGCATGCAACATGAAGTATGAACCCTGCCTTAAACTCTTTAATCCAGGTTTCTGTGACAGCCATCAGGTTAAAAGACTTTGAAATGAAGAGATCTTGAATAGTGTCAAGTTTATTGCAGAATGAATGGGCGTTCCAGAGTGCACAAGAGAAGTGGAGAAGATGGCAAATAAGGTTAGCAGGGTTTCTAGGCGAGACAGGTATGGAGTTGAGGTTAACAGAAGAAGGATTACCAGGGTTGGAGAGATAACCCCTGCAGTTAGTATCTGGAAAATGGAGAGAGACTGAAGATAGTTAAATGATTGGGAGATCGTCAATTTGTTGCACAGAAACACAAGGTGGGTTAAGGTGGTTGAGGAAGAACAGAGAATGGAAACTGCACAAAGGTGAGGGAAGGAGAGAGGGACTGATGTGGATAGATGTAACATGAGCTGGGTATGGGAAGTAAGTTTGTAAGAAAACAACAAAGAGAATAAAAAGAAATGGAGTGAACATGGGAGCACAATTGTCAAATGTAATTAGAAACTTACAAGCTTTCTGATGTGGTTATTCAGTAGATCTGTCTTCTGCCCCATCTGACTGCCATGTTTAACTGCAGCTTATACACACTTGTAATTGAATCACACTTAGGATTGAATTGCATCTTGTCAACCCCCGCACTCTCCTCAGAATCTCATCACTTTCTTTTTCCACCTCTTTCCTGTCTCCCTGTAGCAGCGGTAACTGATTCTTAGTTAACCTTCCCCTCCTACTCCCTCTGTTCTCTTTCCTCCTTCCCCTGAAGGCCTCCTTTACCCACTGCTGCCCCCTCCTCAACTTTCATATCTAACCCTCTTCTATGTGTCCTTAAAGGGGCTCTATCAGCAAAATTATGCTGATCAAGCCCCACATATGTGTGAATAGCCTTTAAAAAGGCTATTCAGGCACTGCTAAAGTTATATTAAACTACCCCTCCACCCCGTTTTAAAAGAAAACCCTAAAACAGAATATGTTCATCTTACCAAACGTGCACGGGGGATCGAGCATTCAGGGTCCGACGTCATCTTCAGCCACGCCTCCTCTTCCAGCGATGTCCTCGGGTCTCATCTAACTCGCGAACTGACATTGAAAAAAAAATGGTGCGGGTGCATGCGCAGTAGCAGTAGTAGTAGCAGCTAATGCGCATGCACCCACGCCATTTTTTATCAATGTCAGATGGATGGGACCCGAGGACATTGCTGGAAGAGGAGGCGTGGCTGAAGATGACGTCGGACCCTGAATGCTCGATCCCCCGTGCACGTTCGGTAAGATGAACACATTCTGTTTTAGGATTTTATATTAAAACATTGTATTATGAATTTGTATTTATTCTGTTCTGCTTTTCACACAGAAGTATGTATAGTCTGAACGATGTATTCCTCCAGACAGTATAATATCTCATAGCAACCCCTCCACACAGTGTAATATCCCACCATGCCCCCTCTACACAGTATAATGTCCCACAGTGGCCCTTCACACAGTACAATGATCCATAGTAGTCTCTCCTCACAGTATAATATCACTTAGTGTCTCCTCAACACAGTATAAGGAGAGTTTGGTACCCCTCCGACCATTATACTCTGGGGTCTGAAGAGTGCAGGGGCCATTGTGGAAGATTTTACTGTGTGCACTGGCCGCTAAGTGACATTATACTGTGCAGCAACATGAAGAACAATTTGTCCCGCAAAGATTAAGACCTTATATGGCTCTGAGAGCGGAGAAATAAAAATGTTATGGGGTTTAGAAGGAGGGGAGTGAAAAACGAAAAACAAAAATTGAAATATGCCGTTGGAGGGAAGGGGTTAATGAACAAAAAAATCTAACTAGACGACCACTTTACAGACAACAGTAATATAGTTTTCTTTTTTAAGGAAAAAAAGGCGTTATTTTCTAAAAGGGTATTATTATGCATTAGTGTTTTGCTCAAGTTAATGTGTGTTTCTACAAATCATACATTTTTGATCAGTTTTAAGCCGGGTTCAGACGGGGTTTTTTGGGGCGGATTTTGACGCTGAAGCCGCAACATGCCCGTGACATGGCCTTTCTTCAGGTGAATTCTGCAGCTGAATCAGCCGCAGACGTCCACCTTGCGACATTTCCTCCTGACTAGGCCCATGGATAACGCCATGGTAAAAATCGCGGCATTTTACAGTACTTGCAAAGTGGATGGGATTCATGCGAATCCCATGCCCACTTTGCGGAAAAATCGCGACGCTGGACATGCTGCAATTTCCAAAACTGTTGCAGTTTTGAAAATCGCAGCATGTCAATTATATCTATGGAAACGCCGGTGGATTTCCCATAGATATAAATTGTAACAGAAAGTCCGGGGAGGAAAACTCCGTGAACTTTCTTTTCAAGGCACTGCGGGAATAACCGCGATGCATTCACACCGCGGTTCTTTCCGCAGTGCAAAAAGAAAGAAAGAAAAATCTGCTTAGGGTGAGTTCACATGTTTAGGTTTTCAGATGCAGTTCTTGATGCCAAAATCAGCTGTGCATCATGAAAGTGGCCTAGCATAGAGAATGGCTGCTACTTTATTTTCCAACCTCCCCTTGTTTTGGCAGCTGTATTAGTGCATCAATCAGCAAAACCATTCAAATACTAAAAACACCTGTTTAATATTGTAAAGGTTTCCTCATATGAACAACACAACCCTTGCCCATTAAGGCATGGACTCCACAAGACCGCTGCAGGAGTCCTGTGGTATCTGGTACAAAAATATTAGCAGGAGATCCTTTAAAAGGAGTCTACCACTGACCAAATCACTTCTAAACCACTGACATGCTGTTATAGGGGCCACTAGTGACATAGGGAATGTACCTTTTAGTGGAAAATTGTAATCTTGCTCAAGAGAAAAACTATTTTTTTCTTATTTCATTTAACAATAAAGAAGGTCAAAGAGCACATCATACAATCTGGGAGGGAGAGGTTGGGCAGAGCCTGCACACATAATTGATTGTAGACATAAGGCCGCGGCCGCACATTGCTAAAACGCAGTGTTGTACAGAACCTGCAATGGGAATGATATTCTGGTTAATCCCTTCCACACTTTGCAGAAAAAAATCTGCAGTGGACATGCTGAGATTTCAGAAATGCTTATGTTTTTAAAAATTGCAGCATGTAAATCCTACCTACGGAAACACTGGTATTTTCTGTATAAGTATAATGGAGGCAGAAAGTCCGCAGAGGGTAAGTCTGTGGGCTTTCTGTGAAAAACTCTGCAGAAACAAGCACGCTACACAAGTAAAAGAAATGAATAAGTAATACCCTAAGGGAGGTGACCCAGAGTTTACCTGGGATACAGCTATAGTCGCATCTTGTCTCCAGCAGCCATTGCTTTACTTCTAAGTAAGTGAAAAAACTGATGAAATTCAGCTTACCCTGACTCTGGTGTTAGTGTCCTAAGCTGACATCTTTCTGGTCTGAAGTGGATGGGCCAACACTGCAATTTGTGCCATGTGTATATCCCTTACCCATATACCATTCTCCTGTGGGTGGATTCACCACACAGTGCTCCAGTAGGAATTTGCTTCCTATCCTCCTTCTGGTGACTATTACTTAATTACTAATTCCCCTTCGATGGCACCAGACTGAACCCCAGACTGTCACAATGTGCTTGGATAAATTAAACCTGCCCTGTAGACAACAGAACGTAAGCATGAAAAGTTCATTAAAATGTGGAAGCCCTGATTAGACTTCAAAGCTACCATGTCATCTTATCTTAGTGGCTCCTCTGCTCAGTAATGATATATTGAGCTATTATTATTATTATTATTATTATTGGGGTTTTTTTTTGGTTTTTTTTTTAATGCATTTATTTATTTATTTATTTATAGAGCAGCAATAATTCCATGGTGCTGATGCATTAATTCTGGCACAGTTGGAATTTTGTTTCTCTACCCCTTACTCTACCTGAGCAATCAATGCTGGTAGTTTTGGTGTCTGATATACTCTCTAGATTCTGTAGTGTCAGGAGGGCGGTGTCAGGCAGGAACAGACAAGAGGTGTGATTGGCTGCCTCTGATTGGAGCTCTGTATTGCATCTCCTGCCTGATACTGCTCTTCTGACATTACAGAGCTTAAATAGCACATCAGACACCAAAACTAACTGTGCTTGATGCTCAGGAATGGTGGGGGGCTAGAGAGAAAATCCCTACTGTGTTGGAATGAGTGGAGTAGAACCTATTAATAGATGCTAAGAGATTGAATTGGTGGAAGTGGTGAAAGGTCCTCTTTAAATGCTGAATCGTTCAAGAGAGTAAAGTTAGAAAATACTGAGAATCCCCTTAACGCTCTGGTCAGTAATAGTACGTCCTGGCAAGTAGCACGTTCGCGCTCAGGTCAGTACTATTACTGACCAGTAATGACCAGAAGCTGTGCCTGCGCCATTACACCTGGCACTCGGCTGCATTACACAGCCGAGAGCCAGGACGAGCTGCCCCAGTGAACTGCCAGTCGGAGCTCCGCTCCAATCGGCGGTATTAACCCTCCCGATGCCGCAGACACATGTCCGCGACATCGAGAGAGTTTTTTTGCTCACCACTCCCCCCTGGGCACCCCCCGCGGCGAGATCAGGGGGTGCCCTGATGAATTTTATGCAGCCCGGGATCTGGATAGTGACCCCGAGCTGCTAGGACCCCCGCTTACCTGGTGATCCTGCTTGTGTTGCTGGAAGTGTGTCTATGCGCCTCCATAGACACACTTCCTCTATAATACATGTGTATTGCAGGCTATAGTACTTCCTCTATAATACATGTGTATTGCAGGCTATAGTACTGGACCAGAAATCAAAGTATTGCTGGTTCAAGTACACTAATAGGACAAATAAAAAATGTGAAAAAAAGTGTAAAAAAAAATAATAAAGTGTGTGAAATAAATTAATTAATTAATAAAGCCCCAAAATTCCCTTTTTCTATATCAAATGAGTTAAATAAAAAAAACACCTAAAAAATAATAAAAACAATGCATATTTGGTATCGACGCGTCCGTAACAACTTGTACCATAAAACTAAAACATTATTTCACCTATATGGTAAACGTAAAGAAAAAAAACCGCTGGAAATAATGATTTTTTGCCATCTCACCTTAAAAAATATGCTATAAAAAGTGATCAAAAAGTCGTATGTACACCAAAATAGTACCAATGAAAAGCACAGGTTGTCCCACAAAAAATAAGCCCTCAACCAACTCTGTCAATCGAAAAATAAAACTTTTACGCATCTCAGAAGATGGCAATGAAACAAAAATTGATTTATGTCCCCAAATGGGTTTTTGTTCGGCAAAATTACTAACGCATAAAAAAACCTATAAATGAGGTATCACCGTAACCGTACCGACCCGCAGAATAAAGGGCACATGATACTTATGCTATACACCATGTGGAAAAACATTTAAAAAGTAAAATGCAATGCCAGAATTGATTTTTTTTTTATCCAGCAAAAAAGAGTTAATAAAAAATAGCCAATAATCTATAGGCACCCAAAAATGGTGTCATTACAAAATGCATCATATTCCGGAAAAATACAAGCACTCATATGGCCACATCAACACAAAAATAAAAAAAATATAGCTTAAATAATGCGAAGACAAAAAAAAACAAAATCGCCAAATGCGTCAGGAGGGGAATATATAAGCAGTGCGAGCGTATGTCAGGGTACAGACCAGTTTTGCAGCTTACAAGAGAAAATACAATAGAAGAGACCCCCAAAGTGACCCCCCAATCATAGTAGCTACTGGGACATAGTAGGGAATTTGGTGCTCCCAATGTCCTCCGCACAGCTTATATATTACCTCTTCACCATCCGCTGTGCATTCACGTCTGGGATACTAATACTCACTACACCCCTGATAAATTCTTTGAGGGGTGCAGTTTCCAAAATGGGGTCACTTTTGGAGGTTTCCCACTATTGTGGTACTTCTAGGGCTCTGTAAATGCAACATGGTATCTAAAAACCATCCTAATGAAATTGCTGCCCGAAATCCCTAAAGGTGCTCTTTGATTTTGAGGACACGTATTGAGTCACGTTGCACAGAAGGGCCACATATGGAATATTTCTACAAACTGCAGAATCAGAGAAATAAATATTATGGTATGTTTTGCTGTTAACCCCTTGATTGTTACTGAAAAATGTGGTTTGAAATTGAAAATGTGCATAAAAAAGTGACATTTGGAAATTTCACCTTCATTTTGCATTAATTCCTGTGGAACACCTAAAGGGTTAATAAAGTTCCTATATACAATTTTTGAATAGTTTGAAGACTACCGTTTCAAAAATGGGGTCATTTATGGGTGTTTTCTATTATATATACCCCTCAAAGTCACTTCACAACTAAATAGGTCCCTAGAATACAAAATCTTGAAATTTTCTTGAAAATCTGACAATTTGCTACTAAAGTTATAAGTCTTCTAACTTCCTAGAAAGTAAAAAGACATTGAAGAAACAATGCCAATATAAAGTAGACATATGGGAAATGTTAATTAGGAAGAATTTTGTGTGATAGGACTGTCTGTGTTTTCACGAGAATAACAGAAACTTTCAAAATTGATAATTTTATGTAATTTTCAGTATATTGTCCTTTTTTTAACAAACAAACGCAAAGTTTAATGACCAAACTTTACCACCAACATAAAGTAGAAGGTGTCACGAAAAAACAATCTTGGAATCACCTAGATAGGTAAATGCATTATGAAGCTATCCTCACATAAAGTAAAAGACGTCATATTTGAAAAACAGGGTCTGAGCCTTAAGTCCCAAAGTACCCTGCGTCCTTAAGGGGTTAAATTACCTTTGTCATTGGAGCCGCCAACATATTTTAGGAGCTTTAGAACACATTCTTTTGATGCTTCATCAAATGGCTTGTCAGCCACTTCCACTGCAGCAAAATTTCCACCATCATATGTTCTCTCTTCAAAGGTCATCCCATCCTGAAATAACATGAATGTTAGATTGAGTATTCTGCTATAAAACCTCTTCCTGCCCAAAGATGTAGTATAACATGATAGGAATGATGCAGTTCATGCAAAATTATGAAATATTACATCACAGTGAGGTTGCCAACTGAATCATACAGCCATGACCCTATTGCAATGACCAGGTGTGGAGATAATACTGGAAACATTCGCAGACCGCTGGTTTCCAGGAAGCTGTGCAAGGCTTTTACAAGTGCCTGAGAGACTACTGTATTAGGGAGAGTTTGTGTAAGAATGTACGGGCGTGGGGAGTAGTTTGTGTGAGAAAGAGAACAGCATGCCGAACAGTCAGCTTGAGTCTGTGTAGGACGAGAGTGCAGAATGGGTAGCAGTCTGTGTGACGAACAGGGGACCAGTCTATGTTGTTATTTATGTGAGGCATAATAGGATGCTTGTTAGTGGTGTCCTGGAAGTAGTGTGTATACTAGTGTTTGTGTAGTGTAGTATACTGTGTGAGTGGAAAATAAAGAGGTTTAGGGTCTGAACTCTTTTTGAGATCTCATGGGGATCTGAATTAATTTACATTTTCAGGGGGTGATGGAATGGAAAAGTAAATCAGCTATAAATTTTGGGGAATATTTTAACAACATTCAATTTAAGATATATACAATGGTGCTTGAAAGTTTGTACGCAATTCCGAATGTTTTATATTTATACATAACATTTCAACACAAGTCCTAAACAAAGAAAGAGAACCAAATCAGAAATCAAAAATAAGCGTCATAAATATTTGACTTGAGCATTAATTTATAGAATAAAATGATTCATGATCACATATCAATAAGTGGTAAAACTATGTGAACCTTTGAGATTAGCAGATAAATAGAAGGTGGAATTAGAGCCAGGTGTTGTCAATGAATGGGATGACTATCAGGAGTGAGTGGACCACAAGGTCACTAGGAAACCCAAGGTAACTTCTAACCAACTAAAGGCCCTTCTCACATTAGTTAATGTTAAAGCTGTAATCCGCAGGATATGCATCAATATCTCCACATATCACAATTATTGAGGCAGCGTGGGAGAGCCACGTTGTTCAGTTGCTGCACTAATGTAATGTCCCTATACTGCAGTCCCTTTTATAGTCCTTGCAGACCGAGATGGTATGGACATTTGCATATAAGGTAAAGAGGTTCCTCCCCCTTCATTTACCAGTATTTCTATTTCACCAGAGCCAGCACTCAGGGGAATCTATTAATGCGCCATCTTGTGGATGTTTTGTGAACTACACCTGCCTATACTTCCTATTGTAATCAATGTAAAGAAGTGTCCAGTATGATCAGGTGACCTTCAGGACCAATCAAGCTCCCTTGACTGGCCTGGAGGAGGAGGAGTTACAACCCTCTGAATAGGGGGTTGGGAACCCTTTGTCTTGGTCTTTTGTGTGGAGAGTCCAAGACATGTGGAGCTGAAAATGGCAGCCAAGCATCAGGGTATTTCAAACAGAGATGTCTTTTCCTCTGTACCCAAGATCCTCCTCAGAGAGCGTCTTCCTCTCAAGTTCCAAGTCTACAATTACTAAAGGATATGGACCTGGTTATCCATACATCTGGGACCTCACACGTATCTCTATTCAAGTAAGTCTTTGGGACAAATCTATATTTAAGAAGCCCACAGCTAGTCTGGCAGAATTCGAGGGTCTCCCGCTGTCGACACCACTATTTCCTCTCCTACATACGTGTACCCAGTTTGTTGAGGACTAACCCCCTGGATACAGGCCATCTTTACAAGTATATGCAAGTTTAACTACCCAAGCAACTACTAATTAAACTATCCAAAGCATTCCTGCTCCAAGCTCCATCACCTGCTTAATTGGACACTAACTACAAAGATCGCTGTATTGTATGTGAAGAATTTACTCCATCATCTGTACATTTGTATTACCTTGTCCTGCCAGTAAAAGAGCAACGACTACCCCCGAGACCTGGTTGTCTGTTGTCATTGTCAGGTACCATGTGGGGGTGGGTAGTCGGGGACATCAAAAAGGAGATTTTGTGCACATTTGGGACCCAGGGACCCCCTAAAATCTGGCCACATCTATTACCCGTGATACCAGCCTTGGCCCTCCTGAGTGTTACACAAACTGTAGAGGTGAGTATAGGTACTGCAGAACTGCCGCATAGACTCTCCGAGCTGCCTCAGTATCAAACGACACCTGTAAATTTATAAAATGTATACAGTGTGATTTTCTGGATTTTATTTTTGATATTCTATCTTTCACTGTTAAAATCAACCGGTCCTTAAAATTATAGACTGTTCATGTCTTTGTCAGTGGGCAAACTTACAAAATCAGTAAGGGATCCAATACTTACTTCCTTCACTGTATCTCTGTAGTTTGTACCGTGGCAGTTTGCTAGTATGTGCTCAGTGCATTGTGTCCATTTTTTACTAGGAATTGTTTGACCTTGTTATTGAGTAACTAAAAAGATCATCAGTTAAAATGATGAGATGATCTATTAGGAATGTTGCAGACAGTTGTGAAATTGGAAACAACCCACACTTACAAATGATGTGGCTAACACTAAGTATCATATGCTTGTGAAGTCACCAACTAGCTATGTTTATTAGATCAGTTTTCAGGAAATTGGCCCAAAAATAAAAGCTAAAACGAAAGATCAGGATGCCAACCCTAATACTTTGTTACAGCCACTTACTAGGTTGTAGTAGTTTGGTTTCTGTTAAGACTTTTTATCAGAGTGACTGTATTTTTAAGGCACTGACCTTGTATTTTTAAGGCACTGACCTTGGCACAATACCAGAAGATTGTGGAACAGCTGTAGAGAGACATTGGGCTGTTCAACTTCTGGTATTGTAACGTGTCTAGGAAATCCTATCAGTCTGAACAGAAATCAAGGTTGGGCTACGTCCCCCCCCCCCCTCCTGCCCTCTCCAATAGCAAGGAACTCTTTTAGGTTGGCCAGATTGGTCCCATTTTTCTCTATGAACATAATGAGCTTCTGCACCTTTCTTAGAGGATGCAGGTACTGACTTTTATTTTAGTTTTTATTTTGGCCCAATTCCTGAAGAGTCCCTTTAACCATTTAACGATACAACTTAGTTTGAACATTAAGGCTGCTTTCACACGGAGTAACGCGCCGCTCATTCTAACACGTAAACACGTGTCAGAGTGAGCACAGTAAAACAGAATCCACTTGACTTCAATGGGTTCAGTCTTATGCGTGTATCACATTGAAAGCATAGGTAAAAAAAGCCTCCCTTTGAGTTCAATGGGATTCTGTTTTACTGTGCTCACTCTGACACATGTTTACGTGTCAGAATGAGCAGAGCGTTACTCCGTGTGAAAGCAGCCTAAGGCTCGGCGATTCATTTCCATTTTCCAAAATTCACAACTTATTAATTTTTCTTTCAACATAGGCATATAAAAGCTTATTTTTCACAGAACAATTGTTGGGTAAATTTGTTTGGATCAGCTTTTCTTTATATCTTTGGGGAGTTCTGGTTACATATAGTGTTTTTTTGAAAAGATTTTTTGAACTTAATATATTTTTTATACTTTTAAAAAAAAAATAAAAATTACTTTAGCATTAGTCCTACAAGTGGACTTGTACAGATGATCAAGTGGTCCCAAATAAAATAAATAATTTATAAATGTGGTATCTGTGTTGACTAATTATCTCTAATGATGAGCTAATGATCTTGGGGTTTAGTCTGCCGTCTGAAGAAATAACGTGGTCTGGTATGGGGTCTGGAAAAATCTAAAAAGTGTGACATTTAAAAGTATTCAGCCCCCTATATCAATACTTTGTAACTTACAGCTGCAAGTCTTTGGGGTATGTCTCTACCAGCTTTGCGCATCTAGAGACTGAGATTTTTGCCCATTCTTCTTTGCAAAAAAGCTCAAGTTCAGCCAGGTTGGATGAAACGTGTCTGTGAACAGCAATTTTCATGTGTTGCCACAGATGCCCAATGGGATTTTGGTCTGGACTGTGACTGGGCCATTCTAACATATGAATATTCTTTGATCTAAACCATTCCATTGTTTTTCTGGATGTATGTGTATTGTCTTGCTGGAAGTTGAATCTCCTACCCAGTCTCAAGTCTTCTACAGCCTCCAGCAAGTTTTCTCCCAGGATTGCCCTTTATTTAGCTCCATCCATCTTCCCATCAACTCTGACCAGTTTCCCTGTCCTTGCTGAAGTAATACCTCCCCACAGCATGATGCTGCCACCACCATGTGTCACAGTGGGGATGGTGTGTTCAGGGTGATGAGCAGTGTTACTTTTCTGCCACACATAGCGCTTTGTATTTAGGCCAGTAAGTTCAACTTTTGTCTCATTTGACCAGAGCACCTTCTTCCATGTGTTTGCTGTCTCCCCTATATAGCTTATGGCAAACTGCAAACGGCACTTCTTATGTCTTTCTTGAAACAATGGTTTTCTTCTTGCCACACTGCCATAAAGGTCAGATTTATGGAGTGCATGACTTTAAGTTGTCTTGTGGACAGATTCTCCCACCTGAGCTGTGGATACCTGCAGCTCCAGCAGAGTGACCATGAACCTCTTGGCTGCTTCTCTGAACAGTGCTCTCCTTGCTCAAACTGTCAGTTTAGGTGGACGGCCATGACTTAGCAGGTTTGCAGTTGTAAAATAATTTTTCCATTTTTGGTTGATTGATTGAACAGTGCTCCTTGGGATGCACAAAGCTTGGGATATGTTTTTCTAATCTAAACCTGCTCTAAACCTCCCCACATAACCTACAAAAGTACTCCATTGACATTGCAATAGTAGGCCTCATCACTGACAGAGATGACAGGGAATACACAGAATTAAAAAGGGATTTTGTGGGATGGTGCCAGAAGAACCACCTCAGGATTAATTCTGGGAAGACCAAGGAGATGGTGGTGGACTTTAGTAAGTGGAGACGTGCTCCAAAACCAGTGGACGTCCAGGGAATGGGCATTGAGATAGTCAACACGTACCTTCTTCGGAGTGGCCAGCTGGGGTAGAAGCATACCAAACAGGGATAGGAATAGACTGCACAGGCTGAATAAAAGGGCCTGCTCTGTCCTGTGGAGCTCCTTGTACTCTGTGCAGGTGGTGGGTGACAGAAGGTGACATTTTATAAGCATTAGTCTGTGTAGAAATACATGTTGTCCTGTCCACCATTTACCATTACATGCAACACTTGCATTTCTATGCAAACTAACTTCTCTAGAAAAGGTTTTGATGTCAGGCTTTTTTTTAAAGCTACATTTACTTAAAAAAACAATTAGGGTGCATTCACACTGAGTAAACGCTAGCTTATTTTGTAGAGTAAAATTACACTTGTAAATTTTGCTATCCCATTGACTTCAATGATATTTTTTTACAAGTGTAAAAATACGCCTGTAAAAAATACGCCTGTAAAAAATACGCCTGTAAAAATACGCCTGTAAAATGTCATTGAAGTCAATGGGATAGCAAAATTTACAAGTGTAATTTTACTCTACAAAATAAGCTAGCGTTTACTCAGTGTGAATGCACCCTTAAGCTGACCCAGTCAAATTATTTTCCCAGGAGCCTTCACCGTCCTTATTCCGGCTCTCTTTGAATTTCACTTTGCATTTAAGGAAAATGCTGATAAAAAAAATGCCCCAACAAAAGATATCTCCAGGCAACAGCATGCTAGGCGACTCCTGATAACAGGCACAAGCACCAGATGTAACCATGCTGGATCTTCTAATGCAATGCAGTCTTCTAATCGACACAGTTTACAAAGGTGGAGTTCATTTGTTTTGCTGATGTATTTCCAGTACTTTTCTCCTACTGAGATCTACTTCATTTCATAGAGTAAAATGGCCATACAAAGCTTTCTACTTCTGCATAAAATACTATGAGGCAGATTTTCTAATAGTGTCTAAGTTTTAAGGATGGATCTTCAGTATTTGACTTATAAGGGTCTGATCATCTGATCCAATTGCTATTGTGGTGCCAGAAGCTAGAAAGATGTACAGAGCAGAACGAAGTGGAAAGTCACTGAAGGCCGAGTCAACAAAAGGTATATCAGGTACTGCAATTGCCATGCTTGGTAGTTGGCACACAAACAGCAAGAAAGACAACACAGGAGCTTCCCATAGAGTCAACCAAGACAGGTTAGCTTGGAGGGGCCTGGAAAATAAGGAAACTGAAGAATACATGCTCGTCTCTTTATTTTACCTTTCTAACTGGAATTCTGTCAGTAAAGCACAACTGGTTGTATGCGTCCATCAGTTCCTGCACATACTTGATGTCGTTGGCAGGATAAATGCAGATAGTGATCTTTGGGAAAAGGAGATGCTTTAGCAACCCCAAGTGTGAACCCTATCCATGCAGCATAAGCCGCAACATAAGGTGCAGATGCAGTGGCGACAAAGGTCTGGTGGGATATGCATCCACAGTGCTGTTTACTGGCATGGCAGCGATATCTATAGCTCCACATCTGAAGGCTGAACTGGCACTGACTATTCTGGAAGGGGAGCCAAAGAAGACCATGATATTGCTGCCTGCCGCTCAGAGTACTGTTGAACAGATATAGGGACGTGTCCACGTGGACCACGCTGCAGGAGAAGTTTTTTGTCAGTATGCAAAGTGTGGATTAGACTGAAGGCACCTGCTCTAGAAGTGTAACTAAACTTCCAGACAACTATTCATCCTCTGTCAGTATTTCTCTCATTAATCTATTTCGTAAGATACTTTATTAACAAATGTTGGCGGCACCTTTCTGTAAAATCTTGCATTGTTTCACTCTTTCCCTTGCTGCTCTGTTGAGAGCTGTCCCTGCTTCTAATTTTTTCATTGTGGACAAAATACACGTTGTGTTAAGTGAAAATAAGGGGGTGGGGGTTGGGAGGTGGGTTGGTCACTTCAATTTACTAAAACAAACTAAATATAAATTTGGCATCATTGTAATTGTATCAATCCAGAGACTAAGCTTATCATGTTATTTAATGCTGGAAATATATATATATATATATATATATATATATATATATATATATATATATATATAGTGGGGAAGGTACTTCTATAGAGGCAGTGGTGCGGACCCAAACTGTCAGGACAGGTAAACAAAAATGTGCAGCAAACAGGCTTATTTGCAAAAAAAACCCAGGAAAAACAAAATACAGCCTTAACTTCAGGCAAAAATAAAACAAATTCCTGCTCGTCCGAGTGACTAACTAAACAGAAGTTATAACTTAACTATACGTGTGGCTTACTACCAGCCACACAAAAAACACAAACACAAAGTGGTGTCACTGGACTCAGGGTTACAGGACAAACCCAGGCACTTCCTCTCCTCCCAGGATTTTATGGCCCAGTAACGAGTTCTGCCTCGTCCAGACCGGCATTGGACATTTTTGAAATCACAGCATTTCCGCTGTGGATATTTTCTTGCAATGTGTGAGTGGGATTAACTAAATCCCATCCACTTTGTAGGTATTGCAAATCAGAGCATTGTTGCAACGTGGGATCTCTGCCTAAATACTTATGAAACCCTTTGGGCATATTAGACATATAGCTATAGAATTTCCTGGATTATTTACTGTATGTAAAGCAAGCATGATGAATCTAGCCTTACACATCTAAATATCTAGAAACACAGGCCACATTTTTCCTATCCTGTGATTTCAGATTCTTCCTGTACACCTTACACACAAATTCCAATAACTCAACCAACCTGTTATAGTCAAAGACATTAAGTCAACTGAAAATTTCTATTCACTTCTAGGGACAATAATATAAAAAGTATAACCGTATATACTCGAGTATAAGCCGAATTTTTAAGCACAGTTTTTGTGCTGAAAAAGCCCCCTCGGCTTATACTCGAGTCAAGCAACAACATTTATTTATTTATTTTTTTTGTGTGTGTGTGTGGGGGGGTGTCTATGACCAGCCGCAATAGTAATGTATAACATCTCCCATAAAATAGTGAAAAAAAGAAGGAGCTTTAAAAAATATAATAAAAAAATAAAATAAATAAAAGTTCTAAATCCCTCCTTTCCCTAGAATACACATACACATTAGGTATCCCTGTGTCTACTGTATATAGGGGATCTGCAGTGCTCCTGTTCCATCAGGTAGAGGTTAATAGGAGCACTGCAGATACCCTATATTCAGCCAGACTGAATTCCAAGTGGGGAAAAAAAAACAAGTCCTCAAGCTCGGGGAAGGGGCAGACAGACAACCAAAACACCCCCTCCCCTTTCCCAGCATCCAGCAACTACTGCACCCATAAACCATTTTAATTTTTGAAATTTTCCAGTAGCTGCTATTTCCCCTCTAGACTTATACTCGAGTCAATAAGTTTTCCCAGTTTTTTTATGGTAAAATTAGGGGGGTCGGCTTATACTCGCGTTGGCTTATACTCGAGTATATACGGTATGTAAACTAAATATTTTACAACTAGCTGGTACCCGCGACTTTGTCTGCAGTGATTGTAGAAGTGGGTATATAAAGGCATGGATAAGGTTTTCGTAGTGTGTATAAGGTATGGGATATGAAATGTAACTTTGTATCTTGTGTTTGCTGTAAATCAGAGAATACGTGAGACGTTTGTGTTGAAGTTAATTTGTATTAGAGCTGCTATACGGTGTTGTGAGAAACTTTACATAGTGACTTTGGGACAGAAGTATTTGAAGTTAACCCTTTCCCGCCAATGGTATTTTTTGACTTTCGTTTTTTGACTCCCCTCCTTCTAAACCCCATAACTTTTTATTTCTCCGCTCCCAGAGCCATATGAGGTCTTGAACTTTGCGGGACAAATTTTTCTTCATGATGCTACTATTAATTATTCTATATAATGTACTGGGAAGCAGGGAAAAAATTCAGAATGGGGTGGATTTCAAGAAAAAATGCATTTCTGCGACTTTCTTATGGGCTTTGGTTTTACGGCGTTCACTGTGCAACCAAAATGACATGTCCACTGTATTCTGTGTTTCGTTACGATTCCGGGGATACCAAATTTATATGGTTTTATTTCCATTTTGACCCCTTAAAAAAAATCCAAAACTGTGTTAAAAAATTATTTTTTGAAAAGTCGCCATATTCCGACAGTCGTAACTTTTTTATACGTGCGTGTACGGGGATGCATAGGGCGTATTTTTTTGCGGGACCGGGTGTACTTTGTAGTTCTACCATTTTCGGGAAATGTTATTGCCTTGATCACTTTTTATTCAAATTTTTATCAGAATGAAAACAGTGAAAAAATGGCGGTTTGGCACTTTTGACCATTTTTCCCGCTACGGCGTTTACCGAACAGGAAAAATATTTGTATAGCTTTGTAGAGCGGGCGATTTCGGACGCGGGGATACCTAAAATGTATATGTTTCACAGTTTTTAACTACATTTATATGTGTTCTAGGGAAAGGGGGGTGATTTGAATTTTTAATCCTTTTTATTTATTTTTTATATTTTTTTAACTTTTTTTAAACTGTTTTCTTTGCATTTATTAGACCGCCTAGGGGTATTGACATGGGTGGGCAGTGTCGCGGATTGTCAGAGCGGTGGGGGTCGGCAAACATGGCTGCTCCGGGCGTTAAAGAGAGCCTCCTGGAGTATCGTTAAGGGGAGGGGCAAAGTGGTAAAGTATATGTATATGAGATTGTGTGGGGTTAGGGGCTAGGCTGTAGAGGGCAATATGAATTTTGTGGCTTGCTATGGTCCAAAGTGTGTGAGATTGCAGAGATGGTGGTGTGAGTTTGGGTTTTGTGGGGGTCCTGGCACAAACGTATGTGCGCTATTGTGACGAAAAGTAGCCTATTGTTTAATCGGGTGTATTAACTATGTTTGTGGAAAATTTCAGCCAAATCGGTGGAGCGGTTTTTCCGTGATTGAGGAACAAACATCCGAACATGCAAACATCCAAACACACAAACCCACAAACTCACAAACTTTCACATTTATAATATTAATAGGATATACTTTCTAGAATTAAGTTTGGGTTTAAAACCAAACAGCTGTCTTACCACATTGAAAGGATATATTAAAACTATTAAAAAATTATTGAAATATATTTAAAATATATTATATTACAGACCTATGCAGCACCATAACAAACTTTGGACTGGAGCTTCCACACATACACACAGTATAATGCTGCCCCCACCCCTTCCCCGTACTGGCCCCTAGACACTTTATTGCTCCCATTATTGGCCACCACACAGTATAATGCCACTTTTTCAGGCTCTGAAACAGAATAACACTACCCTGAACTGACCCCCACATAGAATAATGCCCCTTTACTTACTCCCATACAGTATAACACCCTCTTTTAAGGCCACACACAGTATACTGCCCATTTTACAGTAACTTCCTTCTCTATTGGCCCCCTTACAGTGTACTGCCCTTTATACTGACCTTCATGCAATAATTGCCCTTTACTGGACCCCATTCACTATACTGACTCCTTTACTGGCCCACATACAGTAATTGCCCCCTTTTACAGGCCATCACACAGTAACAGGTCTTTTTATTGGCCCCCATACAGTGAACTGACCCTTTACTGCCCCCACACAGTAATTGCCACCTTTACTGACACCCACAGATAAACATTAGACAGCTACCTTCTGGATTATTATTATTATTATTGTTTATTTATATAGCACCATTAATTCCATGGTGCTTCACATTTGGGTTATTCCAGCAGGTAATGGCCAGTACTTACTCTTCCTTATTCCTGCCCAATTGTAGTTAGAGTTGTTGTTTGACAGCAGCTGGAGTGCTGAAGGTTGCCTCCTGCTATAGCCTATTGCTGTAAACTATGTCTTGAAGCTGAACAATGTTGGGACATAATATCCAGATGTTGTGCAATATCAGGACTCAATATACCCCGTGCCTGTACCAAAGCAGAGGAGGACATAAGAGGGAGCGAGGATAGGTAGGTGAATATTGTCCATTACATGCTGCTTTGGAGGTAGTTCCGCCACTGGTTGCAATCCATTAAGGATATTGGTGTAATGGTCACTGTCCCATGAAGGTGCACAGTATACTTCGCCAAGGAGTCCTGTACATTCACAGGGCAGCCCCTCAGAGATCCATAGCAACATTACTGGTCAGGCTATGGAGCCTACAGTCATCTTGGTGCAGTCCAACTTGGTTGAAGCTCCCACAGTGATTGAGATCCCTAACTTAGTCAGGTTGCTTGATTTAGTCACTTTTTTTGTTGCAGATTTTGCTGCGATTTTTTGAGCCAAAGCCAGGATTAGACCGAGCAGAAGGGAGAAGTATAAGAACTTCCTATATATTTCTCATTACCTCTGTAGCCATTCTAGGCTTTGGCTCAAAAAACCGCAGCAAAATCTGCAACAAAAGAAGCTGCGTTTCTGCAACGTACAGCCTCAGCCTTACAAAGAATTTTCAGAATTGTCAACTATGTATTTCACCATTTTAGTGATCACTAAACCTATAATAAGTGTAGTCAAGGATCCCAGTAGAGATGAATAGAAAATCAAATGATTTTAATTTAAATTTTTGCTTTTGCATTGTGCTACACGTGGCTATGCAGAGTTATTGTGACTTATGCCGAAACGTTGCTCACAATAACTCTGCATAGCCACATGTAGCACAATGCAAAAGCAAAAATTAAAATCATTTGATTTTCTATTCATCTCTATTGGGATTCTTGACTTTACTTGGTATACCGGGGTGGGACCCTATCCTATAGATTACCGTAGGTGCCGGTCACACTTCTAACTACTAAACCTATAATAGTTCTAATCTAAAGTATACATATATGTATGAACATTCATACCCCAATACAGCAGAATCTATGACACGGTAAACCTCTTTATACATTACAGCATATAACAAATACAATGCATAGTGAAGATGCAGTACGCGGAGTTTCTTACCTTCTCTTGTTTCTGAATTAGTGTCCCATTATTAAGTTCTACCCCTCCAAAAAGTGAATTCTTTATCATACCAAACATTGCTCTCTATGGGGTTCTCTACTGTCCAGTGAGTTCTTCTGTACTGGTTACTCTGATGTGTCAGTATCCTGAGAGAACTTTATGTCTTTCTGTGCTTCACGCGTTTCTAATGCTGAATTCCTTTTTTCTTGCTGCTTATTGTGGGACTGAATGGGAAGTAGAGAAAGCAATGTCTGTTTGTCTTCCTGTGTGTATTATTGGGTGGAGATAGAGGCAGGGCATTACCTAACAGAGTCTCTCCAGCCCTGAGCTCAGCACTAGTTTCAGCTTTTGCTTGCTGTTAGGAGACACATCTATGATGCAGGAACTGAAATCTCACAGCTGAATTATTCTACACTTGTAGCTTTACTATTGTCTTCCCTCTGCCTGTGACTCAGAGGTCAAATCTGTGACAGAAAGCATAGCTGTATTGCTGTAACCCCTTAAGGACCAGTTTGTGCTGTTTTTTAACAGTAAATTCTACATTATTAGATAGTTTTGTGTCAAAAAGACAAAAGTATATCAGTACGAGGCCTTCCTTTGGTTAACAAAAAAAAAATATCTTAGAACCATAACTATTTTTTTTTTCACAACAAAGCCAAAAGATGGTCTGAGTTTTATGTTCTGAGTGACCTGTGACCTTTGTAGTATATTCAGTGGGATCGCCAAAATTACCCTCTGCCTCTTCTTTTCAACATTAGTGCAAACACATAGGAGGGACAATCTTAGGCACAATATTAGGCACAGGCAGTAGATGGATGAACAAGGGTATTGTCAGAGATTAAAAAACACTAACCATTGTATAGTACCATGAGAAGAATATGCAAATCTGTCTTCCATGATGTAACCAGGTATAGTCTCTCAATCGAGGACGGCCGTTTCGATGTACTTGCATCTCATCAGCTCGATGTAGAGAGGACTATAACCTGGTAGAGGTGAGAGGCTTAGACAGCGTTAAGGGGATATTGTCACTCCTTAGGGAGAGACCACCATATAGGTGTGTGGAGACTTATTAAGCCTTTAGCACTCCACTTCGCAAAGGACCATGGGAAGAATATGCAAATATGTCTACCAGGTTATAGTCCTCTCTACATCGAGCTGATGAGATGCAAGTACATCGAAACGGCCGTCCTCGATTGAGAGACTATACCTGGTAATAATCCCAGCGTCATTGCAAAACAAAGGCCTCTTAGAAGGTCGAGCATGATGCGTAAAGGGAGCAAATCTTTATTGGGTTATTTCACTGGAATTCTGTCTTCCTAACTACATCAGGGAAGACAGGCTTGCACATTCCATTGAGCGCCCTCTATTGGTTTGCAACACTGAGGCAGCAGCTGACTTCCTGATTACATCATGGAAGACAGATTTGCATATTCTTCCCATGGTCCTTTGCAAAGTGGAGTGCTAAAGGCTTAATAAGTCTCCACACACCTATATGGTGGTCTCTCCCTAAGGAGTGACAATATCCCCTTAACATTGTATAGTAGTCATACATCTAAAAATAGTTGCCACTTTGCTTGTTTCTCTTGTTTCATTGTTTGTTCTGTGCTTACGCGCCTTGTGTGCATGGTGAACCACTTGTAAGTCTTTCAGGTCACATTATAGGGAAGATATTCCTGGAAGAATATAGTTTGTTATTCATGGACATCAAGTTAAAATGGTGTGGTATCTCCCTCATGTGACCGTTATGTGCGGCCACATCATTTCCTATGTTGTACACCAGAGAACTCAACAGAAAATAAAATATCTCTGCCTTAGGTATGCTGTTGGATATATATAGACAGCGGCACAAAAACTGCACTCGGAGGTTCATGTCATAGGTTACAATAGCCATGGAACTGCATGCAAGCCTTACATCACCTAGCATCACTATCTGACAACACACATGCTCTTCTGAATAAATGAGTACTCCCCAAAGAATAGAAGCTGCTTTGACTGCAATGGGGGTGGGGGATGGGGCAATCCTATAGCAATGCCTATAGATTTAAAACAGATTGTTATAGAAGCTGATGTAGGTATAATAGTAGGTGTCACAATGCATTTGTCTATGTTGTGTAGTTTGGGTCCCTATGCTTCCATAGAGGCTTGATCTGCTGTTTGGGTATCTTTTCATAGAGTTGTCCATGGTAAATTTTCTATCTCTCCAATTTTCTATGGCAGATATTCTATCTTTTGGGATACAGGAGAGGCACCCAGGAGTTTGTCCCAGATCCCTCCCTTCTCCATATATACAAGGGCATCTCATTAAATTAGAATTTCATGAAAAAGTTATTTTTTTAGTAATTTAATTGAAAAAGTGAAACACATATATAGAGATGAGCGAACGGCGTTCGATCGAATTGATATTTGATCGAATATCAGGCCGTTCAAGGTGTTCGATTCCAATCCAACACCAGGTGGAAAACTCACTAAAAATTCGATTCCCCTCCCACCTTCCCTGGTGCGTTTTTTGCACAATAACTGCGCAGGGGAGGTGGGACAGGAAATACAACAACGTAGGCAGTGAAAAAAAAAAAATCGGAAAAAGGAATTGGTGGCCGGAAACAGATAACCTCCAATTTAGACGAATGGTGGATTTACCATTCGACTAAATTGGGACTGTGAACTATATGAATATGAGACAGGGACAAATCTCCAGGCAGGGTTAGCTAGGGATTACCTTTATTTAGGGGTGAATGTCACTCACCTAGATCTTTGGTGCTCTATCTTGTTGGGATCCCTGTCAGCTTGTGATATGGGCAAGCTGACCTTTTCCAATAGGAATGCATTGACCAGCGTTGATTGGCCGAATGCCCGTACACTGGCCAATCAACGCTGGTCAATGCATTCCTATAGCGAGATATAGCAGAGCCTGTGCGGTTAGCCCGGCTACTCCAGACACTGGAGATGAAAGAGCTCTGCACTACACCCAACCATCCCTCCAGCTACTCCTCCTGTACTAACACGACTAGCTCAGCTTGGCTATTCCTTAGTACTACTAACACGCTCAGCTCGACTATTCCTTAGTGTATTAGCCGAGCTGAGCGTGTTAGTCTGCTGCATATCTGCCCACTCTCCTACATCTCCTACACACTCAGCTTGCTATTCCTGAGTACTACTAACACGCTCAGCTCGGCTATTCCTTAGTGTATTAGCCGAGCTGAGCGTGTTAGTCTGCTGCATATCTGCCCACTCTCCTACATCTCCTACACACTCAGCTTGCTATTCCTGAGTACTACTAACACGCTCAGCTCGACTATTCCTTAGTGTATTAGCCGAGCTGAGCGTGTTAGTCTGCTGCATATCTGCCCACTCTCCTACATCTCCTACACACTCAGCTTGCTATTCCTGAGTACTACTAACACGCTCAGCTCGGCTATTCCTTAGTGTAATAGCCCAGCTGAGCATGTTAGCAGTACTAAGGAATAGCCAGCTGAGTGTGTAGGAGATGTAGGAGAGTGGGCAGATATGCAGCAGACTAACACACTCAGCTTGGCTATTCCTTAGTACTGCTAACACGCTCAGCTCAGCTATTACACTAAGGAATAGCCGAGCTGAGCGTGTTAGTAGTACTAAGGAACAGCCAAGCTGAGCTAGTCGTGTTAGTACAGGAGGAGTAGCTGGAGGGATGGTTGGGTGTAGTGCAGAGCTCTTTCATCTGTCCGGAGTAGCCGGGCTAACCGCACGGCCATCTCTGCTATATCTCGCTATAGAAATGCATTGACCAGCGTTGATTGGCCAATATACAGCATTCGGCTAATCAACGCTGGGTCTGCCGAGGAGGCGGAGTCTAAAATCTGACCAGAATGGAAACTGCTGTGGATCGATTTTAGACTCTGCCTCCTCAGGCAGAACCAGCGTTGATTGGCCGAAACCCGTAGACTGGCCAATCAACGCTGGTCAATGCATTCCTATGCGAAAAAGTCAGCTCCGGCATATCGCAAGCTGACAGGGATCCCGACATAATAAAGGTACTTGATACCCCCAGACATGCTTCCCCTGCTGTCCCAGTTGCTTTCCAGTTGGCATCATTTCCTGGGGTGTGATAGTGGACTTGGTGACCCTCCTGAGTCGAATGGTAGGATCCCCTGTAGCGAAGCATTTTCTCCCATAGACTATAATGGGGTTCGACATTCGATCGAATAGTCGAATATTGAGCGGCTATTCGAAACGAATATCGAATCTCGAACATTTTACTGTTCGCTCATCTCTACACATATATTATATTGAGTCATTACAAACAGTGAACTTTTTCAAGTATGTTAAACGAGATGGGAAAACCGCTTTAATCATATATATATATATATATATATATATATATATATATACAGCATCTATTTTGAGAGAAGGTAACAGGCAAAGTGCTGGAGTCTGGGTATGTCAGCCCCAAGTTTCTGAAGTATGTGTGGTCCAGGGCGGATCTGGGTGTAGATCTCAGGCTCATTATTGACCCATGAAAGAAAGAAAGGAAACGGTGGCACTGTAAAAAAGCTTCAATGTTGAAATATTTAGGAATTTCCGGAAAAAACACATTATAGTTTTGTTTGTTCAGTATTAGGTGTGTGCTACAACTCAAAATATACCTGTTTGTTTCTAGGAGGTGCTCACGCCCAGAAAAATACTTAAAGGACAAATTGTATATAAAGAAAAAAAGAATGGGGGCACTCACCAAGGAACTTTTTCAGAAAAACGATTTCTTTATTCCATATTCTTAAAACAATAGGGAGAGAACGACGTTACACCAAGGCAATGAAAAGAAGATTATTTCATTCAATCCGTCCGGATTGACAGACATCAAACGGTATGTCCACTTGGCTTCCTGCTGCAACAATTTTCGATCTATCTCGTAAGTCACTCCTACGTATTGAAGGTTTAATTTTTTCTATGCCCTGAAAGGTCAAAGCTCTAGTGTCCCCATTATGTACTTCCCATATTTGCCTACTCAACGGTTGATCCTCTTTACAATTTATGTTTCCTATGTGCTCTAGGATTCTCCTACGTAATTCCCTAACAGTTTTTCCTACATAATTCTTAGGGTAACCACAGTTTGCCTTATAGACAACCCCACTGCTTTTACAGTTGATGAAATCTTTGATCTTATAGGTGACCCCCGTTGTGGCACTTTGAAAAATGTTACTTTTGCAGATGTAATTGCAGACTTTACAGTCCCTACACCTGAACATGCCAGTTGGAATCGACCTTTTCAACCACGTCCCAGAGGAAACAACTGGGTTAAGGTGACTATGGGTGAGACGATCCCTCAGGTTTCTACCCCGTCTATAGGTAATTGATGACCTTTCTTTTTTTTTTTTTTATACAAGTTCTTTATTTATAAACATTTTGCAAAATAGCAAAACACAGGGCAAAGCAATAACAGAGTAGGCCCAGAGATACCAGACCCATAAACTAAACCACACACAAGGACACGACCAAACAGGAGAAAGGGAGCAAGGAGTTGGAAGGGTGGATAGGGGGAAAGAAAGAGAGAAGAAGAGGAGGAGGGACAAAGAAGCGACCCCGAACTCCAAAAGACGGGAAAGAGGGGCGACCAGCTGTGAGCCAGGAGGCTAGTAACAAGTAGAGATCCAAGAGAGTAGAACCGATGGCGTCAAGACCAAAGTTAACTCCTCCAGTAACAAGGGAGAACCATCAAACCCGGGGAATCAGGCAAAGATAAAAGGATGTGAAAATGAGAGTCAGAATCTCCCCGGGATTGAGCTCCAAATAATAACTAATCCCCACGCCAAGATGTCTGAGAGGGCCAGAGGTCGGGACTCCATAGGAAGAAACAGAAGGGGATGAGGGAGAGAAAACAAAAGACAAAGAACACAAGCAGGGAGAAGGGAGACGGGAAGGACAAACAAGCGAGACCGCTCCAGGCTAGTCCGGAGCGGACAACGAAAAGAACTGTGGAAAAAACCCCACGAATGCGGGTCTTGAGGACGCGCCGCAGAACGCCCTCAGAGAGCCGCCAAACCTAACATAAACCATGGCACACAATCCACACCCCAAGCAGCAACATGAGACAGCAACGAAGAACCGGGCAAGAAGACAGGAGAGGAGACGGAAAACACCACTGGGAGCCGCAACTGGTAGGGACCAGCCACAGCCATCAGCAGGGCAGAAAACTTAAGGCAACAGTCAAAGGCACAAACTGTAAGCAAAACAAGAGAACAGGCATCAACAGAGTATACAAAGGTCACACAGGGAGGATGACACCAGAAAGATCTGAGGCAGCAACCGAGGGAAATCAGCAGGCCGGGCCAGCCGAAGACAGGGAGGAGAAGAAAGAGCAATCTGCAACAGTAAAGCACAACATGGCCCAACGACAGGGCAAACAGGGAACAGAGAAAGTGCAAATAAGGAAGAAACAGAGAGAATAAGCACAATAGGCACAATATGAGACAACTCGGACCTAAGGTCTCAGGCAGGAGACCTCAAAGGAAAAGGACAACTCCTATACAGGGCCTCCAGAGGAAGGCAAGGCAGGGTCTATCAGTCTGCGCCCCTGGCGCCACGAGGAACCACCCGACAGGTGTTGCTGGCGGGGATGGGAGGACGAAGGAGGACGGTCATCTGGTTGTGGAGGCGGAAGCGGGAAACCCAGCCAGTCCGGCAGAGACAGGTCAGGAAGATCCAGAAACTGTGCCAAGGAAGCTGCTTGGTCGGGGGAGTGGAGGGCAAACATCACCCCATTTCGGCGGATCTGCAGATGAAAGGGATGGCCCCATCTATAAGTAGCCCCAGAGTCCAGTATCACTTGCAAGAGTGGTTTGAGATTCTTCCGCATGGCAAGAGTGTGGCGTGAGATATCAGGCAGAATCTGGATAGAAGAATCAAGGTATGGGATTGGGCCGTGACGCCAGGCAGCTTTTAGGATATCCTCCCGCTCCGTAAAGAAATGGATTCTGCACAGAACGTCCCTAGGACTGGAAGAAGAGCGCTGAGGGCCAAGCACTCGGTGGACCCTGTCGATATTGATCTCAGTCTCCACAGGGCGAGAGAGAACCGTATTGAAGAGTGCGGTAACAGTGGAGCGGAGTTCAGTTGGGGAGACAGCATCAGGGACACCTCGCAGTTTAACATTGTTACGGCGTCCTCTATTCTCCTGATCATCCACCTGAAGAAGGACATGCTGGTTGAAGGCTTTTTGAGTGGAGACAAGTTGTTCAACTGCAGAGAGGCGCTGATCCAGGGAAACCGACCGTTGATGCTAAGTAGAAATCTGACCAGCCAGGGACTGTAGATCCGACTTAAATTGCGCTAGAACAGATTCCTGCCTCTCTTCAACCCTGCGAACGATAGCCTCGAGGTCCATCTTGGTGGGAAGCGTACCCAGAAGGAGCCAGATGTCTTCCAGCTTAAGACATTTAGGGCGGCAAGACCTGGGGGCAACATCCCGCACGGAGGAATCAGAAAAGTCGGACGAAGGAGGAGAGCGCAGAGTTGCCAAAGTAGGCGAAAAATCAGGGTCCAGGTCAGCGCAGGTAGCCGTAGAATCGGGGTTCCCACAGGGAAAGGAACGTGTAGGCAGCGACACTGTATCTGTAGGAGCAGAGCTGGTAGACCCCGCCGCATGGAGAGGAGGCATAACCTTACAAGAGTCCACTACCAGAGGGGCCACAGGAGGCCCACAGGCTTGGCCAGCTGAAGAAGAGCCGAACAAAGGAGAGAGAGGGTTAAACTGATCTGCGGCAGGAGTGAGAGGAATAAGGGCCAGAGTAGATGAGACAATCCGATGAGCTGGAGAATTAGCCTGGGAGTCAGATACAAGTCCCACCGAGTGAGTGTCCGGTGATCCAAATTTACGCAGTGGTGGTGCAGGGGTTAATCCAGCCAGAGATGAGTCGAGCACATGAGGAAGAGGGTTAAACTGACCAGCGGCAGCAGGGAGAGGTGGAGGAGCTAAAGAAGAAGAGGTGGTAGCCGGAGGACCAGTCCCAGGGCCAAATGCAGATCCCACAGGGCGAGCTGCTGCTGATCCAGAGGAAGGCAGTGGTAGCGCAGGGGTTAATCCACCGGCCGCCATGGGAGACAGAGACGGCGGCCCTGCAGCCTCATGGTAGCCGACATCCTGCAGGCAGGGGAGCTGGGAAGCCGGTACCTGCTGCGTCTGGGGTCCCTTCGAGTCAGGCACAGGCTGCAGAGAAGAGGAGGGTCCCGGCTGGGAAGAGGAGACAAGCGGCAGCGTCGGAGGGAATCCATGCAGAGCGGCAGAGGAAGTGGAGGAGCACGCCGGCGCCATGTTGTATCCAGCCGTTGGAACCATGGTACCTCCAAATATCACAAACTGACTTCACATTGCATACATCAGAAACATAGGAAAAAGTAACAGTCAGAAAGCCACAAAAAAGTCACCAATATATAAAACAATATAATTTATTTGTCATAAATATAAAATCACAATTCAATAAATTAGCAGGGCAACAGATGGAACATATGCCAAAGACACAATGAGACACTTTAGAGAAAAGACAGATAAATCTAACAGGTGCTGACACAGATGGTAACAAATATCTCACCGTAACCAAAAAACATGTATATCATATATCAATTGTGGACCGGAATGGAGTAATGCAGAAAGTAAATCAGTATAAATTTCAAATTATCCATAGAACAGAGTGGAGGGGAGAAAGTATCAAAGTATCATACTCTCTGTCTGTAAATAAATCTCAATCAAATGATGTATAGTCAAAGACAGAAGAACATATTAGATACATCCCCTCTAACTCCCCATACACCGTTCACCTAAATAGCTTTCACCCTTCAGTTCATGGTTAGTCGCATGTTTCTGGTCCAAAAAGATCCCCAAAAATTTAGATTAGGCTACCTGAAGCCATATTAGACAGGACAGCAGACCCAGATAGATCCAAAGGATATATAAAACGCACCTGTCACGGAGCAAAGGTATACGTCTTCCTCCGGATGGTCTTTTGAATCAACAGGGACGCAAGAGGTCGGGAGACAACAGCAATTTATTGTAATCCACAAAGTTAGTAGCCGGCGGCGGTCACATCAACCGTAATAACAATAAGTCCACAGAAGTCACAATCCAATGATAGCTTTGGTTCCTTGGTCCTGTAACTAAATTCTGGCTCTCTGCAGAGCTGTGCACAGGCCGGCTAACACATACTAACTGCTAGCTATATACTATATACTAAACTGTTACACCTATACCTGGGGGTGGGAAGGGCTGAGCCACAGATCCTTCCCCCCTCACCTATGCCAAGGAGAGCAGACTCCCTGTCTACTATGGACAATGCACCATCCAACATCTTCTTGGAGACACTGATCAGATTATCTCCACCCATTGTCCTCACTAGTTAGAGGTATTTGCATACAATGTGCTAACACACTAGACCCGAATCAGCCAACTACACACTGATGTTTACAACAGGTTAGAGAATACATTCCACATGAAATATATATTACACATTGCCTATAGTATAGACTCTAACCATCCCGTGACAACCCCTCCCCCTCTCAAAACATGTGCATGACACAATTGGCCTACACAGGTAAATTGGGGAATGCACATCAGTCTCTATAGCTCATATGTCCTCCTGCCGGGATAACCCATCCGCGTTCTGGTGTTGGTTCCCTCGGCGGTACTGAATGGTAAAGTTGTAGGGTTGAAGGGCTGGCATCTGTCAGAAAATCCGGTGGATCCATGTTGGCTTCTCCCTGAGCTTGGCTTCGGGTCACTGCTCCCACAAAGTGGCACTGTAGATTTCCAACATCGTTGCCTAACAGAACATCGGCCGGCAGCCCGCTCATCACACCAATTGTGCATCGTTTTGGTCCATAACCATAGTCGAGTTCCACGGTAGCTTTAGGAATACGTCTTTGAGTACCCCCTGCCAACTTGATAGAAATGCCAGGACCCTCCTCTAGGGCCTCGGGTCGCACAACTCGGGGGTCCGCTACCGTTAGGAAAGCTCCCGAGTCCCGGAATCCAACAACTGTTCGGCCATCCAGTAGGACCTCCTGCAAGTGCTTCCTCTGAAGGTTTGCGGGATGTGTGGCGGAAGGCTGAATCCCATAGACCCCTGGAGGTGGAACAGATGTGTCATTCATGGAGTCATCTGGAAATGGGGCCAAACTTTCTGTCCTAGGAGTGGTTCCCAGGTAGTGAATAGGCCGGGATGCCACGGTGGCCCGTGCCCCCATGTTAACAGGGCAACTAGCTTGCAAATGTCCAGGCCGCCCGCACCCAAAACATCTGCGCTCTAGCATTCTTCCAGTAGGTCGTTGTCTAGGGACAGGGTTGTTCATAGCTGGAGGCCGATGGGCTGGGGCAGGGGTAGAGGGGGAATTGTAATCCTGAGGCCGGGCACGAAAGGTGGTTGGCTGGCTGAAGGGTGTCTGGCGGACTGTGGTAGTTTTCCGCTCCTCTGCAAACAACCTCTTCCACTGCGGCTTGATGGTCAGGCCCTCATCTGCAAGAGAAGCAGCTTGCTCAACTGTGGCTGGGTTCCGTTCCAGCACCCACTCACGGATCTCAGCGGGGCACTGGGAAAAGAACTGTTCCTTAAGTATGACTTGGAGGATCTTATCGACTGTGACAGCCTCCTCTCCTTCTAGCCAGCGCTTGCATGCTTGCTTCAACTTGTGGGCGAACATGTGGAAGGAGCTTCCCCCATTGTAAGACAAAGAGCGGAACTGAACTCGGTAGGTCTCTGGAGTGACTGCATAATACTTCTGCACCGCTCTTTTAATGGCCTCATAGTCCCGCTGATCACTAGGGTCCATGGCTCTGAGAGCTTCCGCAGCCCCATCTCGTAGGTGCCCCACCAGATACCGGACCCAATCCTTCTCTGGGACTTCCATCAGGTGGCACTGGTGTTCGAAGTCCTGAAAATATCCATCAACATCCCCAGCCGCTTCCTCAAAGGTCTTGAAGTGTTTATGGGAGACATATGGTGGTTCTCTCACTGTTGGGCTGGGGGTCGACGTTTGATTATAATTCCTCATAGTTATCTCAGCCATTCGCATTTCATGCGCCATTCTTTCCTTTTCATGCGCCATTCTCTGTTCCTCCTTCTCCGTTTCCTGAGCCCTCTGTAATGCTCTACTCCTTTGCTCTGCAGTTGCTTCTAGCCCCAGCACTGCCAATTCCTCCTCATACAAAACAACCCATCTGCTCTTTTGGGTCTGTACCTGCCACTCCTGTATCTCTACTGTCTCCTGGGGGCAGCCCTCCTCATGGTCGCTTTGCAGGGTCATCTCCTCCAGTGCCTCGATCAGTTGCTCTTTCGTTCTTCCCTGGTAACTCAGGTTTAGTTCCCGGGCCCTTACTTGTAGACTTGCCATAGTCCAGTTCCTGTATTCTGAGGTTGTGGCTCCATTAATCGCTGGGCTGCTGTAGTCCATCTCGCTATCCGCTGTTGATCCCACCGCTGCCAACCAGTTGTCACGGAGCAAAGGTATACGTCTTCCTCCGGATGGTCTTTTGAATCAACAGGGACGCAAGAGGTCGGGAGACAACAGCAATTTATTGTAATCCACAAAGTTAGTAGCCGGCGGCGGTCACATCAACCGTAATAACAATAAGTCCACAGAAGTCACAATCCAATGATAGCTTTGGTTCCTTGGTCCTGTAACTAAATTCTGGCTCTCTGCAGAGCTGTGCACAGGCCGGCTAACACATACTAACTGCTAGCTATATACTATATACTAAACTGTTACACCTATACCTGGGGGTGGGAAGGGCTGAGCCACAGATCCTTCCCCCCTCACCTATGCCAAGGAGAGCAGACTCCCTGTCTACTATGGACAATGCACCATCCAACATCTTCTTGGAGACACTGATCAGATTATCTCCACCCATTGTCCTCACTAGTTAGAGGTATTTGCATACAATGTGCTAACACACTAGACCCGAATCAGCCAACTACACACTGATGTTTACAACAGGTTAGAGAATACATTCCACATGAAATATATATTACACATTGCCTATAGTATAGACTCTAACCATCCCGTGACAGCACCCCAACGCGTTTCGCTGTAGAAGGCTTCGTCAGGAGGTGTGGATTAGATAGCAGACGACATATTTATATGAAGCTGGATGAGGACCGATAGCGTACACCTGCAGTGATGACGTTCCGTGGAGCCGAGCGGCGCCCGCGCGCATGCGCCGGCATCTGAAGAGGAGGCCGAGGAGATCAGATACCGGGCGATATGAGGCTCCACCAAGGCGGAGGAGGTGGTTTTGCGACCCCGGCGACGAACCATGACAGGTAAGTGGGGAGAAGAGGGTTGAAAACCCCCTGTGATCAACTGGAGCTGCTTGAGGTTCGGGAGCCTGGCTGAAACACGTCTTCAGTCGGCCATTGCTAGGACACGCCCAATTGATGACCTTTCTGTGAGGAATTCCTGAATATCCGTATCAAGTCTGAGAATTTGCCAGTAGTTGTCATAAATTCTCTTGATGTCATAATGTCTGTCATCGAAGGAACCAATCATTCTAATGAGCTTGTTATTGTCCTTCTTGGGTTTGGGGACTAACAAATCCTTCCTATTGCTGGACAAAGCATGAATATAGGCCCCCTCAATCACTTCTGATGGATAGCCTTTTTGCTGGAACCGATTACACAAATCCAGAGCTTTATTATTAAATTCTCCCAACTCAGAACAGTTCCTCCTCATGCGCAGGAACTGTCCCTTCAGGATTCCTTTCTTTAATGGTTGGGGATGGCAACTTTCCCACAGAAGCAAACTATTAGTCGCTGTGGGTTTCCTATGTAGAGTACTGCTCAAGGTACCATTCTCTAGGACTTTGATTTTCAAATCCAGAAAGGTGATCTCAGAAGGATGTATTGTAGCCGTAAATTTAAGGTTGATGTTGTTCTCATTTAAAACCGCGACAAAAGACCAAAAAGAAGAAACCGAACCACTCCAAAAAATAAGTACATTGTCAGTGTACTGGAGCCATAGTGTTATCTGGCTTATCCACTCCTCCGTACTGTCTGAAAATACTAATACCTCCTGATGAAGCTATGCTAAGACGAAACGCGCGTCGGGGTGTTTTGGTTCCCTTGCTGGTGACCCCTTATGGTACACAAAAACTGCTAATATGTCTATCGGTATTTATTGGGAATAGACCTATTATATCTATTATTATACTCCCTATTTATATTCACTCAGGATACTATTCATTATAGGTTTACTATACCTTATATGGAGAGACCTTGTTATATGTGGTGAGATCATGTTATATATGGGGTTAGTATTATGCACCTTGATTGTCCTTTAGGTGTATATTTGAATAGTGCAGTGTATATACTTACCTCCAATTGTGAGGAGTAGATCCTTTTTTATATGCCATACATATTCTAGGGGATGTCATCTCCAGTTCATCACTAGTGAGAGGGTTACGGTATTGTCTGCCTGTTTTCATACAAGCGGACCCCTCTGTGTGTTATATGTTTTTGTATGTGTCTTACTATTTTTCAATAAATATATTTGATATTTTTATCAAATTTTTTGTGTTCCTCAATTTTTGTTGTAGTATAGTTGTATAGGTTTTTGGGGTTACCCATTTATTATTGATGGATAAATTTGGTTGGTTGTGATTTATTTTGTTTTTGCCTGAAGTTAAAGCTGTGTTTTGAATTATTTATTGTGTGCCTGAAGTCATTTTTTTTTTAAATAAACCAGTTTTCTGAATGTTTTATGTCCCTGTCTTGATTGGTTGGGTCCACACCACTGCTCCTACTGAGCTAACTTCCGCCTTTGACACCATTGTCTTCCAGTAGCAACCCCCAAAAGTAAGAACAACCCCCATTTCCCTTATATAATTCAAATGAGCAACTTTCTACCACCTAATAGATTTTTGCACCCAGTCATCAGTTGTTATAGTGCCTCCATAGAAATAATATTCCCCCTTATCAGTAACAGTCACCCCATAAAATTAATACTGCTCCCTTATAAATAGTTCCCCCTTATTAATAATAGCCCTTTCATAAATAATAGTTACCCTTATAAATAAGTCTCCATTATCACCAATAGCCCCCTTTATAAATAAACTCACTTATCAATTATACCCCACCTCTAAATAGTTACCTCATAAATAATAGCTCCCTCCTTATAATAGATGCCTTTGCATAATCGTTTCCCCCTTTTTATAGGCGTTTCATAAATACTTCCTCCCTAATAAATAATAGTTCATCCTTATTAATATCCCCCTGTATATATAATTTCAATATATAATAGCCCCCTTATATGGCTAGTGGATACACACAGTATAACTTGCTCGATAATCTCCTCCACATGGTATAATACACTCCCCAGAGGGGTTCCGCCAGTATAATGCTCCAGTGGACCCATACAATAGAATATGCTTCCAATAGTGCCCCCCCAGTATAATGCTCTACAGTGGCCCCACAGAATATAATATGCTCCCAAGAAGCCCTTATATAATAAGCTCTCCATACTGTCCCTTCCCCCCAGTATAAAGCTCCACAGTGACCCACAGTATAATATACTCCCCTGAGGGCCTCCCTAGTATAATGCTCCACAGTGCCCCTCCGTATATTGCTCCACAGTGGCCCAACACAATATAATATGCTTTCCAGGGGCCCCCCTAGTATAATGCTCCTTAGTGCCCCCTGAATAATGCTCCACAGTGGCCCCACATAATATAATATGCTCCCCAAAGGGTCCCCACAGTATAATGCTCCACAATGGCCTCCACACGGTATAATATGCTCCCCAGAGGGGTTCCCCCAGTATGATGCTCCACAGTGCCTCAAAACAGTATAATATGCTCTCCGCAGTGTTCCCCCAGTATAATGCTCTACAGTGGCCCCACAGAATATAATATATAATATATATATATATGTAATATAAAATATGCTCCTGAGAAGTCCCACACAAATATAATTCGCTGTACAGTGGCCCTATACAGTATAATAGGCTGCACACACTGCCCCCTCCCCAATATAACATTGCTCTAAGGTGGACCCACCTAGTATAATGCTGCACAGTGGCTCCACTCCTTATAATATGCTCTCCAAAAGGCCCCCCAGTATAATGCTCCACAGTGGCCTCACAGAATATAACATGTTCTCCAGAGGGCCCCCATTATAATGTTCCAAATTGGCTCCACTCATTATAATATGCTCTCCAGAGAGAACTCCATATAACCACAGTGGCCCACAGACTCCCTCAGTGCTGTTATTATATTATACTTTGGGGTCTCTTCAGATCCCAGAGTATAATAATTGGAGGCCCAGGGGAGATAAGGGGAAAATAACAAACAGTTATACGCACCTTGCCTTACCTCTCTTGGGCCTACTCACGGTGCTCTGCTGTCCCCGCCGCCGGCTTACTCTTCTCTGCTGCTGACGTCACATGTTGTGGACTTTGCCGCTGAGGCATGTGATTGGGTCTGGCCTCAGCAGCAATGTTCGGAAAGTATGACGTCACCTGAAGTCCAGAAGATGACACCGGATGCCTAGGACAGGTGAGTAAAAATATTTGTTATTTTTACTCACCTTGGAAAGGGGCCCTGTGGCACCTAATGCTGGGTCCCTTTCTGTTATTGATATGGCCGAGCCTGACTCCCGGATCCGAAGTCATCAAGCTCCAGATCCTGGGGCCCCCTTAGGGACGGGGCCCTGGGCAATTGCCCAGTTTGCTCCCCCATAACGTCAGCTCTGCCCATTCTTCAACTCTTGGTAGTAGATATGGATCTCTATGTGCGTAAGCATTTAATTTTCTGTAATCTACACAAAATCGAAGACTCCCACCTTTTTTTCGCACCAATACTATTGGAGCAGTCCATGGACTTTCTTGAATCACTTTACCTTGCATCATTTAACAATTCATTTACTTCTTGGTATTTGGCAGATGGCCCCCTAATATAATGCTAGTATATTCCTATAACATTGCCAGATGGGAATCGTGTCCCCAATATCCTGTGCTCAATGGCACTTGTACACTCATAGTATTCATACTGTGCAAAAATTTGACAATAAGTCTCTTGCAGGGTCCTCAATCTGTCTTCTTCTTCTGGGTTGGGTGCTGTACCTTCTAACTGCAGTTGCTGCCATAACCAGTCACATTTCAGGTTTTGTTCTGGTGCTTCAGTCTTTACATCAGCTGATGAAAGTGGAGCAATCATTTCATTGATATTGCCACTTTTGATCACATGGATTTGCCGCAAGGCAAAGGAGGGAACTGAAGGATTGGAGTAGTAGTAGCAGTGGTGATGTAACCGGTATGCCAAGGATACTTAACCAAACTCCTCCAGCCCACATTCCAGGCTGGACAATGATGAAGGAGCCCTGCATGGTAACTGATGGTGGTGGTAGTTGTACTCCAGAGGCGCTTCCAGTTGGAGATTAAGATAGTGATAACTAGTGCCTTTTCTCCACTCCAAAAAAAACATATAAGTTTCTGCCTCTCCCAATATGTCTATGGGGGCTGAGTTCTACAAAGTCCTAGAGGCCTGAATGGGCCCTGGCTGGTGGGGTCTGTGATTCACAACTTCTTCCAAACTGTTGGCACACTTTTGTCTCTATGTGGTTGACGACAGTTCCTTCCCTGTCTCAGGGCTGTATATGGCTGATGTAGGACTGTGGATTACTTCCTCCCTCAGGGGCTGCAGAAAACGCTCAGCACATCTCAGAAGCCTGCTAGCACAAACTCAACCAACGGTTTTATGGATGCTCTCATTAAATACTTTATTTCCATTAAAAGCGATTTCATCTCCCTATGTCGGTCTCTTGTATTTGTACCATTTTACCTCTATCTGTTTATTCATAGTGACTCTTCCTGCACTGTAATTACTCTGCATTCTGCTTACTTAACTGTACTTGTTGCACTGCTTTTTATGCTTACTATAATGTTTTTGTATTTTTTATTACTGTTGCTATTCGATAAATACCTTTGAAACTAAAAGCTCTCAATTGTACTTTAATGTACTTTAATGTAACATGCCTGTCCGATGTGTGGTTTTAATAATATCTATAGGCATGGTAAGTGGTTGAAATTATGCCACAGTTTTGGTTTATGAAAAATAAAGAATTATAAACTATATCATACAAAGTTGCAAACTGAAACATAAATGGATAAAGAGTATCCCAAAAACATTTGCTATTTCTAGTACAACATGTGTATACTGTGTACTAAGCCATTCCTATATAATTGAAGTGAGGTATTTTGGAGGTATGTGGCATCTGACACAGCCCCCTCCTTTCCCTCCTTGGGCTCCACCTTTCATGTCTCCTCCTGCCATTGACTTGAATATCTAAGTGTAAGGACCTTCTGTACCTGCTACAGCCTGTAAGTCTCCTATTGCAGCCGGATTACCTTCTCCCTGTGAGTCGTTCTCTTCCTATTTTATTAGACTGAATAGTTTGTAAATTGGTTGTGTAGGAAAACTAGACAAAACTGAAAAAAATAGATGTCAAATGTGATGACTGTTAAGTTTTAATTATTGCATAATAATTGTATTTCATGTTACATTATAGAAGTGTATATATGTGTATAGGATATAAGTGTATAGGTGTGGAATTAGTATTCTGAGCATCAATGTTTGCAGCAGGGACAAGTATAGTAAATATGGAAGGAGTCGGACTACAGGCTCATCTTTCAGCTCGCTCATTTCCTCTGCATGGAGTGGAAAACTTTGCTGAATAGCCTTTTATCTATGAAGAAAAGTAGTAGCTCTGTTCACAGTTATGTGGACTTCATCATTTCACTTCTTTTTGGTCACTGTGCAGCAATTTCTAATGCAGGATTTCAAGTATATAAGTTTTACGTCTAAACCAGGACTTACCCTCGTCTTATTAAACATATATATATATATATATATATATATATATATATATATATATGTTTAAATCTCAAATACATCAAAATGGCACCAAAAAATTATAAATTTCACAGTTCCAGCAAATTAAATCAATTTTTTTTTTCTCATCTTCACATTGTGGGAGAAAAATACCTGAAAGAGCAGCATTGTCAAAAACATAAAACACGCAGAGTTTTCCCTAAAGACTTATGTGGGAGAAAAACGGAAAAGCAAAGTAAAATAATGAAAGTACTGTATCTTTGCTGCTTATTTTTCTTCAGCATTTTTAGCTACATTTTGCCACATCTGGCCTTAGCCTTAAACATGTATTTTTATCATGTTTTACCTGTAAAAAAAATACACAGGCAAAGACCATAAGGAAAAACTATTGTACATACTGTAGCAGTATATACATATGATTGTATTTGATAGTGTAGCACAGTACAGGCACATGTCAGCGCACTCCAATAAAATCTCCAGGATTTAGTCAGTACATTATGTATCACTTCTCTTTGTTAATGTAAATCTATGTGTGTGGTCTTTTTATAGCTGGTGACATGGTTAGCAATGGGAAAGCATGTTTTGTGTTCTGATCCTGATAACAAGTGAAATGCAGCCGTCTCCTAGTGAGATCTACATTCTTCTAACTACTGCCAGCCACGAAGGAAGCCATCACATGAGAAAAAGGGGGAGACATTAAAGGAAAGCCTTATGACTTTGTAGAATTCTCAAAGGCTCAACATGAAGTATTACTAGAATCTAGAGGCAGAAATGGCAATGAATGGGAGTCTGTCAGGAAAATTGGTATCAAACTAATGAAAGTATCTTGTAAAGATACTGCTGCACTTTGAAAAGATGCTGTAACATCTCTGCCTGTTCGGGCCTCTGCGCCACCCTCTGCTCGCGTGCAGCGGCGCAGGAGGCGGGTGGTTTGATAATTTGCTTAACGTTTTTAGTTGCACTGTGTGAACACGGCTCTAGTTCTGTGATTGTATTTGCACCACACCCGTCTTCTGCCCTTGTTGCCTCTGTCCATTAGTGGTTAAATTTTGTCTTGCCCTGTGATTGACAGCCTGCCTTCCTGTCAGATTCAGGGCGGGTCCTTCTTCCCCTATTTAGTCTTGGCTCTCATTAACACCAGTGCTTGCTATTGCCTTGTGCGTACTTGCTCCTTGCTGTCACTATTTTTGCTTGCATTCTAATCCTTGACCTTTGGCTTTCCCTACTGACTATTCTTTGGACTCCAATTTGGCACTGCATCGCTCGACTGTTACTGACCCTTTGCTAGCTGACCTCCCTTTGTTGTTGTCCGTCTTGTCTGCGTTTTGTGTCTCACATATACAGGAAGGGACCGTCTTCGTGGTTGCCGTCTATTACGTAGGATAGGGCCTGGCAATAGGAAGGGTCACAAAAATTACATGCATATGCACATTGCCACTCACCATAACCCGGTAACCAAAGGGTGCACGACCTAATAGTTCCCCGGACTTCAAGGAAAAGAGGTTCCACTGGAAATGATACATGCAAATGGTCCGCAATGCTCCGGTCCGGTTAAAATTAAACTTTTATTTTAATTTAAAAGTCCATATCCATGTCCATAGTGCAAATAGTGTAAATAGTGCATAGTGCAAATAACAAAAACAAACAAAAAATACATTAAAAAAACTCCAACGCGTTTCGAGAAAGGGTCAGTTGGGGGCTTCAGCTTAGGGCTCACTGTCCCTTGTGTCCTGTTCCAGGGTTCAATAGCTAATGGGGAATTGCTGTCTTAGCAATTCCCTAACAGATGTCTTTCCTATTCTGCAATGCAGCTCAATTTTCATAAAAATCATAATTTTACTTTTATTCAAATTAGCTGAAAAGGGTCTATAGTCTGAGGCCCATCTTGCGGAAAAGCAGTTTTTTGTTGCAGATTTGTTGCCTTTTTTTTTTTTTTTTTTTTTTTTTGTAGCCAAAGCCAAGAATTGCTACGAAAAGAATGGAAAATATCTAGGAAGTTCTTATACTTTTACTTTCTGTATAATCCATTCCTGGCTTTGGCTCAAAAACCGGCAGCAAAATCTGCAACAAAAAAAGCTGTGTTTCCGCAATGTGGGGCCTCAGTCTTTGGGATGTTTGTTCTCCTGCCAGGGCTTCATTTTCTACTTTAGATGACCGTCCCAACTGCAGGTAAAGTGTGATAAAATGAGAGATGCCACTCAAGCTATTAGAGGCGGAGTTGGCCGGCAATTAGGAGCAATTATCTGGAGCGGAGAATGAAGCCCCAACATGAGAAGAAACACCCCTAAAATCTATTTCAGGTAATTTGATACACAAAGCTCCTCAATGTACTTGAAGATATTTTGCCCAGTTAATGGAGTTTGAGAGGGGGCACATCATGACACAGAGATGCAGGATGGTCATTGCCTGCTGCCGAGGCCATTGTGACCTAGCTGTTACATGAGGGCTCGCATGCACAGAGATCATGCTCTGGACAGCCCAGACAGATCATCAGTAGAGAAGTTTATATGATCCACCAACAAGCTTAATCAGGTCCCACAGTTTCCTTGTCTAGACTCAAGTGGCACTTTCATTACACACCACTGTTTCTGCACAATCTACATTCACATAGCAGACTGAAATTTGCTGTCATGGTGCCCATAACATATCCTGCCATTGACAGTCAGCCACTGCAGTCAACAAACCTGGATTGCTGTGGACTGGAACCATATCATCTTTAGTAATTATTTCAGATTATGTTTGGGATTCAACAATGCTCAAAATTACATATGGAGTCCTTGTGGTGAACACTTCAATCCTACCTTTGCTAAGGAGAAAACCAATCCTACAAGTGTGATGATTTGAGAAGCCATTGCATACAACAGTTGCTCACCCAAAGTAGTGATATGAGGGTTATTAACAACTCAATTACATATGGAGGACATCCTGCCACATTTGTTGCCCTTCACAACAGGACTTCAGCATGATAATGCTCACCCACACACACAGCAAGGGTATTCCAGGAATGTCTCTGCCACGTTGCAACACTTCCTTGGACTGCCCAGTTGCCAAATTTAGCACCACATTTATTGGATCAGATGTGACAACAGCTTCAGAAATTGATGACTGTGCTAATCTACTGGCATAGCTGCAACACTTGTGGGCATATGTGGCAAGGGATGCCATAAGGAACCTGTATGTGTCCATGTACAAATGGAAATTTTGCATCCAGGTCAGAAGCCCAACAGGGCCTTGAGCCTCCTTTTAATTAATAAACTTATCATTAACACTAATATTGTAGTCATTTACATATATGATTTTTATATTCAGACAGAGAATCCTAACAACTCCTTGTAGCTGCGTACTTTATTATGTATGATGTTTTGCATGTTCACATCAACAGTTGTTACTGCCACACTCCCATTTTGTTGCCAATGAGTGTATTTTATTATGTATCAAGTAGGTTTACTGTGTATTCACACTAACAGTTGAAGGTTGTGTTATTGTCACACTCCCCTGTGGCATTTGATGGAGCTGCCTAATGCTTTTGCCCATATGAAGATAATCCCCTTCCATTCTATTCCCTCTCCTATTGAGTAGACATGTTCTATTCAGTCCAGTTTAGTGAGAATATCTGTAGTTGAGACATGTTTATGATATATATAAGAAAGGTAATAGGTCATTATCCCCTATAAGACGTACCTACAACATATATGTGAAACAGATCTCCAGTAGCTATACAACCTGACAAAGTCCAATCTTGGATAAAACACATTGGTGATACTGGACACTGATGCCACGTGCGAACATTGCTCTGTCCTATGTTTGTCTCCTGATGTCTCATATTTGGTATAGGTCACTATAATGCTGGGGGTCTGAGTCCTGGCTTAGTCTGGGATATATGCTGAGTAGCCAATCCATATCTCTCAGACCAAATTTGGCCTGAGGCCCTATTCACACCTGCAGTCGGGTTTCCATTCGGGAAGTCCGTGTGGTTACTGCTTAGTATCCGCACGAAACATGCAAAGAGTACAGTCCTATATAGTCTATGGTCTGCGGGTTTCTTTAGGTAACAGCTTTTTTATGCACATAAGTTTCCATTCATGAGGTTCCCAAGCTGACTCCCCATACCCAAATGCAGATGTGAATAGGGTCTAAGAGTAGTTTAGAATCTTTCCACAGCTATTTGAAATGTTTTCTATTTTATTTTATAATGGTCATTTTATTTTATAGGTTCAAAGAAGATGTTGTTCCTGCATTGTTTTCTAGTGCTGTCCTTTGCCAGTCCAATTCTATCTGATCCTTGTCCTCAGGTCTGTATTTGTGACAATATCAAAACTTTTGTAACCTGTGCTAATAAGAACCTGACCGAGATACCACCCAATATCCCACAGGTTAGTATGGATTTTGACTTTCACTACACCTATGTATAAGCTTTTTTTTTTTTTATTACTGTCACTGAAAAAACAATTGTTCGTGCACATGTATTACAGATTACCGATCATTGTCATAGCACCAATAAAAGTCTATGGGCATAAGCGACATATTCCATCAAATATCATAATATTATAGTATTTCACAAATCTCTGTAATATGATGTCATATGGTTATACCATGGTGCAGCATGTATAGTCAAAGTAATCCGAAATCTGCATGGTAACGAGCTGTGCACCTGTGTGTACATCACATGACCATGAACCTTATAAGATTAGGTTTCAGATAGAGAAAGTGTATGTTCACACAGCGGAAAGCTTTTCCACCGTGTCAACTCTTCGCGCCGGTAAAGTTATATTAAACTTAACCCCCCCCCCCCATTTTAAAATAAAACCCTAAAACAGAATATGTTCAACTTACCGAACGTGCACGGGGGGGGTGGACATTCAGGGTCCGACGTCATCTTCAGCCACGCCTCCTCTTCCAGCGATGTCCTCAGGTCCTGTCTAGCTCGCGAACTGACATTGATAAAAAATGGCGCGGGCGCATGCGCAGTAGTAGAAACAGCATGCTACTGCGCATGCACCCAGCCATTTTTTATCGATGTCAGTTCGCGAGTTAGACGGGACCCGGGGACATTGCTGGAAGAGGAGGCGTGGCTGAAGATGACGTCGGACCCTGAATGCCCGCCCCCCATGCAAGGTAAGTTGAACATTTTCTGTTTTAGGGTTTTATTTTAAAACGGGGGGGGGGGGGTGTTGTAGTTTAATATAACTTTACCGTTGCCTGAATTGCCTTTTTAAAGGCTATTCACGCATATGTGGGGCTCTATCAGCATGATTTTGCTGATAGAGCCCCTTTAAATGATTATTCCTACCTATGGAATTTATTTATGGTACATCCATAGCATATACTAAAATAGTCAATAGATAACAGTCCCACCACTGGGACCTGCAAACTTCTGTTTCAAGGCTAAAGAGCAGGGGCATAACTACCATAGAGGCAGCGGAGGCGGCTGCCACAGGGCCCGGGCCATTAGGGGGCCCGGTGACAGCCGCTACCGCTGCGTTTTTTTTTTTTGTTTTTTTTTAATTGGCTGTTACGGGCCCTATTTACTTGCCGATCCTGGACATAATACTGTGTGCAGGGTCCACTATGGGGACAAAATACTGTGTGCAGAGGCCACTAATGGACACAATACTGTGTGCAGGGGCCTCTAATGGACATAATACTGTGTGCAGGGGCCACTATGGGGTAGAATTCTGTGTGCAGGGGCCACTATGGGGTATAAAACTGTGTGCAGGGGCCACTTATGGACATAATAGAGTGCGGAGGAGGGGGTCGGTCGAGGTCTTCGGAATCGGTTGGGGGGGGGGCCCCATGTCAAAAGTTCGCCACGGGGCCCCGCCATTCCTAGTTACGCCACTGCTAAAGAGAATGTAGATGTGGTTGCACATGTGCGACTCTCTGTATTCATATATATGTGAATTTTAAGAGATTCATTCTCTGTGGCCACAAATAGGGGTAAGTGGACCTCCATTCTCAAGATGTTGGGATTTTATGTGAAATAGCTAAATGAGGGAAATAATCCCTTAGTTCAATGATGTTGATGCTTATAAGACTTTAGAGCTACAAGCTCCAAGTCTACAGTTTTTCCATTCTGTGTATATGTTGCAAATGTTGTAATAATCTTAATATTTTTCTTTGCAGTACACACAAAAACTGACCCTCCAAAAAAATGAACTAAAGGTAATCCCATCAGGAGTATTTCTTTCAACCCCATACCTAACGCATCTCAATCTTCAAAACTGCAGCATAGAAACAATAGAGGAAGGGGCATTCAGAAGTCTTGCACGTCTACGGTACCTTAATCTTGGCTCAAATCGCATAAGTTTTATACAACAGGAATCTTTTGATGGACTTCCATCTCTTGAACAAGTAATACTTGAGAAAAATCGAATTGAGGAGATAAAGCCGGGAGCTTTTAGTCAGTTGGGATTTCTCAGTTTTCTGAATCTTGAAGACAATTTCCTAGTCTACCTGCCCGATATGGTATTTCAGGGGTTGCTGCAGCTAAAATGGATGCGGCTCTCAAAAAACATGATTAGCATTGTGTCAACTGAAACATTTGCAGGACTTCCAAATCTGAAAAGGCTAAGCCTGGACCATAATGAACTGCAGTATCTTCCAACTGAAGCACTTTCAAGACTGTCTGGACTTACTAGGCTAGAGCTGGGTTGGAATCCAATGACTTTCCTTTTAGAAGAAGCTGTCCAAATGTCATCTCTAAAACAGCTCCTCCTCAATAACATGGCATTACAGGATGTCTCTTACAAGGCATTTGAGAGAAGTAAGCAACTCAATTTAATTGACATGAGTAACAATCAGATCAGATCAATTCAACCATTGTTTGGAGTGGAACAGCTAAAACAGCTAAACTTAACAGGAAACACCATCATCTGTGATTGTTTTTTGAGACCTTTTAAGGAATGGGCTGAATTTCTAAGATTAAAGGTTGATCTGTTTTGCTTTGGTCCCAACCATTTTCATGGAGACCACTTGGATTCACTTAGAGCTAGAGATCTGAAATGTGGAAACTTTCCAGAGGATGTTTACAGAATACCAGTGGTCACGGAAAAACCAGATGCGGAAGATGCATGTCCACAGAGCTGTGATTGCAAAACTGATGTCAAACATGCCCTTTGTGACAATAAATCTTTACAGAAGATTCCCAAAGGTTTCCATGTGGATACCACTCTCATTGATCTGCGTAGGAATTCTTTTCACTCAGTCCCAAAGGGGTCTTTCTTGGATTTGAAAAAGGTAGCATCCTTGCACCTACAAAACTGTGAAATTAATGACATCCATCCAGGCGCATTCATGGGGATGACAAATTTGGTTTATCTCTACTTATCACATAATAAGATATCCTCATTAAAACCTGAAGTCTTTGAAGGGGCTACAAAAATTGTGTACATTTTCCTTGACAACAACAAGTTTAATATTATTCCAAAGGAAACATTTAGGCTCCTACCAAGTCTCTTTTCACTGCATCTGCAGTATAACTCTATTAGCTCACTTTCTAACAACAATATGGCCGGGGCACAAAAGCTTCACTGGTTATATCTAACGGGAAATAAAATAAATTATATTGCTCCAACAGCTTTTCGGAATATGAAAGATCTAGAAAAACTCCATCTTGATGAGAATCTGATATCCGAGGTACCAACGCAAGCTTTTAAAGGACTGCATAGACTAACTGAGTTAAAGCTATCCAAGAATCCCATCAAAAACATTGGCAATGGTGCATTTGTGCCCGTATCTCAATCAATGCAGCATCTATATCTGAACGACATGAGACTGCAACAGGTACAGCAATAGTATGAAAAGTATGAAATGCTCTGTCCAGTCTGCACAAAAGGTGTGTGTAATGGATGTCTGTATATTCGTATGTATCTGTTATGTCTATATGTGTATATACATATATATGTTTGAGTATGTATGTGTATATATGTATATATAAATACAGTATATGGATGTCAGTGTAATATATGTGTTTAATGTACAGATGTACAGTACATAAAATGTTTTTCCAATGATTTTTCATTGGTTTTTGTTGTCTTCTGTGATAACATATGAGGCTGTAGCAGGTTAACCAATTGCAGAAGTTTGGGTTAACCTTGTTAGATGTGTATATAGGTACAGTATGCACAATGTACATATATATACAGTATGATCCTGGTATCTGAAGGGAATAGGCTTTAAGTTTACCTGTGTATACTGGAAATCGTAGAGAGCATCAAATGATATTCTGTACATTGTACAGAGCCAAAAGTAGATGGCTTATGCCATGTTGTTACAATCCCGGTCACTACACAGTCTACAGAGGCATCTGCTTCAGAGAACAGCTGATCAGTGCAGAGCTTGACAATTTTATATTAATGACCTATCCAAAGGTTCGGACATTAGTATAAAGCCTTGCATTATATTAATGAAACTGTGGATACCAGGGATTGACTGTGTATAGATTATAAAACACATGTATGTATGCATGGAATTTCTGTATAGCATGTGTGTGTACAGTATATATACAATTTGACTGAATCAGTCTAAGAGGTTGCAGTGCACTGTAATACATGCAAGCTATAGAAGAAAACAGTGAAATATCTTTAATTAGGAAGTGCAGAAATAGTTTATATGATATAATATATACAATGCAGTAAAAACTAAATAATAAGTGCAGGTGTCCATATCCTTTTAGAAAATGATAATTTTCTTCACTACAATACCTTTTTCACCAATACCTCTTCACGACCATATTGTCCTTTTCATGATTCTGAATCATTGAAGATGGAAAAATGGTTTTCCTTATAACAGGTATAAATGGAAGACTTTCTGTTTGTATCTGTCATAACTGACTTTAGTGTACAAAAAAATGAAAAGGATAAGTCGCTTTAGCCATTTCTCCATTTTTTTCAATAGGAAAAATTTAAAAATTTATCTCCGTCATGATTTCCATCCAAAAAACCTGACGAAAGGAACTTATCCTTTTTCACTTTTTAATAATGAAGTTAATTATGACAAATAAAAGAACAGTATAACGGAAATTATTCTAAATTTCCATTTTTTTGGATCTTCTATTCTCTAACAAATAGAAAGACAATGTCCCTAGTATGAAAGTGATCTTAATGCCACATATATACTGTGTGTATATGTATATATATATATATATATATAGAGAGAGAGAGAGAGAGAGAGAGAGAGAGAGAGAGAGAGAGGAAAAAATGGCAGATGCAAAAAAAGTAGTGAAATTTAGTTCAAGACAAGTGCATTTGTTTTGGATTAAAAATCACTAGTATTTTTGCATCTGATTGGAGTTGCAGCCAATTTTTCCTAACTATCTAATTCTTGGACGTATTGCCACCCTCTGTCGGGACTTGCACCCATACAAAGTCTAGGTACATCCCTGATGTGCAACATTGAATAATTTCATTGCAATAAGTAGCAGGAGTTCAGATGTATGATGTAAGTGGGCGTTCACACTATCGTTGGTGTCCGACAGCAGTGTCTTTAGCTACTGTCCGTTCAAGATTTTAGCAGTAGACACTAGCTATGTCCGTTACAATTTCCATTCATTTCAATGGGATTTTATCTTGTGCCCTAAAGGGGTCGTTCACACGGGGGGCAGATTTTGGCACCGAGAGTGACGCGGGGAGCCGCATCACTCTTGGGTCAAAACCCGCCTGCCACGACCGTCGCGTATTCCCCCTCCAGATTCGGCCCAAAAGAATGAGCCGACTCTGGAGGTTGCTGCTGCCAGGCGGAAGCCGCAGCTCAGCGAGCCGCAGAATCCACCTGAAGAAATGGCAGATCGCTTCTTTTTTACGCTAGCGGCATGTTGCGGCTAGAGGAAAAAAGAAGCCTGGCAGTCTCCATAGACCACCATTGTATGGAGGCGGATTTTGAGGCGAAATCCACTGTCAAAATCTGCCTTGTTGCCCCAGGGTGAATTAGCCCTTAGTGTCCTTTTGTGTCCGTTTACAACCATGTCCATTTTTTCAAGAGGACAAAAAAAATCCTACATGCAGGACTTTTCGGTCCGTTTGAAAAACGGACAGCAAGTGTCCGTTTTTTTTTTTTAACATTGAAGTCTATGAGCAATGGAAAGTAACTGATAGCCATCAGTTAGGGAGCCTTCACACGGAGTAAACGCGCGTGTATTTTTACAAAATACACGTGTAAAAATAAGACTCCCATTGACTTCAATGACATTTTACAGGCGTATTTTTACACATGTAAAAAATATCATCGAAGTCAATGGGAGTCATATTTTTACACGTGTATTTTGCAAAAATACATGTGCGTTTACTCCGTGTTAAGGCTCCCTTACTGTCTGTTTCTTTTCTTTTTTTTAAATGGACACCTTCTTTGTGGACACCAACAGTAGTGTGAACGCTACCTAATAACATCTGTCTAGTGCTGGTGTTTCTGTATTTATGTACGCTTGGTTGACACCTGCGCTCCAGCTTACACTCTTCGGGCCCACTTGGGGACCCAAAAATCGGAAAACCCAATCCCAATGAACTATTTTGTATATTACTTTGTCACATATTGTTATGCAATAATAAATATTTAGGTATCTACATGTATGTAGTAAGTCCATTTTTTGTAGGTCGTGTTTCTTTTTGTTACTTTGCCCGTGCTCATTTATTCTCGCTGTTTCTGTGTGGTATTCTGAACATTCAAGTATTTTTGACATACACCTTCACATCTGCTGGAATTGATCCAGATGTGCAGTGTTAATGCCGCACCGCCAATACACTGTAAAGTAAGCTGACAGGATTTTTCGCACAAGAAAAACTTGACCATGTATGGACTTAATTGTACCTTATTTATATGTAGATTGTGAGCCCCATACAGGGCTACTTTTCTTTCTAATTGTTTTTTATTTTCTGGTTGTAGATTGTGATTAGTGTTATCAATAATGAAATTCATCATATTAATAATAAGAGCATTGAATCTAATGTTTATACATTGTCTTTCGTTTAGATTTCCAGTGGTGCATTTTTAGGCCTTGGCAAAAATATTAAGAGTCTGTATTTGGAAAACAACAACCTACAGAACCTTCCTAACATGAAAAACTTCAATGGACTTGAAGTCATTAACTTGGCTAACAATCCCTTTAACTGTGACTGTCACTTGCTCCATCTCCACAGGTAGGTTTCAATGGCTTTAGCTAGGGTTGTGCATTTTGATTATTTCACCATTCCAAAGTAGGATAATTATGATTTTCAATATTGATGTTGCCCCACCCTGGAGTCTAATATAGTCCATGCTGGGTATCTCCTCCTGCTAGAAGCTATGAGCAATAGTTTCTTCACAGTTGGGCGACAGGACGGGGGCGCCTGCATCAGATATATCTTTCTTAGTTTCTTTTAGGCTAAGGCCCCATGTAGTGTCCAACAGCTAAAAAAACCACGGCAGCAATGTATCACGGTTTTTCCCCACAGCGCTTTTCACAGAAAGCCCGCAGAGTTTTTCTCTGCGGACTTGCTGCTTCAATGATATTTAAAGGGAAACCACCGCCATGTCCGTAGGTATATCTGACATGGTGCAATTTCCAAAAACCGCAATGGTTTTGGAAATTGCAGCTTGTCTGATGCGTGTATTTTTCCACAAGGTGGGGATAGGATTCGCTAGAATCTCATCCACTTTGCAGTGACTGTAAAATGTCATGTTTTTTTTAACGCAGCGTTTATGCCATGTGGGACCCCAGCCTAAAGTGGTTGTCCAGTGTCAGAAAAATACTGAGAAACAAATGCTATTGTTTGTATAATGAAAAGTTGTACAATGATCCAACATACTTTCTGGATCAATTCCTCGCCGTGTTCTAGATCTCTGCTTTACTGTTATTTATTCTGCTAACTTATCAGTCCATGGTCATATAATGGACACACAAGTGATGTTATAGTTACAGTTCAGTAATCCAAAATCTGTGTGGCAACGACCATTAAAAACCGGTCCTGTGAATAACTTAATTCACTTAGGGTGAATTCACACTGAGTAAACGCTAGCTTATTCTGAACGTAAAACACGTTCAGAATAAGCGGCGTCTAAAGCAGCTCCATTCATTTCTATGGGAGCGGGGATACGAGCGCTCCCCATAGAAATGAATGGGCTGCTTCTTTCACTCCGTGCAGTCCCATTGAAGTGAATGGGGAGTGCCGGCGTGTACGCTCCGGCATGAGCAGAGCTTGCCGTATACGCCGGCACTCCCCATTCACTTCAATGGGACTGCACGGAGTGAAAGAAGCAGCCCATTCATTTCTATGGGGAGCGCTCGTATGCCGGCTCCCATAGAAATGAATGGAGTTGCTTTAGACGCCGCTTATTCTGAACGTGTTTTACGTTCAGAATAAGCTAGCGTTTACTCAGTGTGAATGCACCCTTAGGGTGCATTCAGACTACGTAACGCCGGGCGTGTATGAGAGCCGTACACGCCGGCGTTACAGCAGGGCTACTGAACACTTCCCATTCACTTCAATGGGAGCGCTCGTAAACGCCGCTGTTACGAGCGCTCCCATTGAAGTGAATGGGAAGTGTTCGGCAGTCTGCTGTAACGCCGGCGTGTACGGCTCTCATACACGCCCGGCGTTACGTAGTGTGCATGCACCCTTACATTGTATTTAATGCAGCCAATGACTGTCATACTGATGATTTTCATTGTCGTGTGAATATAGGCTTATTCCATACTACAGAGGACTATCATTTGCAAGAAATGGTCACAGTTAAGAAATTGTTTTCTTTCTGCATGGTTTGTTCACATTTTCTGATTTTTAAATGCAGTTTTCAAGCCAATCTTGAGGCTGTAAATCCTGACCAAAAATACGGCTCCCATTGAAATCAATGGGAGCCACTCAGGAGAAGAAAAGAAGCAAGGTGCTCATTCTTCAGGCTGAGTCGCCTCACGATTTGGCCTAAAGACACTCCCTTCTCCTTACTAGGCCAATTGGGCCTAATCCGGAGAGGAGTACGCGGCTGGATGCAGTGGTGAATCTAGCCTCTCTGCTGCCCCCCAGGACTGAATACTGAAGGGGCGCGGTACTATTAACCACATTTCTACATCCACCAGAAGTGGTTAATAGGAGCAGTGCAATTCAGTCATTTTTCTAGTGGTATATAATACCACCCATCTCTGAGGACATGAAAGGTTCACTCAATGCTGAGGCTCCACATTGCAGAAACGCAGCTTTTTCTGTTGCAGATATTGCTGCGTTTTTTGGGTTTTTTTTAGACAAACTCAGGAGTGTTTACAATAGAAAAGGGAAATATATAGGAATATCTTACACTTCTACCTCCTGTTCAATCCATTCCTGGCTCTGGCTCAGAAAACCTCAGCAAAATCAATAGGGGCTACACGGTGGCTCAGTGGTTAGCACTGCAGCGCTGGAGTCCTTGTGTTCAAATCCCGCCAAGGGCAAAAAACCAACTGCAAGGAGTTTGTATGGTCTCCCCTTGTTTGCATGGATTTCCATCCTATATTTCAAAAAAAAAAAAAGACATACCGATAGGGAAAAATGTACATTGTGATCCCTATATGGGGCTCACAATCTACATTACAAAAAAAAAAAGAAAAGAAAACCTCAGCAAAATCTGCAACAAAAAAAAATTCCTACATTGCAGAAACATTGTTTTGTCCACTGCAGAAAAATAAGTGTTTTACAGAACGAGCAAACTGAATGAAATTTAATCAATTTACCGCATCCTCACATTGCAAGAAAAAAAAGATGTGGAAGATGCTGCAAATTGTAAAATGCATGCGCTTAATCTATGGCAGGGTAGTTCTAGCTGCGCAATCACGAGCATTTACATATATAATTAATAGGGGGAGAAAGTGCAGGAAAATGCATCAAAAGCTCAAAAAGAAAAATACTGTGGAAAAAAAATAAACTGATTCACCGCTATTTTTTTCCAGTGTTTTTCTAGCTGTGTCTCGCTGTTGGGCCTAATTCTTATCATCTATGCATCACACTATAAGGATAAAGCCTCACGTAGCAGCCACAGCAAAAAAAAGTGCTGCGGGAAAAACCGCAGCGACATCGCATCATAGTTTTTCCCACAGCGCTTTTTACAGTAGTAAGAGGTTTCAGTAGAGGTTACTGTAGAGGTTTCCTCTGCGGACTTTCTGCTTCCATTATACTTATAGGGAAACCAATGGCGTTTCTGTAGGTGTAAGTGGCACAAAGCAATTTCCAAAACCACCACACCCATATATACCTACACAGTCATACATATACCATATACACTCACCGGCCACTTTATTAGGTATACCTGTCCAACTACTCGTTAACACTTAATTTCTAATCAGCCAATCACATGGCGGCAACTCAGTGCATTTAGGCATGTAGACATGGTCAAGACAATCTCCTGCAGTTCAAACCGAGCATCAGTATGGGGAAGAAAGGTGATTTGAGTGCCTTTGAACGTGGCATGGTTGTTGGTGCCAGAAGGGCTGGTCTGAGTATTTCAGAAACTGCTGATCTACTGGGATTTTCATGCACAACCATCTCTAGGGTTTACAGAGAATGGTCCGAAAAAGAAAAAACATCCAGTGAGCGGCAGTTCTGTGGGCGGAAATGCGTTGTTGATGCCAGAGGTCAGAGGAGAATGGCCAGACTGGTTCGAGCTGATAGAAAGGCAACAGTGACTCAAATAGCCACCCGTTACAACCAAGGTAGCCAGAAGAGCATCTCTGAACGCACAGTACGTCGAACTTTGAGGCAGATGGGCTACAGCAGCAGAAGACCACACCGGGTGCCACTCCTTTCAGCTAAGAACAGGAAACTGAGGCTACAATTTGCACAAGCTCATCGAAATTGGACAATTGAAGATTGGAAAAACGTTGCCTGGTCTGATGAGTCTCGATTTCTGATGCGACATTCGGATGGTAGGGTCAGAATTTGGCGTCAACAACATGAAAGCATGGATCCATCCTGCCTTGTATCAACGGTTCAGGTTGGTGGTGGTGGTGTCATGGTGTGGGGAATATTTTCTTGGCACTCTTTGGGCCCCTTGGTACCAATTGAGCATCGTTGCAACGCCAAAGCCTACCTGAGTATTGTTGCTGACCATGTCCATCCCTTTATGACCACAATGTACCCAATATCTGATGGCTACTTTCAGCAGGATAATGCGCCATGTCATAAAGCTGGAATCATCTCAGACTGGTTTCTTGAACATGACAATGAGTTCACTGTACTCCAATGGCCTCCACAGTCACCAGATCTCAATCCAATAGAGCATCTTTGGGATGTGGTGGAACGGGAGATTCGCATCATGGATGTGCAGCCGACAAATCTGCGGCAACTGTGTGACGCCATCATGTCAATATGGACCAAAATCTCTGAGGAATGCTTCCAGCACCTTGTTGAATCTATGCCACGAAGAATTGAGGCAGTTCTGAAGGCAAAAGGGGGTCCAACCCGTTACTAGTAGAGATGAGCGAACAGTGTTCTATCGAACACATGTTCGATCGGATATCAGGGTGTTCGCCATGTTCGAATCGAATCGAACACCGCGTGGTAAAGTGTGCCAAAATTCGATTCCCCTCCCACCTTCCCTGGCGCCTTTTTTGCACCAATAACAGCGCAGGGGAGGTGGGACAGGAACTACAACACTGGGGGCATTGAAAAAAATTGGAAAAAGTCATTGGCTGCCGAAATCAGGTGACCTCCATTTTAGACGAATAGTGGATTTCAAATCCGGGTCATATGAGAATGTGAACTTTGTGACTATGAGACAGGGATAGCTGTACAGGCAGGGATAGCTAGGGATAACCTTTATTTAGGGGGGAATGTTATTAAAAATAACTTTTTGGGGCTCTATCGGGTGTGTAATTGTGATTTTTGTGAGATAAACTTTTTCCCATAGGGATGCATTGGCCAGCGCTGATTGGCCGAATTCCGTACTCTGGCCAATCAGTGCTGGCCAATGCATTCTATTAGCTTGATGAAGCAGAGTGTGCACAAGGGTTCAAGCGCACCCTCGGCTCTGATGTAGCAGAGCTGAGGCTGCACAAGGGTTCAAGCGCACCCTCGGCTCTGATGTAGGAGAGCCGAGGGTGCACTTGAACCCTTGTGCACCCTCGGCTCTGCTACATCAGAGCCGAGGGTGCGCTTGAACCCTTGTGCACACTCTGCTTCATCAAGCTAATAGAATGCATTGGCCAGCGCTGATTGGCCAATGCATTCTATTAGCCCGATGAAGTAGAGCTGAATGTGTGTGCTAAGCACACACATTCAGCTCTACTTCATCGGGCTAATAGAATGCATTGGCCAGCGCTGATTGGCCAGAGTACGGAATTCGGCCAATCAGCGCTGGCTCTGCTGGAGGAGGCGGAGTCTAAGATCGCTCCACACCAGTCTCCATTCAGGTCCGACCTTAGACTCCGCCTCCTCCAGCAGAGCCAGCGCTGATTGGCCGAATTCCGTACTCTGGCCAATCAGCACTGGCTAATGCATTGTATTGGCGTGATGAAGCAGTGCTGAATGTGTGTGCTTAGCACACACATTCAGCTCTACTTCATCGGGCTAATAGAATGCATTGGCCAATCAGCGCTGGCCAATGCATTCTATTAGCGTGAACTGAGTTTGCACAGGGGTTCTAGTGCACCCTCGGCTCTGCTACATCAGATTGCTACATCTGATGTAGCAGTGCCGAGTGTGCATCAGATGTGTAGTTGAGCAAAACTGACTCAGCACTGCTAAGTCTCTGCATTCGCATAGGAATGCATTGGCCAGCCTTCGGCCAATCAGCGCTGGCTCTGCCGGAGGAGGCGGAGTCTAAGGTCGGACCTGAATGGAGACTGGTGTGGAGCGATCTTAGACTCCGCCTCCTCCAGCAGAGCCAGCGCTGATTGGTCGAGTTCCGTACTCTGGCCAATCAGCACTGGCCAATGCATTTCTATGGGGAAAAGTTAGCTTGCGAAAATCGCAAACTGACAGGGATTTCCATGAAATAAAGTGACTTTTATGCCCCCAGACATGCTTCCCCTGCTGTCCCAGTGTCATTCCAGGGTGTTGGTATCATTTCCTGGGGTGTCATAGTGGACTTGGTGACCCTCCAGACACGAATTTGGGTTTCCCCCTTAACGAGTTTATGTTCCCCATAGACTATAATGGGGTTCGAAACCCATTCGAACACTCGAACAGTGAGCGGCTGTTCGAATCGAATTTCGAACCTCGAACATTTTAGTGTTCGCTCATCTCTAGTTACTAGCATGGTGTACCTAATAAAGTGGCCGGTGAGTGTATACATTATCCTAGCACATATACATACCTCCCAACTTTTGAAGAACTGAAAGAGGGACAAAATGTGCGGCGTGCGTAGCGCGCCACGTCAAATTTAGCCCCGCCCACTTTTGTGTTGGCTCCGCCCACTCGTTAATTTTTCATGTGCACATGAAATATAATCCTCCTACAGTCACCCATAAATTATATGTCCCCCCTCTATCTCTGCCCCCAGTTTCATATACACCCTTCATCTGCCACCAGTTTCATGTCCCCCTTCCATCTCTGCCCCCAGATTAATGTCCCCTCCATCTCTGCCCCCAGTTTCATGTCCCCTCCATTTCTGCCCCCAGATTCATGTCCCCTCCATCTCTGCCCCAGTTTCATGTCCCCTCCATCTCTGCCCCCAGATTCATGTCCCCCATTTCTGCCCCCAGATTCATGTCCCCTCCATCTCTGCCCCCAGTTTCATGTCCCCTCCATCTCTGCCCCCAGTTTCATGTCCCCTCCATCTCTGCCCCCAGTTTCATGTCCCCTCCATCTCTGCCCCCAGTTTCATGTCCCCTCCATCTCTGCCCTCAGATTCATGTCCCCTCCATCTCTGCCCCCAGATTCATGTCCCCCCATCTCTGCCCTCAGATTCATGTCCCCTCCATCTCTGCCCCCAGATTCATGTCCCTCCATCTCTGCCCCCAGATTCATGTCCCTCCATCTCTGCCCCCAGATTCATGTCCCCCATTTCTGCCCCCAGATTCATGTCCCCCATCTCTGCCCCCAGATTCATGTCTCCACATCTCTACCCCAGATTCATGTCCCTCCATCTCTGCCCCCAGATTCATGTCCCCCATCTCTGCCCCAGATTCATGTCCCTCCATCTCTGCCCCCAGATTCATGTCTCCACATCTCTACCCCAGATTCATGTCCCTCCATCTCTGCCCCCAGTTTCATGTCCCTCCATCTCTGCCCCCAGTTTCATGTCCCCTCCATCTCTGCCCCCAGTTTCATGTCCCCTCCATCTCTGCCCCCAGTTTCATGTCCCCTCCATCTCTGCCCCCAGTTTCATGTCCCCTCCATCTCTGCCCCCAGTTTCATGTCCCCTCCATCTCTGCCCCCAGTTTCATGTCCCCTCCATCTCTGCCCCCAGTTTCATGTCCCCTCCATCTCTGCCCCAGTTTCATGTCCCCATCTCTGCCCCCAGATTCTTGTCCCCCCATCTCTGCCCTCAGATTCATGTCCCCTCCATCTTTGCCCCCAGATTCATGTCCCCCCATCTCTGCCCTCAGATTCATGTCCCCTCCATCTCTGCCCCCAGATTCATGTCCCCTCCATCTCTGCCCCCAGATTCATGTCCCTCCATCTCTGCCCCCAGATTCATGTCTCCACATCTCTACCCCAGATTCATGTCCCTCCATCTCTGCCCCCAGTTTCATGTCCCTCCATCTCTGCCCCCAGTTTCATGTCCCCTCCATCTCTGCCCCCAGTTTCATGTCCCCTCCATCTCTGCCCCCAGTTTCATGTCCCCTCCATCTCTGCCCCCAGTTTCATGTCCCCTCCATCTCTGCCCCCAGTTTCATGTCCCCTCCATCTCTGCCCCCAGTTTCATGTCCCCTCCATCTCTGCCCCCAGTTTCATGTCCCCTCCATCTCTGCCCCAGTTTCATGTCCCCATCTCTGCCCCCAGATTCATGTCCCCCCATCTCTGCCCTCAGATTCATGTCCCCTCCATCTTTGCCCCCAGATTCATGTCCCCCCATCTCTGCCCTCAGATTCATGTCCCCTCCATCTCTGCCCCCAGATTCATGTCCCCTCCATCTCTGCCCCCAGATTCATGTCCCTCCATCTCTGCCCCCAGATTCATGTCCCACATCTCTGCCCCTAGATTCATGTCCCCCATCTCTGCCCCCAGATTCATGTCCCTCCATCTCTGCCCCCAGATTCAAGTCTCCACATCTCATGCCCCCCCATCTCTGCCCCCAGATTCATGTCTCCACATCTCTGCCCCCAGATTCAAGTCTCCACATCTCATGTCCCTCCATCTTTGCCCCCAGATTCAGGTCCCCTCCATCTCTGCCCTCAGATTCATGTCCCCTCCATCTCTGTCCCCAGATTCATGTCCCTCCATCTCTGCCCCCAGATTCATGTCCCCCATCTCTGCCCCCAGATTAATGTCTCCACATCTCTACCCCAGATTCATGTCCCTCCATCTCTGCCCCCAGATTCATGTCCCCCATCTCTGCCCCCAGATTCATGTCCCTCCATCTCTGCCCCCAGATTCATGTCTCCACATCTCTACCCCAGTTTCATGCCCCCCCATCTCTGCCCCCAGATTCATGTCTCCACATCTCTGCCCCCAGATTCATGTCCCCCCATCTCTGCCCCCAGTGTCATGCCGTCCCCTCCATCTCTGTCCCCAGTGTCATGGCGTCCTCTCCTTCATCTGCCCCCAGTTTCACGTTCCACCTCCACATTACACTTACCTTCTCCTCTGCTCCCTGCGCGCCTCTCTTGCCGACACATGCGGTTGAAGGAAGGAGCTGACACATGTCAGCTCCTCGCTTCGCCGCTGCGTGTCTCTCTCGCTGACACATATGCGGCTGAAGCGAGGAGCTGGCCTGCGTGAGCTCCTCGCTTCGCTGCTGCCGCCGGCTACTGGCTTGCAGACGCGATGTGAGTGACACATCGCGTCTGCAAGCCAGTAGCCGGCGGCACCGGCGAAGCGAGGAGCTCACACAGGTCAGCTCCTCGCTTCAGCCGCATATGTGTCAGCGAGAGAGACACGCAGTGGCGAAGCGAGGAGCTGACATGTGTCAGCTCCTTCCTTCAACCGCATATGTGTTCAACTCAGATCTGTGTCCTCTGGACGCAGATCTGAGTTGAAATCGGGACATACCTCCCTCCAACCGGGACCGCGGGACATGTCACCCAAATCGTGACTGTCCCGCGGAAATCGGGACGGTTGGGAGGTATGCATATACATTCTTACAGCATATATACTCACACATAACAAACATACAGTAATCACACAGTATACAAGACATAAACTATAAGCAAATATACATATATATACATATTAAATATAGTTTACCTAAAAATTACACACTCACATTTGTCTGGAATGAAGCTGTTCCATCACTGCAGACTTCTTCCTGTCCCACAAGCTACGATCAGACACTGCTGTGAGGGGGGAGGGGAGAGTCCAGGCTGCACGGACAGGACCTAATAAATTGGTAGGTGTAAGGGCTGCAGTATAGTGTCCGGAGGGTTAAGCAGCTGCACCCCCCTCCCCCAACGCCGGCCCTGGCTGTCTCCAAGCCATCTTTCTCCTCCCCCGCCGAAAACACTAAGCCAGCCCAGGACAAGTTGCATACCTCTTGTTTAAAGCGGCCTGTCCTGGACTGGCTTAGGTGACTCAAAATGCCACTCCCCGGCATTACGCCACCTGAGGCTATTGCCTCACCTCGCCTCATTAGAGGTGCGGCGCTGGCTGGATGCTGTGCAGTGCACCGGCTTTCAGTCATGGCTACCCGGCTTTTGGACCAGAACCTCAGGTGGCCTCCGCCTCAAGTTCTGGTCCAAAAAACTCTGTCTGAACTAACCCATACTAGTTAGGCTTGCTACTGTTAGTTGGGTGGTCCTGGGCTGCAGCTGGGATCATCCACTGGACAGGACACAGCCCAATTAGCATATTGGGTACTGAAACTAATATCACCAATTGCTCAAGAGAAAAAAAAAATCCAAGTACAATGATATCAGTGAAGTGTCACCTATTAAAAGATCCTCTGAAGAGTCTAATAACTCAGAATTATCATGTTCAGCTTCTTCCAAAGATCCAGATCTAATGAAAAGGTTGTTTACTCGTTCAGCTCCCAGGAATAAAGGCAATTCACTATGCAAGTATTATGTTTGTGCAGTAATATCTTCCTTCTAGCTGCATTACCAATAGGACCTTAGAATACACAACCAGGTTTACTACCTCACTGTGAACTTGATGCAAACCTTGCTGACTGTGACTTAGTAGGTTGTTTTGTTTTTGTCTTACAGATGGATCAGCAGCCTGAACCTAAAGGTGGGGGCCACCTGTGCAGCTCCTAAAAATCTGAAGGGCCAGATTGTCAGAAATGCCAAATTTAATTCCTGTCCTGGATGGGAGGATAATAAAAACAGGAATAAGAGAAAGATATCTGCCAGAAAACAGAAACAGTAAAGACAGACTATAGATTGTGGTAATATAAGGAAAAACTACAGAAAAATATTTTCTTGATGTAATCTACCCCAGCGCTTGTAAATGAATAGTATGGCATCAGCACCTATACTTAATAGGGCCTTGGCAGGAGAGGCTTCTGGTATCTTCTGCATGACTTATACTCTCACAGTATTCTGAAGTGAAGATTGTAACATAACTGAAGTAAGGCTAGTGGTAAGTTTCTGGAAAATGATAGTGACATTGTGTCTGTTTTTAATAAAAAATTTTTTTGCAAAGGCTAACACGCTGGAAAAAAGGAGGAGGAAAATGGCCAATACAAGCATTTCGGGCCATGTCTTGAAATTATTCAACTTAGACAAGAAAATTGAAAGAAAGCTGCACATGGATGAACAGTACAACACTTAGGCTAAGGCCCCACGTGCCGTATCCGCTGTACTAAAGCGCTGCAGGAAGAACCGCTACATGAACGCACTGCGGTTCTTTCCGCAGCGCTTTTAAGAGAAAGTTCACAGAGTTTTCCTCTGCAGACTTTCTCTTAACATTATATCTACGGGAAAGCCGCCAGGGCGTTTCCGTAGATATACAGTCCTATGAAAAAGTTTGGGCACCCCTATTAATCTTAATCATTTTTTGTTCTAAATATTTTGTTGTTTGCAACAGCCATTTCAGTTTGATATATCTAATAACTGATGGACACAGTAATATTTCAGGATTGAAATGAGGTTTATTGTACTAACAGAAAATGTGCAATATGCATTAAACCAAAATTTGACCGGTGCAAAAGTATGGGCACCCTTATCATTTTATTGATTTGAATTCCCCTAACTACTTTTTACTGACTTACTGAAGCACAAAATTGGTTTTGTAACCTCAGTGAGCTTTGAACTTCATAGCCAGATGTATCCAATCATAAGAAAAGGTATTTAAGGTGGCCAATTGCAAGTTGATCTCCTATTTGAATCTCCTCTGAAGAGTGGCATCATGGGCTACTCAAAACAACTCTCAAATGATCTGAAAACAAAGATTGTTCAACATAGTTGTTCAGGGGAAGGATACAAAAAGTCTCAGAGATTTAACCTGTCAGTTTCCACTGTGAGGAACATAGTAAGGAAATGGAAGACCACAGGGACAGTTCTTGTTAAGCCCAGAAGTGGCAGGCCAAGAAAAATATCAGAAAGGCAGAGAAGAAGAATGGTGAGAACAGTCAAGGACAATCCACAGACCACCTCCAAAGAGCTGCAGCATCATCTTGCTGCAGATGGTGTCACTGTGCATCGGTCAACTATACAGCGCACTTTGCACAAATAGAAGCTGTATGGGAGAGTGATGAGAAAGAAGCCGTTTCTGCACGTACGCCACAAATAGAGTTGCCTGAGGTATGAAAAAGCACATTTGGACAAGGCAGCTTCATTTTGGAAACAAAAATTGAGTTGTTTGGTTATAAAAAAAGGCGTTATGCATGGCGTCCAAAAAGAAACAGCATTCCAAGAAAAACACATGCTACCCACTGTAAAATTTGGTGGAGGTTCCATCATGCTTTGGGGCTGTGTGGCCAATGCCGGCATCGGGAATCTTGTTAAAGTTGAGAGTCGCATGGATTCCACTCAGTATCAGCAGATTCTTGAGAATAATGTTCAAGAATCAGTGACGAAGTTGAAGTTACGCCGGGGATGGATATTTCAGCAAGACAATGATCCAAAACACCGCTCCAAATCCTCAGGCATTCATGCAGAGGAACAATTACAATGTTCTGGAATGGCCATCCCAGTCCCCAGACCTGAATATCATTGAACATCTGTGGGATGATTTGAAGCGGGCTGTCCATGCTCGGCGACCATCTAACTTAACTGAACTTGAATTGTTTGTCCAAAATACCTTTATCCAGGATCCAGGAACTGATTAAAAGCTACAGGAAGCGACTAGAGGCTGTTATCTTTGCAAAAGGAGGATCTACTAAATATTAATGTCACTTTTCTGTTGAGGTGCCCATACTTTTGCACCGGTCAAATTTTGGTTTAATGCATATTGCACATTTTCTGTTAGTACAATAAACCTCATTTCAATCCTGAAATATTACTGTGTCCATCAGTTATTAGATATATCAAACTGAAATGGCTGTTATAAACACCAAAATATTTAGAACTAAAAATGATTAAGATTAATAGGGGTGCCCAAACTTTTTCATAGGACTGTAATTGACATGCTGCGATTTGCACAGCCACAACGGCTTCGCAGATTGCAGCGTGTCCGCGCTGCAATCTTTTCCGCAAAGTGGGGATGGGATTCACATGAATCCCATCCACTTTGCCTGCACTGTACAACACCGCGATTTTTCCCGCAGCATCTCCGCTGCGGGCAATTCGTGGGGTTTTCGATCTGTGGGGCCCCGGCCTAAGGCAGGGTTCACACTACCATTGGATTCCGTTATGAAGGTGTTCGTTTAGAAAAAAAAACCCAGACACCTATCATAACAGACACAAACGGACAGTAACTGATGGCTATCAGTTACAGTCCGTTAGAAGGCCGTGCCCATAGACTTCAATGTTAAAAAAATAACAGACACTTGCTGTCTGTTTTTTCAAATGGACAGAAAAGTCCTGCATGTAGGATTTTTCTTGTTGGCTTGAAAAAACGGACATGGGTGTAAACGGACACAAACAGACACTAACGTACACAAGATAAAATGCCATTTGAGCAGCAGGCTACAGATTACATCTAGTATTGTTGGCATAGATTCAAGGCTGTTCTTCTCCATCAGTTCTCCTCTGGCTGCTGAAGAACAAGTCTCCATCCTCTTTGCCTTTACTATTGTACTCTCACTGAAAAAGTATATCTATCATTATGTAATTTAATTAGTGAAAATAGTCACTAAGGATATGGATTTTCTCACAGTAACATGTGACTCCTTAAAGAGGACCTTTCATGTCCTCGTCAATGTGCAGTATTATATACCGCTAGAAAGCCGATGGTGTGCTGATTTTAGTGCACTATCGGCTTTCCCAGTATTATATGCCCTGGGGCACCGATATCTCCCCACTGTCAGAACAGCGTGCAATACAGCCTAGCGACATCGCTGGGCTGTGAGTAATGCCCCCTGACTATACTCTTTGCATAACCTTGTACAGTCAGATGGGGCGTATTTTATCGGCCAGCGATAACACTGAGCTGTAAGGAACGCCCCCCAAGGCAATGTTAGAGTACAGTCAGGAGGGGGCGAAATTAACACTTTCAAGTGAATGGGGCTGAGCTGCAATACCAAGTACAGACCCTGTTTTTGTTTTTGACCGCTGTAACATTTTTTTGTTTCAATTCAAATGATTTTTGCATATTTTTTTCAGTAATACATACTGCTTTATTTTTATGTTATTTTTGTTTTTGCTTTATTAATATACAGGAAAATGTAAACAAAAATTAGAGGAAACCTGTTTTTGTTTTTTTTGAACAGCACAAAGTGGTACTAAAAATTTTTTAAAAAGATTTTTCCTCTCTATTACAGTAATTTTTTTCTAGTTGACACATACCGTGGGGGCAACATTTTTTTTTTTTACCTTTAGATTAGACCTTTTGGGTGAGTTCACACTACGTAAACGGCAGCTTATTCTGAACATAAAACACGTTCAGAATCAGCGGCGTATAAAGCAGCTCCATTCATTTCTATGGGAGCCGGCATACGAGCGCTCCCCATAGAAATGAATGGGCTGCTTTTTTCACTACGAGCACTCCCATTGAAGTGAATGGAAAGTGCCCGCGTGTACGGCTCGGTATGAGCAGAGCTAGCTGTACACGCGGGCACTTCCCATTCACTTCAATGGGAGTGCTCGTCATTCACTTCAATGGGAGTGCTTGTAGTGAAAAAAGCAGCCCATTCATTTCTATGGGGAGCGCTCGTATGCCAGCTCCCATAGGAATGAATGGGAACTGCTTTATACACCACTTATTCTGAACATGTTTTACGTTCAGAATAAGCTGCCGTTTACGTAGTGTGAACTCACCCTTTAGGGGCATTTTAACATAAAAAAAAAATCATTTTTTTTTTCTTCTGGAAATGAAACTTATACATTAGCCCCAGTTATGGAAGGACCCAGCAGTTCCCACATCGTGGTGGTTCCCATAGTTGTGTACACAGCTCTCATTAAAGGGGTTGTCTGGGATATACTCAAAACCTTCCCCTAAAACTAAACCCCCTCCTCCTGCATAACTTCTAATTTACTTATGTTAAAAAAATGTATAATTACTTATATTCCTGGGGCGGTCATGTCACACCCCCTTCCCCCAAGGACACTTTCTAATAATGTAGTGACGTTCCATTTCGTAAGCAGTGAAACGGAACATCATCAGTACTCTCCCCCTCCAACCCCATCAATACTTACATGTCTTCCTGTGTCTGGGACGGCTCCTTCTCTCTTGAAAAGCAGGTACCTCTGGTCTGTGCGCTGCATCTCCAGACTGCGCACAAAGAAGAGGAAAGGAAGAGCCATATCACAGATCGGAAGCTAGGTAAGTATGATGTGGTGGGAGAGGGGAGTGGGCTTAGTTACTTGAGAAGGGCTAGCAGTGGGCAGGATCAGGATAGCTTAGCTAGGGAGGGATGGAAGGGTCGGGCCTAGAATTGGGTGGGATAGCTTAGCTAGGGAGACAGGGTCAGGGGTGTAACACAGTCAGAGAGGAGGGGGCAGTGACAGGGAGGTAGCGTGGAAGGTACACAGGAAGTTACAAAGCAGTAGTAAGCTAATAGCTTGTAAAAAAATGCAGAAGATACTACAGACACCTAAAAATCACTCAAAACAAAAGCATAGGAGTGCACTTTTAACCCATTAATGGCACTAACAGACAAAAAAAAAAGAAGGATTTTTAAACCCCTTTAAACACTGTGTATAGAACAATCAGGAAGACAGGGACGGTTTATCACAGTTACTACAAATGGTTTATTATGGTTTATTGTACCAGTGATCAAACTCTATGGGGTTCAAGAACCCTAGTGGGTCTAAAATTATGAATGAAAATATTACTGTTTTTTTTAAAACCCATTTTCCCTAGATCAGAAATAAAAATCAATAAACAAATCCATACATAAACACAACAGGTACCCTGCATCTGATAATGCCCCAAATACAACCATAAAAATATTTTTCCCATACGGTGTACCCAGTGTGAAGCAAATCAAACTAGCCGAACTGCCATTTTTTCACCATTTTCACTCCCCAAAAAATTTGAATAGAAAGTGATCCAAACATCACACCTTCAATAAAATGGTATAATTACAAAGTACATTTGGCATTGCACAAAATATGCCTTTTGCAGCCCCCTATATCGAAATGCACAAACGTTATGGACTTCAGAATATCACAACTCCAAGAAATAATTTTTTTTTACAAAGTTTTGGGTTTTTATTAAGGTTTTAAAACTTAAAAACTGTATAAATTTGGTATCACTGTAATCATACCAATCTGAAGAATATAGGTAACATGTTATTTTGGCTTCCAAGTACATGATATGGAATATTAAATGGTACTATTTGTCCTGCAAAAATAAAGCCTCATATACCTCTGTGAGCAGAAAAAAAATAAATAAATTATGGTTTATAGAAGGCGAGGAGTAAAAAACGAACAAAGGGCTGCAGTGAGAAGGGGTTAAAAGTAGAATTTGGAATCTGTGAACTCCAAAGCTAAGAATGGCCCAATATATGTACTTGTATGATACAACACTGAGGAGTTTTGAAACTGAAGACTTCTAAGCTGGCTATTTAAGGATCAAGTATATGTTTATGGATGGAACATATATGTTACATACTGTATATTAAACACATTAATGGGAACACTGCAAAATGGTTGATTTCTTACTGGGGAGGCTGCGGAGCGGGTGGACAACCACTTGTTGGTCAAATAAAGGCACACATCGGATAGACGTTTTATGGCCACAGTATCACAAAGTAATTAAACAGTCATTTCATGCTGCAAGTCTCAGGATATGATGAGCCAAGAGGAGGTAAGGAGGTGATATAGCAGTAAACATGACTGAAACCTACCTGGGAGGTCACAGAAGAGCATATGAATGAAACTCACTTGAGATACCAAAGAAGTTTATCTGATGGAAACATATCTGTGATGACAATTTCACTGAATAGAACCCACTTATGATGTTATAGTAGCTTACCTGCCTGAAAACCACTTGTCAAAACTCAGCAAAATACCTGTTTAAAGGCTAGGGCCCCACGTAGCATAAACGCCGCGGTTTGCCTGTGGTGCAAAACATTGCAGGAAAAAAAACGCAATGTTTTACAGTCATATCAAGTGGATTGCAGCGAATCCCATGCTCACTTTGTGGTAAAATACACATAGTGGACATGCTGCGATTTTCAAAGCTGCTGCGGTTTTGGGAAATTGCAGAATGTCAATTATACCTATCAAAACGCCAGCGATTTCCCTATAGGTATAATGGAAGCAGAAAGTCTGCAGAGGAAACCTCTGCAAACTTTCTGTGCAAAACACTTCCGGGAAGAGCCGTGATGTGTTGCCGCCGACATGGTTTTTACCGCAACGGGTTTTTTTTGCCGTTTTGGAAATTACAGCAGGTCAATTATACTTTTACGGTTTCCCTATAGGTATAACAGAAGCTCTGCGATTTTCTATGGAAACTGCTGGAGTTAAAACTGCCATGCGTTGCTGCTGCGTTTTTTACTGCAGGGCTTTTTTGCTGCACTCTAGTACATGAGACCTTAGCTTGAGACCCTCTTGCCTACACTCCATCATTTTCCTATGTTTTTTTGAGACAAAGCCAAGAATGGATAGAAAAGAAATAGGAAATGTATTGAAAGAATGTTTTTACTTCTCCTTCCTGCTCAATACAATCCTGGCTCTGGCTGAAAAAAAAATGCAGCACAATCTGCAACAAAAAAAACCTGTTTTTCTGCAACGTGGGGCCTTAGCCTTATGTTAGGTTCACACCTGCATTGGGGTTTCCGTTCTTCGGGAGCATTTTTGAACCCAAAAAACAGAAACCCAATCTGCTCAAAAAGTAGTTACCTGCGGACTAAAATGGGATCCACCATTTTCTACCTAAAAAATGCAGAAAGAAAAGTCTTGCTTACAAGTTGTTTCTCTCCACATTTTTCAAGTGGAATTATTATTATTATTTACAGTCCTATGAAAAAGTTTGGGCACCCCTATTAATTTTAATCATTTTTAGTTCTAAATATTTTGGTGTTTGCAGCAGCCATTTCAGTTTGATATATCTAATAACTGATGGACACAGTAATATTTCAGGATTGAAATGAGGTTTATTGTACTAACAGAAAATGTGCAATATGCATTAAACCAAAATTTGACCGGTGCAAAAGTATGGGCACCTCAACAGAAAAGTGACATTAATATTTAGTAGTGATAGGTGATTCCTCAGGCAAGCCCGACAGGAGTGGAGGAGTAGGGAGTAAGCGCGCACACCAACGTATGATCTTGAACAGTTTATTAAACACGACGCGTTTCGGGCATCTGCCCTTTCTCAAGTGTGATACAAACTGTGTAGTGGTGAATACCAATATGCTGCTTCGCTTCTGCACGTTGGTGTGCGCGCTTACTCCCTACTCCTCCACTCCTGTCGGGCTTGCCTGAGGAATCACCTATCATTGCATCACGCTGTTTCACAGTGTAAGGGAAAGAGCTGCTGCTTTAACACCTTTTATATGCTCATATGGAGTTGTGACTATTTCACAACACCAATAGGTAAGAGACTAACTACATATCATCACCAAGAGTGTTTATAATTACTACACTATATTGACACTCGGTGTCTCTCCCATTTTATCTTTTTACGATTAATATTTAGTAGATCCTCCTTTTGCAGAGATAACAGCCTCTAGTCGCTTCCTGTAGCTTTTAATCAGTTCCTGGATCCTGGATGAAGGTATTTTGGACCATTCCTCTTTACAAAACAATACAAGTTCAGTTAAGTTTGATGGTGGCCGCGCATGGACAGCCCGCTCTCAAATTATCTGAAAACAAAGATTGTTCAACATAGTTGTTCAGGGGAAGGATACAAAACGTTGTCTCAGAGATTTAACCTGTCAGTTTCCACTGTGAGGAACATAGTAAGGAAATGGAAGACCACAGGGACAGTTCTTGTTAAGCCCAGAAGTGGCAGGCCAAGAAAAATATCAGAAAGGCAGAGAAGAAGAATAGTGAGAACAGTCAAGGACAATCCACAGACCATCTCCAAAGAGCTGCAGCATCATCTTGCTGCAGGTGGTATCACTGTGCATCGGTCAACAATACAGCGCACTTTGCACAAGGAGAAGCTGTATGGGAGATTGATGAGAAAGAAGCTGTTTCTGCAACCACGCCACAAACAGAGCCCCCTTAGGTATGTAAAAGCACATTTGGACAAGCCTGTGGACTGTTGAAACAAAGATTGAGTTGTTTGGTCATACAAAAAGGCGTTATGCATGGCGTCCAAAAAAAAACAGCATTCCAAGAAAAACACTTGCTACCCACTGTAAAATTTGGTGGAGGTTCCATCATGCTTTGGGGCTGTGTGGCCAATGCCGGCATCGGGAATCTTGTTAAAGTTGAGAGTCGCATGGATTCCACTCAGTATCAGCAGATTCTTGAGAATAATGTTCAAGAATCAGTGACGAAGTTGAAGTTACGCCGGGGATGGATATTTCAGCAAGACAATGATCCAAAACACCGCTCCAAATCCTCAGGCATTCATGCAGAGGAACAATTACAATGTTCTGGAATGGCCATCCCAGTCCCCAGACCTGAATATCATTGAACATCTGTGGGATGATTTGAAGCGGGCTGTCCATGCTCCGCGACCATCTAACTTAACTGAACTTGAATTGTTTTGTAAAGAGGAATGGTCCAAAATACCTTCATCCAGGAACTGATTAAAAGCTACAGGAAGCGACTAGAGGCTGTTATCTTTGCAAAAGGAGGATCTACTAAATATTAATGTTACTTTTCTGTTGAGGTGCCCATACTTTTGCACTGGTCAAATTTTGGTTTAATGCATATTGCACATTTTCTGTTAGTACAATAAACCTCATTTCAATCCTGAAATATTACTGTGTCCATCAGTTATTAAATATATAAAACTGAAATGGCTGCTGCAAACACCAAAATATTTAGAACTAAAAATGATTAAGATTAATAGGGGTGCCCAAACTTTTTCATAGGACTGTATTTATATGGCACCATTAATTCCGTGGTGCTTTACATTTGGGGGTTACATACAGTACACAGAATATACAGGTAGATATAATACTAACAATGACTGATTGGCACAGTGGGGTAGAGGGCCCTGCCCGCGAGGGCTTACAATCTATGAGGGAAGGGGGGTAGAGACAGAAGGAGAGGGGGAGACTGTACAGATGGGGGTGCGGTGATAGTGTTATTGGAGGTTGTAGGCCTTCCTGAATAGGTGAGTCTTCAGGGCCTTCTTGAAGCCTGTGATTGTGGGGGTCAGTCTTATGTGTCTTGGTAAGGAGTTCCAGAGTATGGGGGATGCACAAGAGAAATCTTGGAGACGGTTGTGTGAGGAGCGGATGAGGGCAGAGCGGAGTAGGAGGTCATTGGAGGATCTGAGGTTACGTGTGGGTAGGTAGCGGGAGATTAGGTCAGAGATATACTGTATGGAGGGGACAGGTTGTGGATGGATTTGTATGTTAGCGTTAGTAGCTTGAATTCAATTCGCTGGGCTATAGGTAGCCAGTGGAGGGACTGGCAGAGGGGAGCAGCCGATGAAGATCGGGGAGAGAGGCGAATTAAGCGAGCATGCACAGTTTTAGGTGGACTGGAGGGGGGCGAGGGTGTTATCTGGGAGTCCATGGAGAAGGGTGTCTAAGTAGTCTAAGCGGGAGATTATGAGAGCCTGGACGAGCATCTTGGTAGTTTCAGGGGTGAGGAAGGAGTGGATTCGATAGATGTTCTTGAGTTGGAGGCGGCAGGAGGTGTTGAGGGTTTGAACGTGTGACTTGAAGGATAGGTCGGAGTCCAGGGTTACCCCAAGGCATCGGGCCTGTGGGACAGGGGTAAGTGGGGTTCTGTTAACTTTGATAAATGGGTCAGGTGGAGGGGCCATACGGGGTGGGGTGAAGATGATGAACTCTGTTTTCTCCATGTTGAGTTTGAGAAAGCGGGAGGAGAGGAAGGAGGCTACAGCAGCTAAATAATCTGGAACTCTGGCCAGCAGGGAGGTAATGTCTGGTCCAGAGATGTAGATTTGGGTGTCATCGGCATAGCAATGGTAATGAAAACCATGAGATTCTATGAGTTGGCCCAGGCCAAGGGTGTAGATGGAGAACAGGAGGGGTCCTAGGATGGAGAGGGTGTGGTGAGGAGGTGGTGTGCAAGTGGGAGACACTGAATGTGCGGTCGGTGAGATATGAGGAGATCCAGGAAAGGGTCAGGTGAGGGACAGAATCCCCAAATGATTATCGAACACAGATGTGAACCCAGCCTTAGCCTTACAGAGTAGCTCTATCTCACTCCCTTCCTATAGCCCCCTTTCCTCATTTCACCTCTACATCTCTCTTCTTATAGCCTACTCTCCTCCTTTCACCTCTCTCTCCCTATAGCCCTCTCCTCCTTTCACCTCTCTCTCTTCCTATAGGCCCCCTCCTCCTTTCACCTCTACATCTCTCTCTTCCTATCGCCCCCTCCTCCTTTCATCTCTCTCTCTTCCTATAGCCCCTCTCCTCCTTTCACCTCTACCTCTCTCCCTATAGCCCCTCCTCCTCTCTCTCTCCCTATAGCCCCCTCCTCCTTTCACCTCTACCTCTCTCCCTCTAGCCCCCTCCTCCCTCTAGCCCCTCTCCTCCTTTCACCTCTACCTCTCTCCCTATAGACCCTCCTCCTCTCTCCCTATAGCCCCCTCCTCCCTATAGCCCCTCCCTCCTTTCACCTCTACCTCCCTCTACTCCTTTCACCTCTACCTCTCTCCCTATAGACCCTCCTCCTCTCTCCCTATAGCCCCCTCCTCCTTTCACCTCTACCTCTCTCCCTATAGCCCCCTCCTTCTTTCACCTCTACCTCTCTCCCTATAGCCCCCTCCTCCCTATAGCCCCTCTCCTCCTTTCACCTCTACCTCCCTCTAGCCCCTCTCCTCCTTTCACCTCTACCTCTCTCCCTATAGCCCCCTCCTCCTTTCACCTCTACCTCTCTCCCTATAGCCCCCTCCTCCCTATAGCCCCTCTCCTCCTTTCACCTCTACCTCCCTCTAGCCCCTCTCCTCCTTTCACCTCTACCTCTCTTCCTATAGCCCCCTCCTCCTTTCACCTCTCTCTCTCCCTATAGCCCCTCCTCCTTTCACCTCTATCTCCCTATAGCCCCTCTCCTCCTTTCACCTCTACCTCTACTCTCTGCTTGACCCCTTACAATCTGGTTTCCGCGCTCTGCACTCTACTGAAACAGCTCTCACAAAAGTCTCTAATGATCTACTAAAGGCTAAATCCAATGGTGACTTCTCTCTTCTTATTCTTCTGGACCTCTCTGCAGCTTTTGACACTGTTGACCATCAACTTCTCCTCACTATGCTCCGCTCAGTTGGCCTCAATGACACTGCGCTCTCCTGGTTCTCCTCTTATCTCTCAGGCCGCACTTTCAGTGTATCATTTGCGGGCTCTGTTTCCTCCCCTCTTTCCCTTGCTGTTGGGGTTCCTCAGGGCTCGGTCCTCGGCCCCCTGCTCTTTTCTCTCTACACAGCCCCCATTGGACAAACCATCGCCAGATTTGGCTTCAGGTACCATCTTTATGCTGATGACACCCAATTATACACATCTTCCCGTGACATCACCCCTGCACTCATTCAGAACACCAGTGACTGTCTCTCTGCTGTCTCTAATATCATGTCCTCGCTCTATCTGAAACTAAATCTCTCTAAGACTGAACTACTACTGTTTCCACCATCTAACAGATCTGTCCCTGATATATCCATTGCAGTCTCAGGCCTTACTATAACTCCTAGGCAGCATGCCCGCTGCCTTGGGGTCATATTTGACGCAGACCTTTCCTTCACCCCTCATATTGAATCACTCGCACGTTCATGTCACCTCCACCTCAAAAACATCTCCAGAATACGCCCTTTCCTTACCAGAGATACACTAAAGACACTTATTGTCTCTCTGATTCATTCTCGCCTTGACTACTGTAATTCCTTACTAATCGGTCTTCCCCTCACTAAACTCTCTCCTCTACAATCTATTCTGAATGCAGCGGCCAGGCTCATCTATCAGGCTAGACGCTACAGCGATGCCTCCGGTCTGTGCCAGTCGCTACATTGGCTGCCTATTCATTATAGAATAAAATATAAAGTTATTACTCTCATCCACAAGGCTCTCCATAATGCCGCACCTCCCTACATTTCTTCCCTCATCTCTGTCTACCGCCCAACCCGTGCTCTCCGCTCACTCAATGACCTAACACTTACATCCTCTATTATCAGAACCTCCCATGCTCGTATACAAGACTTCTCCCGAGCTGCACCACTTCTCTGGAATGCTCTACCCCGGACAATCAGATTAACTCCCAACTTCTACAGTTTCAAACGCAAACTAAAGACGCATCTTTTCAGACAAGCCTATCACAATTCCTAATGCACAAAATTGTCTGAACACTGTATAAGCAATGCCGCCCCTGCTACCTCTTGTGTCACCCTCTCTACCTCATAGATTGTAAGCTCTTTTGAGCAGGGCCCTCAGTCCCATTGTGTGAAATGACGTTCTTTGTTATGTATGTCTGTATCTGAACCCTATAAATTGTACAGCGCTGCGGAATATGTTGGCGCTATATAAATAAAATGTATTATTATTATTATTACCTCTCTCCCTATAGCCCCTCTCCTCCTTTCACCTCTACCTCCCTCTAGCCCCTCTCCTCCTTTCACCTCTACCTCTCTCTTCCTATAGCCCCCTCCTCCTTTCACCTCTCTCTCTCCCTATAGCCCCTCCTCCTTTCACCTCTATCTCCCTATAGCCCCTCTCCTCCTTTCACCTCTACCTCTCTCTTCCTATAGCCTCCTCCTCCTTTCACCTCTCTCTCCCTATAGCCCCCTCCTCCTTTCACCTCTACATCTCTCTCCCCCTATAGCCCCCTCCTCCTTTCACCTCTCTCTCTCCCTATAGCCTCTCTCTTCCTTCCACCTCCCCCTATAGCCCCCTCCTCCTTTCACCTCTCTCTCCCTATAGCCCCCTCCTCCTTTCACCTCTACATCTCTCTCCCCCTATAGCCCCCTCCTCCTTTCACCTCTCTCTTCCTATAGCCTCTCTCCTCCTTTCACCTCTACCTCCCCCTATAGCCCCCTCCTCCTTTCACCTTTCTCTCTTCCTATAGCCCCCTCCTCCTTTCTCTCTCCCTATAGCCCCCTCTCCTCTCTCCCTATAGCAACCTCCTCCTTTCACCTCTATCCCTCTCTCTCCCTATAGCCCCCTCCTCCATTCACCTCTACCTCTCTCTCTCCCTATAGCCCCCTCCTCCTTTCACCTCTCTCTTCCTATAGCCTCTCTCCTCCTTTCACCTCTACCTCCCCCTATAGCCCCCTCCTCCTTTCACCTTTCTCTCTTCCTATAGCCCCCTCCTCCTTTCTCTCTCCCTATAGCCCCCTCTCTCTCTCCCTATAGCCCCCTCCTCCTTTCACCTCTACCTCTCTCTTCCTATAGCCCCCTCCTCCTTTCACCTCTCTCTCTTCCTATGGTCCCCCTCCTCCTTTCACCTCTACCTCTTTCTCTCTCCCTATAGTCCTACAGATTTTCAGGTCTTTTACTGCTCATTTCTTTATAGGAAACAAGACTGAAAAAACGTTTGTTAATAAAACGCTGTTTAAACAAAAAACAGCAAGGGGGGGAGCAACAACAAAAAAGAGACAATACTGAAGAAATGTGGTGCAATGCAAAGCTTAGGCTGGAATGCCAACCACACAGTCGGACAGAGTAGCGGTGTACACATTGCACATACAACACTGGGCGGACCTCCTAACAGCCCCCACATACACCAGGCAGCGCCACAATGTGGTACACGCACTGAGTGTCACAAAGTATAAAGAGCTGACCACGGCCCAATCACAGTCCAGTGCCTGGCTCCTCCCATACACGTGACTGGTCACATGACCACCAGTGCCGTGCAGGTCCTGTCTGCTGTGCGGGCTGTGCGACTCTATGGTACTTATTGTTCTTTACGTGGGTTGTGTTTAGAATCGAAAGTCTTCGTCTCAGAGAAACTTGTCGTCCGCTTGTCCAGTAGGTGGCGCTCCAGTAGCCCCTGTGCTGCGGATCGCTGCCCCATATACTGCCTTTCATTCTTCTGGGAGGACGTCTCGCTTTTAACCATGCGTCTCTAAGTGTGAACTGCTACCTATACTGACTATTATTGGAGGACAGAAGTGCTCACGTGTTATTAAAGGTCAGTGTCTCAGAGCACTTGTGCCATCATATTTTGTAATGGTGACTTGTGATCTAGATAGAGAGATGTGTAATCTAATAGACTATATAGCATGAAGATGTTATACATATACTGTGACGACACATCACCGCCAGGGGCTGCGGGATATGATGGCGATAAATAGATAAGTAATGCTGCCATAATATTGCAGTATAGTTAAGTATTTGCATGTACAACACTCTGTTTTATTGCCCTATGTGGTGCTCTTTTTATAGATGACATCTTATTAAGAAGTGGTTAAGTTTGGCTATATAAAGAAAACCCCTGTTATATTGTATGAGGGACACTTAGGCTGAGGCCCCACGTTGCGGAAACGCTGCTTTTTTTGATTGCAGATTTTGCTGCCGATTTTTGAGCCAAAGTCAAGACTGACTTGTAAAGGAATGGTAAATATATAGGAAGTTCTTACATCTCCCTTCTGTCAAATACACTTGGGTTTTTTGCGTGAAAGCCAGAAGGGAAAAAGTGTGAGCTCTTCCTCCCAATTACTATTCAAGCAACTCCTGACAGTGGCTCAAAAAGCGCAACAAAGTCTGCCACCCAAAAAGCTTCTTTTCTGCAATGTGGGGGTTCACACTACCATTGGAAGGCGGTCATGATGGCGTCTATATATATATATATATGGTCCTGTTTTCTTTTTCTTACAGAAATAACAGATGGCATTATGGCTGACTGTCCATTACCATAGATATTAAAGGGGTTGACCGGGATAACTGGAAATCTTTACACTAAGCTAAACAACCTCACCCTCCTAATTTCTAAATAACATAATTTATCAAAAATGTATATTTACCCATGGACATTTTCTGATTATCTGGTGACGATCTGGAAATGGATCATTACTAGATATGAGCGAGTACTGTTCGGATCAGCCGATCCGAACAGCACGCTCGCATAGAAATGAATGGACGTAGCCGGCACGCGGGGGGTTAAGCGGCCGGCCGGCGTCAAAGCGGAAGTACCAGGTGCTTCCATTCATTTCTATGGTGCGTGCTGTTCGGATCGGCTGATCCAAACAGTACTCGCTCATCTCTAATCATTACTACTATTTCCCCCCTTATCTACCCCATTATACCTACCCTCCACTCTTCTTCCTGTGAAACTGCTCCTCCTTCTTCACCGATTCTGTTTGTGTGCACTGTTCACCAAGTGCTATGCACACTGCTGCCAATAATCCACTTCTACTACGCATGCGCAGTAGAGGTGGATCATTGCTGCAGAGAACAGAGCAGTGATGGAGAAGAGCGTGCACCCAACAGAATCAGTGAAGAAGGAGGAGCCTTCTCACAGGAAGCAGCATGGAGGGTAAGTATATGATATGGGTCAGGTTTGGGCTGAGTAGGTAGGGAAGGGTGGGATAGCTAGAGAGACAGGGAGGGGGTGTATGGGAAGGAGGGAGAGAGGATGGAGGGGGAGTGAGGTGAAATGTAGCTAGTGTGGAATTACACAGCAGGAAGCTGAGTTAAGTAAACAAATGCAGAAGATGCCCAGGAAAAGACACTTTAATCACTTCTGGACGTAAAAACCCAATGGTTGGTCCAGAAGGTGGTTGTCTAGATATGCAAGGATGTACCGGTACGTCCAAGCAGATTTCAGCAACTGCACAAAATCGTGCAACTGCTGAAATGGGGAGCTGGCCGTAACTTCAGCTGGAGTTCCCAGAGAGAAGGCAGGGAAGGTTTATTACCTACCCTGCTTTCCCGATCACTGTGTATAGAGCGCTCAATGAGCACTGTGCTATGGGCGCCACCATGATGCGGCTGCCCTCTGACCCGACAATCACGTGATCCACCGGGAGAAGCATGTGGTAAAGATGTTGGTTCCAGATCAGCTCTATAGAATGAGCCGGAGGTTGTAGTCCCCCTGCAACTGGGGCTAAATCTACCAGCCCCAGTTACAGGGGAAATCCGCCTCCCCCACAAAATAAAAACTGTGACAAGATGTCCTCAAAGGTCTTTTGTGACCTTATGGGGACACAATAAAAATAAATAAATGAAATAAAACATCAATAACACGCCCTTATTACAGTTTCTAGCTCAACTCCCTACGACACTATACAAAATAAAAATTAATGAAGTGTAAAAACTAGAGTAATCGAGAGTAAAAACTATTTTAAAAAGTAAAAAAAAAAAAAAATTTAAAGTGAGAAACAGACACGTTTTCCCTAGCTTTTGTTTCTATTTTCCCAGATATATATAAAAAAAAAAATCTACGGTAAAACGCATGCAAAAATAAAAATAACATAAAAATAAAGCCCTTTGTGTCACTGAAAAAAAGACGCAGAAATTAATTGAACAACACAAATGATAAAAATGTTTCAGCCCTCAAAATGGAACATACAAAAAATCTGAAAATGTGTCTGGTCCTGGACCATAAATTGGTCCAGTACTGAAGTGGTTAATGTTAAAGAAAACAAAACAAAACAAAAAAAACCAGAAGAAGAGTGGACGCTTCACATCCTATCCTACTAATATTATAAGTGTGAAAGTTTGTGTGTTTGGATGTTTGTGAGTTTGGATGTTTGTTCCTCAATCACGCTAAAACGCCTGGACGGATTTGCGTGCAATTTTCCACAAACATAGTTTTCCCTTAGGATTGAGTCACAGGCTACTTTTGGTGCCACTAAACAACATGGCTTCCTAGCAGGAGACTCACAAAGCAGGACTCCTAGCCCCAGCTATAGACTCACACACACTGCCTGGCATTTCCTGCCTCAACCTGCCTGCACACTCCTTACTGTCACCTCAGGAGTAGCCCCCACTTTACTCACTCACATATAGCTTTCCACTATATAACACATCACAAATACAACACATCACATTGTCTGTATCACGACATACACAATACAACACATCACATTTGCTAGCCCACCAAACTTTTTAAAGCACTTTTACAGTTTCACACGTCTGTGTCCGCCCAATTCTCAAATCACCGCAGATAAAGTCGTGGGTAAAAGCTAGTCCGTCATAAGTCTGTTATTATGAATGGAACCTAAAATCCTGCAACCCGCTTTATCTTTGCCAAAATAATGGACCTATGATGGAATTGATGAAAATAGATGACCGTAGAAATCCCATTGAAACCAAAGATCTGTTAGTAAGCCTTTTATGATATGATTCATAAAATAAAAATGGACGTTTATCTTAACGGACACTAACTAATGTCAATGTGCCCGTTTTAGTAACTGATCATCTTATAAATATGGTATTGCTGTAATCCTAATGACCCTCTAGACAAAGCTGTCGTGTCATTTTTATTGCAGAGTGAATGCTGTAAAAACAATACGCAGAACCCCAGGGTCGAATTAATTAGTTATTGATGTGATACCCACACACGGATAGTCTGAACAGGGACCAAGCCAGCGGTACCTCCCTTCTCTGTTGATGTGGCAGTAGGCCAATAGCCTCAGAGGGGTGGGGATTAAGTCACTGAGCCCACGATACTGGTCCGGTTCTTGCTTCAATCTGTGGAGTTATTGGTGCACATTGTGAAATGTATTAGGGAGGTAGATAGTGTGTCAATGTAGGGTGAGACACTTACATCACTCCCTCTTTTTTCCACAACCGTTTACTATTTTTGCATTGCGGGAATTGGTATGAACATGTTTTTACACTTTTTTGTTCATGTTTTAATGAGTATTTAATAAAAGTGAAGTTTTATCAATTTATATTCCCATGGCGGATTAATCAGTCCCCCTTCAGAGAACTAATATTTAAGGAATAAGTGTATCCATTTCACAGAGAATTTTTGTTTCTGTTGAATTGCCTAATATAAGGCACCCCCCGAAAATAAGGCATGCCCACAAATCTTTGCAGCCGACTGAACACTGTGCGATGTGCTCGGTGTGCACAGGAAATCTGGCTGCTGCCTCTGCTGTTGTGTCCACTGTCCCTGCTGCTGTAGGATGAGCTCTCCCAGCTCATCCCACAGGCAGAGGCAGCAGCCGGCATACAGAAGAGGCAGCAGCGGCTTTCCTGTGCACACCGAGCACAGAGTACAGCAACCAGCTGGCTGCTGGGTCAGTGAAGTGAGGATCGCTAAGCCCCGCCCCCAAAGGCTCGCTAAGTCCCGCCCACCACTGCCGGGACAAACAGCAGCACCAGCGCTACTATGAAGATGGGAAAGGTAAGTATGATACCTTCCCCCCCTCCCCTACACTACCTACACCCAGCATTCATGCTGACGCTCTGCTAAGGAAGTGCCGGCATGACTGCCGGTTGTCATATGCCGTCCCCCGAAAACAAGACAGGTCCTATATTTAGGAAGACAATTTTATATAAGACACTGTCTTATTTTCAGAGAAACACTGTATAAGAATTCATCATGAAAAAAGAAACGAATTATACCAAAACATCAAAAAATAGTATACAGTAAACCATAAACAACCAGTGCCCCCCCCCCCCCCACCTCACAGGACCACCCCTGGAAAATCCACACCGACATACACATACACTCATGCTCATCCAAACAGGACCATGGGACAAACACAAAGTATTTAGTCATATTCCGGGCTAAACTGAGACTGGGTATGGGGGGATGCTATCCATTTGTCCCAGGCATTGTGGAATTTAGTCTCCTATCCCTATGCTTAGATATCCATGTTTGTTTGTTTGTTTGTTTTTATGTAGATTGTGAGCCCCACATAGAGCTCACAATGTACATTTTTCCCTATCAGTATGTCTTTTTTGGAATATGGGATGGAAATCCATGCAAACACGGGGAGAACATACAAACTCCTTGCAGATGGTTTTTTGTCCTTGGCGGGATTTGAACACCAGGACTCCAGCACTACAAGGCTGCAGTGCTAACCACTGAGCCACCGTGTGGCCCCTAGATATCCATGTTTTAAGAGGCAGAGAGACATTCAAAGATCTGATCCAATCACGCAGCACTGGAGGGCAGGAGGACATTCACCAGCTGGCCACAGTCTTACGAGAACAATACAGAGATTCATTAAGAAACATTCTCTCTGCGTTAGAACCAAAACGCTCTGGATCCACATAGAGGAGGCACATTTTGGGGTAATCTGGGACAGTTACCCCCATCTGGTCGTGCAAGAACTTCCTGACTTGCTCCCAGAAACCCCGTATCACAGGGCAGGACCAAAGAAGATGGTAGAACGTGCCTGGGGACGCCTCACACTTGGGGCAAAGGTCCCGAAAACCAGGCCGGAACCTGCTGACCTGAGCAGTGCTCCTAGAAGTTCAGTGCAGAATATATAATAATCTGGGACATCCGATCCTCCAGGTTAGGAGATGCAAGCTTTAGAGTCTCAACCTCTAACTCCCACTCCTTGTTAGGTAAACATCCCACATCCTCTCCCACTGAGACCTAGATGGAATGGGAGACCTTTTAAAGCTTGGGGACAAAAGATCCCTATATATAACACAAATGGAATGACTCCCCAGGGGCTCCAACAAGTAGGGGGCAACTTCATTCTTAAAATAGGGGCATGTCAAAAATTTAAATATTGAATTAAAGGAGCACTGTGTATACAGGGTATAAATGTTGTGTAAGTGTGAAATGTTTGGACTTTGAAACGAACAACAGCTGTCATTATACAGGGACGAAATACGAAGAAGGCAATGGACAGCGCTCAAGGTCACAGTAGATTTATTTGGTTAAAACAGTGCACAACGCAAAACACTTCTTCATATTACTCCTATTCCCGGTTGGTTTCTGGTCGGTGTCTTTGAGATGTGCTGCTCCCTCCATCTGTGTGTAACGCCTTTCATGTGGTTGTGAACGGATCATAACCGCATCAGGTGAGAGGCCACTTGGGTCATTACCATCATTATCTTTATTTATATATCCTTCCACTGGGTTCCATGATTATCTACACTAGAAGTTTTGCTCGGTGTCTATTCTTTTTTGTTTTAAATTATACAGGGACGGGGAAACCATAGACACCTGTGCTTCAAGAGAAATGAGGTTTAATAGAGTTAGTGTGCTCATACTTTATAGTGTGCATTGAAAATACTGTCACTTTTCACAGGGTGATTTCCAGGGAAGAATTCAGCCATGGATATAGAGGATTCAAGTGAAGCATTTACTGGCAATGAAAGGGAATATAATAGCAGTACGCTGAGTGATAGCAGTTCTGGTTTTGGAGAGTCCAGCATTGGAGAAGCTGAGGAGGAGGCTGAAAAATCCAACTTACAACCTCCACCTATTGTTACTACTGTCTGTGATGAAAATGGTGCTGAGCCAGGTATGTGCATAGTTCATGCAGAATGTAGGAGGCATACAGGTACATCCTGTGGCATATGTCGCCAAAGATGTTGCAGCTGAGCCTGTAGATCCTGCACTTTTGTAAGATGCTGAAGCTGGCGTTCCTGCTGATCCCATAAATGGTCAATTGACGGGCCAAGGAAGTGTTGCAATTTGGAATTCCTGGGAAACACTTGCTGTGTATGAGTGAGCATTATCTTGGTTAACAATGCCAACTGCAAATTCTAAGAGGCAACTTGTGACCACAAGAAGTCCTGTAAAAGCATTTTTGCACGTTGGAAAAGGTCTTACTAATATAAATACTTCAAAATCTCTCCCCTTACACTTAGATGCTGATACGTCTCCTGTGCGGAGAGTCTGTGGAATAGTAAGGTGACTATTGAAGCTTGTCTGTGGATGGCCTCAATAGTTATATATGATTTTTCCATTGACTTCAATACAGTTGTATTGCAGTCTATGGGAGGAGTGATCTAATGATCTCAGGTTTAAAGGGGCCCTATCACTAGATTTTCGTGGTTTTAGCTAAATATATGCTTGAATAGCCTTTAAAAAGGCTATTCAGGTGCTGCTAATTATTTTTAAAAAGACCCCCCCCCCCCCCGTTTTTGTTAATTACGTGAAAATTGAAATGCAAATCAGCGTTCCGTGCACCCCCTTGCGTCTTACCTTCTGGACGCACACCGCTGCCTCCAAGCCCTCCTCCTCCTTATTCACCGCCTCCATCGTCATTGGTTTCTATTGAAATCATGCGTGTGCGCAGTAGCGCTAACTCTGGCACGCTACTGTGCACACTCCAGCGCCATTTTCCCGTAGAGAACATTGCGAGCTTGCGCTGGAGCATGCACAGCAGCGCGCCAGAGGGAGCACTATCACGCATGCGCGTGACTTCAATAGAAACCAACGACAATGGAGGCAGTGAATAAGTAGGAGGAGGAGGGCTTGGAGTTAGCAGTGGGCGTCCAGAACGTATGACGCAAGGAGGTTCACAGAACGCCCACCATGCACGGTGGAGCTGATTTGCGTATCGTTTTCCACGGTAATTAACAAAAACGGGGGTCTTTCCACAAACGATTAGCAGCACCTGAATAGCCTTTTTAAAGGCTATTCAGGCATATCTTTAGCCAAAAACACGAAAAGCTAGTGATAGAGCCTCTTTAAACCCCCTGTGAAGACTAATAAAAATTCGGATTGCCTGTTGTTTAACTTTTAGAACAGATACAAAATAAATCAACCCACATCTGAAAATGCCCAAACTGTAAAAATATACAATACGTCACCGTAGCAGTAAAGGATAAAATATCTGAATCGTTGTTTTACCTCCCCCAAAATGTAACAAAAGGCCCTTCATTTAGTGTGAGGACACGATTTTGCTGCTGTGAGCACAAATCTCCTACTACCAAGTACCTGGAAATGGCATAGCAAACAGTCCTCTCTACTGGTGGTCTGTCTCGGCTCTCCTTCACTTCCCTTCGATGTTATTAAAATTGGAGGTATGCGACTATTTACCCGTCGGATTGTCATGGCACCCCAATTGGGACCTGCTGCTTTACGCAAATGTAAAAGCTTAGAAGTTTAAAGGGATTAAATTATTTGAATCCTATTTTTTAATATTAATACGTAGGAATAGCCTTAACCCATTTATTCTAGAATTCCATTATTGGATCTCAAAAAATATAACCTCCAGCATAAATGGGTTAAGAAAGGCTATTCTTCTCCTAACTTTAGAAGTCTTCTCCGTGCCACCGTTCTGTAGACAACCTAGATTTCTTCTGTATGTGAATGATTTTACTCACAGCACTGGGGGCGTCCCCAATACTGCCCGCCTCTTCTTCAGGAACGCCTCTCCCCGTGTCTTCTTCCAGCGCTGGTCTGGAAAATCCTAGGCATGCGCAGTTGGCTCTGACATCGGCCTTCGGGCAGAACCAACTGCGCATGTCTGCAGCCACTGTCTTGTGGCCACTTACACAGTGAGCTGGTGTAAGCAAATGAGGAAAAAGTGGACACTAGGGCTTAGCAATTAACCCTTAAGTACTATCATGGTGTCTATCATACACATATGATTATGATAATTATGATAGACACCATGATGGTACTTAAGGGTTAACAAAACTAACCAAATTTATAACCTTATCTATGCCTTCCTGTCTTGCACTGTCATTAGCTGTTGGATATGTTATTAGTTGTTTGCCGTCTTATCAAGATTGCAGATATGTGAATATTATTAGCCAAAATTCATTGAAATGACTTGTAAAAACTGGAGTGTTCTAAAATATTTTTTGTTAATTTTAATCAATCAAAATTGTAACTTTGATTTGGCTAATAATTGGCCAGCCCTACTGGACACACAAATGTACTCTGCGAGCTGGGTATAATAGTGATCATTGCTGCGTCCTGCCGAGGGCTTTCTATTTGCTATGTGGTATGTGTGTTGTTGTTATCTTTTTATCTTCTAAGAAAACTGATTTTGTGATGTGAATTTTAAAAATGAAAAGGAAATTTGATAAAAACTTTGTTCCCCTAGCTATCTGTGAAATGTGTGGAATAGTTGGCACACGTGACACTTTCTTCTCCAAAACAAAGAGATTCTGCAGCGTCTCCTGTTCACGCAGCTATTCGTCAAATTCTAAGAAAGCCAGTGTTCTTGCCCGTCTCCAGGTGAGTGTTTGAGTTTCTGTTGTTACTGACTATTGTTGTTTCCATCTTTTTGGCAAGAATTATTTTACAACAATTTGAAAAATTACCAATTTTCCTGTAAAACTCCTAGCCTATGTTTCTATTGACTCCCCTTCCCTCAAGCAGTTATGTTTACAGTGGTAACCTCTTTATTTACACACAGTCGCCTATTTTGAAGGTTATTCCCACTTTAGTAAATCACTGCTGAGATGGGAATAACCGCTTCCATGTCTTGGCCCCAAGTGCAGGATTTACAGGAAACAATCCTGCTATTCTCAGTTTCTGTAACTCCTATAGAGTGGAGTCCTATAGAGGAGAATGGGAGCTAGTAGTTGTGAAACTCCGCAAACTGTGCAGCTCAGCGGTGCTGCGCTGTTTCCACCATTCCCATTCTCTTCTGCTCATGTTAGTCCGGCTGTAGAGGTATGGAGTTGGGAGAAGATATTCCTATCTCTGCAGCGATTTGCTGAATTGGAAATGTTTTAAATTGAGATGGGGAACCTTTCAATATTGTTTTGTTTTGGAATGGGAGGAGATGCTGCATTATCATCGTGTTGGCAGAGTCACACTGTATAAAATTTCAAGAAAAATTTAGAGCATACAGTTAGCTGCTGTGGGCTAAGGGGAGGCTCTTATAGATCTAAAAGCCCGCCCACTGACAGCAACGAAAGCGACTATGGCATGCCCATAGTCAGATGAACACATTGAGTGTTCAGCATACTGAAGAACACAAGGTTCGGCACTTGCGCAAACTGCCTCTGTTTCCAGGAGATACATCAGCTACATGTGGCATGTGTCTGCGAATGCGCTCACTTTCATTGCTGTCAGCAGGAGGGACACGTGGGCCCCTTCAGCGCAGGCTTTTAGATCTAGAAGATCCTCCCCTTAGCCCACAGCAGCTAACTGTATGCTCTACAGCGCTAAGAATTAAGATCTGATGAAGGGGCGGTGTTTGTATTAACACCGTAGGCCCCGAAACTTGTTATCTGTGTATCAATAAAAGTCAGATTTTTCACTGTTTCTGGCTTCAATTGTCACTATCAAAGGAGCACATTAACAAGTGGTGAGCTTCTGAAAGCACACAGCTCCCTAAGACTATAATGGGGTCCGTTTGTTTTCTACTACTTTCCTCTCTGCATGACTCGTGCGGAGACCGCGCGGAAAAACACATGGTCCCCATTATAGTCTATGGGGTCCGTGTGCTTTCATTACTCACCACTTGTCAATGCGTTTGTTGTTCGGAGGGTCCCCAAGCGGACTGAACGGAATACCGAACGCAGAAGTGAACCAGGCCTCAGCCGAGACAAATCGCCATTCATTCGGTTTTGATAATTAAGCCGTTTGCCCATCACTACTCTTACTGTTCCATACTGCAAGTGGGCATACAGTTAGATCTATGGGATTGTACAGGCACATACACAGCTGATGCTAGGTATAATATACAACTGACATTCTGTTGCAAAGGCCAGGATTGCAGTTAACTCTGATCCTCCCATCTATCTTCTTAGATGCCACCGTCAATAGCAACTACAGCTTCTGTGTGTATGCATTGGGAACAGTCTTCTGTCACTTCACTGGTGCTTTACAAGCAATCATAAGGTCATTGTTAATGAGAGACAAAGATGCTTTGAGTATATATATGTATGTGTATATATATTGTGAGAGAGTGAAGGGTGTAGTCTGGGAAGACAAGTATATTCCAGCCAGGCAGCTAAAGGGTGTTTGGTCCTTTTGGAGGGGGGTGTTGGATCTTCTGGCAGACGCCCTGGACCGTCCTGTCCCTTTCTCTCCTGAAGTTTATTTATTTGGCTTTCTGGAGGAAGAAATTTGGCAACACCACGTCCGGATATTTCTCCGGGAGTGTTTATTTTATGCCAAAAAAGCCATTGCCCTACGGTGGATGGCCCCACGGTCTCCGTCGGTATCCCAGTGGCAGAAACTGGTTAATTCGATCCTCCCCTTTAACCAAATTGTATACAAAGGTAGGGGTTGCCCTCAGACATTTACTGAGGTCTGGGGTGCGTGGTGTACTTTCCATGTAACTCGATATTCTGCCCCCTCAATGTGTTCGGCACTGGGGGCTTACGCACCTTGAGGAGGGATGTCTGTCGGATGGATCCATAGTCCCTTCTATAGGTATGATATATATCTGTTGACGCTGAAGTGCCTTATATATTTTTGCACTTTTCCCTGTATGGAGTGGGTTGGTTTGGGGCGGGGTGGCAAAGTGGCAGTTCTTTGTTTATTTGAGTCCCTTTTTTATTTCTGCGTGCTTTATTTTTGCTGTTTTGTACATGTACTTTCTTGATTACTTTGTTTACTCTGTTACATCACCTTCAATAAAAAGATTTTAAAAAGGATGTTTTGTAAAAACTCACACCAGGGAGGTCAGCTGACTAATCAGGCCCTAATAACAGTCTGTGTGTGAAGACCAGCAGTGTGGCACCACACTGACAGAGTTGAACTGTCCAGACCGGACCTCCAAAGCAGGTACTGTGCCCCCGTTGTTATTGCCAAGGTGGGACCTGTATAGTCAGGGAAAAGTTTCCTTATGTTTAAGTTAGTTTCTCAGCCGAGTAGGAGTTTGTTTTGTTTATCCAGTGGCTTTCAAAAGCAGTGTATGCGCTATATGTGAATAAAGCCTGAGCCTGTGTGCAATCCAGTGTCTGTGTCCCTGTTTCCTGCACTGCTACAAGCATTTACCTGAGCGATTCCCCAATATATATATATATATATATATATATATATATATATATATGTAAATACACTTTATTATTATAGACTCATTCAAGCAATTTGTTTTGAAGTCCCCAGTAGGCTTTAAAGAAATTAATTTGTTGATGACAGAATAAACTTTAATTTTTAATCTCATTTTCTTCCCAATGAAATACTTAAAATTTAATCTCATCTGGATTAATCCTTCTTTGGGTTCATGTGACCTGAAGTGTGTACTTCCCCATTTGTGTTTTATGTTATGTCATTGTTGACTATACTTTGTGCATTCTGCAGCTGTAATTATGCAATAATTTTTAATCTTCATTTTTTTTTTTTTTTACCTATTTTAATAATTTACTTATGGTGTAGATCTCTATTAGCTATGATTATGCTTTGTGGACTCCATTATATATTTAGTCATTTTTAATATGCTGTTTTACAGAATTGGTATAACTTCTTTCCAAATTGTCGTCAGATGATTTTAGTAATTTTGTAATGTACCAAAGCGGCCCCTGCTCACCATATAATGTTCCATAACAGCCCCAACACACAGTAAAATGTTCCATAGTGGCCCTATGGAATTTATTGTAAAAATTTTGGGTTTAGCAGAACCCAAAATTTTTGGGGTTCACCCCCCCCATAAACTATTGTTATACTCTGGGGTTCTCTCCTGGCCTCCAGCATGACCCCCTTTTGTCTTAGGTTCCCTTTAACTTCTTCCGGACCGCCCATAGACTATATACGTCCGAGTAGTCCCTCTCTTGTTCAGCAAGAACATTCCGGTACATCCTTGCAGTAACTACAGCTGGAGCTCCCCTAGAGAGCGGCTGGCCTCTGATCCGGCGGTCACATGATCCGCTTGTTATACTCATGGGTCATCTCCTGGCCTCCAGCATGACTCCCTGCTGTCTTAGATTCCCTTTAACTTCTTTCGGACTGTCCATAGACTGTGTACGTCCAGGTGGTCCCTCTTTTGTTCAGCAAGGACGTTCCGGTGCATCCTTGCAGTAACTACAGCCGGAGCTGGAGCTCCCCTAGAAAGCACTGAATATACAGCTATGGGTGCCGCTATGTCCTGATGTCTTAGCTTCGCTTTAACCTCTTCCGGACCACCCATTGACTATTTATGTCTGGGCGGTCCCTCTCTCGTTCTGCAGGGACGTACTGGTGTAGGAATAGAATAAAGATGGCCAAGCATGTGCAGTCTATTCTGCCTTAACTTGAAGTGGCAGAGCCAACAGCGCATGCTCCATGACCATCTTTATCTTATTTCTTCCCTAGCATATTGCGTCCATGTGCAGCGCATGCGCAGGATTTCAATCCTGCTGAAGACTGCGTCGGCTGCTTAAACACCAAAGAGAAGGACCAGGACATCTCAGGGGGCATGATGCAACAGCCCAGGTGGTGGCATTCAAGGCATGACAAAGCCTGAGCTTCATTTGCATAGATGGAAAAAGTGATTTATTTAAAAAATGTCGGCGTTTAGGACTGAACCAAAGGTAGGAGTAGAATAGCTTTTCTAAAGGCTATTCCAATGTGTCCTTAGTTTAAAGTGCATATCCCCATTGATAGATTCCTTTTAATGATGTCACAGATGTGGGTCATGCCGGTGTCCTTATACGTTGTGATGCTGGCCTGATTCTTGTTATGTAACTGAAGTGGATGGAAGACAGTAGGGAGTTTTGCCAGAGCCCAGGAGAGTTGAGTAACACTGTTTTTTATGTTTGCTCACCTTCTCTGGGCTTCTGACCATTGTACTCCAGAATATGAAGATACCTCAGAGTATAAGAATAGCAGCTTCAGTGGATATATTCCATGGATTCGCCCTACAAATACTCTTGCTGTGGGCCCGCGCCTTACTTTCCTGTTTCTGCCGAACAGGGCCCCCATTATTGCAGGCCCTGCTTCAGCAGTACTTACACCACTGTCTATGACCCCTGATTGTGGTGACTCAAAGAAAAGCACAAAAAAATATAATGAATTTGTGAATGCTAACGTAGGCTTATGGGAAGAATATGCAAATCTGTCTTCCATGATGTAATTAGGAAGTCAGCTGCTGCCTTAGTGTTGCAAACCAATAGAGGGCGCTCACTGGAATGTGCAAGCCTGTCTTCCCTGATGTAATTAGGAAGACAGAATTCCAGTGAAATAACCCAATAAAGGCTGCTCCCTTTAGCATCATGCTCGACCTTCCAAGAGGCCTTTGTTTTGCAATGACGCTGGGATTATTACCAGGTATAGTCTCTCAACCGAGGACGGCCGTTTTGATGTACTTGCATCTCATCAGCTCAATGTAGAGAAGACTATAACCTGGTAGAGGTGAGAGGCTTAGACAGGATTAAGGGGATATTGTCACTCCTTGGGGAGAGACCACCATATAGGTGTGTGGAGACTTATTAAAGGGGTTGTCCCATCACAAGGATCCTATCTATACTGCTTGTTAATGTGGATGTAAGACTTTTCCTAAATACAATGCTTCAGTAAAACTGCTTTGTTTGTCCACTATCTTACTTTATTCAATTCTTTGTGGCCACAGCCCTGACTTAGCTGCTCATAAGTCAAGTGATGTATCTGCTGCTCTCAGGGGGGAGGGAGGAGGGGCTAAGTGCAGGGAGCGAGCCTGTGTATCTAGCTATTCCTGTGTCTACACCACGTGACCTAGGTCCTGCACTCAGATAGAAGAGAGGAGCTGCTTTCATTTCTTCTGTTCTCCCAGTTATCAGGCTAGCTAATTCAATTGTGTTCATTATGGCAGAGACAGGCAGTCTCTGTATGTAACACAGAATGGAGTTGCTGCTGCCTGTACTTCATAGTCCAATATGGGTGGGCGGAGCTACACATGAATTTGGGGGCGGAGCTAAACGGCAGGTTGCATGTGAAACCCCGCCCACCAAATGATGCAAGAAACCAGGAAGAAAGAAGATTTTACAGCAGTAAAGACTGCTGAGTATGCGAGCTGGGAATACCCCTTTAAGCCTTTAGCACTCCACTTTGCAAGGGACCATGGGAAGAATATGCAAATCTGTCTTCCATGATGTAATTACATTGAAAAACAAGACAGCACCGAGCTGTATATGGTGAAATATTGTCGGATAGGGTTATGTTTAAAGAGAAAATAGTTTGCTAAACACTCACCTGGTGGAGTTGTGAAGAATTCACAACTACCATATGTGCCTGGGAACCACTTGTAGGGGGTTCCTCTCTATGTGTGATAAAGCAGCTGGATCCTGTTCACCAATGGTGTGGACAAAAAATGTAAGGACCGGGATAAAGGACCGCACTTCACAAGATTGCAAGACAACCTTCTTTATTAAAGTTCAGCACAACGCGTTTCGGGCGTAGTCGCCCTTCTTCAAGTGCAAAGGAATTATGTAGAAGACTTCACTCAATCTGGCAAGGTAGCGTGGCCACATGGCCAGTAAGCTTATAGACAAACTTTGGCTGGAAGCGGGGGGCCCTACCGCTATTGAATATGTGGTGTGACAGGACCAGGGGCAAAGTGGTAGAAGGAGTGTGAATCTTGTGAAGCGCGGTCCTTTATCCCGGTCCTTCCATGATGTAATTAGGAAGTCAGCTGCTGCCTCAGTGTTGCAAACCAAGTAGGCTTAGTCATGTAGGGGTCGACTGTGCTACACATGAGCATGTCCACTCTTGTGCTCTACAATTTGCCTTTCACTCCTCTATTTGTACATGAATCTTATTGACTAAACTAGCAAACATTGTCCAAGTAATCGCCATTTTAAATGCTCACATTTTGTTTCCATAGGGTAAACCACCTACAAAGAAGGCAAAAGTTTTGCACAAAGCTTCCTGGTCAGCCAAAATCGGTGCATTCCTCCATTCTCAGGGTACAGGGCAACTAGCAGATGGAAATCCCACTGGACAGGATGGTAAGAAAATGACAACACAAGTGATGGTGTGATTATAAGACTGAATAAATAAAATGCTTATTTCTATCATCTAGCTTTTTGTATTCATCATAGTACTGCAACAATGCATCAATGAGATGTACTGCATATCACTATAAAGCCTAATGGAGATATTTTACTTTTGATGTAGCATGATGGCTTAGTCTCTACTAATTTTGACATGGGTAAGTTATTTTTGGTAGTCTAATATTTATGACCCCCACAAATTGTCTGTTTAATGATCCAACAGCAATCAGCTAAGTATTGCGGCCCCTTCACTGAATACCATGCAGTGCGCCATACTTTACGTAGGTTGAATGGGACTGAGCTGCACACAGGCCAAGTGACATTACTGTCCTGTAAAGTGGAAGTAGAGCACAACCCAATGCAGTTACTGGTTCAAGCAGCTGAACTGGGCAGGTCAGAAAAGATGAAATAAAATAAAATACAACTTTTATTATTAAAATGAAAAAATGTGGAAATTTGGATGCCCGATATGCAAACAAAGGTAAAAAAAATATGGGTATGGATAATTCCCAATGCTTTAGATATTAGAGACAATTAGAGCAGTGATTCCTATTACACTAAACTCCTATAATTCAGATGTCCCTACAGCAATAGAATCCATCCCAAGAAACAACAACTAGTCCCTTATTTTGTTAACATAACATAGAAGCCAACTCCCCAGCAAAACAGTGTAGTAGCAGACCCCAATTGATAAAAAAAAACACAAATCTGCTGTGAAAACCGCACTTTAGTGGTAGACTCGGATGGTGATCTCCGATAGTACTACCGTCAGAGTCTACCGTTAAAGTGCAGAGTTCACTGCAGATTTGTTTTTTTTTTGTCTTTTTTTTATCAACTGGGGTCTGCAGCTTTTTCATGACAGGGATGATCTATCTATATGTTAATACTGATGAGCCCTTTTAACAGCAGGGCAAAACGCATTGAGTAAATTAGACAAAGAGCCATGATATTGTAATGGCAGTGTCTCATGAGCAAGTTAGGCAGAGAGTCATGACATCATGATGGCTACGCTTTATTCATATATCCATAGTGGTTGTTAATATATTTGTGAACTTTCTACACTGAGTTTCACATATTTGTTGGTCACTATTTTGTGAACAAATTTGATATTTGTTGCAGTTTTAATTAACAATTAGCTGCTACTTCACTGTTTTGCTGGTGAGTTGGCTTCTATGTTACTATGTCTACCCCTATTGATCACATGTGAATTGAGTGGATTAATCAGGGAGTTTTTAGTACCCCTTAGTGAATGACTATTTGTTACGGTTTTTGAAACCGACTTACCCAGTTGAGTCCCAGTTAGGAGTATCAAAATAAGGGACTAGTTTCTTGGGATGGATTCTATTGCTGTATAGGGACATCTTAATTATAGGAGTTTAGTGAAAAAATAGGAATCACTGCTCTAATTGTCTCTAATATCTAAAGCATTATGAATTATCCATACACATATTTTTTAGCTTTGTTTGAATATCGGGTGTCCAAGTTTCCACACTTTTTTAATTTTAATAATAAAAGTTATATTTTATTTAAACTTTTCTGACACCTTTTTTTTTCTTTGAGGATGTAAATTCTGGATGGTATATTGACCTCCTGTGTAACGATTCTGGTTATCAGATTTGGAGTCCAAATGGTACAGTACTTAAATAGTAATAAATGAAGGATAAGTACCTCAGAAGTAGAAGAAACCGTGGTCAGACGTTAGCAAGATTCGGTACACAGGAGGAGCAGATCAATCGTAGTCAGGCGTTAGCAAAGTTCGGTACACAGGAGGAGCAGATCAATCGTAGTCAGGCGTTAGCAAAGTTCGGTACACAAGAGCAGCAAGGTAGTGGTGAGGTTCAGGGCAACACAGAGCAGACAGCCAGAATAATCAGGCACAGGATGGAGTGAGCTGTGAGTTTATATAGGACGGGCTAAACTGTGATTGGCCACAGAACAGGTGATCTTAATAAACCAATTACTCCAACAGAAGAGACCAGACAAGGTAAAGCACAGAACAAAACAGATTTCCAAATAGTGCAATGGTTAAGGCCACAGAACATAGCCAGGAAGTCATGGGTTCAAGACCCAGTGAATTCAGTTTGTGACATCCTGTGACTTATTGCTTTTATTTTCTGGTTGTATTATATTTAACTAGCCTTTGCCTGCAACTTCGTCTGCGTGTTGTTGGGGTTGATGATCCGGTTATATTCAGCAAATTGCTGCTGTCGATAATCCGCCTACTCCAGTATTTCGGCAGCTGTCAAGCTGTTCTGCCGGCTGAACTTGTTTCTCGCACCATGCCTGTGATTGTTGCAGCATCTCAGCAGTTCTCGCTGAGATGCGTTCGAGCGTGTTGTTGGCATTGATGATTTGTCTGCTTCAGCATTTCGACTGTTCTAATAGCTGCTTGATGCCTAGCTTGCTGAATCCTCCTCAGCTCCATTTGAGCAGAAGTCTGTTGACTTCTGGCTACCTTCATAGCTCAGGTTTTTTTTTTGGAAATTTGCAACAAATTCGATTCATTTTCCTCGGCATGTTTAAAATTGGGTAACTGCCAATTTGTATTAAAGGTGTTTTCTCAAGTCAGTGTCCGAACACACTGCCTCCAGATTCTGCATCTGACTTTCTGTATTTGTGTCTCCTCCCTCTAGCTCAACAGGACACAGAAGACTTACTTATCCAAAGTCTTCTGTTAACTGTGTGTTTACATAGAGAAATAACAGACCAAGCTTTATCAGCAAGCTGCAGATTAGCTGATTCTACTGGCAGGTAGAGCAGTGTAATATAGTATGTGAACATAAATTCATAACAGTCATGAAGTCATGTCATTTACCGGGATAAAAAGTAGCCTATGTGTTAATTGAGGTTACCAACCATCTATGTGCCAAATTTCATTCAAATTATGTTTCTTTTTTTTTTTTTCTTTTTTTTTTTTTTCTCGCAGCTATGGTTTTAGGCTTTGACTGGGGAAAGTACATTTTAGAAGGAGATTACCAAGCAGCTCCTGTCAGCCTCTTCAGACATGTGAGTTATAGGTGCCATTATAGCCTACGTTTCTTCTGTTGGTTGCTGCAAAGTCCAAATTATAATATCTAATGGACATGTTCTGTCCTGTATTAAAATAAATTATTTAATTTTATAACTCCTTTGTATTCATTCAAATTATAATTTATTTATTTTTTGGCTATTTAAGGTTCCTCTGTTTGATCAGTGGGATGATATTGCAGAGGGTATCAAGGTGGAGAGCTTAAATACAGACGCTGTGCTTCCCAGTCGTGTATATTGGATTTCATCTATTGTAAGAGTAGCAGGTAGAGTTACAACTGTTATTTGCCTTTTCTTTTTTATCAAAATAAGAAGATCAGAAGCCAGTTCCTCCAGTAATGTAATGTCATTTTATTGAGTAGTTTAGGAAAAGGATATCACCTCTGTGCTTTATTTTCTAACCGATTAAGACTCTTCTCACATTGGCTGTTTTATGTTCTGTTTCTTTGGACCGAAAGAATAGCACAGCTTGCAGCTATATATTTGTTGTCAATGAGTGTGTTGTCTATCGTATAAAATACTTTTACTTTTCAAAACTATATGAACCTTAGTTAATAAAGAAACAACAATAAACAAGTTTATGTTCGTGAATTTCATATTCAAACAGGTTACAAAGCTTTGTTGAAATATGAAGGTTTTGAAGATGATTCCACCCATAACTACTGGTGCAATCTAGGAACTGTGGACATTCATCCCATAGGATGGTGTGCTATCAATAGCAAAATCTTGGTGCCTCCCCAGAGTAAGAAATTCTTCTTATGTTCATACTATACTAGAACATTACACTTAATGATTGATGTGTAAAGTGCTGCAAAAAAAATTCAGTGATTTACATTGAATATAAACAATTATTTTATGGGTCTGCACACACTTTTGTCATGGCTCTTGCTGTGCTATTTTGACCTTCTAAAAATGACAAAAACAACTACTGTTTTAAAGGTTACCTGAGTTTTCATAAAATGTTGAAATATGTGCAGGGTCTTGCTGGTAGTCTGTCCTCTGAAGCTATGGTTGTGCACAATAAGGAACACTCTGTCCCTCTCCTTGTCCATTACTACTAATACTGGTTTCCTTATATGTAATTTTTGCCAGGAGTAATTGTACAGAAGCAAATAGATAGCTGAGAAAAGTCTAAGTGTCCATAATATAGGAGATCCACGAACACTAGAATTCAAATACACACAGGCAATGTATTAAACTATCAGCTCAGTCAGGAAAGCTGCTAAATACTTGAGAATAATTTCCCATCTGTAATAACACAAGTAACCAGAAGTAGATACAAATACATAGAAGACTTTTTTTCTTACATTTCAAAGAACTGAACATTCTGCAAATTGCACAGCTTACAGAGCAAGCAGTTTGCAGACCAGCTATGAGAGGAATCATCCCCTCCCCTTTCCATTCACTGGGTGAAGACAGAACAGGACCTTCCCCTCCACTCACTGTGAAGACTTATTGCTTATCTAATGCATCTATGGACGAACCTTGGCTAGCAACAAGGAATGAACTGCAAATTAGCTAAAAAGGAGATTCCCAGTCGAAGGGACTTTAGAGAAGTTTTTCAGACAAATGGCAGCATCATTTTTATTAGTATTTGGTTCAGAATCACATTCTCTATGAAATGAGACCAAGTTGTCTGAAAAGTTAGTGACCATTTAACCCTTTCACTGCCAGGGGTCTCTGGAAATTTTGCCCCTCCGGTAGCCAGAGCAATTTTCACAGTTTTGAAATGGACAAATTAAACCTAAAGTGCAACATTAAAAAATAATGTTAACCACCCATATCTATATATTTTCTTAATGTTGACACCTGCAGCATTGTCAGAAAGCCACTTGGTACTGTATGCGAACAGGCACCTTCATGCAATTTTAATTTAAATTGAATGTTTTATAAAAAAAAAAATGCAAATAAATATATATTAGTTTCTAAAAGTGGAAACCAAACAATAAATTATATGCACCAAACATCCTAAAAATAAGAGTTCAACATGGGCAGAGTTCATTGAGATGACTAAGGCCTACACTTGGATGCACATGTCTTCAGAAAATCACCAGAACCAGAAGGAACAAAAATCTGCTTTGAAGCTGGAAATGTTAAACAAGTATCATCGTATAAAATGCAGGGATTATACATCATCGAAAGCAAGTGAACCCCTAAATTCTATATATTTTTTGAAAGTAGACAACCTCAAATTATATGTGTCTCAATGGTTTATCAATAGCCACATCCACCTTCATGCAACTTTGTGACAGACACAAAATAATTTTTTTTTGCAAAAAATGCACTAAAACATATATCTACACCTAAGGGCTAGTTCACACATAGGCAAAGGGGCGGATTTTGACAGCGGATTTCGCTTCAAAATCCGCGCCCTTTACAATGGTGGTCTATGTAGACCACCGGGCTTTTTTTTTCCGCTAGCGGCGGGCTGCCGCTAGCGGAGAAAAGAAACGACATGCCCTTTCTTCAGGCGGAAGCCGCGCGGGCTCAGCCGCGTGGCTTCTGCCCCCGGCAGCTCCCTCCTATGTCGGCGCATTCATTTGAGCCGACAGCGGAGGGGAAAGCCGCGACCGCGATGGTCACGGCAGGCGGGTTTTGACAAGAGAGAGACGCGGTGAGCCGCGTCTCTCTCGGTGTCAAAACCCGCACGGGCAGTTCGCGTGTGAACTGACCCTAAAACTCATATTCAATCTTACATTCACGTACAAAATATATTTAAAATAATAGCCTAAAGTGTATACAATGTATATATAAATATATACTATATGTACCGCAAACATTAACTACAACAAGAGTTCGGACTCTCAAACACTGAAAAATACAGAAGACAAGCAGAATTTTGCTGTTATTCACTAATGTTACAAATCTATACTGCACTTAGCAAACTGTGACTGTGACTCCAAAATCTAACTTTTTTAAGATTGCACAGCATACCGTATATAAAAACACAACTTAATATTTCACAGATACAACCACCATGCAACTTTTCAGCAAAGAGAGATTACAAGCAAAAATTGCTCAAAAATTCAAATTTACCTCTAAAGTGCCAGCTCAAGCAATCTCTTTCTGCAAACAAAATATACTGTACTTTCCAATATATATATTTACTGGGGCAGGTGTTAAAGAAACACCAAAATCGCAGAAATGCAAATTAAATAGGACTTTACATAAAAATATTATTTTCAATCCCCCTCTAAAAATGGTAGCTGTTCTGGTAGCTTCTGGGTTTCGGAAGCTGCTGCAGTGCATAGGGAGCATGTGCATTCTGGGCTCATTCAAGTAATAGGAGCAGAGCTGCACTTCCCTGGAATCATTGCTATAGGGCTGGCAGGGCTGTTTTGTCATTCCAGTTACTTGAATAGGAGCAGAAGGTGCCAGTTGATATGTGCAGGTTCTGGTGTCAGACCCCCACAGACCTCATACTGATGACTTATCCTGAGTACCAAGCTTGAGCTGCAACGTCTTTTTTTTTTCTTTTTGTGTTTGAAGATAAGCTATCAATGTCTTATATTAACCTATCTTTCTATGGTGTAGCTATCCATGCAAAACATCATAATTGGAAAGAATTCCTGATGAAACAGCTAATTGGGTCAAAGACTATTCCAGCAGAGTTTCATGTTAAGGTAAGTCCCTATACACACATTATTTTTGTTAGTTTGCCAAGAAAAGCTTCAGGGCTAGTTCCATAGGCACAGAGGGGGCGGATTATGGCGCGGAATCCACGTCATAATCCGCCCCCTCACAATGGTGGTCTATGGAGACCACTAGCGTTCATTTTTCCGCTAGCGGCATGTTGCCACTAGCGGAAAAAAGAAGCGAGCTGCCCTTTCTTCAGACGGATTCCGCGGCTGAAAACCCATTCATTTGGGCCTAATCCGGAGCGGAAAGCCATGACTGGATGCTGTGCACTGCACCAGCATCCCGTCGCGGCTGCTGCAACGGAATATGCACACACGGATTTGCGTGTGAACTAACCCTCATAGTATTAGTTGTAAACCTCCAATAATTTTGCTATTTTGATGCCTAACAACATACCATCACACCTGTATGAGCTTCTTGGACGTTCTATTTTGAAACCACTATAGAATTGGACTACTGTACCTTTTCAGGTTATATCAGCATCTACTGTTCTGGGAAGGCTTTTTATAGGATTTTGGAGTGTCTGTGAAAGTTTATGCTCATTCAGAGCCTTTGTGATGTTGGGCACTAATTTTCGAAGTTTCTGGCCCACAATTAATGGTCTTTTTCATTTCAACATAAAGGTGTTCGATTGGGTTAAGGCAAAGGCTCTGTGCAGGCTTTATACATACTCAGCACAGGGCACGTTTATAACGCTGCTGCTCCAGGTAGTCCCTCTATCTTATACACCATGTAAACACAGTAGGAATGGAGGAAGATAAGATAAGATTATCCTTTAATAGTCCCACAGTGGGGAAATTTCAGTATGTTACAGCAGCATAGTAATACAGGATAGTACACAGTAATATATTTCAGAAGTAGACACACATAAGCCGAGAAGAGAAGATATACTAGGAGTCCATAGCAGCTAAGGGACAGAAGAAGAAAGAAGGAAGACTTCATAATCATTTAGTTTCCTGTGTGGAGTGATCTTCGCTTGGTCTGATGTAGATTATACAGCCTGATCGCATTTGGAAGGAAGGACCTGCGATAGCGCTCCTTCTCACACTTGGGGTGAAGCAGACGGTCACTTACACTGCTGCCAAGTGCCATCAAGGTCTCATACATGGGGTGGGATTTGTTCTCCCGCATGGAGCTCACCACAGACAGCATCCTTCTGAAACATTAAAGGGAAATGGCATGAGGCATGGCATTGTACTGTCCATGCTGTGAGCTCACCTAGTCAGAGGGCAGCAATTGCTTGTGCATTTTGCAAGTGCAAAAGTATGGCAGCTGCAAATGCTCAAGTAGGCGTTTGTTCATTTAACAAGGCTGGGCAGATTTGGATGAGTTTATGCAAAAAAATATTCGGCTTGGCTATAAGAAGGACGTCCTCTACCCCCACCAGGTGCTAATCACACTGGGTATTGTGACCAGAGAAAAGTCATATCCACCAGAGAAGAATCATCACAAGGTCATGTACAAGGGTAATAATGACCTGTAAGTATAATCAACCACTTAACTGGTTACTGTTATGGTGTGCATTATAGAACTGTCATGCTATGGTCAACATCCTTATTATTGTATGGCATACTGACATTCATTCTTTGACTTTAGAAAAAAAAAAAAAATCTGCACACAAGACAAAAAAAAGTTGCTGACCCATGCTCTATCATCCTTTTACTGCAGTTTTCTGGCATAGAGGGAATGATGAATTTTTCCCATACAGTATACTTTCACAGTGTAGGTAGAAAAAGTTAGTGAACCTCTGTGTTAATAACGTCTCTGAAATTCAAACTGGCAAGAGGGGTTTCAGTTGAGACCCCCCTAAACTTTTACAACTTTTGTATTTCTTAAAGGTGAATTTATCAGAAAGATAAGGAAAGGTGGCTAAAGCTTCTAATGACTTGGCTTCCTGCATACCTGGATATATTTTCACCTTAGTCTTCAGGTGAATTCAGGTCTGTAAGGACAAGTCTGTCACTTGAAGGTTTAACCTCCTATCCTTATGTGCTCTGTGTATTGGACTGCTAATGCCCAGATGTTAGAATTGCTTTCAGATACACGAAGTGCTGCAATAACCGTAAAAATAAACATTTTTTTTTAAAATAAAATATCACATTTACAATTATCACCTGCACTAGTGATTTATGAAATAAACAAAGTTTAGCATAAAAGTTTTAGAACTTTAGGTGTACTTTAAGGAAATGAGATTGAAAGTGTAGGTCTCACAGGACCTTTGCCTAATAACTAAAAACACACATTTCCTGGTAATGGTATTTTTTTTTTAATTTTAGCTTTGTACTTTTCTGCAGATGGCTGAGAACCTGAAATGTCCTTTCAGGCAAGGTATGCGACTGGAGGCCGTTGATAAATTCCACATATCTCGTATGCTGTTAGCAGTGGTTGATACCGTGATTGGAGGACGGCTGAGACTTGTATATGAAGATGGAGACAGTAATGTGCACCTATGGTGTCATATGAATAGCCCTATTATTCATCCCATTGGTTGGTCTCGTAGAGTTGGCCACAAAATCAAGTTTGTAGGTAAGTGGTCTGCATTCAATTTTCAATTTGTAATAACATTATCATTATGAAAGGGATAGCAGTGACTTGAATGAATCCCTTGTTTAGCTAATAACTCATTTCCTTTCATGTTAACCTTTCTGAGATCTATTTGGCCCAGAAAACAATTCTTTTGGTAGTTGCAGTAGCCAGTGTGTCTCACAGAGAGGACAGAGAGCATAACCTAGGAAGAGCAATTCCTTAGATTATATTAAAGGGGTATTCACTCTCTATATTAGATCTGTGGGGGTCCAACACCTGGGATTCCTGTAGATAACATGGATGAAAATCCCTGTTATATGGTGGGTATTTTTGTTATTACAAGGCAAGCCTTATGTTTCTTTTGGTCTTGTAGTGCATGTCTAATTGTGTGTATATATAATGATGTTATATATATATCACTGCACTCAATGCATTTTTATGGCCCTATTTTTGCTTTAGTAGTTATTGTGCATGTATGTATTTTGGCCAGATGGTGTATAATTATTATATATATATATATATATATATATATATATATATATATATATAATTTATTACTATTTATTCTTAAAATAAAAAATCAAGGGCACCTATACTTATACGTGCCCTTGATTTTTGATTTTAAGAATATTAATGTGTTTATTTTAAGATTTGTCTGCACTTGAGAAAGGGCATTAAGGCCCGGAATGTGTCGTGCTTTATAAAGTCTGTTGTACTGTGGATGGGTGAGCGCTGGTTCTTGGCTATTCCTCTGGTGGTGACAGTAGTGTTATTGGAGGTTGTAGGCCTTCCTGAATAGGGGAGTCTTCAGGGCCTTCTTGAAGCCTGTGATTGTGGGGGTCAGTTTTATGTGTCTTGGTAAGGAGTTCCAGAGTATGGGGGATGCATGGGAGATATCTTGGAGACGGTTGTGATAAGTGCAGAGCGGAGTAGGAGGTGTTTGTAGAATCGGAGGTTGCGTGTGGGCAGGTAGCGGGAGATTAAGTCAGAGGAGGCCACATGGAGAAGGATGTTACAGTAGTCTAAGCAGGGGATTATGAGGGTATGGACTAGCATCTTTGTAGTATCAGGGGTGAGGAAGGAGCAGATTCAATGGATGTTCTTGAGTTGGAGGCATTGAAGGTTTGGATGTGACTGATGGACTGATATTTATACACTATATTCTGAACACACAGGAATTGATATGACACACTTTATTGGATTCTAAAAGGAGGGACAGAGAAGTTTGCATTATTGTTGCACAGGCTGCGGGAGGCTTGGTGTCAATATAATTGGCCAACCTCATCCAGATATTTTAGCGACTATAGTGGGAAATGGAGTGAGAAGGGGGGGGGGAAGGAATTGTGCCCGTTGGCTTAGACCAGGCAACTATAATGAAAATAATTGATAATGTCTTCAAGATAAGAAGTCATAAGAAGTGAATATTGGCTGGACGTCTCCTCATTCCCTTAACAGTACTTTCTAATGCCAATTGAGCATACAATCATGGCTGAATCTTCAGCTTAAAGTGAGAATTACAATAAGGATGAGACCAAACAAGACCCTTCAATGATAGAGTTGATCAGTAAGAGAGAGAAGATTTAAGAGACTTGGACATTAAAAAAATTCAAGAAAATGCTGTTTGTGTAGATATGCTAATCATTTTGGATAAATATCATTGGAAGTGACCTTTTTTCATGTGTCTTGATGTGTGTGAATTATTCTATATTGATATACTAATCATTATGTATTAATATGTCATAGATGAAAAGAAAAGTGAATTATCCTCTCACCCAGCACTCCGTAAAGTATATTGTGATGGTGTTCCACATCTCTTTAAATCGGTATGTTCTATTCTCTTTGCTGAGGTGTTCCATTGGTTCTAATTAGGGACAAGGGGTATCGGGATTCTCTTTAATGTTTGGGATGTGGGGAAGTTAGCTTGATGGAAGCAGTGGTGTGGACTCAAACAGTTCAGCAAACTGGTTTATTTAGAAAAAAACAGGAAAATAAATAAACCTTAACTTCAAGCACAAAATGAGCAAATTAAAATACAGCCTTAACTTCAGGCAAAAACAAAATAAAAAACCTGCCCGTCTGAGCGACTAACTAAACAGAACTGATAACCTAACTATACATGTAGCTTACTTTCAGCCACATGAATAAAACAAGTGCAATATTGTCTCACTGGACTGAGGGTGACAGGACAGAACGATACACCTCCTTTCACTCCGTAGAACTGCACTTGAATGCGGGATCTGCAGCCATTTTCTGGCCCAGTAATGAGCCAAGGATCTACACCTGGGCTGAGGCTTACTCCAGATCCGCCCTGGACCACACATATGTCAGAAACCTGGGACTGATATATCTGGACTCCAGCACTCTGCCTGTCACCTTCTCACAGGGGTTTAAATTGTACTTTGTAAGGGTACCGTTTAGGTTATGTTCACTCAGCGGAGAACGAAGAGGAATTCCTCATTTTCTGCCAAAAGCATTTTTGCGTGCAGTCAGCTACGACTGGATTCTGATGCAGGGTATTAGCATTCTCTTGCGGTCTTCCGCTGCTGATTAGCAGTGAGTCTCAAGTCGCGGATTCCACGGCTGGATCACTTGCGTTTTTCCACATTCTGCTGTGATCTCTGCCTCCTATTCAAATCAATTTTTTTGCACGGTGAGATTTACTTACTTCATATATATATCATTATGGTGAACATCTATTGTTTTAGATCACTTTTTATAAAAAAAAATTTATGGGAGGTGAAAGCCAGCTTATTTTTTTTTCCTGCTACAGGAAAAATCTATAAAAAAAAAAATTATATATACCGTATTTTCCGGACTATAAGCCGCACATAAAAACCTACGATTTCCTCAGAAATCGTAAGTGCGGCTTATAGTCCGGTGCGGCTTATATATGGATGGAAGCGGCGGCAAAGACTGCGTACCGCTTCCATACATACATAAAAGGCACCGTAAGGGTGCATTCACACTACCGAACGCCGGCGTGTATCACAGCCGTATACGCCGGCGTTACAGCAGGGCTGCCGGACACTTCCTATTCATTTCTATGGGAGCAGGCATGCGAGCGCTCCCTATAGAAATGAATGGAAAAAAGCAGTCCATTCATTTCTATGGGGAGCGCTCGCATGTCGGCTCCCATAGAAATGAATAGGAAGTGTCCGGCAGCCCTGCTGTCACGCCGGCCTGAAACAGAACGTGAAACTTACCCAGCGGTGCAGGGCGGGCGGGCTGGCATTCAGGCCTCCTCTGCCTCCGATGTTCCGTCCTTCTCCTCCGGCGCTCGCTGATAATGGCCGGGGCGCATGCGCAATATCATAATGCTTCTACTGCGCATGTGCCCTGGCCATTATCAGCTTGCGAGCGCCGGAGGAGGACGGAACATCGGAGGAAGAGGAGGCCTGAATGCCCGCCCACCCTACACCGCTCGGTAAGTTTCACATTCTGTTTCAGGCTTTTATTTTAAAACGGGGGGGGGGGGGGGGTAGTTTAACATAACGTTTACGGTTGGGCTCTATCAGCATGATTTTGCTGATAGAGCCCCTCCTCGCCTGCCGAGCGCTTCCAATAGAAGCGGCTGGCACGCGGGGGGTTAAGCGGCCGCTGGCAAAGTCTGCCTGCCGCCGCTTTCAATAAGATATAATGCGCACCGGACTGCGGCTTATAGTCCGGTGCGCCTTATATATGAACCGAGACGGACTATAAGGCGCTCATGGGCAATGCGGCTTATAGTCCAGTGCGCCTTATAGTCCGTAAAATACGGTATATATTAGAAGTTGGTAGACTGGATGTTTTCTGAAAAGGATACCTATACATTATATATATATATATATATATATATATAATGTTTTTTATACTTTATATTTGTATTTTTATGAGTGTTATATTCTTAGGTTATTATACCAGATGACCTTGACCTTACAAGTAGCATACAGGATTCTATTTGTCTATGCATAGCATAGACAAATAAATATATTAGACTTTTGACTGAATTTGTGGCTTGAAGGTGAGTTCTGAGTCAAAGTCAACCCCAAGACAGTGGGTATACTGCCAGAGTGTAATAGTAAGACCACAGACCGAAATGAAATTATCAGGGTTAGGTTGGTTAGATCAGTGGTCCGCAACCTTTTTTCCACCAGGGACCAGTGTCAGCAAGACAATTATACTATGGCCCTGTGGGGGCGGGAAGGGGTGTGGTTGGGGGCAGGGAAGGGGTGTGGTTCGGGGCGGGGTTAAGCATGGGGGTGTAGATTACTGATGACGGACACTGCAGGTTATGAAGATGGCTACTGATGACAGACACTGTTATGAAGATGGATACTGATGACGGCTGTCACTCCTAATGCTGCTATTAACTTCACTACAGCCTCACTACAGCTACATTACATGTCACAGGGACAAGTGACGTGTAATGTAGTTGCCCAAAGTTTGGTAGGCGAGTGCGGAGTGGAGTCAAGACCCGCTGCATGTCCTGCATAGTACTAGAATCCCGGACATACAACGGGTCCCGGCTCAACCCCGCACTTTGCTCACCTTATCCCGATGAGCAACAACCAAGCATCAGCTGCTGACTCCTCGTCACCGGTATGCGGACCGGTGCAACATGCCCCACTGCCTGGTACTGGTCCACGGACCGGCGGTTGGGGACCCCTGGGTTAAATGATGTAGGAAACACACAAAATGTATTTTGAAAGATTCAGTTTCAGTAAAGAGAAAACATGATGTTAGAGACAGCAGAGGGACAGTCACTGGTCTTCTGTAGTAGTGCTGAAGTGATATCTCGGGATGAGGTATATAGCTGGGTGTCATCAGAATAAAGTTTTTATTGAAAGCCAAATCTGCGGATGGTTTGTCCAATAGGGGTTGTGTAGACTGAGAAGAGGAGGGGGCTTTGGACTAAGCACTGAGGAACCCCAACAGCAAGGGGGAGGAGTTGGTAGTCTACAGTGTCAAATGCTGCTGAGAGATCCTGGAGAATAAGAAGTGAATAGTTCTGTTTAGCATTAAAACAGTTTATTTTATATCAGCTTTGAAAAATGGTTTTAAAAGACTCAATTTATCTTTGTTCTAGTTTTTAGTTAATTTTTGGGTATTTCATTCTGTATGCATAGAGACTCTCCAAAAAAAGAAAAAAAAAATAGTAAACTTGAAAAAACTCTGTATTGATGTCCTGGATATTTTTTTGTATAGTTAGAGCTACTCTTGAGGTGAATGATATCATGTGATTGACAATTGGATATGTGATGTAAAAAGCTAATAAATCTGTTATATTTCTGTATGTCTTTCAGCTGAGAATTGTTTATCCAAAAGGTATCTGGTTTGAGGAAGGGATGAAACTTGAAGCTATTGACCCTCTTAATCTTGGTAACATATGTGTAGCTACAGTGTGGAAAGTAAGTGATTTTCACAATATAAGGCAATTATCCAAGAATATAAAAATGTGGGTAAAGGCAAACAATGTGATAAAATAACCTCTCACTGAAATTGCTGAAAGCAAAATCAAAATTTTACTTTTATTGATATACATTAAAAAAGTGTCTCAAACCTATCCCCTTTATTCATCCCCCTAAATCATGAAATTTGCACAAAGGAGATTATTATAAATAGGAATAGCACAAACAATCTGGAGTCTATTATGCCCGAGCAGAAGACTTCTAGACTAAATAATCCTAACTGTGTGTGCAAAATCGGGTAAAGTGACAGAATATATATATATTGTGAGAAAGGTAGCTCAATAGCAGCAATGGTGCGGACCCAACCAATCATAGACAGGGACATAATGTCTACAAACAGGTTTGTTTGGAAAAGCAGCAAAATAAATAAACCTTCAGTTCAGGTACAGAATAAGTAAAAATAAAATACAGCCTCAACTTCAGGCAAAATAACGTCAAACCAAACCCTGCTTGTCCAAGCACTAACTAAACAGTAAAAAAACCTAACTATACATGTAGCTTACTATCAACCACACAAGCAAAAAAAAAAGTAGCACAGTCTCACCAGACTCTCAGTATTTCAGGACAGACCCAGGCGCTTCCTCTCGCTTCCAGGATCTCCCTGAAGTGTAGGCTCTGCTGCCTTTTATGGTCCAGTAACGAGCCTAAGGCCCACACCTGGGCTGAAGCCCACACAAGACCTGAACTGGGCGAGATATACCGTGATTCCAGCTCTCTGCCTGTTACCTTCTCACAATTTATATTATGTTCGCATATATGACAAAATAAAAAAATTGCATGCTATGAGCGTATTGATGTGTTATCCCCTATTTGTAAATGGGGTCTATCAGGTCTCTAAGTGTGGAGAAACATACTATGCATATCTGGGGAAAATGTAGCATCTGGGCAAAACACAAGGACGTGCAATAGGAATAAAATCAGAGCTCATGTGCTAAACAGAGCAGTCTGCAATCCTAATAAACCTACAGATGCTTTGTACAGAATGTAGAAATATGCAATCACATAATATCATGCTCATACCAGAATACTCATACCCAGAATGTATGTGAAAGTGAAACAAATTTCTCAAACAACTTATATAATATGTGTAAAGGAAACATATACACGCCACAATAACTAATGGATCAAAAACCAAGTTCAAAATAATGTAAATGGTGAAAAATATATAGGTAAAGTGAAATACGAGGCATGCAAAAAATTCAATATATAGGTCTACAACCAATCCAATCAAAATGCACCACTGGCCACCTCTACATGAGGCAACAAATATTTAGTGGGTACTTAAGAATGTTGTGTAAAAATGTGGAAAGCCATGGAAGTGAGGAAACATAAAATGGCTGAAGGCTGAGGCCACACGTCATGGAAATGCATTTTTTTTGTTGTTGGAGATTCTGCTGCGTTTTTTTTTTTAGCCAAAGCTAAGAATGCCTACCAAAGTATTTGGGAATATATGGGAATCTCTTTATATACCTTTTACCTACCTTCCACTCAATTCACGCCTGACTTTGGCTCAAAAAAACCGCAGCAAAGTCTTCAACAAAAAAAGTTATATCTCCACAAAGTGGAGCCGCAGCCTAAGGGAGTTGCTCTCTTAAAGAAGTTTTCCAGAATTTAAATATTGATAATATTTCCTTAGGATTGTTAATCAATATCAAATGTTTCCAACACATGGCACTAACACTTGAGCATTGCTTCCGATTCACCATCCAGTGATGCTATTTTAATCAGTTACATGGCCTGTTTTTATCTCAGTCCTATTCAATTATATAGGGCCTGAGCTGCAATAAAAGTGGTGGTGTGATTGGTAAGCAATGAAAAGACTGTAGTACTCATCTGAACATTGCAGCTTCTGAAAGCAGCTGATCGGGGATTACACACATTTTCTGGTAAATTTTCCTATGGACATTTCATCAGTATTGCAATCCTGTAAAAACCCTTTAAGGCAATCCATCCAGGAAAACTCTAAAACCTTGTTGTCCTAGAAAATCAACTGCAGACAGACCCACAGGGTGGTTGGGGGTTACAGCAGGCAGACCATATAATGGCTGGGGGTTACAACAGGCACCTATGGCACTGCAGGGGGTTACAGGAAGCTTCAAAGCAGTAATAGAAACCCTGAAAGTAAAAGCCTGAAGAACCTTCTACGCCATCAGATGACAACTGTACCACCTCAAACCACCGGTGAGGGTCTGGCTGAAGATATTTGACGCAGTCGTCTCCCTGATTTTTCTCTATGGCAGTGAGGTTTGGGGTCCAGCCACCTACCCAGACCAGCCAAAATGGGACTCTAGCCCAACAGAGACCTTCCACGTGGAGTTCTACAAATACCTGCTCCATGTCCATCGCAACACCCCCAACATGGCCTGCAGGGCAGAGCTAGGCAGACTCCCCCTATGGCTCACCATACAGAAGAGGGCAGGTGCACAATACATTTATTTTAGCTATCACAGTTACTTTTCTAATTCTCAGATTCTGTTTTCTCACTGCATATTCTTATTGATAGGTTATTTACATGTAAGTAATTGTCCTTTTTTCCCAGGTACTGCTGGAAGGCTATTTGATGGTGGGCATGGACAGTAATCCATCTGCAGATGATTCACAATGGTTTTGCTATCATGCAACATCAAGCTCCATTTTTCCTGTAGGATTCTGTGAAAAAAACAACATTGAGCTCACGCTTCCTAAGGGTATTCCTTATAAAAAATATTATGGATTTAATTCACAAAGATGAGTAGAAACCCTAGAGGACCTGTCATCAGGGCTGAAAATCCCTGTGAGATACATCTGAGCATTATGATGTTTTGTTTTTTCAAATCCATTCTGCCATTCCAGAAATATAAGCCTTTGTAGTGCTGATGCAAATTAGGTTAAGATGGGCGGTAACACTGATTTCTCTGGGGTGGGGTCTTTGTGTGCAATATGTCATGCAGTGTTACCGCAATCTTCACTGGTATACCCTAATTCACCTCAACATTGAAAGAGTTCATACTTGACCCCACAATGCTCATTGTGACTGCACTTATAAAATGATACATCTCACTGGGCTTTTCCGACTGAGTGACAGTGCTCTTTAAAGGGGTATTCCATCTACATAATTATTTTTTAATTTGTAGATGATTAAAAGTTAAACATTTTTGCAAATGTAAGTAATTAAAAATTCTGCAGAGTTTTAAAGGATTTTCCCAGGGAACCTGTCTGTAAGGCTCTCTCTATATTATGTATCGTTGTCTTTTAGGACCCAGTTTTAATTTTCTTACTACAGTGATGTAACTGGTCATTGATCATTGTATTGCCGTCTATGGGCCATTCTGTATATTAGTATTACGGCTGGTCATAGACCCAGCCGCAATACTAATATAGCCGTGACAGGTCTGGGAGCCGCGTAGGAGCCGGCCTGCAACTTCACAGGTATGGGGCCGGTGGGGACCGGCCCCGGGGGAGAAGGGGCCACCGATACTGACCCGGCATCCGCTGTACTAGAGAGGCGGATGCCGGCGAGGGATAGAAGCTGGCACAGGTGCCGGGGCCTGAGACATCGCTACGCTCCTCTGCCCTGCATGAAACTAGCGGCGGGGGGACGGAGGAGCGGAATAGCATCACTCCTCCCGCTGCTGGCTTCATGCAGGGCAGAGGAACGTAGCAATGTCTCAGGCCCCGGCGTCTATCCCTTGCCGGCATCCGCCTCTCTATTAGAGCGGATGCCAGGCGCCACATTCGGACTATAAGACGCACCCTTCTTTTCCCCCCAAATTTGGGGAAAAAAAGTGCGTCTTATAGTCTGAAAAATACGGTAATATGGACAACTGTCTCATACACAGATGAAATTCAGGTTTTTAGTTTGCTGTTCATGAATTGTAACCCCCTACACTTTGCTTAGCTTCAAATAAATTGAATTTGTAAAGAATATAATGTAAGCCTAATTTAAAGGGAATGTGTCACCAGGAAATGACCTGTCGGTGTCCGACAGCTAGTGTCCATAGCTAATGTCCACGCAAGATTTTAGCAACGAACACTAGCTGTGTCCCTTTCCACTTTCCATTATTTTAAATGGGATATTACGTTGTGTCCTTAAGTGTCCGTTTACAACCATGTCCGATTTTTTTAAAATATATTTAACATAAAACTTTGTTAAAGTAATAGTTCATTTTCTGGCGACACATTCCCTTTAAGCATGCATTTACAACTGGAGGTACTAAATGACTTACACTTAGTCATACAAACTACATATTAAACATTCACTGTATACGTGTGTATATGTTGCTTCTTTAACAGGATATACTATTGAAGAGTTTTCTTGGGAAAGCTATCTGGAGCAAACTAATTCCAAAGCTGCTCCGGCAATGCTATTTAACACTGTAAGTATGTTGTGTGTGTATGTGTTCATGTGGGTATCCGTAGTAAACAGGAAAACATTTATAGTAATTTATTTTATTGTATATTTTATTTATACATTATATTCCTTATCCGAAATAAGAAATTATATTAAAAATAAAAAAGCATCAACTAGATCTTTCCATTTCAGGATCCCCCTAATCACGGTTTTAGACCAGGTATGAAGCTCGAAGCTGTGGATCTAATGGAACCCCATTTGATTTGTGTGGCTACTGTAGTGCGAGTGGTGCAAAGACTCCTCCGTATTCACTTTGATGGATGGGATGATGATTATGATCAATGGGCAGACTGTGAATCACCAGACATCTATCCAGTTGGTTGGTGTGAGTTGACTGGATACCAGCTTCAGCCTCCTGTAGCAGAAGGTATTATGATTTACCCTTATTATAATGTATGCTGCCATATGTATCAGTTACAGAATTATTTGTATACAAACTAAGAATACTGCACGTTACATGTATTTCCAGTGTTCCTCTGCACAGAACAGCATTTTACATTATGCATTCTCCTATTCTGGTATTCGGATACATGCTGTATAGCAAAATTACATTCTTATGGCTTATGCTTGGTGCATAGGAGATTATTGAGACATCAGGGAATCCATCTGATATTTACTTCTGATGTGCAGAAAAACTATAATCATTAGTTAGTCTACAGGGCCTCGGAAAGCCTGCCTTCGCCTACAGAGCAGTGCCATGTGGGGTGTAAAACGTAAAGCTGCAATTTTTGTCACCACATCTTCTATGCCCTAAAATTGGGATTTTCATGATTATGTATTTTTTTTGCTGCAAAATCAATGATCATTTACCTCCACTGTTTTTGAAATGATGACTTTCAGAGGTAAATATTTTTCTTCGTCTCTTCAAGTTCATGAAGGTTGACTCCATACTTCTGTCTTGGCAGAAAATAGCCTAAGTACTCCTCGTACTTTGGTTTCATTAGAATACAGTATAGCTAGCAGCATATGATAGAAGTGTAATAAAAGAAAGGTAAGATATAGAATGTTTAACAAACCTAGTTCAGCCAACTAAACAAGCCTTGAACAGTTTTTATCAAATTTCTATTAATTAGTTTTTGAATGTCTAAAATCTGTCATCCAAAATATGAAAACTATTCCTTTAAAGAGGTTGTCCATAAATTTCAGTAATTGGGAAGAAGGTGGGGGAAGGTGAAATATTTAAATGAAATAAATAAATAAAAATCATACTCTCCAGTCCCCAGCGCTCTGGTGTCTGCCATATGATGTCATCTTTCCTGTGGCTGGTAAGGCCATTCCTGTAGCTTACGCTGGCAAAGGCATGGAGCATGCTGGACTGGACAGTGGCGGTAGATACAAGCACCAGGAACAGGTAAGTATGGTTTATAAAGAAGGGCAAAAAAAGGTTTCACCTTCCCCAGCTTCCTCTCTGAGTTCAGAAATTCCAGGACAACCCCTTTAAAGGACATATTTATTTATGCATTTTGCATTATGTTGTTAATGTATCATTCAGTTACATCATTCTGGCACACATTAATTAAAGGGTTTGTCCACAAATGATTTTTTTTAAGGACTATTTTTGGGATAGGCTATAAATATCTGATATATGGGGGTGGGGCTGACAGGTGGGCCCCAGCATGGATCAACTATACAGGGCCGCTTCCATCACCTTTACTATACACAACATTGGGCCAGAAGCAGTTGGCTCTGTGATTTGTATAGTGGCCAATCGTTGGTAATGCAGCTCAGATCCCACTATAGTCAGTAGAGCAGTATACAGGAACCTGAGCCAACTGTTCCCCGCCTGTCCAGCTGCCGGTAGGCCTCCCACCAATCAGATATTTATGGCCTATCCTAAGGATGGGCAATAAAAAATAAATACTGAACAGCCCCTTTAACTTGTGTTAAAAATTGTGCAGTAAAAGAAAGGCCCTGAACTACATGGACAATTGCAAATGTATGGAATCCAGGAAAAAAATTACTTTGCCACAAAAAAACTTAATGTTAAGCCGTGAGCACAAAATCTCTAAAAAAGTGTCTGTCTGGTCATTTAGAACTGGTCAATCTGTTTACATTTGTATCAGCGGTAAATTCTATCAGATTTCACTGGAATAATAGTGTGGCATCCATTAATATTCTCAGCTAAAAAAAACAATGCGCTCGGCAAATCCCAGTTGTCCTGAATAGTCCTATGAAATACATTGTATAACAGATACTGCAAATTGTTATGATCTCTCTAGTTTTGGAGATCTATTTCCATGTCTCATTTATTGTAACTTATATTTGTGAGATCCCCAAATACTGTACCATAACCCAAGGTAAATTCTAGATAAACCTCTTTAAACAGAGTTACTTATTAGTTTATCTGAGTCTTTCAATGTTCTTCCATATCATGCTGTGTCATTCTATTCTGTTTATAGAACAGCCTGAAGAGATACAAAAACCTAAAGAAATAAAGAAAAAAAAGAAGATTTTTGGAAAGAGACGTAAGTATTTATCTGTGTCCTTTCTACCAAAGTGGGTTGTAAAAAAGACAAACCAATATTATTTACCAACTAATACATTTTAACACAGCTTCAATTGTAAAAAAGTATGTATGCTTGCAGTTCTATATGATGTATCCTAAAATCCACCCTGCCACTTGTGCGTACTTGTAGCATGTCCTATAATCCACCCTGCAGCTTGTACATACTTTTTGGAATAGATACAACAGAAGTTTCAAACCAGGCCTATGAATGGTTACTATGGTGGCCGATAGTATATACATTCCTGGACAGTATATAAGAGTAGAGGAGTTATTTTCAGTGTCCCTGTATTTTTTAGAGGGAGATATTTCTTTGCTAGGTGTAGGGGGTCAGAGGAGATAACATAGTCTCTTGCACTGAGTTTACTGGATGACTGTCACCTCCTGTATGCACTGGTAACTCTCCTTTTGCAAATGATGTAGAATTGATGTTTGGAGATGACCTTTCGTAGACAGATGAACAGTTTCTTCTTTAAGGTCAAGGCTGATGTTGTTTCACCTTGGCATGAGGTAGGTTCATGCCTTAGTGCTTCAGGACACCAAAGTGCAAAAAGGTCTGCTTAAGAGTGCGCTGAATTCAGCCTTACTATCGGCTTTCCCGATCTGTGCCCTGGGTAAATCGCTATCGGTCCCGGTACAGTAGTGCTTTATAGTCAGAAGGGCGTTCCTGACAGTCAGTCAGGTACGTCCTTCTCCACAGCAGCGCCTATCGAGCTGTACAATGTGAGCGGGGAGGAACGCCTCCCTCCCCTCCTGATAATACTCGTCTATGTATGAGCACTGTGAGTAGAGGGAGGGGGCGTTCCTCCCCGCTCACATTGTATAGCGCGATAGGCGCTGCTGTGGAGAAGGACGTACCTGACTGACTCTCAGGACCGCCCTTCTGACTGTAAAGAGCTACGGTACCGGGACCGATAGTGCTTTACCCAGGGCACAGATCGGGAAAGCCAATAGTGCGCTGAATTCAGCGCACTGTCAGCTTTCCAGCAGTATATAAAACTGCCTGTGCCTAATCTGATGAAAGGTCCTCCTTAACACATATGACCACTATATAGCTTTATAGAGACACTTCTTTATGTTTAAAGGGAGTCCGTCACCAGCAAAGTCAATATCAAACTAATCACACTACCTTGTAGGCTGCTTCTGCACTTTCCAAAGATGCTGTTCTTGTTCTGCATTGCAGCTTCACTTTTATTCATATGCTAATTAGCTGAAAAGGGCTTTAGGGTGGAAGGGGGTGTATTTTTCAACTTGGTTTCTGAATGTTGGTTTACCTCTTTGGGGAGAAAATAACTACATACTGAAATCTGTTCTATCATCTTAGGTTTTTTTTTTCACTAGAAGTTCTTTATACAAGGCAGTGAAGATCACACAATTGTAGCGTAGGCTATGAGAAATAACATAGAAGCAGGTTGTACTTTCTTTTTTCCTGGACTGTTCCCTTGAGAGGTTCCTTAGCAGACAAGGAGTCAACAATCCTTGCCAAAATAACAAATAATTCTGAAGCAAACCAGTTATCAGGATATTGTTCCCTTTTTGTGTCACTTGTATCAGTCATGGTAGGAGGATGGTGGCAAAAAATTGTAGAGAAGACGTAGTGTCATATTTGTGTCCTTTCTGCATCCAAATTATTGGTAACTACTTTTTATTTAATTTAGGCAAGAAGAGAGCTTGTAGGAAGATGGGAGCTGTGGACAGCGGAGAGGCTTCACTTTCTCTTGCTCCTTTGGAAGCCACAAGTAAGATTATTTCAATAGTTTGTTTATTCATTTACCCATTGGGGTTAGTATATTAAATCTAAAAAAAAAAGATCGGTATTGAAAGTGTTTTAGTATTGTATAGTATGTCATTGTAGTGCACAATGTTTTACACGGTATAATGAGCTGGATATTATGGCTGTGCACGTAGCACCACCATTTTCTTCAGATGTGTTCATGAAAATGAGTGATTTTTACAAATAATATGAATACAGCTATCATTGTATTAGGTACTGTATTATAAAATATGCTATGGATAGATACAGGCATAAAGCATAGTGGCTCAGTGGTTAGCACTGCAGCGCTGGACTCCTACGTTCGAATCCAACCAAGGACAATATCTGCATGGAGTTTGTATGTTTGCGTGGGTTTCCTCCGGGTACACTGGTTTCCTCCCACACTCCAAAGATTTACTGACAAAGAATGTACATTATGAGCCCAATATGGGACAGTGCTTAACAATTTCTATAAAAGCACTGCAGAATATGGTGGCACAAATAGAAATAAATACATAAATAATAAAGATCTCAGCAGATTATATGGAACAAAAAAATTGCAGGGTTCTGTTCAGGAGTTGAGGTTATGGTTACTACGGCGGCTGCAGGGAGCGCACACAGAACCTGTGTGCGCACCATGCCCTGCGAGTGTCAAGCGTATGTTACCACTGACAATTCCCTTTAACACCCGTGGTCGGAACCAAGTCCTATCGCGGGTGTTAACCCCTGAGATGCTGGCGGTCAAAAATGACCGCCGGCATCTCAGGGGTTTTGTTATATAATGGCCCCGATCGGCACTACCTGCAACGGTTTCGGGGGGTGCCGGTGTTGGTAATGGGGAGCCTGGGGTCTGATCAGTGACTCCGGGTCTGCCCCATCACTTCCCGCTCCATGTACCTGGTTGATCCTGCCAAAAAGGAAGCTGTCAGCCCCGTGCATCTACACAGGCTGACAGCTTTGTGTACACTGCAATACATGTGTATTGCAGCGTACATCTAGTTAAGCAGAGATCAGAAGATCACTGCTTCAATCCCCCATGGGGACAGAAAAAAAAAGTTATAAAAAAAAGTTTAAGCTTAAAATAAATTAGAAAGAAATAAAGCCCCAAAAATCCCATTTTCCCATGTAAAATGTTTTATGTAAAATAAAGAAAAATATTAAGAAAATTACATATTTGGTATCACCGCGTCCGTAATAACCTCAACAATAAAATGAAAACATTATTTAACCCGAATGGCGAACATCATAAAAAAAATTAAAAAAAAGTAGAAAACCGGACAAAATAATTATTATTCACCACCTTTGCCTTTACAAAATGTTCAATAAAAAGTAATCAAATGGTCAAATGAAAACCAAAATGGTACCAATAAAAAGCAGAGGTCATCCTGCAAAAAATAAGCTCTCAACCAGCTCTGTCTACCGGAAAATAAAAATGTTATGCCTTTCAGAAGATGGCGATGCAAAAATAATAGATTTTTTTCCCCTAAATTGAATTTTATTCTGCACAAATAGCAACGCATTAAAAAATAATATAAATGAGGTATCGCCATAATCGTAGCGATCCGCAGAATAAAGGTAACATGTTACATATGCTGTATGCTGCACAGGAAAAAAAAAATGCTAAAAAGCAATGCCAGAATTGATGTTTCCTTTTACATCCCACCCAGAAAGAGTTAAAATGTAGTGAATAAGTTACAGGCACCCCAAAATGGTGGCATTGAAAAGCACATCTAATACCGCAAACACCAAGCCCTCATATGGCCACATTGCCAGAATGAGCAATGAGAGAGAATACACCAGCGTTGATTCCCCCCCCAGAATGCCCCTCTTTCCCGTCCGTGTCATAGGAGCTAGTGGGAACATAGAATGGGATTTGGTGTGCCCAATTTACTCTGCACAGCTTACATATTCACTTCGGGGTTACTAATGCTCACTACATCACTTGATAAATTCTTTGAGGGGTGCGGTTTTCAAAACAGGGTCACTTTCAAGAGGTTTCCACCGTTTTCACACCTCAAGGGCTTTGTAAATGTGACATGGTTCCTGAAACTGCTCACAGCCAGATCTGCCTTCTAAAAGCTCCTTGGCGCGCCTTCCCTTCTGCGTCTCGCTGTGCTTCCATATATTAGTTTACACCCACAAGTGTGGTACTATGGTAGTTGGGAGAACTTGCATAACAAATTGTGGGATGCGTTTTCTCCTTTAACCCCTTGTGAATGTGCAAATTCTAGGGCTAAACAAAAATATTAGTAAAATAAAATCAAATATGTAAATTTTACCTCCATTTTGTCTTAAATCCTGTTAAGCACTTAAAAGGTTATAGGTATATGTTGTTTTGGCTTATTTAAGGGGTGCAGTTTTGAAAATGGGGTGATTTATGGGGGGTTTAATACAAGGGTCTTTCAAAACCCCTTCATAACTGGATTAGTCCCTTAAAAAATGGGTTTTTAAAATTTTGAATATTGTTGTTTCACTTGTAAACCTTATAATGTCTGTAAAAAATAAAAGGGCGACTAAAGTTTGATGCCGACATAAAGCAGAGATCTGGGACATGAGATTTATGATATAATTTTGGATGTGAATCCTCTTGGGGGTTCCCTAACAGCATGTCACCTTTAGGGACCCCCCCGTAGTGGCGATCACTGCGGCTGGCCGGTGTAATTAGACCAGTCAGCATGTCACTTTTAGAGGACCCCCAAGAGGATTCACATCCCCCTCTGCAGCTCCCTGAGCCCCCTCCCCAAGCCGCCGATGTCTCATACAGAAGCTGCGGCTGACTGGTCTAATCACACCGGCCAGCCGCAGCGATCGCCGCTACAAGGGGGGTTCCCTAAAGGTGATATGCTGTTAGGGAACAGCATGTCCCCTTTAGAGGACCCCAAACAGCATGTCACCTTTAGGGGACCCCCCCTGTATCGGCGATTGCTGCCATTGGCTGGTCTAATTAGACTATCAGTCGCAGCCTTGGAGGAGGCTGCTAAGTATGCAGCAGTTGACTCTGGTATGGGGAAGTCATCTAAAGGTGTCTAATGGCATGTCACCTTTAGGTGAAACCCCACCCCCACACACCACCATTTATTTTTTCCTCTTCATCCCTTGCACCACATGTGTGTGTGTGGCTTGCGACTGTGAACGCCGTTCAGTGGCATAGCCAACTGTTCAGCATCAGTTCACAATTTTTGGCGCAGAAAGTTTTTTTTTTTTGTTTTTTTTTTTTGTGAAGAAACACAAGCCGTCATCTTCTTGTGTTTCTTCTGTAGTAGAGGGCAAGTAGGTAGTGAGATATATATATATATATATACTCAAATGTGGACCCCACCCCCTGACAATTTTGAGCCGCAGATTCCTGACTTTGTGGGCTGTTCAGGAATCAATTTTGACACTGAGGGCCTTGCAGAAATTGAATTTTTCAAAGTCTTTTTCTCTGAGGATTTTGTAAATCATATGGTGGTCCAAACAAATCTGTATGCTAATCAATTTTTGCCACAGAATCCCACATCATCATTTACTCGGTGGACCCCTGTAGATGCAGCAGAAATTATGTAATTTTGGGTCTTGTGCTGCATATGGGCCTTGTTCATAAACCTGAAATTAGACAGTATTGGAGTGCAGATATTTTGTATGACACTCCAATTTACTGTATGACCATGTCCCGATCTAGGTTTGAGTCCATTCTAAAATTTTTGCATTATAATGATAATGCACAATGTCCACCCCAAACGGACCCAACATTTGACTGTCTATACAAAATTAGACCAATCCTTGAGCATTTTGGCACCAAATTTGCCAAGGCATACACCCACAAAAAAAATTAATTCGTATAGATGAGTCACTTATACATTTTAAAGGGAGGCTTAAATTCCGCCAGTACCACCCCAGCAAAAGGGCAAGGTATGGCATTAAATTGTATAAGTTATGTGAGAGTAGCTCAGGGTACACCCACAGGTTTCGGCTTTGTGAGGGAAAGGACACTAGAATTCAGCCCCCAGAATGTCCCCCCATTCTAGGAATTAGTGGGAAAATTGTGTGGGAGTTGCTGCACCCACTGCTGGACCAGGGTTACCACCTCTATGTGGATAACTTCTATACCAGCATCCCACTTTTTAAGTCCCTTTCTTCCAGAGCTACAGTAGCATGTGGCACTGTTCGTAAAAATCAGAGAGGCCTCCCTAGGTCCCTGCTTGGCCAACCACTCAGGAGGGGTGAGAGCAGGGCACTATGTAGTGAGGACATGATGTTGGTCAGGTATAAGGACAAGAGGGATGTCCTTGTTCTGACAACAATTTATGGAAATGGCAACACCACTGTTTCTGAACGATCAACTGATACCCCCATCCTAAAGCCAGACTGCATCTTGGCATATAATAAGCACATGGGAGTGGTTGATCTTTCAGATCAAGTGCTGAAGCCATACAGTGCCATGAGAAAAACAAAAACATGGTACAAAAAGCTGGCTGTGCACATTGTACAAATGGCACTGTATAATTCTTACGTGCTATTCAAATGTGCAGGCGGGACTGGGACATTCCTTACTTTTGAAGAGGTAATCATCAAGGCCCTAATTTTTGGAAGCCGAGAAGGGGCAGGACCTAGTACTTCTGGAACAGAGGTTACCTGCATTGTTCCAGGGCAGCATTTCCCTGCTAAAGTCCCCCAAACCGCCAAAAAGGGAAGAACCCAAAAAGATGCAGAGTCTGCTCCAAAAGGGGGATACAAAATTACCCAATTTACCATTGTGAAACCTGCCCTGAAAAACCTGGACTCTATGAAGGAATGTTTCAAATTGTACCACACATCCATGAATTATTAGTTCCTTATTCTTGGTACTATAAAATATCAAACAAAACTACTATCCCTCAGTATTCTTCTAGATTAATTATTTCAGGGGTGTAGTTTCCAAAACAGGGTCACATTTCGGGGTATACCCTGTACTTCAGGGTTTATGAAAATGTGACATAGCACCTAAAAACTATTTCAATAATTTTTATCTCCAAATAGCATTCTGTCCCTGCTGTGTGCTCATACAGCCGTAAGATCCACATGTGGGGCATTTCTGTAGTCTGGATAAATTGCTCTGTAGGGTCAGGGTACTCACTATATCCCTTAATTAATTCCTTGAGGGGTGTAATTTCCAAAATGGGGTCACATTTTGGGGGTTCCGCTGTTTTGGCACCTTGGAGGCCCTGCAAGTGCAACATAGGGCCTATTCCAGCAAAATGTGTCCTCCCAAAAGTCAATTAGCACTCTTTCCATTTCAGGCGCTGTCTTGTGCCCGCAGATCAGGGTATCAGCACATATGGGGTATTGTCGTATTCAGGAGAACTTGTGCAACAAAATATGGAGTGCAACCTCTCCGTTAACCCCATTTGAAGATGAAAAATTTGGAGCTAAAGTGACATTTTATTACAAAAAAAGTCATTTTTCATTTTTACGTCTCGATGGAAAAAAAAATCTGCGAAACACCAGTAGGGTCAAAGTGCTGCTATACCCCTTGATAAATTCCTTAAAGGGTGTATTTTCCAAAATGGCGTCATTTGGGGGGGGGGGGGTGCACTGTTCTGGCACTTAAGGAGCACTGCAAATGCAGGATGGTGCCTGAAACAAATTCCAGCAAAATCTACCCTCCAAAATCCCAATTGCACTCCTTTCGTTCTGGACCCTACTGTGCGCCCATACATCAGTTTACATCCACATGTGGGGTATTTTTGTAGTCGTGAGAAAATGTTTTACAAATTTTGGGGTGCATTTTCTCCTTTATCCCCTTGTGGAAATGCCAAAAATGGGGTTAAAGCAACATTTTTTAAGAAAATATGTCTGTCTCCACATTCCAAGCCCATGTGGGGCATTTATGTAGTCAGGAGAACTTGCACAATAAATAATGTGATGCTTTTTCTTCTTTAACCCATTATGAATGTGTACATTTTAGGGCTAAATGAAAATATTAGTAAAAGAAATTGAAATTTGTATATTTCCCCTCCAATTTGTTTTGATTCCCATGAAGCACCTAAAGGGTTAATAAACTTCCTATAAGCAGTTTTGACTTATTTAAGGGATGCAGGTTTGGAAATGTGTTGAGTTATGGGTGTTCCTAATACAGGGTGCTTTCAAAGCCCTTTCAGAACAGAAGTATTCTCTTGAAAAATGGGTTTTAGAAATATTCTTGAAAATTTGGAAAATTGCTGTTTGATTTGTAAGCTTTATAATGTTTACAAACAATACCACAAAATGGTAAATCATCTGGTGTATATTAGCACGAATTAGGGGGCGTTCACACTACCGTCGGTGTCCGACAGGTAGTGTCCACTCCTAGTGTCCGCTCAAAATCTGTCACGGACATTAGGAGCGGACACTAGCTGTGTCCGTGACACCTGTCATTTATTTAAATGGGCATCGGGTGCGTTCTTTTGCACTCCGTGCCCGTCCTTCCCTGTCCGCAAGTGAAGATGTCCGACTTCTCAAGCGGACAGAAAAACCCTGCATGCAGGGTTCCTCTGGACATGTGCAGGATGAAGCACTTACCTTTCCATGGCTGTCCTTTGTAATCTTTCTGTTGCAGCAAAATGAATATATAGTTATAAATGTTTGAAGGCATAAAAAATCACTTGTAAATAAACCCAAGTAGTCCCCGTGGGCAGTGAGCAGCTTCAGCCTAGTCACAATCTCCTGGGTGTGAAAAATATATCATTTGTTAGTGTGGTAAGTTAAAGGGGTTATGCACTTCTAATATTGTTGGTCTAGCTAGGGTAGATCATCAGTGTTAGATATGCAAGGATCTGACACTTGGGACCCCTCGGAGATCAGCTGATCCAGGCAGTGCGTGTCCTGGTAATGTTTAAATCCCAGGAGCCATACTACTCACTCGTTGTGCATGGGACATAAGATTTATCAAGCATTCCCACTACTTTTTCTGACAACAGAAATAAAGACTTTAGTTCAGTACTTGGGGTACATTCTTCATTTGACATGTACCATTCTGTGATTGGAATTTCCTGTGTACATGTGCCTTACCATCCTCCCCCGAGCTAAGGAAAGCATGGTCAACATGAGGTAGTCAAAGCGTGGAGGAGAAACCTGCATGGAATTGCAGACTTTCTTCTTTCAAGGAAATGTCTTTGGCAACTATTGCTGATGCGTGGAAGATGCCTACGGTCGGCTGACTGGTATTTCTTTCTTTTACTGTGGACTGTCTAGCCTAGTCTAGCACATGGATGGCTTCAGACTTCTTCGGGTAGATAGAACACGTGACAATGGTAAGACGAAAGGAGGTGCGATGAAGGATGGGGTACTTTTTGAGACATTTTTGTGCTGCTATACTGCCCTTTTGTGGTCATTTTAACTATTCATTCATAAAAACTGGTGATTTATTGTGAGCCTCAGGGGACAATATTTGTACCCATTTGATTATTATGTTGTGTATCCTTTTAATAAATATACTATATTTATTAATAATATTGGAATTTATCATCCACTTTAGTGTCGACCCATTGGGAAATTTCCTATATTTATGTGTATTCATCCTTTTTAATGTATTTCAATAAAAAAACCTCTTTTTATATTTTTTCATATACATGTTAGTGTAGTGTTTACCTCATGTCTTTCTTTGTCCATTTGAGGTTCCTTATGGAGGTAACCGCACAAACTTTAAAAGGGGTACAGGACAAATACATGGGGGACCATTTACTTCTCATCCAATGTAATATACAAAGAGCAGAGACAGTGTGGGGCATTTCAAACCTGCCTGTGGTATGGACAAGTAGATTACAGCTGCCCTAAGAAAAGCCCCCTCTGACAGTACAGGGGCTATGGACGAGTAATGTCGGGGATGGGGGGGGCATTCTTTACAGCGATGACGCTAGGCTGTGAGGAACACCCTTCTAACAGTGGGGAATGGGAAGATTTTGGCACCGATATCTCCAGCCCCGGTGCACAACAGTGCACTGAATTCCGTGCATTGTCTTCTTTCTAGTAGTATATGAAACCGCATTTACATGAGGACATGAAAGGTCGTCTTTAAAGGGAGTCTGTCACCAGGGCAAAGCATATTAAACCAGCAACCCAGCTAAATAGATCAAGCTCATCTAAATTGAATTCATTTAACCCTATAAAACAGATCATCAAGGGCAACTCTGTTGCTCCAAACTATCGGTATATCCCACACTGCACTAAAGGACTGCTATTGCCTTCTAGTACATCAAAATATAAAATGTGCTTGTTGCACAGACCTCACTTAAAGTAATATATTTAGATTCTTTTTAACTCCTTATTTTGTTGTTGCAGAAAGAAAATACATCAAGACGTCGTACAAGAAAGCACATCAGAGCACTAAAATAATGAAATTATCAGATTCTAAGGAAAAAGAAAGTGAGTGCATTTTCTTTGGTTATTGTGAATATGTGTAACCTATAGGGAAAAAATCTGGAATAACTAACAATAGAAATCACAGTTGCTCCTGATGTGGCTTTTATGACTGTCTGAATTCTTAGGCTTTGGCTTCACTAAAGAACAAGCAGTGTTTTCTATTACAAGTTGGTTCTTCCTTCCTAGAGTGGCTGATAGATCAGCTTTGCTTGTCATGGACAAATTTTCAGATCAGTTTGCTGGCCATGTAGTTGACAATGACTGGACTTTGCTATGACCCGTCATTGCCTGTATGTCCATAGAAATCTTGAAGTAGGGACCAGTGTGGACTCAGGCAGCACTGGAACCCGTGGAAAAATCGTTTTTTCCTGCGGCGTGTTTCACAGAAAGCGTTTCCATAGGTATAATGGACTTACTGTGTTCTATTATTGTGATTCTATCTTTTTTTTTTTTTTTTTTTTCTTTTTTTTTGCTGTTGTGTTTTTCATTTGGAAAACCATATGCCATTAATTAAAATAATTCTAATTTATTTGTGCTATGTGTCATGAGGCCAGAATGTTCTGCTATTACACATTGTTTTGTGTCTTGTTTATGATTTAAGTAGTTGTACAAAATTAATAAGATTTTGGTCTTTCCTTTAGTTTTGCCAGTGGTGATAGAATTCTGCTTTATTCGGTTGCTCCTTTTGGAAATGTATGAATTGACAACTACCATTATAAACAAATCTGCAATTTTCATTACTCTTTTGAAAATATTAACATAACTTTCTGTTCAAATTTAGCAAATGTATGTTCAGGTAATCTGTATTTTCTACTCTGTAACAACTAAGGGTGTGTGTTAGATGCAACTCCAAACTCTCGAACCCTTTTCTTGCCAAGGACGTAGCTCTACGTCCTCCCTGGGTGTCACTTGCCTAGCTGAGGATGTAGCTGTTATGTACTTATTTCTAATGCCCATATCTCTGGACTCGTTTGGGCTATGAAGATAATTTTAGATTCATTTTAAAGATGAGAATCTCATCTTTAAAATGATACCAAGTTCTTCATGCTAACCCTTACTGTGCCAAAGAGATTCACTGTTGAAATCGCTATTGGAGATAGAAATATCATTGAATATCTCAATTTCCGACAGCGTTTTTAACAGTAATTCGCTAAAAATCTGTAAGGGCTATTATGAAGATCTTGGTATCATTTTAAACATGAGATTCTCATCTTTAAAATTAATCTAAAATTATATTCATAGCCCAAACAAGTCCTGAGATACAGGACTTTAAATTGTCCCCCCCCTCCTGTCTCAGGAAGCATTAGTGAAACAGGAAGGGGGAGGCGGAGCACCTGCAGCGTGCACACAGAGACAGAGAAGCATTTTCTCTGTCCCTCTGTACAACCTGTATCTGACCCCAGGAGGGGGGGAGAAGGGATTCAGTCCCTATTTCCCCCCTCCTGTCAATCAGAGAGCATACTATACTTTGGCGCTCTAATTGTCACATAAAGATATAATATAATTCCCCCCTGAGCTTTACTAGAGGTGTATTCTTATGTTATGCCCCCTGAACATAACCAGGAAGTTTATTGGCGCTGTGACCCAGACATTTACCATTGTCCAGGTCGCAGCGCCAAAAAAAAAGTCGCACCAAACATATACACAAAATCATGAATAAAGTTTACATTTCACTCAATCCCTGTCCTGTCTATACCTGAGCTTTCTACAGTAAAATACATCTCTAGTGATATTCGTTACACGCTAAAATAATAGTAATAACGATTATCACTAAAGATGAACGTATATATTGTGAAAATATTTATAGGGGGATGGAATATAATATTTTTATGTAAAATCCTATTTAATTTGCATGCACAAAATGGGTTGGCGCATTTCTGTGATTTTGGCGTTTCTTTAACACCCACCCCTGTAAATATACATGTGTGGTATGTATGAACTCCTCACATCTTGCAGTTTTTTAGAAAGTACATTTTGTTTGCAGAAAGGGATTGCATGAGTCGCAGTTTAGTGGCAAATTAGAGTTTTTGTGCATTTTTTGCTAGCAATTTGTTTGCCGCAACGTTGCATGAAGGTGGTTGTATATATGAAACATTAAGTTGTGTTTTTATATACGGTATGCTGTGCAATCTCAAAAAAAGTTAGATTTTGGTGTCACAGTCACCGTTTGGTAGGTGCAGTATAGCTTTTTAACATATTAGTGAATAACAGCAAAATCCTGCTTGTCTTCTGTATTCGTGTTTTAGGTAGTCTGAGCTCTAGTTGTAGTTGATGTTTTCGCTACATATAGTATAGTATATAGTATATACACATTGTATACACCATAAGCTATTATTTTAAATGTATTTTGTATATGAATATGAGATTGAACATGAGTTTTAGGTGCAATAGGTGCAAATATGTGCATTTTTTCAAAAAATGTTTTGCGTTTGTCTCAAAGTTGCATGAAGGTGGATGTGGCTATTGATAACCCATTGAGACATGTAATATTCAGGTTGTCTACTTTCAAAAAATATATAGGGTTTAGGGGTTCACTTACTTTTCATGGTGTGTAATCACTACATTTTATAGGATTATACTTTTTTAACATTTCTAGCTTCAAAGCAGATTTTTGTTCCTTCCAGTTCTAGCGATTTTCTGAAGACACATGCATGCAGGTTCAGGCCATAGTGATATGTATGAACTCTGCACATATTGAACACTTATTTTTAGGAGGTTTTGTGCATATAATTTATTGTTTGGTTTCCACTTTTAACAATTAATATACATTTATTTGCATTTTTCCATAAAACATTCACTTTAAATCAAAATTGCATGAAGGTGCCTTTTCGTATACAGTACCAAGTGGCATTGAGACAATGCTGCAGGTGTCTACATTAAGAAAATATTTAGGTATGGAGGGTTGGATGCTTTTTTAATGTTGCAATTTAGCTTTAATTTATCCATCTCAAAATTGCACTGGCTACTGGAGGTGCACAATTTCCAGAGACCCTTGGCAGTGAAAGGGTTAATATTTGAAACCTGCATGTAGCTTGGGTCATGAATTTTAATTTCTGGTAAATGCACAGAAGCGAGATCCTAGACCAGGGGTCAGCAACCTTTGTCACTCCAGCTGCCTTGAAACTACAACTCCCAACATGCTCCATTCACTTCCTTGAACAGCGGATCAAGTATGCATGCTGAGAGTTGTAGTTTTACAACAGCTGGAGTGCTGACAGTTGCCTACCTGTTCTAGACCATGTTAGTCAGGTGGCGTTTCATTAAAATATTTCATATTTAGTACGTTTTCTGTATTATTTTTACTTGGACTTGTTTATTGTATTATATTGTATTGTAATGTTTCTGTATAAATTTGATCTTTGTTTCCTTTCAGAGCTAATTTTGTAGTTTTGTTGCATAGTTAATAAGATTGAAAAAAAACTATGCAAATACATCAAGTTCAACCTATAAACCTAGTGTTGATCCTGAAGAGGGAAAAAAATCTTTATGAACTCCAGCATATGACAATCAGAATAGATCCCTGGATCAAACTCTCCTCTCCAAAAATCTAGTTTCTATAACTTGTAGTTAGATCAGTGATAGCCCTCAATATGATTTATTATTAGATAAGTAACTAGCTCATTTTTAATATTGATGTTTTATAACCTGAGATAATGTGTATATTAAAATGAAAACAAAACTTTCTTTATTTTTCAGTAAATTCTGTACAAGTAAAGGAGGAGCAGGACTCAAATGACTCATTTGTTTGTGACAATGCAAGAACGCAGCCTACAAATATGGTGATTGAAGAGTGGAAAAATCATAACTATGGTTTTACCTGATGTAGAAAACAACTGTACCTCCAACTATGAACATTTAAGTTTCCATTTAACGCTAGGTTCACACCAGTGTTCGGTCTCCGTTCTGAGGTTTCCGTCTTCTGCTGGAAGAAGACGGAAACCTGTCAGACCGGGTCCGGTTGTGAGCGCCAGTGAGTGTTCTGAGCTCTCCACAGTGAAACAGTTTTGTTTAACCGGACACAAAGTCCTGCATGTCCGACTCTGTGTCCGGTTATAAAAAAAAAAAAAATGGTTTCGTCACAGAGAGCACAAAATGGTCACCGGCGCTCACGGCCGGACACTTTTCAAACCCATTCAAATGAATGCGGGTGTAGGCCATAGTAATATGAATGAGCTCTGCACATGTTGAACACTTATTTTTAGGAGCTTTTGTGCATATAATAAATAACAAAAAATGGGTTTGAAAAATTACTACAGGTTTAAGTTTCCTGCCCAGTTTCAGGCAGGAAACGGGAACCTGCATAACGGAGACCCAGGGCGCAGATGTGAACCAGCCCTAATAAATTACCGAGGTCGTCCTTCTTTTTCCAGCTCTAGCAGAATAGACACCCAAATGTCAGACTTTTCCACATGTTTTGCAGGCAGGAAGTCTCTGCTTACATTGGTTACGGTAAGAGCAGCATGGTGAGGTTTCCCGCTGGATCTGGATATCTAGCAGAATACAGGGCTCTCACTGCTGCTTCAACTTCTCACTCACTTACTAGAGTGTGCACTGCTGGAGCTTATGAAGGAGAAGCACTTTGAGTCTACGACATGGAAAAAATGAAAAGTTGTAGATTGAACTGTAGCATATCATTTTTATTTACCTCAAGAGGTATACGTCTTATCTTCACTTCTAAGTGCTAATGTATGAACTGTCACCTTTATGAAACATAGTCAGTGGATAAGCTTGTGTTGCAGGTATGAATGAATATATATAAGGCAAGTACATAAATTCTGTCTTTCAAAAACAAATACTTTTATGTAACTCTACATAAGCTCTGTACCATAAAAACTCTGCAAAACTTTTCCGTTACTCTACTATATTCCCTATAATATAAAATGATTAGGGTATATTGGAAAAAATGTAAAAAAAAATGTTCCAGTATTTTTTTTTTTGCCTGATTTTATATCTAATGGGTAAAATTTGTTTTGTACATAATTTGCTTTGTAAAGTACTTGCCAATATTTTCTCAATAAATTTTTTTTGTGAGTTTTGTGTCATTTGAATTTTACAATAATGCTGGATATATTTTATTTTTCAATTAAATATTTAGTTTTGAGCATCAGTCTTTCCAATTAGGAGATGGAGAATCACCCTAACTCCATAAAGACAGGAATTCCCAAATGGTCAGGTCTGCAGTGTATATACCATGATAGGCCTGGTATACTTTGTCTCACTATTAAACATTTAGCTGCTACGAGAAAAAGAAGAAAGTGTGTCATGGATGTCTTTCCAGTTTTTGGGGGTGTCACAATAAGTATGTCTGCTTGGGGGGGGGGGTCTAGGGCAGTGTTTTAAAACAATTTTTGAAATAATTTTTTACCAAAAAACAAACTAGTTTTTTGGGGTTCGTTTTTTTTTTTTTTTTATAGCGCAGTTTTTGAAATTACAGCTGTAGCCGCAGGAAAACTGTGTGCGTTTTTCTGTTGCAGTTTTCATGCAATTGTAACTGCATCACAACTGTATCATGTGAATGCACCCTCAAAGCTACACCATCCTATACTTTCCACACAGCACATACCAAAATTCATCTTTTACCATCACCAGACAGTACATGCTCCCTAGTGGCCTTCAGACACATAATAAGAAGCATCCCAGTGGCCCCCAGACACGTAATAATTAGAGATGAACGAGTAGTGAAATATTTGTTTCGAGTAGCCACTCAATATTCGACTACTCGACCGAATATGGAATCCCATTATAGTCTATGGGGAAAAAAAATGCTTGTTTCAGGGGAAACCACAATTCAACTAAGGAGAGTCACCAAGTCCTCTGACATCTCAGCAAATTATGCCAACACCTCTGGAATGCAACTGGGACAGCAGGGGAAGCATGTCTGGGGGCATCTAACATGCCCAAGTCCCAGTATTACCCCACTATCACAGCCTATCAACTACACACTTTCCACACTCAATAGAACCTCTATGAAAGTTGAAAAATACTTGGAAACCTTCTTTCCTCCACAATAGTATGGACAGAAACACAAATTTAAAGCTAAAGAAACATTAGCATGCACTCCTTTAAATCACATTGCCCATGACAACCATAGATGGCATAGGTAATGGGAAATCCAACAGCCCCCACCCTTAACTGTCATTGTGGATGTGTGTGTGTGATGTGGTAAGACCTTCAAAGATTCACTTTTCTGGCCCTTAACGTGAGCCCTTCCAAATTAAGTTAAGAGTTCCTTATTCTGAGCTACCAGCAGAGATTGAGGCCCTTGAAGTGACTTGAGCCTTTTACCAGCAGAGTTTTAGACCCTTTAAGTTAGTTCAGCCTTGCACCAGCGGAGTGTTAGGCCCATTAAGTGAGTTGAGCCTTGCACCAGCAGAATGTTAGCCCCTTTAAAATTGTTAGCCCCTAAAATGGTGATGCAGTGGATTGGAGTGAGGACCTAGACATTGACCTTGATTTGGATTGTGAAATTGATAACATTTTGGCATTAAGTCCTGGGGGTAACTTTTATTTAGAGGACCGCAAAGGTGGAGAATTGGCTGTAACCACTACTACCGGTAATGGTCCTCTAATATCCGACTCTACATTACCTCTACAGGGTTCTGATCAGGTGTTAATAGTCCAAACAACATGCTCCAGTACTTTAGATGTAGATCAGAAACCACTTTCCCTTCCAACACCAGATTTAAAGAGGACCTTTCACCACTTTTGGGCACATGCAGTGTTATATACTGCTGGAAAGCTGACAGTGCGCTGAATTCAGCGCACTGTCGACTTTCCCGATCTGTGCCCGGTGTAAAGAGCTTACGGTGCCGGTACCGTAGTGCTCTATGGTCAGAAGGGCGTTTCCGACCATTAGCCAGAGACGTCCTTCTGCCTCGCGGCGCCAATCGCGCTGTGCTGTGGAGCGGGGAGGAACGCCCCCTCCCTCTGCTCACACAGCTCGTCCATAGACGAGTATTATCAGGAGCGGGAGGGGGGAGTTTTACCATCAGGAGGGGTTTTTAAGGGAGGAAAGCAAATGCCGATAAATGAATGCGGTAAAACCCACACTTCCCCTGTCCTTAATGGTACTTCGATGTATATGCCTAAAACGTTAATTTTCAGGCCCTTGGGGTGAGCCCTAAAAATATTATTTGCCTTTAAACATTAATGTTTTTTTTTTTTAATTATTTTTTAACGGTGATGGTGGTGGTGTTGGAGGAGGAGGACAAGGAACTTGTGAGCTGGCACAGACACATGGAACTGTGTCTCGTCAGTACTGTTGACAGGACATGCTGGTTGCGGGTTCACAATATCTTCTATCCACTGTAACATCAGTTCCTGGTGCTCGGGCCTTGTCAGTGGGGTACCCTGCACCCTGCTTGACGTTGCGGCACTGCTGGCTGACCCTCTCCAGTAGGTAATTAGATCCGCAGTCGAGCTACTGTGGCCTGGCTCCCAAGCTGGATTTCCACATCCCCGTCCCTTTGTGCTAATGACGAGGGGCACTGCTGGCTGCCCCTCTCCAGTAGCCATTGGATCCACAGTAGCTCGACTGTGGCCTGGATCCCCAGCCAGATTTCCACGTCCCTGTCCTCGTTCCCATCCCTTTATACTACCCTGACGCATTGTCAGATGTGTACAGGTGACAGTACAAAGCTTTATTCTCACCCCTATGAGACACTTGTAATGAATTTGAGCCCTAAAAAGGGCTTTTGTGAAGCTTTGGCAGGTTGAGTGTATATACATTGTTTCAGCAGTGTAGCTCTGAAAAGAGCTTTTTGTTTTCAGCTTTCCTGCCTAGCAATAGCTAATCGCTATCTGACCCTAACTAAGATGTCTCTCCCTGTCTCACCAAACCGCATCTGACACGAATATAGCTGCCACTATTCTTATAAATCCGAGGTCACCTGATTTCGCCAGCCAATTACTTTTTCCTATTTTTTCCAATGCCTACATTTTCCTGCTTCCTGTCCCACCTTCCCTGCAGTTATTGGTGCAAAAAAAGCGCCAGGGAAGGTGGGAGGGGATACAAATTTTTACTGTGTTTACTGCGTGGTATTCATTCGAAATCAAATATGTCGAATAGCCTGATACTCGATCGAATACCTACTCGATTGAACGGTATTCGCTTATCTCTAGTAATAATGTTTCCCAGTGGCCGACAGGCAAGTAGTAACGTTCTCCAGTAGCCCAAGGCAAGTAGTAATACCTCGTTACCCTCATACATAATATTCTCCAGTGGCCCCTAGGACCTGATAATGCTCTCCACTGGCCGCCAGACAACTAATAATGCTTCCCAGTGTCCTACAGACACCTAATAATGCTCCCACGTTGCCCCCAGGTTAGTAGTAATATTCTTTAGTGACCTCCAGACAAGTAATAATGCCACCTCCCATGGCCCCCCTGTCAACTAGTGGCCATTAGACAAGTGATAATGTCCCCACAGACAAGTAATAATGTCCTTCCCGCCCACCTACAGTCAGTAATGAGGGACGGTTGTAAATAAATTAGCACAGTATCACTGGAAGATGCACAATATGAAGCTGATGTAGAAGAGCTGGATTTGTTAGGTGATGAGAATCCCAAACTTACATGCTACAGGACCACTAGTCAGCTTGCAATATACTCACTTTTAGGTCTGTATTTAATGGACTCCCTGTCTCAGCCCTTATCAGCAAAATTCAATTAGCCGACTGATAACTGGAAGAGCCGGAGATAAACAGCTCAGAAATACAAGCTCCGAGCACTCAGCTCCCCCTCCCCTTCCCTGAGAGCAGGGATCTACGTCAATTGTCCTGGGCGGAGAGATAAGCTGCTCAGAAATACAAGCACTGAGCAGTCAGCTCCCCCTCCCCTCCCTGAGAGCAGGGAGCTACATCACTTGTCCTGAGTGGAGAGATAAGACCATCCCCAGGTCCATGGTTATGGAAACACAGTGTAAACAATGAAGTGAAGATAGCGGCCAAATAAAGCAGTTTTGCTTAGACAATGTATTTAGGAAAATCCACATAAGCTAGCAGTATAGATAGGATCCTTGAGATGGGACAAACCCTTTAAAGGGATATTCCAGTTCCTCAGAATATGTGACCAATTAGAGCTCCATATGGTCAACAACCAAGACCCCAGCTGATCAGCTGTTTGAAGGGGCAGTAGTTCATCTACAAGCATCGTGAGTGACCCCTTCACTGTTTACATTGCACACGTCTGTATAATAGCAACTATACAATGTAATTATATTCTGTTCACTTCTAGGACGAGGCTATAACTACATTTCCCCCTACGCCCAACAGCAGCACAACTGGGGTATTCCTGCCCCTATGAGCTGTTAGGACAGGTGGAATTTTTAATTACCTAACAGCTTTTGACCTCTATAAGAGGCCGGAAGACCTGCTCCTCCTTTGTGTTTTTTTCTGTCCTGTGGGACAGGACAGGTGGTCAGGGGGGGAGCAGATGTTCTGACCTCCTATAGGGGTCCACTACTCTCCCCCACCGGTACCTGATCTTTTTCTGGACATCCTCTTTTTTCAGCAGAGGTCCCCTTCTCCCGGCGGGGACCCTGCCGGCTCGTGCACGCTCCTGTCCGGCTGGCGCGCCGGGTCGGGGCTTTCCCCTAGGAACGCTAGACCTAGGAACCTTTCTCAGGTTCCTCCGGTCCGCCGTCTAACAGGGTCCGCCGCACATGTGCAGTGCGCGGGTCTTGCGGCGGACGGGAAGAGAACAACCCCTAGACACGAGCATTGCACGGTAGTTCGGGAGGGGGGTCCCCCGGTCCTGGGGTCCATACCTGGGTCAGATCCCCCTCCCCCTGTCTTCTCCCCTCCCCTTTTTTTTCAGGAGATTCTGGCTCCGTTGTAGCCCCTACCCCTTGGGCGGGGCTCCGGGCAAAACCCCGCCCCCTGGCCTATTTAAGTCCCCTTAGAGCTTCAGTTAGTGCTTGTCGCTCCGGTTGCAAGCACATCAGTTGGTGAAGCTCCCTGGTCAATTTCTGTGCTGGAGAACTGTCTTCATTGACTAAGGTTTGGTGGACATGGCCGGGGGGGGGAGGAGGGAGGTTGGAGAGTTGCATCTCTGAGTGCAGTAAGTAGTTAGTGTATCCTTTTTCTTCCTCCTCAGAATGTCTTCTTCTTCCTCCACTGTTCCGCCTAGAAGGAAGGCTACTTCCAAAAGGAAGCATCTGGCGTGCGCTTCTTGTAGAGTGCCGCTGCCTGATGACTCCCAATATCGCTTCTGTCAGGGGTGAAGGGCCCCCTCGGTTGAAACAAATCCCATGCGAGAGATGGTGTCCTGGGTGAAGGGGTACGTCCAGGACTCCATGAAAAGAATGGAAGCCGTCTCCCTGGCCAAGAGGCCACGGCTGGATTGCAAATTGTCCCTGCCGCCTCTGGAAAAGCTGCGCCTCAGGGATGTGGAGTCGTCTTCTAGTACGGAGGAGGAGAAGGAGATTTTTCCCCTGGACAAAATGTCCAGAGTATTCAAGACCCTAAGAATCAGAGACCGGGAAGGCGGGGAAGGCTCTAGCCGTAGGTCTCGTACCTTCAGGCCCTCTTCGGAGATGCTCCGCCTGATGGAGGGCGAATGGAGGCGCCCAGAGAGATCCTTTGCGCCATCCACACGCTTCAAGGCACTTTTTCCCGTCTCTGAGAGTCAACTAAAGGCGTGGGGTCCCCCGCCAAAGGTGGACGTCGCCGTGGCCAAGTTATCAAGGCCTCCATCCTTCCATCAGAGGACGGCTCGGGCCTCAGGGACCCCATGGATCGCCGAGTCGAAGGATCTTTGAGGCGTGTATATTCGTCCGCCTCTGCCCAGGCCTCTTTGGGCATGGTCGCGAATGAGGTAGCAACTGGCTTACGCGCAGAACTGTCATCCCTGGCCAAGGACATCGATTCCGGCGTGGATCGTGATGATCTCCTCGCGGCAGTGTCCGACATCACGCTGTTGGTGGATCACCTGACAGAAGCTACCCATTTTCAGACCCGTCTGGCGGCTAGATCCATGGCACTGGCTACTGTGGCTCGCCGACCCCTATGGCTGAAGCCCTGGAAGGCTGACCTTACTTCCAAAAATAGCCTCTGTGGTCTCCCCTTTGAGCCCGGACGGCTGTTCGGAAGGGAGCTCGACCACATCATGGAAGGCTGGGCCGACTCTAAGAGCAAGAACCTGCCACAGCCCCTTGAAGGTCGGAGTACCTCCTTTCGAGGAAGAGGCACTCGAAGAGGCACCAGAGGCCAGCGGCGATCCGGGAAAGGAAGAGGTCGGGGCTCATCTCGTGGCCGTAAGAATGCCCCCTTCTAATTCCCTCTCAGTACACCCCCCCCCTTCCTACTCCCCCCCCCCTCCCCTGGGGTGGGCGGTCGGCTTTCCCACTATGTGGAGGCCTGGCGGCAGAATATTCGGGACCCCTGGGTCATCCAGATGATCCAGGAAGGTTATAAAATTAATTTTGTTTCCCAGCCGCCAGAGAAGATGGTAAGAACCCGCCCTCTTCAGGGCCCCAAACAACTTCATCTGGAGAGATTGATTCAGGAGTACGTGGACAAGGCCGCGCTAGAGATGGTTCCTCGCGCAGAACAAGGCACAGGCGTCTACTCTCCAGTCTTCTTGGTCCCCAAGCCATCAGGCGAGTGGCGTATGATCATCGATCTCAGGTATCTGAATCACTTCATCCGCAGGCTGCGGTTTCGCATGGAAACCATAAGGTCAGTACTACCTTTCATGCACCCTGGAGATCACTTCATCACTCTGGACCTGAAGGACGCCTACCTCCACGTACCCATCTTTCTGGCACACCGAAAGTTCCTAAGGATTGCCGTAGACATACAGGGGAAAGAGGCGCACTTCCAGTTCGCAGCCCTCCCGTTCGGCATATCCTCCGCCCCCCACACCTTCACAAAGGTCATAGCTCCGGTCGCTGCCGCCCTGCGCCTTCAAGGCATATTCATAGTCCCGTACCTGGACGACTGGCTTCTGAAGGCTCATTCAAAGGAGGTTCTTACCACGCAGGTGCAGACCGTCGTAGCTCTACTAGACAAGCTGGGGTGGCTGGTAAACTGGCAGAAGTCAGTGATGGTGCCATCAACACGAGTTCAGTTCCTGGGACTTATTCTAGACTCTCTCAACATGACGGTCTCTCTACCCTCTCCTCGCAAAAGGAAAATTGCTCGGGCGGCACATCATTTGTCTTCCACACGGAAGGTCACCATCAGGACGGCGATGAAGGTCCTCGGATTGATGTCCGCTGCCCTAGATGCAGTTCCTTGGGCCCTATGGCATATGCGCCCTCTACAGAACGAGATCTTGAGAGTCTGGAATCACAGTCCTTCAGGTTTACAGAAGCCAATCCAGTTAACCATAAGCACCCGGCAAACCTTGCCCTGGTGGACCCATCTGCGAGATGGGAAGTCCTCGGTCCAGCCCGCCTGGACCCTGTTGACTACAGATGCCTCCCTCACAGGCTGGGGAGCTCATCTGGGGGAGACCCCGGTTCAAGGTACATGGAATCAGTGGGAGAGGACGCACTCATCCAACTGGCGCGAGCTTACCGCAGTTCATCGAGCCCTTCTGTCATTTGCACCACTTCTACGAGGGAAAGCGGTCAAAGTAAGATCAGACAATCTGACGACAGTCCACTATATCAACAAGCAGGGAGGAACCAGGTCCCCCTCGCTCATGCAAGTCACCAACCTGATCTTCTCCTGGGCAGAACGAAACCTCTCCCAGCTGGCCGCGGTACATATCCAGGGCCGCCTGAACATCCTAGCGGATCAACTCAGCAGAGGCCGGACGACCGCAGGCGAATGGTCCCTGAACCAGGACATCTTCCACTACCTGACCAGGAGGTGGGGTCTCCCCGAGGTGGATCCGATGGCCACCCAACACAATGCCAAAGTAGAAAGGTTTTGCTCCCTGTACCGGGAAGACAACCCTTTGGCTGTGGATGCCCTGTCAATACCATGGAGGTTCGAACTGGCATACGTGTTCCCTCCCATCCCGATGATACCGAAGGTATTGGCGAAACTCAGGCAGGACCAGACTTCGGCAATAGTGATCATGCCGTTCTGGCCAAAAAGGGCATGGTTCACCGACCTTATCCTTATGAGTCGGGGGAACTACTGGAGGCTTCCACCAGTCAGGAACCTGGTGTCACTGAACAGTCGGCCGTGCCTGGGCCTAGACAAATTCAACCTCACTGCCTGGAGGCTAACCGCGCCATACGCGCAGACAGAGGATTGTCCCAGGGAGTGCTAAGTACCTTAGCCCATTCAAGAGCAGAGGCAACCAATCAGAGCTACCAAAGGATCGCCCGGATATTCCGAGATTGGTGTACAGGCAGCCACCGCGATCCAGACAGAGATGCAGTCCTAGAGTTCTTACAGAACGGCTTGGAGAGAGGACTAGCACCTGCCACCCTCAAAGTCCAAGTGTCAGCTCTATCTGCTCTCCTGGAGACACGGTTATCACAAGATCCTCTTGTCAAACAGTTCCTTAGGGGGGCTGCCAGGCTCCGCCCCCAGGTACGGCCCCCTGTCCCCAGGTGGGACCTGGCCGCGGTTCTACAAGGGCTATGTGCGCCCCCCTTCGAACCATTATCTGAAGTGGACTGGAAGTACCTGTCATTTAAAGTGATCTTTCTGTTGGCAATAACCTCCGCCAAGAGGGTTGGCGAATTGCAGGCTCTAGCAGCCTCCGAACCTTTCATAACTTTCTTTCCTGACAGAGTACAGCTAAGGTTCGTCACAGGATTCTTGCCGAAGGTACCCACACTTCAGAACACCAATCAAGTGATCACCTTACCGTGGTTCTTTCCCTCCCCTGCCACTGAGCAGGAGGAGAAGCTACACACACTGGATCTGGTAAGAGCACTACGTATCTACCTGGACCGTACAGCACCGTTCCGAAGATCAGAGAATCTTCTGGTTAATGTGTTTGGCCACAATAGAGGCGCTAAAGCATCAAAGGTAACCCTGTCTAGATGGATCAGAGAAGCTATCAGCTGTTCCCTACGGGCTCAGAATCTTCCTGTTCCAGATTTCCTACGAGCCCATGCCACCCGATCAGTGGCGACATCATGGGCAGAGACACGGTTCCTCTCTCTAGAGCAGATATGTGCTGCAGCCTCTTGGAGCTCACAGCTGACTTTTGCCAAACACTACAGATTGGACTGGCGTACGGCCGATGCTACAGCATTTGGGCACTCCGTCTTGGCATCAGCCTGCCAGGAGGTCCCGCCCTAGGGGAGATAATACTTGCTAAATCCCCAGTTGTGCTGCTGTTGGGCGTAGGGGGAAAGAAAGATTATGAATGATAATCTGTTTTCCCTTAGCCCAAACAGCAGCACAAGGTTCCCTCCCTAAGAGGTGCTATTGTACAGATTTTGTGTATGTGTGTGTAGCTCTTGGCATAGATTGCTCTGTATATCATACTTGTTACTAACACAAGGGAGGAGCAGGTCTTCCGGCCTCTTATAGAGGTCAAAAGCTGTTAGGTAATTAAAAATTCCACCTGTCCTAACAGCTCATAGGGGCAGGAATACCCCAGTTGTGCTGCTGTTTGGGCTAAGGGAAAACAGATTATCATTCATAATCTTTCTGACATGGCTGCAATAGAACTGATGCCTTGTAATATAACTAGTGAAGTGGTCACAGAGCTCCCACAAACACCCCTTGGTCCCTTGACACAGCTGATCAGCAGGGGTTCCCTGCTGGGGACCTTCACTAATCTCTTATTGATTATACTGAAGACAGGTATCAATAGCAAGTAACTGGAATACTGCTTTAAAGGTGTTATCCACCAAGGGGTCCTCCGTATAATCTAATAGTATTCATGGAATGACTGATAACCCAAATGCTGTCCACCTTGCAATGACAATACATGAACGGTAGCAGAGATTGTCATTTGAGTGCCAGGGAGACAGCAGTCAGGTTATCAGTCTTGCTCTGACCGCTGTCATGATGCTGTGGGCCCCCAGTCATCTCCAGCTGCCTGCATCTTTGGCCATTGAAGTGTTAAGATGCAACCGACTTCTGATCATGACCAAAAATGGCACCCCCACACCCCCATGAGAAGGTCATATATGTCATCGCTAAGAGATCACCATCTTAAACAGGAGGCAGGTCAGCAAAGACCGGAAATGTATTGGGAATGTGCATATAAAGCACACGAAAGCTTAACAGAACAGCAAATACTTGCTGGATAAGGTAGTTCTGTGGCCAAGATACATAAGTGACCAATTCTAAGTGGTGTAAATCATGGTGAAAGATTGCTGTGTTGCCTTGCGTCTCCATCACTATTGTAAGTGAATGGAGATGCATTGGAACCTTAGGGAATGTTGTGACCCCACCCCCCACAGGTAATAGTCTCCCCCACACAGGTAATAGTGTCAACCCACATGCAATATTTCAACCACCACATGGGTAATAGTACCCTAAAAGTTTTGTAGTTTCCATATTAGCCATTAGATGTCACTACAAACAATTATTTAAACAAGAGCAAGCACATAGTACTTTTGAGCTTTGTTAATGAAAATGGATAGATAGTGAACTGTATAATTGTATAAAAGCTCCTAATTCTGTAGCCTGTGACTGCATCTGTTCATAAGACATTGACAACAACTGAAAATGGCCAAGGCTGACAAAAAGAGGACAAATATGAGGGGGTATGTCCTGGCAGGCTGGAGCTCAGACACACATAAACCTTGTTCCATCCTAAGCTTTACTACTGTCAGTATGGGCCAGACCCACACTAAAATGACCCCAGGAGGTCCCTCCTCCTCCCGGGCACCCATCTCAAACTTCTTTGTCCCTTTGGAACTCCAGCAGTCTGCTGAGAGCGATGCCAGTTCTTAGGTACTTGCCTCACCGCCTCTTCATAGCAGCCATGCACTTCAGGCACCGGCAACTTCAGTGTCCAAGTCTCCTGCAGTGTCCAAGGACCTCAGCACCAATGCAGATTTCCCAGTGAGTCCTCCTTCCTCAATCGTACAGCCTTCTCCTCCTTCGCTGTCGCTGGCAGGAAACCGGTGGCATGGCACCATAGCCACCAATTCTTAAAACATTATACTAAAACTTAACACTAAAAATAAAAGACACGACACAAGATTCTTATGTGGAAATATATAGGCCACGGTGTTTATTAAGGTTAAAGTAAAATATATATCAATAAATAGTTGAAGGCGGGGGGGTCTTGCTTGAAGGTCTCTTCATAGACTGGCCAGGAACAGCTGATGTGGCCATTATTTATATTCAAAATTCCCACCAAGAAAATGACTTTAGTACTAACTATCAGCGGATGATTGGAAACACCCTTTTAGAAGCTTCCAGAAGATCCAGTGAATTCTGCCTAGTGATGACCTTTAAACCTGACCTAAACTTCGGCTGAGGTAAGTGAAAAAAGGGCGGGAAATTTGAATTACTGTTTACAGCTGTAAGGGCTCGTTCACATCTGCGTTCATGGGTCCTTATTGCAGGTTTCCGTTTCCTGCATAAAACAGATGCAGGAGACGGAAGCCTGCAGGAGACTTTCTCACCCATTCATTTGAATGGGTGAGAAAGCTGTCCGGCCGTGCGCGGCAGTGAGCGTTTTGCGCTCTCCGCCGCGAAACCGGGTTTTATAATCCGGACACAGAGTCGGACATGCACTACTCTGTGTCCGGATAAAAAATCCGGTTTCGCGGCGGAGAGCCTAAAATGCTCACCGCCGCGCACGGCCGGACCCGGTCTATGGTTTCCGTCTTCTGCCATGCAGAAGACGGAAACCATAGTACGGACACATGAACGCAGGTGTGAACCCAGCGTCACTAACATTACTTGAATGAATGAACCTGAGGAGAGAAAAGTATATTTCATTAATTTGCCTCAACATTTTGAGGTGCCATGTCGCCATGTGTCCCCCAAGCAAGCCTGCTTTGGGGGTCCCTTGTCAATCTTTGACTAATCCATGGTGCTGAGATACCTGCTATCCCAACAATGGGACCTTTCTCCAGCGCTGTTTCTTGCCAGATCCCTACTACACTGGTCACCCCATCGCAATCCAAGCTCTCAGGGATCTCCAGGCCTGGCCACACAGTAGATTCTGAATGGGGCATAAGCCCTCCTACCAAAAAATCCCAGCAGCCAAGGGATACTCTGCAAGACACCTGTTGCGTTCTCCAGATACAGACCTATCCTTTGAAAAGGACGTCACCCCCCCCCCCCTCACCACCGCAGGTGTAGACAGGGAGTACCAACCAGTGCCCCCTGCCTAACTGTGGACTCTTCCTACGCTTCATGTCTATCATCACCAAGCGAGGCCACCCAAAAACCCTCCAGGGCCACCCTGAATTACAAGCTGTCCTTGCCCTCCTTTCCAGTAAAAAGGCCTGGCAACAAGATCTTAAGGTGGTCAAAATGGATATAGTTAACCTCAACAATGGGTAGACTACCTGGAGGTCTGTTCCAGACCTTAGTGTCAACCTTGATACAATATCTACAAAAGTCTTCCTCCTCTGAAATAGATTGCTCATGTTCTGTGCTCTTAGGGTGAATTCACACTGAGTAAACGCTAGCTTATTCTGAACGTAAAACACGTTCAGAATAAGCGGCGTCTAAAGCAGCTCCATTCATTTCTATGGGAGCGGGGATACGAGCGCTCCCCATAGAAATGAATGGGCTGCTTCTTTCACTCCGTGCAGTCCCATTGAAGTGAATGGGGAGTGCCGGCGTGTACGCTCCGGCATGAGCAGAGCTTGCCGTATACGCCGGCACTCCCCATTCACTTCAATGGGACTGCACGGAGTGAAAGAAGCAGCCCATTCATTTCTATGGGGAGCGCTCGTATCCCCGCTCCCATAGAAATGAATGGAGCTGCTTTAGACGCCGCTTATTCTGAACGTGTTTTACGTTCAGAATAAGCTAGCGTTTACTCAGTGTGAATTCACCCTTAGACCTCGAAATTCAGACCCAATGAAGCCTCATGATGTTATCTGTAGGGTACACTACAATGCCCTTAAGGAGGAAATAATGCGGAAAGCCGGGCAGCAAAAGTTCATTGACTTCTACAGGGCATATCTCTCTCTATTTTCGGATCTGTCCCGCCATACTCTGTGCCAAAGAACCGTGCGGAAGCTGCTGCTGAACATCCTCCAAGAACATAGAATCCCGTATCACTTCCGATTCACTCTATAGGACGACTAAAAGACAGAATACCTGAGATGTCTCCTGTTAAGTGACCTCCATATTACGGACTATATTTTTTCTTGGAACAATAGAAACAAATACATGGTATGACCAATAATGGGTGTATAAATAATTATGTATTCATCTCACTTTACCCATTTTAAATTAAAATAGCTTAGTCTGATAGGAAAACGTACCAAGGACACCAATGCAAGAAAGCAAAAAGAAAATTGGAGAAAGGTGCACACAGTACATGCGCAAACAGTATTAAAAAAATATATCAAAATTTTTGAGATCAAGTTAAAAGTACAAAGACAGGAGGTAGGGGCCATACATATAAGGGTATTGCAGAATAGAATACAAAACTGTACTAAAGTAGACCAATTCAAAGGATAGAGTTACACAGAGGGATATGTTAAGCAATAATCCAACAAAGAATTAGGATAATCCAATAGTAATACAATATAGATCTCCATATAGGAAAGACATATATTGTCAAATAGTATATGTTCAATATGTTAGTAAACAATTACATGCGCCCAAACATGGAGCTGATACACCTGGAGTTAACAAAAATGGTATACACTCATAATAAGCACAGAGAAGATGGATGTATGGCCTCTACCATGCTGACACTGGCCTCGGTTCTACTGTTTTGCTAGTTTGATATTGTATTGCCCTTGATTACTCATTTGCCTCTCTCATATTCTCCCACTCATTCTGTGTCTCACTGTTTTCCATTTATGGGCTAAGACAGATGCTGGTATACACTATTTCTTGTATTTCTCTCACACAACTGAGATCTCTTCTGTGCCAACTGTAACCCCATATAGCTTGGTGGCCAATACCTAAGGCCTACCTCCATTCTTGCTCACCAACTGTAGCCCCCTTTTTGAGCAGCTATCCTGCCTTACTGGAAGCCCACTTCCTTGCCTCTCACATGCTAGCAATTAAAAATCGCTACTATCAAGTATGGTCCCATAGTAGCAGTATCCAGAAGAAAAGTAAAGGGGTAGCCATCTTCTCCGACAAATATCTCCTCTCAAAATAGTTGATTCCCTCTCCGATCCTGAGGCACAATACCTTTTCATAGTGTGAGAGATTTAAGGGGGTACCTACACTATTGTCAACATCTATTCACCTGACTTTGGCCAGATTCCTATCATTCTCTCCACCAAATATAGCACCAGATTGCAACACTTCCTTGGCCTGCACAGTTGCCATATTTATCAACACTCATGCATTTATGAGACCAGCTGAAGCATCACCTTTGGCAAATTATGAGTGCGCAGGATGTAGGCCCAAGTCCAGTTGCGACATCTGTGGACAAATGTTCTGCAGGATAACATACAGAATGTGTCTCCTTCCAAGCCCAACCATATCTCATCTTGTATAGAAGAAAAAAAACACACAGCCCACTCACAATATCCGGGACATTTAGTTTTACACCATCATCCTAAGGCTGTAGATGCACGGAACAAAATCACTTGGCTTGAGGTATAGACAACCAGTTAATTCCAAAATATAAAATCCACCAATCCTGTTACTCAGGAGTTTTAAATAAAACTTAGCTTTTATTGTAATAACATCTTGGAAAAATAAAAATCATGAATAACACCTCCCATGACCAGTAGGAAGCAAAAAGAGCCCAGTGCGTTTAAGCAGAACTTTTCTCTCCGCATGTTTCGTGCAGAAACCACACGGACCCCATTATAGTTTATGGGGTCCGTGCGGTTTCTTAGCTAACCGCTTTTAAATGTGTATAGATTTCCGTTCGGGGGGTTCCCAAGTGGACTGCCCAAATGGAATACTGAACGCAGATGTGAACCGGGCCTAGCACATTCAATAATCTACAGCTGGCGTGAGCTATTATTATTATTATTATTTATATAGCACCATTAATTCCATGGTGCTTTACATTTGGGGGTTACATACAATACACAAAATATACAGGTAGATATAATACTAACAATGACCGACTGGCACAGTGGGGTAGAGGGCCCTGCCCGCGAGGTCTTACAATCTATGAGGGATGCGTTTTAAACAATGTGGATATAGTAATAGCATGGTAAAAATAGGTCTTTAAACCAGCTCATTTTTGTAAGAATAAAGATACAGTACATGGTATATATGGATGTCATTTTATAAAAAGAAATTGTGTCATCTCACTCTTTGTAATGAAACACAAAAATAGTGGTGGAATTTACTAGTGTAAAAGAGAGCACCAAAATTTGTAGGACCTTTTCGTTAAAAGAAAAAGTAAACAGAGACCACTGGTTCATGAAACTTGGTTGGCTGAACAACTGATATTTATACATTTGGATTATGAAATGTATGCCATCAGCCTACAAAGGAAAATCCTTTTCTGAATGTTCAGGTGAGCATTATCAACAATGGTGATGAACATTATTAGATTTTAAAGCTAAGGCCCCACGTTGTGGAAACGCAGCTTTTTTTTTGTTGCAGATTTTGTTGTGTTTTTTTTGAGCCAAAACCAGGAGTGGGTTGAGCAGAAGGTAGAAGTATAAGTACTTTATGTATATCTCCCATTCCTCTTGTAGCCATTCTTGGCTTTGGGGGTTGTTGGATAAAAGATAATTCCTATACTAATCTAAACACCCTTTCTAAATTACATAATTTATCAAAAATGCATATTTACCCATATCCCTGGGGCCGTTATGTGACCACCCTAGGGACATTTTCTGGTCATCCGCTGACGATATTTTTCCCAATTTCCGGAATGTCACTACTACTTCCCCCTCCTCCAGGGGCGTAACTACCAGAGGTGGTACACTAGGGTGCCCGGCGGCAGCCAATACCACTTTTTAAATAGGCCGTTACTGGCTGGAGTAAATACAGCCAGTAACGGGCCCGTTACATACCAATCCTGGTTCCTGCCCACGGCCTCCTGTGGCCCTTCTTCTGCAGAGGCCGCTGTGAGAAGGAGCAGAGGGATCGGTAAGTAAGCTCACAAACACTATTACCGTGTTTCCCTGAAAGTAGGTCACCCCCGAAAGTAAGGCATGTTTTTTGTTTTTTTTTGTTGACTTGCCTTATATAAGGCACCCGCCGAAAATAAGGCGTTCCCAAAAATCATTGCTGCCTCTGCTGTTGTATCCACTGTCCCTGCTGCTGTAGGATGAGCTGGGAGATGCCCGCTGTGCATATACTGCGGGGAGTTCACTCTCCCAGCTCATCCAAGAGGCAGAGGCAGAGGCAGCAGCCGGCTTTCCAGTGCACACGGAGCACAGAGCACAGATCACAGCATCCAGCCGGTTGCTGCCTCTGTAGTTACGCCACTGCCAACATCTTATGTTGTCTCTCTGGCAGGATTATACATCCGGTTCTCAGCAGCTCCAAACTGGTGGTCTTTAGTTATTGAGAGACCTCCCAAAGTGCTGACATTATCCTTACTATACTCTTATTCAGTATAGAGCGATCATCAGTAAATAGAGAGAGATTCTGCCCAGAATCCACCTCACATGGTTTTTTAACTTGCATTTTGACATATTCTGCATCAAAATCTCCTGGAAGACGACGTGAAATCCACCTCTCATTTATTTTTACATGTGAATAAACTTGGTACCCTGATTGTTTCATGAATGGGTGGCGCTAACATGGGCACTGCTTATGGGAGACGGATACAAGGCAGCATCCTGTGTGAACATACCCTTAGCATATGTTTACTCAAATGGGCCAGGTGATGGCGTTCTTTTTTACGGCTGTGACATGATTGCATTAATTTTCATGTATGGTAATAGGGACTATTCACGCGAGTGATATTTAGGCAACATTTAGCCAGATTTCGCCCATGTCCATGTATCCCTCTGTATCCCACTGAAATGAATGAAGGTTTTGAGCCATTGTCGTTCTCTATTCTGTATGGGACAGTATACAGCTGGGAGGCCCCTAGCAGCAGAGCTACCTATACTGGTCAGGGTACTTCTCCCACCACATGGGGTGTGACTGTGGGGTCGTGGAGTTGCTTTCACTGGACATTCCCTTAACCTCTTATAGCACAATCACATTGCTGTGACCTATTACTGTAGACATGTTATATCTCTGCTCTCTCACATAACCATGATATAATATGACACTCCTGAACTACACGGACTATTGCTTCCCTTCCTTGTCGGCAGACCCCACCCACTGACTCTCACACACAGGACGGCCTCCAGCCTGCGCCTTTAAGAAATAGTCACATGGAAATGACGAAAGTGCGGCTTTTGACTGCGCATGCTCATTTAAACCCCGGAATTTAGCGTTCAAAATGGCTGCCGCAATGGATGTGGATACTCCGAGCGGGGCCAACAACAGCGCTGGAAAGAAGCGGTTTGAGGTGAAGAAGGTGAGTGGCGATCACTAGGACGCGGCCTCTGCTGGGAACTGGACCGGCGGTTTTTATTCTCCCCATGGTGTAGTTTGCCGCTGCGATAACGCACGCTCTACCCCCTGGCGGGTCAGGACAGTGCCTATGGAGCTGCGGTATTGGTGTGTGCTGGCTGACGGCCCCATAGCTTGGTTGTGACGGCTCCATGTTCGGATAAGGCTTTGAGGCTTGTGAAGGCGCTACAGCTTAGCGCGAGATCTCTGCTCTGTTTCCTTGCCCGACACTTGGTGGCGCTGTAAAGCTCCTCAGCAATGCATGTCTCAGTGGTAGAATGGGCGGGCCTGAGTGATCCCTAAAGATGGCCACACTGCAGAGATTGCAGACAGCTTGTTAACCTCGTGTAGTCGGTGATAGGGAGGTTGTAGTTTGGGTCGCGCCCAGCTGACAACTTGTCACTTAATGGCAGATTGGGAGGTGTCTGAGCTGTGGGGGCTGACCCATCCCCACAATAGGGGGCTTCTGCTCCCGTCATCTCTATAGTACTAGTGCTTAGTCACTCCCTGTGCAGGGCAGCATGTCTAGATGACTTCTGCTTCACATCTGTGTTTGAGTTCCCATTTGGGGGGTGTGATTGGGCCTCGCTGATCCCTCCTACTTCCTGATAACTTGTCCACTTGTCACAAATCCAAATCAGTTACTGCTGTCATCTGTGTCTTCAGGAAAGTTATCACTGTGATGTGTGTCTAGTTTTATATGAAGACCAACTTTACTACTATAGGTGTTTAACTAGCATGTGCCAAGAGCATTTATATAAGAGAACGGTGAAGTCGGCCACGACCAGTGACCAAAATGTTGTGGATGTCCACTTTAGGCTTAAAAGGATTGGCCACTTTAAAACCAATGTGTTATTATAATGCTGCTTATATACTGTAATAAGATCAAAGCATACACCGTGCAGTACATAGGCTATAATATATATATAATTTTGTAAATGTGTGGGTTTTTTTTTTTTTTTAGCTTCTGTTTTAAAGGGATTCTACCATTAAAATTGAATTATTTTTGTTTTCTTGTTGACACATAGGCTATTTTTCTCCTACCTTTTAGATGTCTTCTTCGTGCAGCTGTTCGGTATAAATCCCGGTTTTTGTCGGTATGCAAATGAGGTCTCTTGCAGCACTGGGGGCGGGCCCATTGCTGTTTGAGCGCTGGGGCCTGTCCCGAGTGCTGCAAGAGAACTTATTTGCATACCGATAAACTGGGATTTATACAGAATGGCGGCACGGAAAAGACATCTAAAGGTAGGAGAATAGCCTTTCTTGCGTGTCAGCAAGAGAAATTCGATTTTAATGGTAGAATCCCTTTAAACACTCAAGAACAAAAAATGGGAGTGGGTGAGACTTGGTTGTCTGTGCAACAGTAATCCTTCAAGCAGTGGCTATTTTCAGCATTGTGGAGGTCACTTATGTTTGCCGATATAATTTCTTGCTCTTTATCACCATGCTGATTACATGAATAGAAATTTTGGTAAATTAAAATGTCACTTGTGTCTTTCATGTTCAGTGGAATGCAGTTGCTCTATGGGCCTGGGATATTGTAGTCGACAATTGTGCGATCTGCAGAAACCACATCATGGACTTGTGTAAGTTGCTGCTTGTTCTTTCAGCCTAAATTTTTTTTTTTTTTTAATTGTGAAGTCCCTATATGCCAAGAGACACTTGGTTTCCCAGCATGCATGGAGTGGGTTATTTTTCATTGGCGCCTTTCTTTCTGTTGCAGAATTTAGTTTTTGAAAGCTTAAACGGTCATGTACAAACTAACTGAAGTAGTTGCAGTGAATCGGTTCAGTCTAGTCTCTGTACCCATGTGGCTTGTGAGGGAGATGTCAGTCGTGTCCAGGAGGTGACTAGTCTGAATTTACATTGACTTCTTATTTTCACATTGTTGCAAAATAGAATTGGAGGTCTTTAGTAGAGAGAATTGCTTCATCCTGAAATTATGGAGTCCTGCGCTTTACATAAGTTAATAGTACAGAAACAAAATAGCAGCGCCTATCAGGAGGGTGGTGTCAGGAAGGAGCTTGAGATTGAAAGCAATGCTGTGCAGGCATAATCTAAATGGGGTGGCTGCTGTGACATTTGGGGAAATGAGACTAAGGAAATGGTGTACACATTAACAATTAACTCATAAATATTGTAAAATCTCTGTTTAGGTATAGAATGTCAAGCTAACCAAGCATCAGCCACATCAGAAGAATGCACTGTCGCCTGGGGAGTGTGCAATGTAAGTGCCATAACATATATTTTTTTTTTTTTTTTTAATACCGGGGGAGTGCCGGCGTATACGGCAAGCTCTGCTCATGCCGGAGCGTACACGCCGGCACTTCCCATTCACTTCAATGGGACTGCACGGAGTGAAAGAAGCAGCCCATTCATTTCTATGGGGAGCGCTCGTATCCCCGCTCCCATAGAAATGAATGGAGCTGCTTTAGACGCCGCTTATTCTGAACGTGTTTTACGTTCAGAATAAGCTAGCGTTTACTCAGTGTGAATTCACCCTTAAAGTGTTTTTGTGAGGCAGATTCTGCTTCAAAATCTGCCTGCAAAAAAAAACAAAACCTCTGAATATACCCTTGCTGTCTGAGTTAGAGCTCATGACTTGAGTTCCCACTCTTGTACACATGCCCCAGTTTCTTTGAAAACTATTTAGGGCTACAGGCTGCACATCTCTATTTCCACAGTCTGAGGAAGGTTGAAGACGACCATGCTGCAACCGGCCCACTGTGAATTAAAAGCAGCGGCCACATGGAGATGTCCCTGATCGGCGCTCATGCACGGGTCATGCTTCCGCGGCTCCTTTCAATAAATTAATAGGAAGCACGGATGCAAAATAGGACGTGTCCTGTCTGATGCTGCCTGGACTGTCGGCCCGCACACAGGACAGTTAAAATCACAGTTGTGTATGGGCCCATAGAAAAGAATGGGTCAGTGTGCGCTCTATGAAATACATGGATATCACACTGACCCAAAGCATGGTCTTCTGCAAGGGGCCGAACTCAAACTTTCATAAAGGGCTGATGCAGCAGAGTTTCTTTAATTCACAAAAAAAAGTTAGTGATTGAATTCCTATGAGAGTGAATATACAATTATTGGGATTGTATAATTATATGCTTGTTACACGATAGATTATTTATTTTAAAACCTGGGTCTAACTTTTTTTTTTTTTTTTCTTTCTTAAAACTGACCATACTTTGACTCCAAAGCCCTGTTAAATGTAACATAATCTTTGTAGGAGTTTCTATGGCAGAACACTGATGTAAATATTGTCTATTCTAGCATGCATTCCACTTCCATTGTATCTCTCGCTGGTTGAAGACTCGGCAGGTTTGTCCACTGGATAACAGAGAATGGGAATTTCAAAAGTATGTATAATATAATAAATATATATGGTATGATCTGCTAGTTTGTGCATTAGCTATTTTAGTGCTTGAGTGATTTCTTCTTAAGCCATTCATCATGCAGAGAGTAATCTCTGATCTGTCATGTCATTTTTGCTGTTTACACGTTAAAGTAATACCACTTTACAAATTTTGGTGCACATTGTGTATCTAGCAAGCTTGTACTTTATGGTCTGTCACTAGCGTGTTTTGCAACTTTCTTGTTGGCTAGAAATAAAGCGCTCTAGTGTCAGGCTTTTGATTGATAAATGGGCCACCGTAAGTCCATTTTACTAAATTGAATAACTGGTTCTTGATCTGACCAGTAATAGGTCATTGGAAAAGTTTAAAGCTGAGGCCTCACGTTGCGGAAATGCAGCTTTTTCGTTGCAGTTTTTTTGAGCCAAAGCCAGGAATGGATTGAGCAGTAGGTAGAAGTATAAGAACTTCCTATATTTCCCACTTCTTCTGTAGCCATTCTTGGTTTTGGCTCAAAAAAGCAGCAAACTCTGCATTATAGAAGCTGCGTTTCTGCAACATTGGGCCTCAGCCTTAAAGAGGACCTTTCACCATTTTGCCCACAGGCAGTTCTATATACTGCCGGAAAGCTGACAGTGCGCTGAGTTCAGCACACTGCCGGCTTTCCCGATGTGGGCCCGGTGTGAAGAGCTTACGGTCCAGTACCGTAGCTCTTCTATGGTCAGAAGGGCGTTTCTGACACTCAGTCAGAGACATCCTTCTTCACAGCAGCGCCTATCGTGCTGTGCTGTGAGAGCCGGGAGCTCTTCACACCCGGCCCAGATCGGGAAAGCCGACAGTGCGCTGAACTTAGCGCACTGTCAGCTTTCCGGCAGTATATAGAACTGCCTGTGGGCAAAATGGTGAAAGGTCCTCTTTAAGGTCATGAATAACTCCTTTTAATAACTTTCAGTATTAATTGAGCATTCCACAATATGATACGGTTGTACTGATTGTGTATAATATATAATTTTATTTATTTATTTTTTATACTTGTAACCTATTTGCTGTGGAAGTGACTTTTCTAACTTTTTTTTTTTTTTTTTTTCTCTTCTCCCCCTTCCTTAGGTATGGTCATTGAGCTGACTTGGGCTTTTTGAGCACTAATTTATGTTTGCAACCCATTTTTTTGGAAAGACCAGAAGAACTTGTTAAACAATATATACCTGGTTTATTCATATACTTTCAACTTTATTTTATAGTATGTCAAGTTTCTCTTCCCATATATTCCAAATAAACATGGAGTACTGTATTTTTGTCTCTGTATATATTTTAAATTTTTTTTTTTTTTTTTGGTCTGGGTGTTGTACATATAATCCTTAATTAACAATGGTATGTGGCAAAGCCGCAACGGCCTTGCAAATTGCAGCTTGTCCGAGCTGCGATTTCTTCTGCAAAGTGGGCATGGGATTAGCATGAATCCCATCCCCTTTGCTTGCATTGTAAAGCGCTGTGATTTTTTTTTTTTTTTTCCGCAGCATCTCCACTGCGGACAAATTGCGGCGTTTATGTCCCGTGGGTCCCCGGCCTTAGGGTCCATTGACACGGAGGAAAATGGTGAAGAATTTTCCACACTAAGGAAAAAAAAAAAAAGAAGCCTCCCATTGATTTCAATGGGTTTTGCTAGCTTTTTTTTTTTCTTCGACTAGCGTAATTTTCCTCCGTGTGAATAGACCCTAAGGCCGGGGCGCCACTAGCCAGAAACGCTGCAATTTGGCGTTTCCGGCCAATGGGGCCCCGGCCTTGGGGTCCACTCACATGGAGGAAAATGGTGAGGAAAATTCTGCTAGTGGGGGGGAAAAAATAGGTAGCAGAACCCATTGAAATCAATGCAGCCCTGCCGCAATTTGGCGTTTTTGTTAAAAATCGCAGCCTTTTACAGTACTTGCAAAGTGGATGGGATTCATGTGAATCCCTTGCTGAAAAAATTTCCAAAACAGACGCGGTTTTGAAAATCGCAGCATGTCAATTATATCTACGGAAACACCGTCTGCTTTCCTATAGATATAATTGTAACAAAGTGCGCGGAGGAAAACTGAAAGCGCTGTGTGAAAAAAAGGTTGGACTGAATTTTCCTTGTTTGGAATATTATGGTCTGGTGGCCCAATACCATATGGTTATTTTTACTTTCCCCCATTGTGTCTACACCTGATGGAAGTGAGCTTAACCTACTGTTACTCAATACTTATAGAGCTTGGAAATGTTCACATAAAAAAAAAATATATATAATATAGGTCTTAATATGTTACGATTATTGGGGCTTAGAAATTTGAGAGACAACTGTAGGGATAACTTTCTTTATATTAGACTTTGCACAGATTTGAATGAAATGTTCCTAGATTTTGGGGGTTCTGAGTGATGCAAGCTCAACATTGTGTAAGTCAGGGGTCTCAAACTCGCGGGCCGCATGTGGGGCCCCCCGAACAATTTTGTGCGGCCCGCACAAGCCTAGGGACGCCGGATCCGCATTGAATACATTGCGAGATGATTATATCCACTAGCCGCTATGGAACATGAATCTGGGGGCAGAGATGGGGGGGGGGGGGGACATGAATCTGGGGGCAGATGAAGGGTGTATATGTAACTGGGGGAAAGATGGAGGGGGGCATATAGTTTACAGGTGACTGTAGGAGGATTATATAGTGTGGGGGCACATGAAAAATGAATGGGCGGAGTCAACCTGAGTGGGTGGAGCTAAATTTGCCACGGTGCAGCCCGCCGACTGGCTGGGATCTTGCTTTGCGGCCCACATGCTGAGTTGAGTTTGAGACCCCTGGTGTAGGTCATGTCACAAGCCTACTAGAAGATGAATCCTTAGCTCATGATCTAGACAACTTTTTGGGGACAGAAGAAACTCTGTCATTCAATTAGGTGATCTATTCCCTTGAAAAAATTGAGGAAATGTACCCCTCTGGAAGCATAGCTTCATGAAAGAGAAAGTTCCCTAACTTGGCTGAGGAGGGTTTACGGTTAGCTCATAATAAAATAGATAATGTATTAAATGCAGCCACATAGCTAGAAATGCAATTCAAGTATTACATAGAGATTCCTATTTAAAGACTAATTATACAACGTCCCTCCATTCTTGTACCTGGACGCTTGCCCCCTCCCTAAGCTCCCATCCTCAGCAATTGCTAACTTACATGCTCCTGTCATGGAGGAGGAGCTTATCACCACCCTTAAAGGGATTCTACCATTAAAAAAAACTTTTCTGTGGCTAACACATCGGAATAACCCTTAGAAAGGCTATTCGTCTCCTACCTTTAGATGGGATCTCCGTCGCGCCGTTACTTAGTAATACCGGTTTTTACTGGTATGTAAATTAGTTCTCTGGCAGCGATGGGGGCGGGCCCCAGCGCTGAAAATGCTATGAGGGCGTCCCCACCGCTGCCCAAGAACAGGATCCTGCGCCACCTCTGTCTTCTGCTGGATCCTCCCCTTCTTTCTTCAGCAGCGTCCCTCTGTCGGCTCTTACACTAGTAGAGCAATGGCGATTTCTCTCTTCTTATTCTTCTGGACCTCTCTGCAGCTTTTGTCACTGTTGACCATCATCTCCTCCTCACTATGCTCCGCTCAGTCGGCCTCAATGACACTGCGCTCTCCTGGTTCTCCTCTTATCTCTCAGACCGCACTTTCAGCATATCATTTGCGGGCTCTGTTTCCTCCCCTCTTTCCCTTGCTGTTGGGGTTCCTCAGGGCTCGGTCCTAGGCCCCCTGCTCTTTTCTCTCTACACAGCCCCCATTGGACAAACCATCGCCAGATTTGGCTTCAGGTACCATCTTTATGCTGACGACACCCAATTATACACATCTTCCCGTGACATCACCCCTGCACTCATACAGAACACCAGTCACTGTCTCTCTGCTGTCTCTAATATCATGTCCTCTCTCTACCTGAAACTAAATCTCTAAGACTGAACTACTACTGTTTCCACCATCTACTAGATCTGTCCCTGATATATCCATTGCAGTCTCAGGCCTTACTATAACTCCTAGGCAGCAGGCCCGCTGCCTCGGGGTCATGTTTGACGCAGACCTTTCCTTCACCCCTCATATTGAATCACTCGCACGTTCATGTCACCTCCACCTCAAAAATATCTCCAGAATACGTCCTTTCCTTACCAGAGATACACTGAAGACACTTATTGTCTCTCTGATTCATTCTCGCCTTGACTACTGTAACTCCTTACTAATCGGTCTTCCCCTCACTAAACTCTACCCTCTGCAATCTATTCTGAATGCAGCGGCCAGGCTCATCTACCAGGCTAGACGCTACAGCGATGCCTCTGGTCTGTGCCAGTCGTTACATTGGCTGCCTATTCATTATAGAATAAAATATAAAGTTATCACCCTCATCCACAAGGCTCTCCATAATGCTGCATCTCCCTACATTTCCTCCCTCATCTCTGTCTACCTCCCAACCCGTACTCTCCGTTCACTCAATGACCTAACACTTACATCCTCTATTATCAGAACCTCCCACGCTCGTATACAAGACTTCTCCCGAGTTGCACCACTTCTCTGGAATGCTCTACCCCGGACAATCAGATTAACTCCCAATTTCTACAGTTTCAAACGCAAACTAAAGACGCATTTTTTCAGACAGGCCTATCACAATTCCTAATGCAAACCCTTCTTGATGCCTTTTCAGCCTAACATATTTGTCCATGCTCTATCCACATGTTAAAGGACACTACTAGTGACGGCCCATAAAGCTTTGTTTGTGTAATGGCTGCAACCTCTATTACAAAATTGTCTGAACACTGTATAAGCAATGCCGCCCCTCCTACCTCTTGTGTCATCCTCTCTACCTCATAGATTGTAAGCTCTTGTGAGCAGGGCCCTCAGTCCCATTGTGTGAAATGACGTTCTTTGTTTTGTATCTGTCTGTATCTGAACCTTACAAATTGTACAGCGCTGCGGAATATGTTGGCGCTATATAAATAAAATTTATTATTATTAGAGCCGACTGCACATGCGCGGACTAGTTCAGAGGCCGCAATTGCGAGCATGCGCAGTCGGCTCTACTAGTGTAAGAGCCGACAGAGGGGCGCTGCTGAAGAAAGAAGGCGAGGATCCAGCAGAAGACAGGCGGCGCAGGATCCTGTTCTCGGGCATCGGTGGGGACGCCCTCATCGCATTTTCAGCACTGGGGTCCACCCCCATCGCTGCCAGAGAACTAATTTACATACCGGTAAAAAAACAAAACGGTATTACTAAGGAATGGCGCGGTGGAGATCCCATCTAAAGGTAGGAGACAAATAGCCTTGCTAAAGGCTATTCTGACGTGTTAGCCACAGAAAAAAGTTTTTTAATGGTAGAATCCCTTTAAGGTTCTCCCAAATGGCAAGGCTCCAGGCCCCAAACTGGATTACGTATTTGTATTATTAAACATTTCAATCTGACTTGCCCCCACACGTGCCCCCTCTGCCTCCAACTTCTTCCTTGATGGTGCCCCTATTCCCTCAGTCCATGCTTCACTCTATTCTCTTTCATATCACCCTAGTCCCTAAACCTCACAAGGACCTTCATTAGTGCTCTAACTACCACCCCATTGCGCTTCTAAATACTGATCTGAAACTTTTCACTAAGATTCTGGCCAACAGGCTTGGCATCTGGCTTCCATCTTTATACCATATGTACCCAGGTGTGTTTTGTCCCTTTTCATCAAGGGGGAGAGAATACCAGAAGCACTGTGGACTTAATAGATGTTGCCAACCACTCTGCCACCGCCACCCTCCTTTTGATCCTTGATGCCTTGACTGGTCATTTATGACCGCCACTCTTGAAAAACTCGAGCTCCCTGGAGCCTTTCTTACGATGATTAGGGTACTGTACTCTCGGCCCTCGGCTGTGGTAAAACTCCCTAACCTTCTCTTGTTACCGTTCCCCATCCGTAATGGGACGTGTAAGGGATGACTTTTACCCACTAATATTTGCATTGTGTATTGAACCTCTAGCCTCCCAGATTCAATATAACCCTGACATTACCGGGGTGGCAGTTAGGGATAGGGACTTTAACCCCTTAACGCTAAATCACGTACCTGTACGTCAGGGAATGTGGTTAGTTCCCGCATTCCCACGTGCATATACGTGATGGAGATCTCACAGGCTCAGAAGCAGAGCCTGTGCGATCTCCATGGGAGGCCGGCTGTATCTGACAGCCAGGCTTCCCCTGTAGCAGCAGGGACGGTGATTGCACCGACCCCCCGCTGTTTAACCCTTAAGGTGCCATGATCCATAGTGATCATGGCACCCTAGGGGTTTGGCCGGCTATAAAGCATGCTGCCGGCTGCATAAGGAGTCTCTGTTAGCTGTAATTTACAGCTACAAGCTGCTCCTTAATCCCTCCCCCCATCGGAGCGAGCTCCGATGGGGGGAGGGTTAACCCCTTGGATGCCAGGACGAGAGGAAGCTAGTCTATGCATCTGCATAGCTAGCTTCCTCTATAGACTGCAATACACGTGTATTGCAGTCTGTAGTTAGTATAGAACCAGCGATCCTCTCTGATCGCTGGTTCTAGTGTGCTTGCAGCACAAATAAAAAAATGTAAAAAAAGGTTTTTTTTAAAAAAAAAAAAAAAAAAAGTGTGTAAAACAAAGTTACATTTCTTGTAAATCTGGAAAATCGCTGTTACACTTGTAAGCCCTGTAACGTTCAAAATAAATTAAAATACAATCAAAAGATGATGCCGATATAAAGCAGAGATATGGGAGATAATATTTATTACTGTTTTTGGTGGTATAACTATCTGCCTGAAAAGCAGAGAATTTCACATTTTGAAAATTGCAATTTTTTCCAAATTTCCATCAAATTTCCTATTTTTTTAATAAGTAAATACAAAAATATTGATTAGTGTTTACCACTAACATGAAGTATAATGTGTTACGAGAAAACAATCTCAAAATCACTTGTGTAAGTTAAAGCGTCTCAAAGTTATTGCCATTTAAAGTGACACATGTCAATTTTGAAAAAATAGGCCTGGTCCTTAACATACTTTTGGGCTGTGTCCTTAAGGGGTTAAGATTAGCTTGTTTGCTGACTACGTTCTCTTAACCCTTACTAACCCTCACACGTCCCTCCCCAACCTTCTCCAGGAGCTGAAAACATATGGTGATTTTTCTGGCTATAAAGTTAATCCTACCAAGACCGAAGCATCTCTAATGCTACCTTACAGCTACTTGAGTCTAACTTGGAATTCCAGTGGAGGGAGTGCTCTTTCTGTTATTTTGGCATTCAGCTGTCTCCTTTACTCCACCCGTTACTCAGTTAACTACCTTGTTTAGTGAATTACGTTCTCTTTTAGATAAATGGTGCCCTCTCCATATTTCCCCTAGAGGTTGTCACTTCTGTTAAAATGATCCTCCTCCTGCAGCTTCTTTACTTTTTTGAAACACTCACAGTAGCTGTCTCTCAATCGGAGCTCTATGCCCTCCAAAAGTCGATCTTCCAGTTTATCTAGAATGTTAAACGCCAACGTATTTCTTGCTCTGTGGGCTTCCCACTTGTGTTGTATTCCATTCTGAGCTGCTCCACAGGCCTACATGAAATCGATTGAGAAGCTTTGGCTAGCACCGATCCCCCCCTAATACATTCCTGTGGTCCTATTTTTCGTCCGTTCCCTCCACTCCTCTCCTCGGTCCCATCCACTTCATGTGAGCTATTTGGATCACCTGCTCCAAACTTTTTTCCCTGGCCTCCCCATATTCCTCTATAGTTTCCTTTCTGTGCAATCTGCTCCTCCCGGCAGCTATGGTACAGCCCTGGAGTAAACTGGGCCTCTTTCACATTGTCGACCTGGTGGATCCATTGACCTTGGAGCTCAGGCCCTTTGACTATATACTAATAGCTATTTTACCTCTGTGCTACACTTGCCTACTGAGTGGTTTAATTACCAGCAAATTGTACACTTTGTGTCCTCCCAGTTTGGTTCCCTGAAGGTCTTGTTACCTATTGCCTTTGAAAAGATCTGCGGGCGTGTACCTCCACAGCGGGCCTAATATCAGGCATCTATAGGATCCTCTCCTCCCCATAAGGATGGGGTCCCCTCTCTCACAGGTATATGGCTAAGTGGTCCGGTGCTCTGAACAGGCAGATCTCGTCTGGGCAGTGGCAAATTATTTGGTCTCATGGAGCCAAGTCCTCCACATGTATTAATTTCAGCGAGACCCAATATAAGTTGTTCATGCACTGGTACCACACCCCTGCCTTGCTCTATTCCCTTATCCCTAACATCCCTTCCCTTTGTTGACCTTGCCAGGTACAGGTGGGTACTCTGTCACATTTTCTGAAATTGCTCGGGGATCCTTTTTGTTAGATGTCAGGTCCCTTACTTGCCATTTTATTCAAGGTGCTCCCCTAGATCCCTTTACCTATTTGCTTAACCTTCGCCCCCCAAACACCTGGGTAAGCAGACTTCTAAATTGTGTCTGTACTTATGTACTGCTGCCAAAACTCTCATTGTTCTCCACTGGAGGAAGACCTCTCCTCCCACCAGTTTGGAGCTTATTACTCAAGTGAAGGACATCCAAAGTATGGAGAATTTGATGGCATCTCTTAATCATACAATGGAAGCCTTTACTACTGTGTGGTCATCCTGGAAAGACCTCTCCTCCCTCTGGTCCGGAGCTTATTGCTCGTGTGGTAGATGTTCATAATATGGAGTATTTGACGGCTCTCTGCACTTTAATACTTTCGCTGCCAGGCACGTACACTGTACGTGCTCCCAAGGTGGCACTTCAGTAGCGGAGGATGTAGTTAGTACGTCCTCCCTACTAATGCCGATATCTCTGGACTGCATCAACATATCTTGATGCTTTAAAATGCATTTTAAAGAAGAGACTCTAATCTTTAAAATGATACCAGGGACTTGATGATTTTACTTACAGTCTTGGAGCCATTCACTGTTGAAAACACTATTAGGCATTGAGATCCAACAGCAGATCTGAATTCCCGACAGCGTTTCAACAGTGAATTGCTCTAAAACTGTACATCCAATCATTGAGTTCTTGATAGAGGGACACGGAGCAGTGCAGCAGAGAGAGACAAGAGAAACGTTCTCACTCTCTGCATAACTTGTATGTGACAGCAGGAGGGGGGTGGCAGGGACTCTACTGTCCCTATTAACCCTTCTCCTGCCAATCAGAGCGTATACCATACATTTGTCTCTGATTGTCACATACAGTTATAATGTAATTCCCCCCTGAGCTTTACTAGTGGGGTATTCTTATGTTATACCTCCTGAACATAACCAGGAAGTTTGTTGGCACTGTGACCCAGACGTTTACCATTGTCCAGGTCGCAGAGCCAAAAAAAAAAAAGTCGCACCAAACACTTACACAACATATACATAAAGTCGCAAATAAAGTTTACATTTCACCCAATCCCTGTCGTGTCTATACCTGAGCTTTCTACAGTAAAATACATCTCTAGTGATATCCGGTACACACTAAAATAATAGTAATAACGATTATCACTAGAGATGAAAGTATAGATTGCTAAAATTATTATAGGGGGATGGAAAATAACATTTTTATGTAAAGTCCTATTTAATTTGCATGCACAAAATGGGATGGCGCATTTCTGCGATTTTGGCGATTCTTTAACACCCGCCCCTGTAAATATATACATGTGTGGTATGTATGAACTCCTCACATATTGCAGTTTTATGTACAGTACATTATGTTTGCAGAAAGGGATTTCTTGAGCCGCACTTTAGTGGCAAATTTGAATTTTTGCGCAATTTTTGCTAGCAATCTCTGTTTGCGGCAAAGTTGAATGAAGGTGGTTGTATATATGAACTATTAAATTGTGTTTTTATATACGGTATGCTGTGTACTCTGAAAAAAGTTAGATTTTGGTATCACAGTCACAGTTTGGTAGGTGCAGTATAGCTTTTTAACATATTAGTGAACAACAGCAAAATCCTGCTTGTCTTCTGTATTCATGTTTTTGGGAGTCCGAGCTCTTGTAGTTGATGTTTGCGGTACATATAGTATATATACACATTGTATACACCATAAGCTATTATTTTAAAAGTATTTTGTATATGAATGTGAGATTGAACATGAGTTTTAGGTGCAAATATGTGTTTTAGCGTATTTTTTCAAAAGATTATTTGTGTTGGTCGCAAAGTTGCATGAAGGTGGATGTGGCTATCGATGACCCTTTAAGACATTTGTAATCTTCAGGTTGTCTACTTTCAAAAAATATATAGGGTTTAGGGGTTCACTTACTTTTCATGGTGTGTAATCCCTACATTTTATAGGATGATACTTTTTTAACATTTCCAGATTCAAAGCAGAATTTTGTTCCTTCCAGTTCTAGCGATTTTCTGAAGACACGTGCATGCGGATTCAGGCCATAGTGATATGTATGAACTCTGCACATGTTGAACTTTTATTTTTAGGAGGTTTGGTGCATTTAATTTTTTGTTTGGTTTCCGCTTTTAACAACTAATATACATTTATTTGCATTTTTTCATAAAACATTCACTTTAAATCAAAATTGCATGAAGGTGCCTGTTCGTATACAGTACCAAGTGGCATTCTGACAATGCTGCAGGTGTCTACTTTAAGAAAATATATAGGTATGGGGGGGGGTTGGATGCTTTTTTAATGTTGCAATTTAGGTTTGATTTGTCCATCTCAAAACTGTGAAAATTGCTCTGGCTACTGGAGGTGCAAAATTTCCAGAGACCCTTGGCAGCGAAAAGGTTAACAGAACCCTGAGACTATCACAGAGCAGGTGCATTTATACAGAGACTTGATTACACACAGGTCGATTCTATTTATCATCATCATCAAAACTTAGAGTTGGTTCACATCACTGTTATTTAACCCCTTCCTGCTGCAGGCATTTTTCAATTTTAATTTTTGACTCCCCAACTTTCAAACCTATAACCTTATAACTATTATTTTTCCTTTCATAGAGCCATATGAGCATTTAGTATTTGCTGGACAAATTTTACTTCATAGTGGTACCATTTAATATTCTGTACTATGTACTGCAGAGCTGGAAAAAATTTCAGAATGGGGTGGAATTGGAGAAAAATTGCATTTCAGCAACTTTCACATGGGTCTTTTTGGTAAATGCTCAGTACTGGGCTGGATTTTTAGGAATGACAGGTAGGATTGGTAGTGGGACCTGTCATTCCACCCCCCTCCAGTCCACACTTTGGGGATGTTCCAGCAGCGACTCAGCTGCAGAGAGTCTACTCGTCAAGGAGGCTTAAGAAGTCAGCTCCAGCAGCAGACCTTTGGCAGAGCTTGGCTGGAGAGTCAACAGAGAGGACATATTTTGGAGCTGTGTCCTGAATGATTCTACTGGCTTTTGGATTTCTGTTATTCTAGGTGAGGTAACCTATTCTATGTTTAGTTAGAGCCTAGCCGGGCAGGTATTTATTTTTATATTGTTTCCTTTTGTTGCTGCACTACCTTTTTGAGTGACTCTACCTTTGTTTTGGACTAAAAGAAACTGGACTTGTGTGTCTATGCCACCCCACCTAGTAACCCCAGACCCTGATAATTGGTGGAGGATGCAGGCATAGAGGTTGCTAGGGGCAACGACACGTCCACTCCTAGCAACCCCAGACCCTGAGAATATATATATATATATATATATATATATATAAAATTGTTTCTTTTTTAGCCCCTTAAAAAAAAGGGGAACCATACTGCAACGGCAAAGGTACTGGCCCTAGGGGCCCTTTTTCACTTTGAGGCCCAACACAAAATGCAATGTACATGATCATAGTAAACTATGACCGCAGGTATTAGCTCTGGATCTCCACTGTTAGGCTCCGTTCTCACGGAGTAACGCGCCACTCATTTAGACATGCATACACGTGTCTAAACCAGCGGTGCGTTACTCCATGAGAACGGAGCCTAAAATATAACAGAGACCAGGTGGATATAGCGGCTCCTCCGAAGCAGAGCGGCCATCATCTTTACAGACCCGTCATCTACTGTAATAAGATAAGATAATCCTTTAATAGTCCCACCACGGGGAAATTCAGTGTGTTATAGCAATATATATATATATATATATATATATATATATATATATATATATGTGGCTGTTTACGTGAAAAGGGCCCAGATCGTCGATACTAATTATAGAGAAAATAGTCCAAAACATTTGGGTAAAAAAAAATCACAATTTTGTTTTATGCAAAAATTTTATTTAAAAATATGTCAAGTTTACAAATTTGTTGAGACTTTTAAGAATTTGTACACTTTTGGTGCAGATTTCGTTAGAATTAAAGTGACAAATTAAATCGACGATCTGGGCCCTTTTCACGTAAACAGCCACATATATATATATATATATATATATCTCCTATTAATATTATAAATGTGAAAGTTTGTGAGTTTGGATGTTTGTGGGTTTGTGTGTTTGGATGTTTGTTCCTCAATCACGCAAAACCCGCTCGACCGATTTGGCTGAAAGTTTCCACAAACATAGTTAATACACCCGATTGCGCAATAGGCTACTTTTCGTCACAACAGCGCACATACGTTTGTGCCAGGACCCCCACAAAACCCAAACTCACACCACCATCTCTGCAATCTCACACACTTTGGACCATAGCAAGCCACAAAATTCATATTACCCTCTGCAGCCTAGCCCCTAACCCCACACAATCACATATACATATACTTTACCACTTCGCCCCTCCCCTTAACGATACTCCAGGAGGCTCTCTTTAACGCTCCGGAGCAGCCATGTTTGCCGACCCCCACCGCTCTGACAATCCGTGACACCGCCCACCCATGTCAATACCCCTAGGAAGTCTAATAAATGCAAAAAAAAAGTTTTAAAAAAAAGTAAAAAACATATAAAAACAAATAAAAAGGATTAAAAATTCATATCACCCCCCTTTCCCTAGAACACATATAAAAGTAGTTAAAAACTGTGAAACACATACATGTTAGGTATCCCCGCGTACAAAATCGCCCGCTCTACAAAGCTATACAAATATTTTTCCTGTTCGGTAAACGCCGTAGCGGGAAAAATGGTCAAAAGTGCCAAACCGCCGTTTTTTCACTCTTTTGATTCTGATAAAAATTTGAATAAAAAGTGATCAAAGCAATAACATTTCCCGAAAATGGTAGAACTAAAAAGTACACCCGGTCCCGCAAAAAAAGACGCCCTATACATCCCCGTACACGCACGTATAAAAAAGTTACGGCTGTCGGAATATGACGACTTTTCAAAAAAAAAAAATGTTTTAACACAGTTTTGGATTTTTTTAAGGGGTCAAAATGTAAATAAAACCATATAAATTTGGTATCCCCGGAATCGTAACGAAACACAGAATACAGGGGACATGTCATTTTGGTTGCACAGTGAACGCCGTAAAACCAAAGCCCCTAAGAAAGTCGCAGAAATGCATTTTTTTGTCAAATCCACCCCATTCAGAATTTTTTCCCTGCTTCCCAGTACATTATATAGAATAAATAATGGTGGCATCATGAAGAAAAATTTGTCCCAAGAAAAATTAAGACCTCATATGACTCTGGGAGCAGAGAAATAAAAAAGTTATGGGGTTTAGAAGAAGGGGAGTCAAAAATGAAAAACCAAAATCAAAAAATGCCATCGACGGGAAAGGGTTAACTTCAAATACTTCTGTCCCAAAGTCACTATGTAAAGTTTCTCACAACACCGTATAGCAGCTCAAATACAAACTAACTTCAACACAAAAGTCTCACGTATTCTCTGAATTACAGCAAAAACAAGATACAAAGTTACATTTCATATCCCATACCTTATACACACTACGAAAACCTTACCCACGCCTGTATATACCCACTTCTACAATCACTGCAGACGAAGTCGCGGGTACCATCTAGTGTATATATATATATATACACACACACAGTGGGGCAAAAATGTATTTAGCCAGTCACCAATAGTGCAAGTTCCACCACTTAAAAAGATGAGAGGAGTCTGTAATTTACATCATAGGTAGACCTCAACTATGAGAGACAAAATGAGAAAACAAATCCAGAAAATCACATTGTCTGATTTTGTAAGAATTTATTTGCAAATTATGGTGGAAAATAAGTATTTGGTCAGTAACAAAATTTCATCTCAATACTTTGTTATATATCCTTTGTTGGCAATGACAGAGGTCAAATGTTTTCTGTAAGTCTTCACAAGGTTGGCACACACTGTTGTTGGTATGTTGGCCCATTCCTCCATGCAGATCTCCTCTAGAGCAGTGATGTTTTGGGGCTGTCGCTTGGCAACACGGACTTTCAACTCCCTCCAAAGGTTTTCTATAGGTTTGAGATCTGGAGACTGGCTAGGCCACTCCAGGACCTTGAAATGCTTCTTACAAAGCCACTCCTTCGTTGCCCTGGTGGTGTGCTTTGGATCATTGTCATGTTGAAAGACCCAGCCACGTTTCATCTTCAATGCCCTTGCTGATGGATGGAGGTTTGCACTCAAAATCTCACGATACATGGCCCCATTCATTCTTTCATGTACCCGGATCAGTTGTCCTGGCCCCTTTGCAGAGAAACAGGCCCAAAGCATGATGTTTCCACCCCCATGCTTTACATTAGGTATGGTGTTTGATGGATGCAACTCAGTATTCTTTTTCCTCCAAACACGAAAAGTTGTGTTTCTACCAAACAGTTCCAGTTTGGTTTCATCAGACCATAGGACATTCTCCCAATACTCTTCTGGATCATCCAAATGCTCTCTAGCAAACTTCAGACGGGCCCGGACATGTACTGGCTTAAGCAGTGGGACACGTCTGGCACTGCAGGATCTGAGTCCCTGGCGGCGTAGTGTCTTACTGATGGTAGGCTTTGTAACATTGGTCCCAGCTCTCTGCAGTTCATTCACTAGGTCCCCCCGCGTGGTTCTGGGATTTTTGCTCTTCGTTCTTGTGATCATTTTGACCCCACGGGGTGAGATTTTGCGTGGAGCCCCAGATCGAGGGAGATTATCAGTGGTCTTGTATGTCTTCCATTTTATAATTACTGCTCCCACAGTTGATTTCTTCAATCCAAGCTAGTTGCCTATTGCAGATTCAGTCTTCCCAGCCTTGTGCAGGGCTACAATTTTGTTTCTGGTGTTCTTTGACAGCTCTTTGGTCTTCACCATAGTGGGGTTTGGAGTCTGACTGTTTGAGGGTGTGCACAGGTGTCTTTTTATACTGATAACAAGTTTAAACAGATGCCATTACTACAGGTAATGAGTGGAGGAAAGAGGAGACTCTTAAAGAAGAAGTTACAGGTCTGTGAGAGCCAGAAATCTTGATTGTTTGTAGGTGACCAAATACTTATTTTCCACCATAATTTGCAAATAAATTCTTACAAAATCAGACAGTGATTTTCTGGATTTGTTTTCTCATTTTGTCTCTCATAGTTGAGGTCTACCTATGATGTAAATTACAGACTTGCACTATTGGTGACTGACTAAATACTTTTTTGCCCCACTGTGTATATATATATATATATATATATATATATATATATATATATATATGCGACCACCCTGGGAGAACCGTGCAGGAGGCTGGACTGTCACGGTGACCTTATAGGCACCAGAACTCCCAGGAGAGGTGCACAGGGTAATAGGCAGAGTCAGTTAGATGTGACGCCAGTTGGAGTATTGAGACACCCGCTGGTCCCTGGGCTGAGATGGTGATGTGGGTGCCAGTGCTCTACTCCAACAAAGAGCATTTGCCCAGGGCTTAGCTACAGGGAAGGCAATGTCCAGGCCAGGATCAGTAGAAGTGCTCACTGCTTTATTGTAACAGGCATCTGCTGGTTCACTTGTCCTGTAGCAGTGAGCTGTGGCACAGTGGCTTGTAGCTGGCTGACACCTTCCCATGTATTAGCAGAGAGTCTAAGATGTCTGCAGATCCAGCTTCTGGTATACTGCAGGGGCTCAGTTACCTTGTAGAGGTAGGTGCAGGCTGCCAGGGTTATAGCTCTGCTCAGCCTGATGTAATTCCTGTCCTCTTACTGATAGTGATGGGGGCGCTGTCACACAGCTTCTCTGTCCTGCTGTTGCTGTGGAAATCCTCACAGCACAGTGTCTGAAACACAAGATGGCCACTGCCACACTTCTTCTTCCCTGGCTCTTACAGAATACTACTTCCTGTCTCTGCTATGACTATTTCCTGTTCCAGCTACAGATCCACTCACCATAGTGTGTGTTGCTATGGAGACCACAGCTCACTAGGACAAGTGAAACCAGAGAACAACAGCTTAACAACATTACACAAATGAATACAGAATAAACATGGCAACATATACAAACTATCATAACATGTAAGGCACTTATATGGCCAAATAACCATTAGTAACTCCTGTGAGGGGGTTACATCCCTCCCTTCTTGAATGTAGCACGTCCTCGGGCTACCAATAACACAGAAAACAGTCAATGGCTTAAATATCCCATAGTCCAAAGTAAATGGATTAAACGTTAAATGGGTTAGAACCAAATAAGAGAAATAGAGGTAGAACTTTGGGCAGTCCAAGCATGGTGTCGCCACTATGGCACCAGGTATATGGCTTATTTGTTGAAATGAAGATAAGTTTCCAAGGCAGATGATCAGCTGAAATGCACAGTCTACTATGGCTGATCTGGGCATGCTCCTTTAAGGGCTGTAGCGAACTGAGGGTTTACCCTTATTTACCCTTTGGGATCTCCTTTGAGAAATTGTTTCAGGCTCTGAGGCCTCCTCTCTGTCAGGGAGTACTTGAGTATCCGGAGTCTCTGATACAAAGTCCTCTAAGGAAATGGAGTCACTTGTTTCCCTTGACACAGAAGGAATCTCTCTTTGCAACGGTGTAACCGTAGGTCTCACAAAGAAGTATAAATTAGGGGAAGCCAGAGCAAGTCCTAATTCTGTACCATGTTGGCCAGGAATGGGTATACAGGGTAATGTCCGTCTTGGTTGTGACAGAGCGTGTGGAGTAGCCGGTAACCGACGGGTCACTCTAGGACTTGTATAAGAGGAGGGACAGACTTTGAGATCATCTCGAGACACTAGCTGGGATGGACCTTCTCCATCCTCTGGAACAATTTTACACACTTTAGAGTTATCATGTGGTGCCTCTTGGACAACATAGGCGTTGTCTTCCCAACGATCCTCTAACTTATGATGCCTAACATGTCGCCTTTTTAGGACCTTATCTCCAGGTTGCAATGGTTGAGCATTTGCTCCTTTGTCATACTGGAGAGCCTGTTTGTGTCTAGCCTGGTCCAGAGATTTACACACAAGTTCCTGAAGTTCTCTATTAACCCTTAGTCTTTCTGCTACCCAAGTGTCATTTGGTAAAGGTGGGGACCTAACCTCTGTAATCACTCCCATTTGGTGATCAGCGGGGAGCTGTCCTAACTGTCCTCTAAGGAGGTATGCAGGAGTGTACCCTGTGGAATCCTGTCTGGTGTTATTATAGATCTCAGTGATCTCTGGCAATAGCTCTGGCCACTCAGATCGTTTTTCACGGGCAACTGTTCTCAGCATGTTGATAATGATTTGATTGGCTTTTTCACAAAGCCCATTACCCTGGGGATGGTAGGCTGTAGTGCGGATCTTTTGACACCCATAGAGGTTGCAGAACTCTTGAAAAAGCTCTGACTCAAATGCAGGACCTTGATCAGTAAGGATCTTTTCAGGATAACCGTAGGGTCGCCCAAAATGTCTTTGGAATTCCCGAGCTGCTGTTTTACCAGTGAGATCTTTTACTGGGACTACAACCATGAATTTTGAAAAATGATCAATCATTGTTAGTGCATAAGTGTAACCTGACCGACTTGGTGTCAACTTGACGTGGTCAAGTGCTACCAACTCTAGTGGTCTGACTGTGACAATGCCCTGTAGAGGGGCCCGTTGGTTAGATCCTCTCCGCAAAGCACATTGTGCACAGTCCCGGCACCACTGTTCAATTTGAGGGCGCATTCCCACCCAGTAGAAACGATCCTTAATGGTTCGTTCTGTCTTTTGGGCATTGAAATGTCCTGACTGATTATGATACGCATCCAAGATCAAAGGAGCGTCATGTCTTGGTATCACAATCTGAAACACTCGCTCATGGGTACGAGGATTTACATAACGGCGGACCAGTTTTCCCTGCAGATAAGTTAAACGACCGCGCTCTCGCCAGAGATTTTGAAGTTCAGGGCTTGCATTGTTATCTGGACCTATTGAATTTGAATCTTTTAAAAGGTCTTTTAATCTTTGCAATGTTGGATCTTGTTTTTGGACTTGTTCCCAATCCATATGATGGAGGGACTCAACCCGCATGGTCTGAAGGTTACAATATTTGGTCCGGACATTTTGGTTAACACGTTGAGTGACTTTGTCATAGAAGTCAGGGAGTTCAATTTCTTCCCATATGTCAGGGTCATCTAGGTCATTAATTGACTCTTGGGGTAACCGAGATAAAATGTCAGCATTAACATTCTCTCTCCCTGCACGGAATTTTAAGGTAAACTGATAATTGGCAAGACGTGAAGCCCAGCGCTGCTCAATTGCTCCCAATTTGGCAGTGCTAAGATGGGTCAGAGGATTATTATCTGTGTATGCAACAAAAGGAGTGGCGGTGAGATAATGATGGAATTTTTCGGTAACCGCCCAAACCAAGGCCAGAAACTCCAACTTAAAGGAGCTATAGTTAGAGTCATTACGTTCAGTCGCCCGAAGCGATCGACTGGCAAATGCAATGGGTCTAATCAAACCTTCTTGTTTCTGGGACAGGACAGCACCAAGTCCAGTTTTACTTGCATCTGTTTGCAGAATGAACGGTTTACTGTAATCAGGGTAAGCAAGGACATTCGGACCGACTAAGGCCGCTTTTAACTCATCAAATGCTTTTTGCATTTCAGGGGTCCATTGGATAGTTGGACTCTTACCAGATCGGGTGGTAGACTGACCTATCAGTACAGCCTGTAAGGGTGCAGCAATCCGGGCAAAGTTTTTTACAAATCGGCGGTAATAACCGGCGAACCCAAGGAATCTACGGATGTCTTTTACCGTTTCAGGAGTTGGCCAGTCGCGTATCCGTTCAGTGTACTGAGGATCTGGCGACACTCCATCAGCGCTCACAATGTGTCCCAGGTATTGGATTTCAGATTTTAGGAGATGGCATTTGGAAGGCTTGAGTTTCAGACCATAGCGATCCAAAGACTCAAACACTCTCGCAAGGTGATCCAAATGCTCTGCATATGTTCTGGAGTAAACAATTATATCATCCAGATATAACAGGACAGACTCAAAGTTTAGATGACCTAAACAGAACTCCATGAGCCGTTGGAATGTGGCAGGCGCATTGCACAACCCAAATGGCATCCGGTCAAATTCAAACAGACCCATTGGTGTTGTGAAGGCAGTTTTTTCAGCATCAGTTGGGGACATAGGGACCTGCCAGTATCCACTGGTAAGGTCCAGAACAGAGAAGTAGGCTGCAGACTGAAGAGCTGCAAGGGACTCCTCTATCCGGGGCAGTGGATACGCATCCTTGTGGGTGATATCATTCAATTTGCGGTAATCCACGCAAAGGCGAATGGTACCGTCCTTCTTTTTGACGAGTACTAAGGGAGCAGCCCAAGGGCTTCGGCTGTCCCTTATGACACCGGAATCCTTCATGTTTTGGAGTAAGCCTTTTACTTGTTGGTATTGTGCTGGGGGAATGGGCCTATGTCTTTGCTTGATGGGAGGATGATCACCAGTTTGAATTGTGTGTTCTACTGCAGTGACATGCCCAAAGTCCATAGGGGACTTGCTGAAAATGTGTTCGTATTCGTGAACTACCCGCAATACCCCTTCCAGCTGAGATGAAGGCGTCTCAGGGGTTCCAAGGTGAATCTCTTGCCACCATTCTTTTTGCTCCCCAGTGGGGTTACATGTGGGTTGTGAATTGGTGGTCTGAGCTTCACAATGGACTCTCTGGAGGCAATCAGCATCCTGAACTCTGGATAATTTGGCAACCACTGTATACCGAGGTAGTGTAACTTCAGAATCCCCAAAATTCAACAATTGTATAGGGACTCGTCCATGGGTCACCTTAGCCAAACTACGGGCAGCAATAACTGTACGATCCGTAGGCATTGACTCGATGAGCACGGAGTAATCCCTACCTTTGACACCAAACCTGGCCCGGCACCAGACCATCATCACATGACCAGGTGGTAAGATGATGGGTCTAGCGTCAGTCACCCTAGCTTTTCCAATCTCACCTTGGGAAAGTTGGACCTGTTGTTGTTGTACCAAAACCTTAATGGCCTTATGGTAGATGTGTCTCTCTTTTGGAGCGGCTATTTGAAGAGTGTCAGACAAGGCAGCAATGGCTTCATCAAAACAATTAACTAAGACATTGGTCCCAATGATGATGGAGGGAGTGTCTCTGTCTTTGGCAACGTCCACAATGACAATCCCTTGATCCTTCAGTTCGGTTTTGCCAATCTTAAGGGTGGCTAGGAAGTATCCTACCTCTTTAAGTTCTTGTCCATTGCTGGCAATTAGAGTCACCTGCTCATGAGGATTGCATGGTTGTAGCTGATCTTGAGACCAATATTTTTCAAACTGGGCAAGGGGCATGGTAGTCATCTGTGATCCCGTATCCAAGAGAGCAGTCAGTGGGATGTTGTTCATATTGATGGAAAGGATAGGACGGTCTCCAATGAAACGTCGGCCCCATTCAGGTGATAGTGGACCATGGTGGTGGTTGTCTCCTGGGGGTAGGTCCTCTGCCCCAGGATGGCCTAGTTTAAAGACTGGCATTCTCGTTCAACGTGTCCTGGTAAATGACAACTTCGACAGATGGGCCTTCCGCATGAATCAAACTGGTCCGTGACCCTGCGACCGGGTCGGAATAACGGTCTGCGTGAATACTGACGTGGCGAAGGTCGCTGCCAGTGCCGGGATGAGGGAGACCTCGGTGGTGTCAGCTGAAGGTCCTCCACTTTTTTGCAAAGCTTAATTAGATTCCTTGAAAGTTCAGCGATTTGTCCTTGGAGTTCAATGTTGGAGTCAGAAGGTTGGATCTGTGCGCACTGAGCAATGGATTGTTGGATTACACAGGGCGGAGGTGCTGTAGAAGCTGAGGGCACATTATGCTGCTCCTCTGGCATTGTGTCCACTTTAAGGATTTGGATGGCTGTCTCTTTAAATAGGTTGAAGGGTCGGTCAGGGTCTTGAGAGTTAAGCATACGTAGTTGCATTTTAACTGCATCAGGTGTAGCACCCTCAATGAATTGCTCCTTCAGCGTGCAATCATAATTGTGAAGCTCATGAGGATCTAGTTGTGCAACCTGGCGGAGAGCTTCATCCAAGCTCAGAGCATAGTCTCTAAGACTTTCACCTGCGTTCTGCTTGCGGCTAAAGAACCGAGCTTTTAGTTCTGACAGAGTCTTAGTTTCAAATATGGCGCGCAGTTTATCAAAAATTTGCTTAACAGTTTGTTTCTCCTTAACATTCCAGGACTTAACTTCACGGAGGGCTAGTCCTCCCATCTGACCCATTAACATAGCAACATTCTGCTCAGCAGTGAGGGGATAAACTTTGAAAGTTGCTTGCATCTTTTCTTTAAAGTCCTTTAGGGTATTTGGCTCGCCTACATAGAGCGGCAGCCATGGCACACCTGGGTAATAAGGCATTGTGATTGGCATTACTGCAGCTGTGGGGGTTGAAACACTACACCCCTCTTCCTCATCCTCACTACTGGACCCTTGGTGTTTAAAACTGACAAAATCCCTTTTTTCTTTGTTCCTAAACATACTGGAGGTACGTGGCTCACCTGCTTTTGCCTGTGCTGTAGATTCAGGTATGGCGTGCGATGCAGGGCCAAGATGGCGATATTGCACAGTGTCGCAGTCACAGATGCTTTTTTTCCTGCCGGCAGCTCAAGTGCCTCCCTTCTTTTTTTCAATGGCACAGCAATCCTGTTCGTGACGCCAACTGCGACCACCCTGGGAGAACCGTGCAGGAGGCTGGACTGTCACGGTGACCTTATAGGCACCAGAACTCCCAGGAGAGGTGCACAGGGTAATAGGCAGAGTCAGTTAGATGTGACGCCAGTTGGAGTATTGAGACACCCGCTGGTCCCTGGGCTGAGATGGTGATGTGGGTGCCAGTGCTCTACTCCAACAAAGAGCATTTGCCCAGGGCTTAGCTACAGGGAAGGCAATGTCCAGGCCAGGATCAGTAGAAGTGCTCACTGCTTTATTGTAACAGGCATCTGCTGGTTCACTTGTCCTGTAGCAGTGAGCTGTGGCACAGTGGCTTGTAGCTGGCTGACCCCTTCCCATGTATTAGCAGAGAGTCTAAGATGTCTGCAGATCCAGCTTCTGGTCTACTGCAGGGGCTCAGTTACCTTGTAGAGGTAGGTGCAGGCTGCCAGGGTTATAGCTCTGCTCAGCCTGATGTAATTCCTGTCCTCTTACTGATAGTGATGGGGGCGCTGTCACACAGCTTCTCTGTCCTGCTGTTGCTGTGGAAATCCTCACAGCACAGTGTCTGAAACACAAGATGGCCACTGCCACACTTCTTCTTCCCTGGCTCTTACAGAATACTACTTCCTGTCTCTGCTATGACTATTTCCTGTTCCAGCTACAGATCCACTCACCATAGTGTGTGTTGCTATGGAGACCACAGCTCACTAGGACAAGTGAAACCAGAGAACAACAGCTTAACAACATTACACAAATGAATACAGAATAAACATGGCAACATATACAAACTATCATAACATGTAAGGCACTTATATGGCCAAATAACCATTAGTAACTCCTGTGAGGGGGTTACATATATACACACACACACACACAGTCCACCTTTGGGCAAAGGCAATTCTATATACCACTGGAAAGCCGACAGTGCACTGAATTCAGCACACTGTCGGCTTTCCAGCGGTATATAGAACCCAAACCCATGAAAGGTCCTCTTTAAAGGGATTCTACCACTAAAGCAACATTTTTTCTAATTACCACGTCGGAATAGCCTTAAGATAGGCTATTCCCTGTAGTCTTACAGCAGCACAATGTGGGGTATTTCTGCCCCTGCGTGCTGGTAGGACAGATGTGGTTTTTTTTCTGTCCTTCGGACGGTAGGACAGGTGCAGGAGGCCTCTGTGGTCTCCTGTATGGTTTGGAGGAAGGTGTTTGCAAACCTTCTTCTTTCCTTTTTCTTTCTTTCTGAGAAAGATTTAGGTTTATGTTGCAATCACATTTTCAGCTGCAGCGGTTTGATTGCCAGCGGTAAGGTAAGCTGAATCCTCTTTCAGCTTTCTTTTAGTGCAGGTTGCACTAAGATTTATTACTGGGGTTGTTCTGTTAACTCTGTTATGTTGTGTTATCAGTGCCTGTGCACACTTACATGGGCTGCAGTTGCAGCTGTGGACATTGTGGACAGCTTTCAGCTGTTCTCTGTGTTTAGTGCAGAGACTAAAGCATTAATGTCTATTGCTATGGGTAGTCTGTCAACTCTCATGCTGTGATGTTTGTCAGCGCCTGTGTGCACTTACCCGGGCTGCAGTCACAGCTGGGGTGGAGGGGAGTTTCTCTTCCCTCATCAGGCTCTGTGGTCTCACTCGGCTGTTAGGCGAAGCCTCTGCCTTAAATCGCAGCTAATGTGAACAGCAGCCAATCTTATGACAGTGAGTTTGAGGATCACTGATTTCCAGCAACTCTCACAGTCCCAGGTGAAGTATGCTGAAGGTGCTCAAAGAAAGCCTACTCTTGATAGGGAGAAGGTCCCTTTGGGAAAAGCTCCCTTAGAGGCGAGCGGTGGTTTTCTTTTTACCACCATTATTAAAACCCTCTGGGAGAGTTTGATTTAAATTAGAGGGCCTGAGGCAGCGGCAGGTCACGCCCCCTCCAGCCCTGGACCTATTTAAGGGGCAGTTTGCGCTGGAAGCACTGCCTTACTAGTTCCGGTGGGGCTACCTAGTTTTCTCTAGGTTGGGTACCTGTAGCTGGCTATAGCTTACAGACATATCTGGAAAATTGCATTTGTAACCAAGGTGGTGAGAATTGGTTCCTATGTATTCTCACAGAAGTTATTAGCGCTGAAGTGCCTCAGTCCCGTAAGTAGAAGGTCTTGGTTTACCTGTGGTCCGGTGGTTAAATGTCTTTTCCAGAGTTGAGTGGGCTAGCGGCTCCACGTAGGTCGTCTACCCCTCCTCCGGGTGACCACAGAAGATGGGAGTCTTCCTCCAAGAGGAGGCATATGGCTGCGCTGTCTGTGAAGTACCTCTTCCTGATGGTAGGATGAGTTCACTTTAGCCTGATATTCAGAGAAAAAAAAAACAAATGTAATGTCCCGGTACTGCTAGTCCAATTCGCTCTACTAATCCTTGCAGACCGAGATAGCATGGACATTTTCATATAAGGTAAATATTTTCCTCCCCCTTCATTCCTTCTATATATTTCTATTCTTCCAGAGCCAGCACACAGGGGGTCTATTAATGCGCCATCTTGTGGATGTTTTTGTGAACTGCACCTGCCTATACTTTGCCATTGTAATTTGAGTTGTTACTGTAAAGGGAGTGTCCATTATGATTAGCTGACCTCCAGGACCAATCAGGCTCCCTTGACTGGCCTGGAGGGAGAGTTGAGTGACCACCCTCTCTAGAGGGGGCTGGGGACGTTTTTGGCTGATGTCTTTTGTGTGGGGCTACAAGGCTAAGACATGATACAGCTAGCAGACTGAGCACATGGAGCATGGATAATGGCTTTCCACTATCAGGGTACACCAAGCAGAGATGCCTTCTCCTCTGTCCTCAAGGCCCTTCTCAGAGAGTGTTTTCCTCTGAAGCTCCACTTCTCTACGAGTAGGCCGTCCTGTATCCATACATCTGGGAACTCCACACGTATTTCGCTATGCAAGTAAGTCTTTGGGACAAATCTATATTTAAAGGAGCCCATAGCTAATTCGACCTAAATTGAGGGTCGCCCGCCGTCGATAACTTGTATCTCATCTTCTATATACGTGTTCCCAGTTTTGTTGAGGACTAACCCCCTGGATACAGGCCATCTTTACAAGTATATACAAGTTAACTGCCAAGCAACTACCATCCAAAGCATTCTGCCCCATCCTCTGCTAATTGGACACTACCTACAAAGATCGCTGTATTGTATGTGAAGAAGTCCCCCATATGTACATTTGTATTACTTTGTCCTGATAGTAAAAAGAGCAACGATTACCCCCGAAGCCTGGTTGTCTGTTGTCACTGTCAGGTATCAGAGCAGGGGTGGGTAGTCGGGGACATCAAAAAGGGAAATTTTGTGCACATTCGGGACCCAGGGACTCCCTGCAAGCCGGCCACATCGGATATATTACCGTGATACCAGCCCTGGCCTTCCCGAGTGTTGCACAAACAAACCTGTATGGGGGTTTTATATCTACATTGATCCTGCTGCCGCTCCTGCTGAGGCCCTCTTCCTGAGGTAAAAGAATTCATGGAGGATTCTCAAGGATATAGGGGTTCTACATCCCATATCTCCAAAAGATTAAAAAAATTGCTCACAGAAAGGCACTTATTATCCCTTCCATCTCTGGAGCATCTACTCGTGAATGATCAGACCATCTCACCTGATGACGAAGCTCCAGTACTAGCAGACCTATATTCCCCATGGAAAAGAAGGCTGCTGAAGTCCATCCGGTCAGGCGACCAAGGATGTTGCTGGGGAAGCCTCCCCGTCCACCTCTTGGGGGCAGAGGGCCTTTCCAAGTGGACGCAGCTTTGGCCAAGCTGATGGAGACCAAGTGGAAACATTCTGAGAGAGCTCATCTTAATTCCAGTCCCTATTTCTGAATAGAGGACTGTCAGAGGTCAAGACCCTGTACCCTATAGCCTCATCACAGCTAGATCCTTTGGATCCGCCTCCTAGGTGGATTTGGCAGTCGCGAAGCTCTCTCGTCATACAGTGGTCCCTCTGGATGATGGTTCCAACTTACAAGACCTTCTGGACCGACGTGTAGGACCCTGAGAGAATGCTATTTCCGTGGCCTCAGCCATAGCCTCTACTACTGTAGCGGATAACTTATGTTCCCTGTATTGCCCTGTTATTGATTCCAGGGTCCCTAGGGACGACATACTGTCCTCAATGTCCTCCCTGTTTATGGCTTCTGACTTCATGGGCGAAGCCTCCCGTCAATTGAAAATAGCCTCTAAGAACATGGCCCTATCCACCATGACAAGGAGACCTCTCTGACCTAAGCCCTGGAGGGCTCTCACCTCATCAAAATTTACACTATGCGCACTACCGTTTGAGCCAGGAAGACTCTTGGATGCGGACTGGACAATTTAATGGAGTTCCTCCTTCAGTAGGATTCGGAGACTGGGGAATGATCATACTTGCACGTACCCATTTTTCGGCCACACAGAAAAATCGGCCATCCAAGTTTCCGGTCACAGAAGCATTACCAGTTTGCCGACCTACCATTCGGCACCTCTTCCGCTTCTCACACCTTCACCAAGGTGGTGGCTCCCGTCGCTGCCACCCTCAGACTTCAAGGTCTGTTCATAGTTCCCTATTTTTACAACTGGCTTATAAAAGCTCAGTCAGCTCCAGTCCTCCAATAACGCCCACAGATAGCCATCTCCTTCCTTCAGAAGCGAGGCTGGCCAATTATTGGGAGAAATCGGAGGTAGTACCATCCACCCAGAGGAAGGTTCTAGGGGTTTGGACTCAGTGGCTCTGCAGATTTCATTATCTGCCCCAAGGAGGCTGAGAATAGAGGCGGCCGCCTGTTTTCTATACAAAACGCGGTGTTGTATCCATCAGAACTGCCAGGAGAGTCCTAGGCCTAATGTCATCCTCAGCCAGGGCGATCCCTTAGGCTTTATGGCATTCCCATCCGCTCCAGACGGAAGTATTGAAGACCTGGAACAGGACTCTAAGAGGACTCCACAAGAGGATCTGCTTTTCTCCCAGTACCTGTCTTTCCCTCAGAAGGTGGATATACTTGAAAGACGGAAGGTCCTTAGTCCAACCAGTTTGGACTCTGTTGACAACAGATGCATCCCAGCCGGGATGGGGAGCCCATGTGGAAGAGAGGACTGCAAGGTCGTTGGAGCAGCTTGGAAGTAGGATCTTCCAACCAGAGGGAACTCAAGGTTGTATACCTGGCATTGCTGCACTTCACCCCCATATCTCAAGGGGAAGGCTGTCAGAGGCTGGTCGGACCACAGTGTTGTGCCTGAACAAACAGGGAGGAACCAGGTCCAAGGCTCTCCTGAAAGAAACAAATCCGGGCAGATAAGAATCTGACCCATTTATCCGCTGTTCACATCAAGGGCTCCCTGAACATAGTGGCGGATCGGTTGAGTCGAGGTATTACCAGATCAGGAGAATGGTCCCTCAATCCAGAGGTGTTCCAATAAATTGTCCAGAAATGGGGCCTTCCAGAAAGTCGACCTCATGGCAACCCGATTCAACGCCAAGATAGAGAAGTTCTGCTCTTTATAGCAGGAGGACAATCCCTTGGGAGTGGATGCCCTGTCCATCCCTTGGAGGTTCAGGCTGATATACATATTCCCTCCAATTCTCATCATACCATGGTATTGATGAAAATAAGACAGGACCAAGTCCAGGCGACTGCCATAATCCCATCCTGGCCGAAAAGGACTTGGTTGCCCAGCTCATACAGATGAGTCAAGGCATATACTGGAGGCTTCCCCCCTCCCAGAACCTGGTCACTCAAGGAGGACAGATGTGCCAGGATCTGGTGTGATTCAACCTGACAGCCTGGAGGTGAACCAGTCCCTATTACTGAATAGTGGACTGTCAGTGGCCGTCCTGAGAACGCTTGCCCATGTAAAAGCGGATTCCACCAACAGGAATTATCGCAGGATCTGGAGGATCTTCGAATCTGGGTGCTCTGGACGCAGGATTGTCTCTACTAACCCCTCGGTGGGGTCGGTTTTGGACTTTCTCCAGGACAGCCTAGACAGAGGTCTAGACACTCTACGTTAAAGGTACACGTGGCAGCCCTGTCCGTCTATCTGAGGAGGCGTTTAACTCAACACTCTTTAGTTGGTAATTTCTAAAGGGTGCAACGAGGATCAGACCTGCTGTCTCAGCTCCGGTTCAGCAGTGGGACCTGGGGACGGTCCTGTCAGGTCTTTGCGACTTCCTATTTGAGCCGCTAGATCAGGTAGATCTGAAATTCCAGATTTCAAATAAAAAATAAAAATAAAAAAATAATCGCCCAGGCTGCCACCCCCATTAGAGGTGCGGCGCTGGGTCCGGGTGACGCTGCAGTTGCCCGGCTCTGGATCCGCCCCTAGTTATGGAGCCCTGCACCGTGGCATAATTAAAGGCTTTTTGACATGGTGAAAACTTTTATCCACCCCCCCCCCCTTACCCCCACAGTAAATTCTTGGCAGTTACAGGTGCTGCAGTAGTATCTCAGATACTTGGAAGGGAAACAGCTTTAGTACCCGCAACTGCAGTTATCAAGAATACAGTGAGCGAGCAGCGTAGCACTCGGTGTGCAAACAATACTGGGAGCTGTGTGCTATGTGAAACAGCTGATCTGCAGGTTCCTAACAGTCTAAGAGATTTAAGAAATCAGTGGGGGTCCAACATCCAGGGCCCCTGCTGATCAACAGTTTGAAGGTAGTGGAGTTTTGTAGCACCATGACCCCTTCACTATTTACATTGCACAGTATCTGTTTTATAATTACTATGCAATGTTATTACAGCCTGTGATAATAGTGCGCAGCTGCTATAAAACAGATGGCATATTATGGGAATAGTGAAGGGGCCTCAGACAGCAAATAAACTCCATAGTGGCCCCCAAACAGTATTATAGCTCCACAGTGGTTCCCACACAGTATAATATGCTCCATAGTGACCACACAGTATAATTTGCTCCATAGTGACCCCACACAGTATAATATTCTCCCCACAGTGGCCCAACACAGTTTAAAATGGTCCCAAAAAATTCGACAAATATTTATGAGGTTTGACCCCATGCTTTTGTTGCTATTATTATACTTTGGGGACTTCTCAGACACCAGAATATAATAAGTACAGGCCCAGGAAAAGTGATTAAAAATAAAAAAAACACTTATACTCACCTTGCCTCTCCTGGACATCCTCGTGCCATCTGGCTCTCTTTAAGATCTTCCTCAGTCCTCTTCTGGCCTATGACTTCACCTCAGTTGCAGGCAGAAGAGGACCGAGAGAAATCTTCAGAGCCCCCCCAAAAATCGTCGGAAGCCCAGGAGAGGTGAGTATAAGTATACAGTCCTATGAAAAAGTTTGGGCACCCCTATTAATCTTAATCATTTTTAGTTCTAAATATTTTGGTATTTGCAACAGCCATTTCAGTTTGATATATCTAATAACTGATGGACACAGTAATATTTCAGGATTGAAATGAGGTTTATTGTACTAACAGAAAATGTGCAATATGCATTAAACCAAAATTTGACCGGTGCAAAAGTATGGGCACCTCAACAGAAAAGTGACATTAATATTTAGTAGATCCTCCTTTTGCAAAGATAACAGCCTCTAGTCGCTTCCTGTAGCTTTTAATCAGTTCCTGGATCCTGGATAAAGGTATTTTGGACAAACAATTCAAGTTCAGTTAAGTTAGATGGTCGCCGAGCATGGACAGCCCGCTTCAAATCATCTCACAGATGTTCAATGATATTCAGGTCTGGGGACTGGGATGGCCATTCCAGAACATTGTAATTGTTCCTCTGCATGAATGCCTGAGGATTTGGAGCGGTGTTTTGGATCATTGTCTTGCTGAAATATCCATCCCCGGCGTAACTTCAACTTCGTCACTGATTCTTGAACATTATTCTCAAGAATCTGCTGATACTGAGTGGAATCCATGCGACTCTCAACTTTAACAAGATTCCCGATGCCGGCATTGGCCACACAGCCCCAAAGCATGATGGAACCTCCACCAAATTTTACAGTGGGTAGCATGTGTTTTTCTTGGAATGCTGTTTCTTTTTGGATGCCATGCATAACGCCTTTTTTTAAAACCAAACAACTCAATTTTTGTTTCCAAAATGAAGCTGCCTTGTCCAAATGTGCTTTTTCATACCTCAGGCAACTCTATTTGTGGCGTACGTGCAGAAACGGCTTCTTTCTCATCACTCGCCCATACAGCTTCTATTTGTGCAAAGTGCGCTGTATAGTTGACCAATGCACAGTGACACCATCTGCAGCAAGATGATGCTGCAGCTCTTTGGAGGTGGTCTGTGGATTGTCCTTGACTGTTCTCACCATTCTTCTTCTTTGCCTTTCTGATATTTTTCTTGGCCTGCCACTTCTGGGCTTAACAAGAACTGTCCCTGTGGTCTTCCATTTCCTTACTATGTTCCTCACAGTGGAAACTGACAGGTTAAATCTCTGAGACAACTTTTTGTATCCTTCCCCTGAACAACTATGTTGAACAATCTTTGTTTTCAGATCATTTGAGAGTTGTTTTGAGTAGCCCATGATGCCACTCTTCAGAGGAGATTCATATAGGAGATCAACTTGCAATTGGCCACCTTAAATACCTTTTCTTATGATTGGATACATCTGGCTATGAAGTTCAAAGCTCACTGAGGTTACAAAACCAATTTTGTGCTTCAGTAAGTCAGTAAAAAGTAGTTAGGGGAATTCAAATCAATAAAATGATAAGGGTGCCCATACTTTTGCACCGGTCAAATTTTGGTTTAATGCATATTGCACATTTTCTGTTAGTACAATAAACCTCATTTCAATCCTGAAATATTACTGTGTCCATCAGTTATTAGATATATCAAACTGAAATGGCTGTTGCAAACACCAAAATATTTAGAACAAAAAATGATTAAGATTAATAGGGGTGCCCAAACTTTTTCATAGGACTGTATCTTATTTTTAATCACCTCCCCTAGGCAGGCATCTATTGGAAAGGGGCCCTACGACATGCTATTAACAATATATAAAGTGGTTGGGGAACCAGGCTTTTCCTGACCGCTATCATGATAGTCTGGGGCCCCAGCCATCTCCAGCTGGCTGCGGCCTCAAACCTCTCTGGGCCCAGGGGGAATTATTGTCTGCATAAGGCAGAGGGGAGGGGAGGCGCTAGCAGTGACAAAGTGAATACAGTGCAGTTATATTTTGTTACTTACAGGAGACATCTTCCCAAATTTCCAGCCTCCCTCATTTCCAGATGTCTTCCCTTTGGACCGCCATGACCAGCTGTGACTTGACTTGTAAAGTTTGCAACACAGAAATCTTTGACTCTTCACTTCTCCACGCATATATATATATATATATATATATATATTGTAAGCCCTCGCGGGCAGGGCCCTCTACCCCACTGTGCCAGCCGATCACTGTTAGTATGATATGTACCTGTATATTTTGTGTATTGTATGTAACCCCCAAATGTAAAGCACCATGGAATTAATGGTGCTATATAAATAAACAATAATAATAATAATAATAATTTATATATATATATATATATATATATATATATATATATATATATATATATGTATATTATATTTATTATGTCCCACAGTGGCCCCTGCAACATCTATTATGCCCCACAGTTGCCCACCCAACTCTATTATGTCTCACAGCAGCCTCTGCAACCTCTATTATGCTGTGTGGCATATTAGTGGTTGCAGGGGGCTGCTGTGGGACATATATATATATATATATATATATATATATATATATATATATATATATATATATATATAGGCCCAACCCTGAAATATTATTACACTCTGGGGTCTTTTCAGGCCCCCAAGTAAAGGCCTGAAGTCTATGCTAACAGTAAAAGGCTATTACTGCTAGCATAGGCTTCGGGCCTGTATGGTAATGTTCCATTTTGTGCATGCAAATTTATGACTTTACATAAAAATGTTATTTTCTATCCCCCTATTAAAATTGTAGCAATTTATATGTTAATCACTAGTGATCGTAATTACATGTTATTTTAGAGTGTAAGGTAAACGTCTGGGTGACAGTGCCAATAAACTTCCTGGTTACGTTCAGAGGATATTACATAAGAATACCCCTCTAGTAAGGCTAAGAGGGGAATTGCATTATCCCTCTATGTGACAATCAATCAGAGCACAAAAGTATGCACTTTAATTGATAGGAGAGGGGATACAGTCCTATGAAAAAGTTTGGGCACCCCTATTAATCTTAATCATTTTAGTTCATAATATTTTGGTGTTTGCAACAGCCATTTCAGTTTGATATATCTAATAACTGATGGACACAGTAATATTTCAGGATTGAAATGAGGTTTATTGTACTAACAGAAAATGTGCAATATGCTTTAAACCAAAATTTGACCGGTGCAAAAGTATGGGCACCTCAACAGAAAAGTGACATTAATATTTAGTACATCCTCCTTTTGCAAAGATAACAGCCTCTAGTCGCTTCCTGTAGCTTTTAATCAGTTCCTGGATCCTGGATGAAGGGATTTTGGACCATTCCTCTTTACAAAACAATTCAAGTTCAGTTAAGTTTGATGGCCGCCGTGCATGGACAGCCCGCTTCAAATCATCCCACAGATGTTCAATGATATTCAGGTCTGGGGACTGGGATGGCCATTCCAGAACATTGTAATTGTTCCTCTGCATGAATGCCTGAGTTGATTTGGAGCGGCGTTTTGGATCATTGTCTTTCTGAAATATCCATCCCTGGCGTAACTTCAACATCGTCACTGATTCTTGAACATTATTCTCAAGAATCTGCTGATACTGAGTGGAATCCATGCGACCCTCAACTTTAACAAGATTCCCAGTGCCGGCATTGGCCACACAACCCCAAAGCATGATGGAACCTCCACCAAATTTTACAGTGAGTAGCAAGTGTTTTTCTTTGAATGCTACAACGTTGTACAATGATACAACGGCATGACACTGGGGCAGATGGAGGGGGGGAGAACGGCATGACACTGGGGCAGATGAAGGGGGGGAGAACGGCATGACACTGGGGCAGATTGAGGGGGGGAGAACAGCATGACACTGTGGAAAATGAAGGGGGGGAGAACGGCATGACACTGAGGCAGATGGAGGGGGGAGAATAGCATGACACTGGGGTGGATGGAGGGGGGAGAACAGCATGACACTGGGGCAAATGAAGGGGGAGAGAACGGCATGACACTGGGGCAAATGAAGGGGGGGAGAACGGCATGACACTGGGGCAAATGAAGGGGGGAGAACGGCATGACACTGGCGTGAACAACCGCGGCGTGAACACATTTCGGTTCTTCCTGCAGTGCTTTGAACAGAAAGTTCATGGAGTTTTCCTCCGCGGACTTTCTGTCTATGGGAAAGCCGCCGGCGACATGCTGCAATTTTCCAAACCGCGACAGTTTTGGAAATCGCAACGTGTCCGCGCTGCGATTTTTTCCGCAAAGTGGGAACGGGATTCGCATGAATTTTATCCACTTTGCAAGTACTGTAAAACATCGCAATTTTTACAGCCAAATCGCTGCGTTTCCGTCTCTGTAGGGCTCTGGCCTAAAGGAAACATAGGATCCCAGACTTATCATCCTCTGATCTAATGCGATCAAGAGAAGCTGATAAAAGAGAACTATAGCATTTTGGACCCAGGCTTATGTTACAGAATGCATTGTTCTCACATTGGGGGAAATCATTAAGACTGGTATTTCTTACACCAATCTAAATTCATTCCCTGCCTGATGTACGACTCGCAAGAACAAGCAAGAGTCACCAGTCTCTTAGTAATACTGGTGCATGTAAGTGTGCATTCAGGACTGACTAAGATTTGTGGTATAATGTATGCCAGTTTTCTGGCATGAGTTATAGTAAATCTGGCTCCTGACACACATCGATTCCCAACCCACTCTGCCCACTGTTTAAAAAAGTGGTAAACGGGGTGCAGAGGTTGATATACGCCATAGTGCGGCAAAAAAATTGAGAACATTATGTAGGAAACTACTAAATAACCATTCAACATGTATCCATAAATAAATAACTTAACAGGTAACCCCCAACTAACAAAATCATCAAACTTTTCCTGAGAAATGCATCCAGGGGTAGCTCCTTGGTGCTACATGAATCTGGCCACCAAACTGTCCACCACACCGATTACCCCATCCACAAACCACAGGCTCGGGGGCACCATACCAACAGAGATGGCAGTTTACCACATATAACCACACCCAGGGACATCACCCAGCAGAAGCCCAAAAACCAGCCAGACCAAAAATGGAATTGATCAATGGGGAAATGACCACAATGTATCCCCACCCCTGGAATTTCAACCACCTCTGAGGACCCCCCACCCCGCCACCGTTAGCATACCTTGACCACCTCAAGTATGCTCACTCCCAACCAAAACTAAAAAAACATTCAATTTTGTCCTGAAGCCCTAAAGCCAATTAATCAATACCCACAGCATTAAGGTGTACACTATTAGTCAGTCAGAAACCCTCCTGAAGGTCCTCATGATCTCGTACACAAACCCCCCCAAGTCGTACCACGAAAGCACTCACCGCCTTGTTAACTTTCAACCACACCTTACTAATCCTGGGGACTGACCTCGCCACTCTCCAGGCAAATCGCGGGACTATGTCAGACCAGACCACCACAACTGACAGGCACTTCACCCACAGCCAAAGCAGGTCATGCTTAATAACCCGTACCAGTTCACTAAAGTGTAGGCCCTCAAATCATGGGTGGGTGGTCCAACCGAATATACCTTGTAAATTCTTGCAGCATGTGACGTCACTGCATGCCATGGAAACCCAACCACCGCACCATGGCCTCCGTCCTGGAGAAGCCGAGCTCATTACCATTTGGGTGTACACCTGCACGAGTTGCTCCGCAGTGAACATAAGAATGCATAAAAATCTACACCACCTAGGAAGGGGTAACTACAAAACAACCAGAGAAGAATGGGCGGTAAAATGAAAAAACATAAATAAACCTCCAACTGACCCCAAAGAAAAAAAAATACAGCCCTCATGCTTTCCTCACCCACCCCTTCACGAAAAAACAAACACTACAAATGAGATGGGACATAGGAAATAAAGCGACATGATTCTCACTTCGCATTGTGCCGCACCACAACTGGACCCAATCCCCAAACTGCTGCCTCTTTGGCCCCCTCCAACCCTGAAGGAATAGGGGTTGAAAGACGCTGGGTCGAGCCCCAAAAGTGACAAACCACAGCGGCAAATCCAAGTGAACCGGTACACTGATCCTGATGACACTACAGCGGACCATGACAGCTCAAGCGCATGGCCCTAAACTCATCAAAACAATGGACTCAAAACAACGGACTCGTCAAAAAACGAGCAAAATAAAATACAGCCTTAACTTCAGGCAAAATAACTTCAAACAAAATCCTGCTCGTCTGACTGCTAACTAAACATAAATTACTAACTGTAGGTGTGGCTTACTACCAGCCGCACAAATCAACCAAAAAAAAACCACTATATCATATCACAAGGCTCTCAGCGTCAGGACAGACCCAAGTACTTCCTCTCCTCCCAGGGATCTGCCCTGAAGTGCAGGCTCTGCAGACTTTTATGGGCCAGTACCGAGACTGTGAGAGACAGAATCTAAAAAAAAATCCAGAAAATCACATTGTATGATTTTTAAATAATTAATTAGCATTCTATTGCATAAAATAAGTATTTGATACAATAGAAAAACATAACTTAATATTTGGTACAGAGACCTTTGTTTGCAAGTACAGAGGTCAGAGATTTCCTGTAGTTCTTGACCAAACACACAAGCAGAATAACTAAGGAGTGGCTCCATAAGAAGCATTTCAGGACTGGAATGGCCTAGCCAGTCTCCAGGCCTGAACCCAATCAGAAACCTGAAAGATCTGAAGATGATTTGTATGGAGGAGTGAGCCAAAATCCCTGATCAATGTGTGCAAACTTGGTCAAGAACTACAGGAAACTAAATTGCACACAGCTGGATTCTACTAACTAATTCAGTGACTTCTGAAGGTTATTGATTGCACTGGACAGTGGCGTAACTAGGAATGGCGGGGCCCCGTGGCGTACTTTTGACCCAACCGACACCAATGTCGAAGACCTCGACCGACCCCCTCCTCCGCACTCTATTATGTCCCTTAGTAAGCCCTGCACGCAGTATTATGTCCCTTACTGGCCCCTGCACACAGTATTATCCCCCATAGTGGCCCCTGCACACAGTATTATGTCCCTTAGTGGCCCCTGCACACAGTATTATCCCCCATAGTGGCCCCGGCACACAGTATTATACCCCATAGTGGCCCCTGCACACAGTATTATACCCCATAGTGGCCCCTGCACACAGTATTATACCTCATAGTGGCCCCTGCACACAGTATTATACCCCATAGTGGCCCCTGCACACAGTATTATGCCCCATAGTGGCCCCTGCACACAGTATTATGCCCCATAGTGGCCCCTGCACACAGTATTATGCCCCATAGTGGCCCCTGCACACAGTATTAACCCCCATAGTGGCCCCTGCACACAGTATTATCCCCCATAGTGGCCCCTTCACACAGTATTATGCCACATAGTGGCCCCTGCACACAGTATTAACCCCCATAGTGGCCCCTGCACACAGTATTATCCCCCATAGTGGCCCCTGCACACAGTATTATGCCCCATAGTGGCCCCTGCACACAGTATTATAGCCCATAGTGGACACCCATAAACAATTATCAGACCCCAGAGTATAATAATCGGAGACATCAGAAAGGAGGCCTGGCAGGATCGTGGAGAGGTAAGTAACACTGTTTGTTATGTTCCCTTACATCTCCTGGTCCGCCGATCATTATACTTGGGGGCCTATTTTAAAAAAAAAAAAAAAGCGGTAGCGGCTGTCACCGGGCCCCCTAATGGCCCGCGCCCTGTGGCAGCCGCCTCCACGGTAGTTACGGCCCTGGCACTGGATATTATTTAGGGGTGTCAGAGTACAGGGGGCTGTATACTTTTGCATGTAACACTTTTCAAATTTTTATTTGATTAAAATTTTGAAAACCATGTATCATTTTCCATCCACTTCACAATTATCTGCTACTTTGTATTGGTCTATCACTTAAAATTTCAAGAAAATATAATTAAGTTTGTGGTTGAAAGGTGAAAAAATGTGAAAAAGTTCAAGGGCTCCACACCGTTACCATTACCACTACATAGCGATACAAATATAACACTGGGTGACAGGGACCCCTACCATCACTATCATGCTGCTAGGTTTCTCTCCCTGCATACTGTTCAGGCCGGTAAATCCAGCGAACACATGGACTGAGTACAGTTGTAAGCAGAGCTCCTGATCTGTATCATCAGGCCAAAAGCTTGGTGCTCCAGATCCAGGGGGTCCCTTTGGAGATAGGGGCTCTGGGCAATTGACAGTTGGATCACATTATTCCCCACCACCACCACTTCCCACCCCCACCCCTGGTCATGGTGTCTCTCATTTTTTATCATTGCATTTGTGATATTTTGTGAGATATGAATCAGTCATTAACAGGTCTATTGGCAACCACATTAAACAGATAAATGAAGGCCTTTTCTTTTTGAATCCTAAGGAATCCCCAAATAACCCTATTTGGGTGCCTGTTTTTGATTGTCCACCTCTTATTGTTATACCAAGAGTACCTGACTATACTCTGTTCACACAGCAGCTAATTTTGTGATTAAAGGGAGGCAGATATCGGGAAAGATCACCCTGGTTGATCTTGCTGCAGGGTTCGTGGCTCACAGCTAATCGCTGATTAGACCCATTCATTTAAGCCTAATTAGTGCGATGGAATACTGCCCAGGAGGAAGGGGCAGAATCCGCCTGAAATTCGTCATTTTCCAATGTCTGAATTGGACCTAAGGTGTCTATTGATACTTTAATGGTCAGTAATAGAGATTCGTTTGATATCAGGTGGCTCGGGTTCAAGATTTGTTTCCGGTCAAACAAGTGTGGTACAAACCATACCTTAAAATGGCTTAAAATGAGGGGGTATGACCTACGCATTGCTGGGGAGCAGTCGCATCCCTGGGGAGCTCCTGCCCCGCCAGCTTCATTGGTACCTTAATTTAGCAGGTCTCCAGGGCGACTGTTGAGAGCTCAGTCTTCAGTCTAGTTTGCAGCCAGTCTAGTAGAAGCAGAGAGCCTGTGCAGTTCATGCTGGACTGTGCAGAGGTACTTGTCAGTACTTAGACTGGTTCTCAATGGCTGTCCCTGTTTGTAGGCTGTTGTACCTGTCTCCAGTTGCTTAATAAAGTTGTTACTCTGTTCAACTGCAAACACTGGCTTCCTGAATTGTACCTGTTGTATTATCAGGGCCCTTCCGAACAGCATTACACCTGCTTAGAGAGGAGAGGTTCCCTTTCCAAATGGAAGCGCCACGCCTCTCCTACCACCACCATCCAGGTAGTGCTTCAGGACCCCCTTCAGCGGTGTCTAGCACAGGAGCAGGACTGTGTTGCATGGTTGAGTATGCTCGGCTCAGCAGGTTGCACATCATCCGCCACTACTACTCCCATCCTCCGGTTCCCTCCATCTGGGTTGCTGGTCTGGAATCTGCACAGCAGCAATTCTCCACTGCCCTGCCTCCCCCTGTCTCTCCAGTCCTTGATACTGCACCACATACTTCCACTGCTGCTGCCCTTGTGCACGGGACAGAACCTCCTGCTGCATCCTGGCCCCCTGACCCCTCCAAATCTGCTATACCACCACAGCTAGCCTTGCCTCCCTCTTCTCCATCTGGGGTGCTGAATTGGACCTGGGGGCAACCCCCTCTACATCTCCATATACTATGCCAGATACAGGGGGCGAGGCCCCACCATTGTACCCTCCAACAATATGGCCACCATGCCTCACTTCCTGCTTCCCTACCGACTCAATGGATCCAGCTACTTGCTCATCTACCGACCAGCAGGACTTCTAGCCTTTAGTTGGTGAAGTCACGGATGCCTTTCACAAAGAAATTTCTACTTTACGGAAGGACTTTCAGCCAATTATTACTAAAGTGGAGACTCTGGAGGAGGATCATGGTAAACTCAGGCCAGTGCCGCACCTCCCATGAGGCGACCTGAAGCGAGCGCTTCAGGCGGCACTATGCCAGGGCCTCAGGGAGGGCGGCATTTTTGCTAACCTAAGCCAGTCCAGGACAACTTGTCCTGGACTGGCTTATCACCGAGCGGTGGTTTGGGGAGGCCACTGGAGCAGTGCTGCTCCAACAGCCTCCCCTCACGCTAAGGCAGAGAGCAGGCAGTCTCCGGGCCTACTCTCTGCCAGCGAACAGGGCTAAGCCCCGCCCCTTCACTCAGCCACACCCCTGATCCACCCGGCCACGCCCCCGATCCGCCCCCTCCTCCGGCAAGGGGGGGGGGCGGCTTTCTGCAGTTAGCTCGGGCGGCGAAAGGGGAAGGTTCACCCCTGACTCAGGCCCATCTTTCCCAGATTTCAACCTCTGTTCAATCACAATGTCAGGTTGTGCAGGAAATGCAGCGCCACAAAGAGGACAACCAGGGTTGCTGTAACAATATCAGAGTCAAGGACCTCTCTGAGGCTACCTAGGAGGAGGATTTGCTTGTCACTCTGCAGACAATGTTTAAAGCTATACTTCAAGAACATGACTTTGATGTTAAAGAGGCCATCCTTTCCATAGTTTCCTATCTCAAAGACCGATTTTGACGGAGCTAAAATCCAACTCTTTCAAGACCTCTCCTGGATGACATTACAGAAGAGGCGTCATCTTCACCCGCTCCTTCAGCTACTTCTGAACCGCCAGATTCTGCATTGCTGGCGTTTCCCCTTCACTCTGACTGCAAGAATAAATGGTCGCTCTGCTACCCTGTGCTCCCACGCTGACCTGCACTTCCTCTATGCAACATTGGACTTACCACATCCAGAGCTGTCTGACTGGGAGTTCACCCCTCTGCTGCCACCACTTCAAGTCTGGAACTCTCAGAAGTCTAAGAGACGTCATCTACAATCTCCAGGGATCTACACCCTTCAGGTGGAACCTACACCTTCATGATCATTCTGGAGTTGAACACTACTGTTTTTTTTTTTTTCCCTTACGTTTTCTGACTACCAATGATGCACTGTTTTCTAGCAATTATATCCTTTTCTCTTGCTCTCCGTTTTGCCTTTCCTACCTATATTTACCAATTGTTTCTCCTCACTGATGTTTTTTGTTAGTCTAATGTAACTACAGGGCAGGGTGGGTAGCTCCCCCCTCCACTGTTTACCTGTTCTTCTGTCTAATACTTCCTACACTGTTCCTGGTGGCTGTGGAATGTTTACCTTTATTCTGTTCCTCCCTACCGTACTTTGGGAGGTATTTTTCAGCTGTGAGCCCCTCCAGGAATGTTTGTTCTCAGCAGACAACTTTCGTCTGCTGAGCATTTTGGTAAATGCTCAGTACTGGGCTGGATTTTTAGGAATGACAGGTAGGTTTGGTAGTGGGACCAGTCATTCCACCCCCCTCCAGTCCACATTTTGGGGATGTTCCGGTAGCGACTCAGCTGTAAAGTCTCCTCCTCAAGGAGGCTTAAGAAGCCAGCTCCAGCAGTAACACTTTGGCAGAGCTTGGCTGGAGAGCAAACAGAGAGGACATATTTTTGGAGCTGTGTCCTGAATGACTCAACTGGCTTTTGAATTTCTGTGATTCTAGGTGAGGTAACCTATTCTGTGTTTAGTTAGAGCCTAGCCGGGCAGGTATTTATTTTTGTATTGTTTCCTTTTGTTGCTGCACTATATTTTTTATACCAAAGCCCAATGGTACTTGGCGGTTCTGCAATGATTTTAGAAAATTGAATGAGATTTCCAAGTTTGATCCCATGCCCAGGGTTGATGAGCTGATTGAGAAGTTGGGTAATGCCAGGTACATAACCACACTGGACCTGACAAAAGGTTACTGGCAAATACCTTTGTCTAAAGAAGCCAAGGAGAAAACTTTGTTGTTCCGGAAGGTCTGTTCCAGTACAGGGTTATGCCATTTGGTTTGCATGGAGCTCCTGCTACCTTTCAAAGGTTGATGGACCAGATCTTGCAGCCACATCATGACTGCGCAGCAGCTTACCTGGACGATGTGGTCATTCATAGCCCAGACTGGGGAAGTCACCTCTGTAAGGTGCAGGCAGTACTGGACTCCATAAGTGAGGCAGGCCTTACTATCAACCCTGAGAAATGTGCTTTAGGGCTGGAGGAAGCCAAGTACCTGGGCTAAGTCATTGGCAAAGGGGTAATAAAGCCCCAAATCAATAAAGTGGAGACAATACAGAACTGGCCAAGACCGCTAACCAAGAAGCAAGTCAGGGCATTTCTTGGCATTGCGGGCTACTATCGGAGGTTTGTGCCAAACTTTGCCTCTATTGCAGCTCCTCTCAATGACCTGACGAAAGGTGGGAAGTCAGTGATGATCCACTGGACATCAGAGGCAGAGGAGGCGTTCCAGAGGTTAAAGCTCTATGCCAGCAGCCAGTGCTGATAGTCCCTGACTTTAGGAAGGAGTTCCTGGTGCAGACAGATGCCTCAAATGCAGGTCTAGGAGCAGTGCTGTCCTAGGTTGTAAATGGAGAGTGCATGCACCTGAGCAGGAAGCTGTCCCCCGCTGAGAAAAATTATGCCATTGTAGAGAGGGAATGTTTGGCCATTAAGTGGGCGCTGGATGCTCTGAGGTATTACCTCCTGGGGAGAAAGTTTAAATTGATCACTGACCATGCTCCCCTTACATGGATGAAAATCAATAAGGACAGAAATGCTAGGGTTACCCGATGGTTCCTGTCTCTGCAAAATTTTGTGTTTGATGTAGAACACAGGCCAGGGAAATTATTGGGAAATGCTGATGCCATGTCAAGGGTGCATTGTATGATGGGCACAAATGCCCAGCCCTCCGGTCTGGAGAAGAGGGGGGATATGTAAGCCGATGGCTGGTCAGGTAATGGAGGGAGTGTACATCTCACCCAGACTACTCAGGTGGGTAAGATGAGAAAACTCCAGGAATGTTTGTTCTCAGTAGACAACTTTCGTCTGCTGAGCATTTTGGTAAATGCTCAGTACTGGGATGTATTTTTAGGAATGACAGGTAGGATAGGTAGTGAGACCTGTCATTCCAACCCCCCTCCAGTCCACACTTTGGGGAGGTTCTGGCAGCGACTCAGCTGTAGAGAGTCTCCTCGTCAAGGAGGCTTAAGAAGCCAGCTCCAGCAGCAACACTTTGGCAGAGCTTGGCTGGAGAGCAAACAGAGGACATACAGTATTTTTGAAGCTGTGTCCTGAATGACTCAACTGGCTTTTGAATTTCTCATATTCTAGGTGAGGTAACCTATTCTGTGTTTAGTTAGAGCCTAGCCGGGCAGGTATTTATTTTTGTATTGTTTCCTTTTGTTGTTGCACTATATTTTTGAGTGAAAATAAACTCTAACTTTGTTTTGGACTACCCCACCTAGCAAACCCAGACCTAGACACTGGTCTTTGTTTGTTCAGTTCTTTTCCTTTTTTTACCACCTAGGTTTGGAGACCATTGCTTTATTCTCACTGCAAACTGGCTATTGAAGCATGACTCCATGGCCTCTTTCGTCTCTGCCTGTACTGACAGCTGCACTCCGCAGGTGAGATCTGCCTTGCTTATGGCTGCCTCGACTATGTTTCTTCCTCATGGCTAGGTATGCAACATTGAATGCCCTTTGCCTGGGCTCCAACACCACAGGACTCATGTTACTGCAGGAGCTCCAGTCCCTCCGGGTGGATGTGGCGTATCTTCAGGAAATGCATTATGATCATACAGATACATTTAACTCTCTAAGCACTAGTACCCACACACTTACTCTGCCTACCATAACCGCCAGAAGGCAGGGGTAGCTATCCTACTGTCCCATACGTGTCGCATAGCAGTCACCACCTCCTAACTTTGACCCTCAGGGTCATTATATTATTTTGGAAGGCCAATTGCATGGCCAATTTATTGTCCTTTGCAATAGTCAGGATCCCAACATCTCCTTTCCTTCCTTCATGGGATTTTGAGCTGCTTGCGGGCCCTCTCTGGCGTGGCCTGGATTCTTGGTGGCGACTTCAATATGTTTTTCACCAAACACGTGGATAGATTATCCCTACGTTATAACCCGGTCACTGCCTCTCAGCCTCACCTCACCAGGGAGTCCCGCCATTTGATTAGGTCTTCAGGCCTTTATGACTTATGGCACGTCAACAATCCTACCGCCCATTCCTACACATTCTTCTCCCATCCCCATAACACACACATGAAGATAGACTACTTCTATGGTAATTCTTCAGCCCTCCACTTGCTCATTGATGCTAATATTGGAATTATCTTGTGGTTTGATCATGCCCTGGCACTGTCACTGTCTATCCCACGCTGATCCATGAGTCCCTCTTACATTCGGAGACCACCCGTAACTCATTGCAAACCCATTTGTTTGAATACTTCTGGGGTAATGAGGCCTCAGTTCCTTCTGTCTCTACTCTCTGTGAGGCTCATAAGGCAGTGCAGGGGCATTACATTGCTATTGCAACGCGACTAGGGAGATAGCCCTGCTTGCTAAGATAAAAACTCTCACTGACAGGTTTGCATTATGCCCCTCCCTGCCCTTACTCTGTTAATTGGTTGCAACCCATGCAGACTTGTGTAACCTAGCTACACAAGCTATCCAGTGTCTTTTACTCTGTAGTGGGCAATGCTACTATAGTTCTACACCCCATGCAATACATGGCCCCTCTGGTTCCCTCCCACATCACCCTGATGATATTGCTACTGCATTACAGTTCTATTCTACCCACTTATACAACCTCCCAATGAGAAGTCATCCTGACCTCTCCGCTGCCTCCTAAGGTCTAAGGGATTATCTTGCCTCCTGTATTCTCCCCTCTCTTCATCCTTTGGCTCTTGATTCTCTTAACGCCCCAATTACAGACGAGGAGCTTACTGACACTTTAAAAGGTCTCCCGGGTGGCCTGTGAACCAATGTGGTTGGACGCATTTCTCCCTTACTCCTGCCCTGCCTGCTTTTAGGAGACTTAAATGAGCTTCCCTGCTCCCCCCATGGGGAAGAAACCAGTTGGCACCTCTGCCCCAAAGACCCCTGTCTCCTTCACATGCTCCAGGTAGCCTGGGAATACCTCCTTCCTCATTCCATCGGCGGCTTCTACCCGGGCATCCACGCAATGGCGGCCATCTTTTCAGGCCATGCCAACTCCCACGCTGTCTTCTCCAGCCCCACCGCAGCATCGCCGGTCTCTGCGAGTGCCTCTGCTCCTCCATCTCCGCTGTACCTTGCACTGTCCTCCTCAATGGGTCTTACGTTCCAGGTAACCGCTACTGTAGAGTCCTCTGCTTCTGCCTTCCCTGCAGCTAAAATGGCGGCACCGTCAGTGTCTTCACTGGCCTCTTCCTCAGGGCTGCAGGACACCAGCGCTACCTCCTCTCTGCAGTATGCGGATCCGCTGCCTCCTCTCTTGCAGCCAGTCTCCCTGTGCCTCTGAACCATGGCCTCTCCACTGATGTATCTGCAGTTTATGCTTGTGCTCCAGAAACCTCCTCTCTGGCTAAGTTCCCTACATTGACTTCCTCCCAGGTCCATTACCTGCTAAAAGGGGCTTCTTCTCCTGCACATTCCTGGAGCTGATGCAGACATTGTCCTTGTCCTCCTATGCCGCCATGTCTCCCCATTTACCAATGTCTGTGCCTCAACACCTACAATTGAAAAAGAGTGAACCTCTGCCATCTTCCCCTCCACTGCAATGGATCCAATTCCCCAACCACTCCTTGGTTACCGAGATTACCAAGGCATGCCGCAGGGAGATTTGAACGGAAATCCGAGTTGAGATATCTGCGTTGTGGCAGGACCTCCATTACATCGCATCTCGGGTGGACTCTCTAGTAGACAATCACAACCAGACCCGTGTTTATGTTTCCCATCTGCATCTTCTCTCCCAGTATCACCTTTCCCTTGACCTCCAGCGCCATGTGGAGGACTTGGACAACAGAGGTAGGCGGAACAACATAGGATGAAGGGAATACCTAAACCACTCGTGAGGAAGACCTGCTCGTTACTCTAGAGGTGATCTTCAATTCTGTACTGCAAGAGCCATCTTCCCACAAGATTAAGTTGGACCATTCACACAGGGCTCTGCGCCCTAAAGGCTCTGTGCCCACCCCACGGGACGTCATTTGCTGTGTTCATGACTTTACACTGAAGGAGGCAATCTTGTCCAAGGCCAGAACCATGAAAGACATTGACTTTGATGGGGCAAAGATACAACTCTATCAAGATCTCTCCTGGATTACTTTACAGAAGCACCGACATCTCCATTCCCTCCTCCAACTGCTGGGTGAACGTCAGATCCCATACCAGTGGGACTTTCCTTTTGCCTTGACTGCTAGGCTCAACGGCTGCACAGCTACTCTGTGCTTCCATTTGCATCTACAGCCCTTTTGTTCTGGAATGGACATTGCTCCCCCTCTGGACCTACCTGATTGGGAATTGGCTGTCCCTCCTCCACCACCACCTCTGGTGTAGTCACAGCAGAAGACAAAGAAATGACAGCAGCTCCCTCCTGATGTGGTTCCGAGAGAATGGCAGGTGGATTCCCCACCCTCTCCACACTGACTTTTCTCTCCTTATATTTCTGGGTTTTAAGCTGGAATGTGTCCCTGTTTTCTCAAAGACTGTCTGCTGTTTACATGATATTTTTGACTTCACTGAATACCAAGGATTGTGTTTTATTAGCAGGTTCTCTTCTTAGTTTTCCTGTTTTTTTTTTCTCTGCCTTTTTTTTTTTTTCAAAACAGCAACCAGGTCCAAAAATGGTAACCACTCCCAGTTCAGGAGCACCACTATCACCAGAATATCACACTAATTGTATATCAGCACTGATGAAAAATATAAAACTTAACTTTTACTCAACACCCCTTAGTGATGTCTCAGATATCATGGAAGAGGAACACAGTTGGTAGCAAATAAATGTCATACGGTGTACATATAAAAATTGCTTCAGTCTTACCCCATCAGACATGTCCATGCATTCCCAGGTTATCTAATATGTCCCTAGTCTTTCCCTGGGGAACTTTCCCTGTGAACTCACAAAATGTCCCGCCCTTACAAGTGCAGTACTAAACTGTACCTCAACACCAAAATTAGCCCTTTAAATCCCTATGCGTTTCAAGTGTCCCGTTCGTTTCTATGCCCAGACCCAGAATCCGGACTGCAGACTGCACCGCTAAGGCAACAGGGGAAGGAGACTTTCCCTGATGCTATGGCGGCTAGCTAGGCCCTGCCTGCGGGTGGTGGTCAGCTGTTCCCAAGCTAGCCTTGGCCCCGACAACTCCTGGCTCTCTAACACGAAGGCCTAGCCGACAGATAGAGCGAGATCTACAGGAGAGTTAGGGACTAGGGATGCTAAGGTGGTCACCCCTACAGAAACCAAGGTGCAGCTGCAGACAAAACAAACAGGATGGGGTGTGCTGGACAACAGACACACAGCACAACACAATACGTAACAAGAGAATGAGGAGAGGGACAGTGGAGAGGTGAGGAAAGGTTTAACACAGGACTAGGGCAAAACAAACCGGAACCCAAACCTCACAAATAACAAGATAGTGCCAGGCAAACAGAACTGAAGGACAGGGTAGAGTTGAAGTGTGGAGGGGAAAACCAGAACTCACACCACTTCCTAGTCAGTTATAATACTACCAAAACAATACTCCTCCCTGAGCCACGAATTCTAGGTGGTAACCACGAAAACCAGCAACTAGTGAAGCCAGCCCTCCGCCTAATAAAGGCCCCAGAATTGTCCCATAGGATAATGACAACGACCAACACCTGAGGTTCGCTCCAGAGAACCTCAAGCATACTCTGAAGGCCGATACCTAATGCACAAACAGAATGGACTAATGGCAAGGAAACCACCTGAATACCACAGAACCCCAGCTTTAACCTTTTCTGGGTCCATCTTGAGGCTCTCATTTGATAGGATATACCCCAAGAATGACAACTCCTGAACCGCAAACAGACATTTTTCCGGTTTAGCATACAAAGCATTTTCTCGGAGTATTTGTAAGACCTCTCTAACCTATGCCCAATGAGACGAAATATCCTCAGAATAAATCAAGATATCGTCCAGATAAACCCGAACTCCTCTACCAAGAACCGGACCTAAAACATCATTAATGAAATTTTGGAAGAATGCTGGGGCATTGGTAAGACCGAATGGCATGACAAGATTCTCAAAATGCCCCTCAGGGGTATTAAAGGCGGTTTTCCATTTATCACCTTCCTTCTCAAAAGGTTATATGCTCCCCTCAGATCAATCTTTGAGAACCATTTGGCCCCCACAAATTGATTAAACAGGTCCGGTATCAAAGGCAGGGGATAAGGGTTCCTTACTGTAATCTTATTTATCTCCCGGAAGTCCAAACATGGACGTAGACCTTCATCTTTTTTCTTTACAAAGAAAAACCCTACTGCCACGGAAGATTCTGAGGGTCTAATGTGACTAGCTTCAAGACTCTTGGCTATATAATCCTTTAATGCCTCGTGTTCAGGTATAGACATGTTAAAGAGGCGACTCTTGGGCATAGATGCCCCAGGAATAAATTCTATGGAACAATCATACTCCCGGTGAGGCGGTAAGGTTTTTGATTCAGATTCACTAAAGACATCATGAAAATCTGATATTTCAGCAGGTAAGGTACAATCAGTTAATGTGGCAATCATGGCGCCATCACACTCTTTAACACATTCTTTGCCCCAGGAAAAAATAATATTATTGGGCCAATCACAGGATTGTGCTTCCTCAGCCAGGGAAGCCCCAAAACAATACTGGAAGGCAAATTAGACAAAACAAACAATTTAATCTTTTCTTTATGATCAGGCTTTAAACATAAATCAAAAATCGGCAACTGAATGGGTAATGGCATTAAGACCCAAAGAAGAATTGTCAATTTCAGACACTGGGATAGGGAGAGACAACTCTTTTAACTCCAAAGAGTTGTCTTGCGCAAAGTTAGCGTCAATAAGGTTCAGAGCCGAACCACAATCAATAAGGACATTAATCTCCTCCCTGTTACTGCACAGAGAAGATTTTCCATTAAACAGAACTCCGGACGAGTTTATAAATGCCAATCTAACCGGACTAGATACAGAAATATCATTGGGAGAGGGAGATTTTCTCTTTTTAACATTCCCACCAGGTCTGCCTTTAGGACGTTTCCCACAATGTACAATAAAGTGGCCCAGTTCTCCACAATAGAAACACAGACCAGTCTGAGGGCGCCATTCTTGCTCCCCTCTGCGATTGACCATACCACCCAGCTGCATAGGCTCATCACAAAATTCAGCTGGGCGAGAAGGTTCTGTTGTTCTGAAGCGCCAGTCAGTATCCTCAGTCTGCCTCTCCCTGAGACGCCTATCAGCCCTTATTGCTGACAGCATGGCGTCCTCGAGAGATTTAGGCTTAGGGAAAGCGACTATAAGATCCTTAATCTTATCATTCAACCCAGGTAGAAAAAAACTTTAGTGCTCTCGAATTCCAAGTGGTATCTGCTGACCACCTACGGAACTCCGAACAATAGGTCTCAGCGTCCATCTTTCCTTGACGTAAGGACCACAGCATAGATTCAGCAGTACACTCCCGATCAGGGTCCTCATATAAAAGACCAAGAGCCCTGAAAAATTCCTCCATGGACTGTAGGCAAAGAGCAAAGGCTGGCAAAGAAAATGCCGAATTCTGTGGAGAACCCCTAAGCAGAGACATGATAATGCCAACCTGTTGTGATGCATCACCAGAGGACTGAGGCCTGAGCCTGAAATACAATTTACATGCACGCTCAAAACAAAAAAAATCCTGCCGGTCCCCGGTAAAAGGTTCCGGCAGGCCCACCTTAGGGTCCATTGTCCGTGGAACGACTACAGGACATGGCTTCCATACGCTTGTCCATTTCAATGACCTTCACGGTTAATCTCTGCATCTGTGTCACCAGATCTTCCAGAGATGCCATGATACAATGGACAGATGGGTATTTTTTGGGCCGGTTTTACTGTCACGTTCGTGTCTATGCCGAGAACCAGAATCCGGACTGCAGACTGCATCGCTAAGGGAACAGGGGAAGGAGACTTTCTCTGACGCTACGGGGGCTAGCTAGGCCCTGCCTGCGGGGTGGTGGTCAGCTGTTCCCAAGCTAGCCTTGGCTTCGACAACTCCTGGCTCTCTAACACGAAGGCCTAGCCGACAGATAGGGCGAGAGCTACAAGAGAGTTAGGGACTAGGGATGCTAAGGTGGTCACCCCTACAGAAACCAAGGTGCAGCTGCAGACAAAACAAACAGGATGGGGTGTGCTGGACAACAGCCATGCAGCACAACACAATATGTAACAAGAGAATGAGGAGAGGGACAACAGTGGAGAGGTGAGGAAAGGGTTAACACAGGACTGGGGCAAAACAAACCGGAACCCAAACCTCACAAATAACAAGATACTGCCAGGCAACCAGAACTGAAGGACAGGGTAGAGTAGAAGTGTGGAGGGAAAAACCAGACGCACAGACAAGGCAACACTCACACCACTTCCTAGTCAGTTGTAATACTACCAAAACAATACTCCTCCCTGAGCCACAAATTCTAGGTGGTAACCACGAAAACCAGCAACTAATGAAGCCAGCCCTCCTCCTCCTAATAAAGGCCCCAGAATCGTCCCAATAGGATAATGACAACGACCAACACCTGAGGTTCGCTCCAGAGAACCTCAAGCATACTCTGAAGGCCAATACCAAACGCACAAACAGAATGGACTAATGGCAAGGAAACCACCTGAAGACCACAGAACCCTGGATCAAAACCCCACCAGAAAAACACACAACTTTATTACCAGAATTCAGGTCGTGACATCAAGGCACTTTTGTGCCTATTATCAGGGGACTAATTATCAGTTCTAATTTAATGGATATAGTCAACCAGAAAAGCCTGGGAGCAGATAAAGCATCTCCAAGCAGCAGCTTAACACAGTGGTGCCAGTGGCGTAACTACCGCCGTAGCAGCAGAGGCAGCTGCCATAGGGCCCGGCGACAGCCACAACCGCTGCGTTTTTTTTCTTTCTTAATATGCCGTTACCGTCTGGAGTTAATCCAGCCAGTAACAGGCCCTATTTACTTACCGGCTTACTTACCTGGCAGGGCCGGGATTATTAAGTGACACCGCGGGCCCCACAAACACTATCATTATACTCGCTGGTCTTTTCAGATCCCCGAGTATAATGATCGGAGGCCCGGCAGAGGTAAGAAACATAAAAAACACTGTTACTTACCTCTCCACGATCCGGGCAGGCTTCAGGCCTAGTCGTCTGACGTCTCATGACCCCGTCCTGCGTCCCGGGTCATGTGACGTCTGACATCATTGAAGATGGACTACAGCGGAGGACTGCAGCAGAGCCGAGAGATAGGTGAGTAACAGTGTTTTTTTATGGTTTTTCTCCCCCTGGGTCTCCACTTATTATACTCAGAGGTGTGAAAAGACCCCAGAGTATAATAATTGTTTATGGGTGTCCACAGTGGGACATAATACTGTGTGCAGGGGCCACTATGGGGGATAATACTGTGTGCAGGGGCCACTAAGGAACATAATATTGTGTGCAGGGGCCACTAAGGGACATAATACTGTGTGCAGGTGCCACTAAGGGACATAATACTGTGTGCAGGGGCCACTAAGGGACATAATACTGTGTGCAGGGGCCACTATGGGGTATAATACTGTGTGCTGGGGCCACTATAGGGCATAATAGAGCGCACAGGAATGAGTCAGAGGGCGTCGGTCGAGGTCGTCGGTGTCGGTCATGGGAAGGGGGGGGGCCATGTCAAAAGTTCGCCACGGAACCCCGCCATTCCTAGTTACGCCACTGAGTGGTGCATAAGCTAAATCAGTATCCATAGTTCAAGGTATATAGGGTTACATATAGTGAGTCAATCCCTCCGATCAACCTGAAGCATCCTCACAACTGACTTAACAACATGGCAGTGGCAACGATGTCCAAGTGTGTGGGCCCTAAATAGGGCAATGCTCCGCCTACTGACAAGCTTGTCTCTAGGGGTTAGTACACATACTTCATATGAGCAGTATGGAAGATGCCATCCTCACTTGGTATACAGATCTGGCGCCTTTCCCCATCATGTCTTATGATGTCTCTCAAACTCCCGCGCATGTGCCCGGGACCAACAAATTTTCAACACCGTCATGCATGCGCAAGAATTCTAATGCCAAAACACATACTCCGCATGCATGAGCTGAATAACCAGCTCTTCACATAACCGCTAGGTATGCCTCCCTTCCTTACTGTGTCATCAAAGAGCCCTTTGATTTCCAATGGAGGGAACACTCCCCTCGCTATTTGAGGATTCAGCTGAACCCTTCCTATTCCACCATTTATTCAGTTAATTTTCCCAGTTTGTTTAGTGAACTACGTAATCTTTTCGATAATTGTCACCCTCTCCATATTTCTCTCATAGGCCGTATTACAGCTGTTAAAATGTCCCTCCTCCCGAAGCTTCTTTCCTATTTTACTTTTAAATGCTCCCAGTAGCTGTCCCTCACGCAGAATTGCATGTATTTGCAAAAGGCGATCTTTCAGTTTATCTGGAATGGCAAACGTGTATATGGTGATATACACCGCTCGGTGATGCTCTTGGGTAAGGGGAAAGGTTGGCGGTTCTACATGTCCTGCATTATTATTGGGCCTCGCACCTGCGTTGTATCCCGTTCTGGGAGGCTCAGCAGGCCCATACGAAATGGTTCGAGACTGAGAAACTCTGGCTTGCACGATACATCCTAATGCATTTCTGTGGTCCTATTCTTCTCCCCTTCCTTCTACTCCTCTCCTAGGACCCATTTGCTTCACACGAGCTATCTGGATCACTTGCTCCAAACTCTTTCCCTTGGTATCCCTGTGTTCCTCTATGGTCTCTTTTTATACAATCCGCTCCTCCCGGGGGGACTTACGGTAGTCATAGTATGGCCTTGGAGTAAGGTGGGCCTCTTTCATATTGCTGACCTAGTTTACCCGTTGACCTTGGAGCTCAGGCCCCTTCTGTCTTACATCTGCCTACCTCTGAATGGTTCCAGTTACCAGCAAATTGTTCATTTTGGTTCCCTGAAGGTCTTCATACCCTCTGTCTTTGAAAGGGTTTGTCGGACGGGCACCTCCACGGTGGGCCTGAGCATTTATAGGCTCCTTTTCTCCCCTGAGAAACGGGGATCTCTCTCATAAGTATATAGATAGGTGGTCTGGGGCGCTGAACAGGCAGATCTCACCTGGACAGTGGCAAGTTATCTGGTCCCAGTCCTCCACGTGTATTACATTCTGTGAGACCCAGTATAAATTGCTTATGCACTGGTACCACACCCCTGCCCTGTTTCAATCGCTTAATCCTAGCATTCCTTCCCATTGTTGGCGTTGCCGGTCAGGGGTGGGTACCCTGTGTCACATTTTCTGGGATTGTCCGGGGATATGCCCCTTTTGAGTAGAAGTTAAATCTCTTACTGATGCCCTTTTTGTTTAAGGGGTTCCTCTAGACCCTTTCACCTATCTGCTTAACGTCCCCTCTACACATCTAGGTAAGCAGTCTTCTAAATTGTTCCTTTACCTATTTACTGCGGCCAAAACACTTATTACTCTCCATTGGAGGAAGACCTCCCCCCTGCAGCCCAGATCTTATTGCCTGTGTAAAAGATGTTTGTAGTATGGAGAATTTGATGTCCTCACTCAACCCCTCTTTAGAGGCATTGCATGCTGTATGGTCACCCTGGGATGCGTATTGCGCCTTAAATGACCTCTGACTCCTTTCCTTTTCCCCCTCCCCTTCCTTTCCTTCCCTTGTTGCCACCTCCCTTCCAGTATGTAATATATGTATATGTCACTTCTTCCTTGTTTACCCTATATATGATTTCATTTTGTTCTTCTGTATTTTATAAAAATTTTCAATAAAAACTACAGTTTTTTTTTAAAAAAAACAAAAGGTCTCCCGAATGGTAAAGTCCCGAACCCTGATGGCTACAGGACCTTTTAGTATACTCTCCTGCCTCACCTTTGGAATTTATTCAACTCCTTCCTTGACGAAGCCCCCATACCCAAGTCCACTCCTACATCTCCTTAGTCCCTAAGCCGAATAAGGACCTTCAGTAGTGTTCCAATTATTGGCCCAAACAATTCAACTGTTTACGAAAATTTTGGCTACCAGGTTGAACGCTCTTATCCACAAGGACCAGGTGGATTTCAGCCCCTGTTGTCAAGGGGGTGACAACACCAGAAGGGCTGTGGATTTGATAGATGTGGCTAATTGTACTGTTACCCTTGCACTCCTCTTAAGCCTGGACACTGAGAAATGCCTTTGATCACCTTGACTTTTTTTTCTTTTTCAATTCAAAAATTTTTATTGCAAGAGTTTTAAATACAACAAGCTCTGGAAAAGACCAGCAAAAGAACAGAAAAACCAACAAAGGAAAGCACATGTATAAACAGTACATACCAAGTTAATAAAAAACAAAAACAACAACGAACCCCAGAAATTCCCGGGAGGGTTCGGCCAAAATGTGAGCAGAAGGACAAATGGGAGAAAAAAAAGGGAGAATAGGAGGGAGGAGGAAGAAAAGAAAAAAAAAAGGAGTGGGGAGGGGAAGGGCGCAGACGAAAGACAGACCAACCAAGAAGGAGTCCACGCATGAAGAGCCACAAGGTTGATCCTGGGGAACAAAGTCAACAGAGCAGTAGAAGCAAGGGTGCATCTATCCATAGCAACCACAAGAAGAGTACACCTCACATGTCTATGAAGGAGGTCCAGAGCCCAAGAGTGTCCGATACTCCCCAGAGCGCTGGAACTCAAACCAGTAGTACCAGGTTTTTGTGTAGGCTTCAGATGTGCCATGCAGGAAAGAGGTGAGGTTCTCCATACGCATAATCTTATTGACCTTCAAAATCCAGAGGGACAGAAAAGGGGGTTCAACTCGCTTCCAGTAGAGCGGAACACAGACACGGGCAGTGAAAACCAAGAATCAAAGCAGGGAGCGCTTATAAACTTTCAGCGAAGATTCACATTGATTGAGGAGGAACAATGCCGGGCCTACCTGATGGGGAGTATCAGTTAGCTGCAGGGTGATCCTTTTAACTCCATTCCAAAACGAGGACAATGCCGGGCAAGACCAGAACACATGGAGCATGTCCTCCTCCTTCTGCCCACACCTCCAGCACATCAGGAAAACCTGTGGGTAGAACCTATGAAGCTTCGTGGGGACCCTATAACAACGAGACAGAACCTTATAGCTGGCTTCCTGGTAATGGGAGCTGACAGAATTTTTGTGCGAGAGGCAATAAATACGTCTCCTCTGGTCCTGGGAGAGGGAAAGGGACAAATCCAACTCCCATTTCAACATGAAAGGAGGTACAAACTCCTCAGGGGGATCTATCAAGATCTTGTAGATGAATGAAAGAGAGTGGCGGAGAAGGCCATGCCCCACACAGATCCCCTCCAAGGGTGTGGGCTCAGACCGAAACTCAGATGGGGCTGGGAGAGAGAGAAAGAAATGTCAAATCTGCATCTCTCACTCGACTTTTCTTTTAGTTTGCTACTCTTAGTTTAGTTTGGTTTTTCAGGGGCCTTCCTCTCAGTAGTTGCAATGCTCTACTCTTCCCCATCTTCGTAGTTAAGCTCTCACATAGTAACTCTTCATCATTCTCCACTTGCAATGTGACCCGTCAGGGATGCACCCTATCCCCTCTTATTTTTGCTCTCTGTAGCAAACCTCTAGCGTCAAAAATATGTTGCAACACTGTTATTACAGGAATTTCTGTTCATGATTGGGACTTTAAAATCGGCCTATTCGCTGATGATGTCCTGATGACCCTCACCAATCCTCACTTCCAAACTCATGTTAACCTTGCAAGACTATGGCCATTTCTCTGGATACTAGGTAAACCCCTCGAAAACAGAGGCCCTCCCCTTAAACATGCCAGACCCTGCCCTTCAACTCCTACATCATAATTATGATTTCTAGTGGAGAGACCATTCCCTCTACTATCTAGGTATCCAGCTGTACTCATCCTATACCACCCTATACTCAGTTAACTAATGACCTCCGATCTCTCCTAGATATATGGTGTCCTCTCCACATTAACCTGATAGAGTGAATTAACGCTGTTAAACTGGTGCTCCTCTACTTTTTTGAAACCCTGCAAGTAGCTGTCCCTTAATCCAAATTGCGCTCTCTCCAAAAGGCTATTTTCCAATTCACTTGGAACGGGAAGCGACATTGCACCCCAGGCTCAGTTATGTTGGCTGGTATGACAGAAGCGGGTTTGGCAAACTCACACTTGCTCTACTATTATTGGGCGGCCCATCTACGCTCTATTCTGTTTTGGGCATCGGTCCGGGCGGGTGAAAAGTGGGTGAAAAGAGAAAAGGACTTTCTCTTACAATTATACATATGAGAAAAGTGGATGATTTCTAAATAAATCCCGCAGCATAATCTGAGGCCCGGTTCACAATTGCATTCGGGTTTCCACTCTTGGAGTCCGCTTGGGGACCCCCCCCCCCCCCTTCTGAAGGGAAACCTATACGCATTAAAAAGCAGTTACCTAAGGAAACCACATGGACCCCATAGACTATGATAGGTTCTGTGCGGTTTCTGCTCGATTTCCGCACAAATCATGCGAGGAGAAAAGTGCTACTTGCATGTCCTTTCCATCGCTCCAGGTCTGTTGATTATTTTAAGCATGGCTACAGATAACCCTTGTCTATTTGTGCATTTATAACTTTGGCTGCATGATCATATATCTGATACTATTATCTCACACTCTTAAATTTGCATGTATTGTATGCAGGATATCTTTGACAGATGAGAGACATATTTATTTCGTGTATCAGATAGCTTGATTAATATATTTGGTATAAAAAAAAACTTGAGAGTCTTCAGTAGTTGATACCTTTTTAATGGCTAACTAATAATGATGACAGATTACAAGCTTTCCAAATATCTCAGATCCCTTCCTCAGGTATAGTTTAAAAACAATTTCTGAAGGATGCATATTTATGCAAAAAGAGACACAAAGGAATAGAATGTTAGGTGGGAGGGTGGATGGTAATTGGTACATACAAGTAAACAATTTATCAATTCACAAGGCCCTTATCAGTTCAGTGAGTGGTCTTCATGGCTGTTTTTGATCAGTGATGAGCTGGCTTGTTCCTGTAGGAAGCCATAAATCCGTGTGACAGATTCAATCCCTCCTGGAGTGTGTTGAACAAGGTCATCAAGTTGTATTCATTAATTCTTCTTTCTTTCTTGGATTTGAAGTTTCCCCTTAAAACCAAAATTTCCATGTCATTGATGATATTATGATCTTGATTACATAAGTGTTTCGGCACGGGGAGGTCCATTCTATGCGCTGTAATTGTGTGGCAGTGTGAATTCATCCGCATTCTAAGTTTCTGACCAATTTCGCCTACATACAGGCCCCCAGTGGGACATTTGGTGCATAATATTAAATTCACCACGTTGGGATCCACCTGGGATCTTGTAGTGTTTGTTAGAATTGGGTGGTCAGTATGTGAGGGCATGTTTTGCACCTTTTCTGTCTGCATGCAAACGTTCCTGTTGTGGTAACAGGTGACAGTGAGCTGTTGATAACAATTTTTCTGAGATTTGGTAGCTGTCTATAGCACAGGAAAGGGAGGTCCGGAAATATGGATTTTAAATGGTTGTCTTTTTGCAGTAGTGGATGTAATTTGCGTGTGAAACCTCTCAGCATCTCCAGGTGTGGGTTGTACGTGATGACCAGAGGTAACCGATTGTTTTCTTGTTTAGCATTGTATTTTAATAACTCCAATCTTGGTATCCTGGTGGCTCTGGTAATTTGGTTTTCAACTGTTCTTGGATGGTAACTCTGTCTCAAGAATGTGTTTTTGAGACCACCAAGGTGTTTGTTCCTATCTACAGGGTCTGAACATATGCGATGGTATCTGATGGCCTGGCTGTAGACAATGGAGTTCTTTATGTGTTTAGGATGAAAGCTATCCCATCTTAGGTAGGTTGGGCATTCAATTGGCTTCCGATACAGGGATATCTAAATTTTGTTGCTCTGTATCTTGATGACTGTGTCCAGGAAGTTTATTTCAGAGAAGGAGTAATTGAGTATCAGGTTGATGGTGGGATGGAACTGGCTGAAATGTTCCTGGAAGGTTTTCAGCTGTTGTTCAGATGCAGTCCAAATGATTAGGATATCGTCAATAAAGCGATAGTAGGCCCGGGGCCTGGTGGTGCAGGTGGAGAGGAAGTCACTCTCAAGCTTGGCCAAGAAGAGATTAGTGTACTGTGGCACCATTTTACTCCCCATTGCAGTGCCAGTCTGCTGTAAATAGATGCAGTCACCAAAAGAAAAGTAATTGTAGGTGAGGATGAATTTTGTGAGTTTCACCACAGATTCAGCGTTCATACCTTGCTTTTCCATGAAAAACTGGCAGGTATTTACACCGTCCTGGTGTGGGATGTTGGAGTACAAGGATTCTACATCCATGGTGGTCAGGATGGTTCCATCTTGAAGGGGACCTATGTTTGATTAATTTAAGTTTATTTAATAGGTCTGTTGTATCCTGAAGGTAGCTAGCTGTATCCTTCACTATGGGTTTAAGAGTACCCTCCACCCATCCAGAAATCTGTTCACTGAGGGTACCAACACATGAAATGATCGGTCTCCCTGGATTCCCAGATTTGTACAGTTTTGGAAACATATAAAAGGTCCCCGTCCTTAGGATTGCTGGTATGAGGCCGCTTAGGCTTTTTGCTCCATCAGATAGTCCTACAAAGACATACTAATAGGAAAAAAATGTATATTGTGATCCTTATATGGGGCTCATGATCTACATTAAAAAAAAAGAAAGAAAGCAATAATAGTTAATGTACATCTCACCTTACAAAATATTCTATAAAAAGTGATCAAAAAGTCATATGTACCCCACAACAGTACCAATAAAAAGCACAGGTTGTCCCGAAAAATATAATCCATCAACCAACACTATCAAATGAAAAATAAAAATGTTATGCCTCTCAGAAGATGGCGATGCAAAACACATTGATTTATGTTCCCAAATGTGTTTTTGTTCTGCAGAATTAGTATTGCAAAAAAAAAAAATATATATATATAAATGAGGTATCACCACAATCGTACCGACCTGCAGAATAAAGGTAACATGTTACTTAAACTGTACACTGCATGGCTAAAAATCTAAAAGGTAAAACGTAATGCCAGAATTGATTTAAAAAGAAAAAATCCCGCAAAAAAGAGTTAATAAATAGAGATGAGCGAACAAAGTTCTATCGAACACATGTTCGATCGGATATCAGGGTGTTCGCCATGTTCGAATCGAATCGAACACCACGTGGTAAAGTGCGCCAAAATTCGATTCCCCTCCCACCTTCCCTGGCGCCTTTTTTGCACCAATAACAGCGCAGGGGAGGTGGGACAGGAACTACGACACCGGGGGCATTGAAAAAAATTGGAAAAAGTCATTGGCTGCCGAAATCAGGTGACCTCCATTTTAGACGAATAGTGGATTTCAAATCCGGGTCATATGAGAATGTGAACTTTGTGACTATGAGACAGGGATAGCTGTACAGGCAGGGATAGCTAGGGATAACCTTTATTTAGGGGGGAATGTTATTAAAAATAACTTTTTGGGGCTCTATCGGGTGTGTAATTGTGATTTTTGTGAGATAAACTTTTTCCCATAGGGATGCATTGGCCAGCGCTGATTGGCCGAATTCCGTACTCTGGCCAATCAGTGCTGGCCAATGCATTCTATTAGCTTGATGAAGCAGAGTGTGCACAAGGGTTCAAGCGCACCCTCGGCTCTGATGTAGCAGAGCCGAGGCTGCACAAGGGTTCAAGCGCACCCTCGGCTCTGATGTAGGAGAGCCGAGGGTGCACTTGAACCCTTGTGCACCCTCAGCTCTGCTACATCAGAGCCGAGGGTGCGCTTGAACCCTTGTGCACACTCTGCTTCATCAAGCTAATAGAATGCATTGGCCAGCGCTGATTGGCCAATGTATTCTATTAGCCTGATGAAGTAGAGCTGAATGTGTGTGCTAAGCACACACATTCAGCTCTACTTCATCGGGCTAATAGAATGCATTGGCCAGCGCTGATTGGCCAGAGTACGGAACTCGACCAATCAGCGCTGGCTCTGCTGGAGGAGGCGGAGTCTAAGATCGCTCCACACCAGTCTCCATTCAGGTCCGACCTTAGACTCCGCCTCCTCCGGCAGAGCCAGCGCTGATTGGCCGAAGGCTGGCCAATGCATTCCTATGCGAATGCAGAGACTTAGCAGTGCTGAGTCAGTTTTGCTCAACTACACATCTGATGCACACTCGGCACTGCTACATCAGATGTAGCAATCTGATGTAGCAGAGCCGAGGGTGCACTAGAACCCCTGTGCAAACTCAGTTCACGCTAATAGAATGCATTGGCCAGCGCTGATTGGCCAATGCATTCTATTAGCCCGATGAAGTAGAGCTGAATGTGTGTGCTAAGCACACTCATTCAGCACTGCTTCATCACGCCAATACAATGCATTAGCCAGTGCTGATTGGCCAGAGTACGGAATTCGGCCAATCAGCGCTGGCTCTGCTGGAGGAGGCGGAGTCTAAGGTCGGACCTGAATGGAGACTGGTGTGGAGCGATCTTAGACTCCGCCTCCTCCAGCAGAGCCAGCGCTGATTGGTCGAGTTCCGTACTCTGGCCAATCAGCGCTGGCCAATGCATTCTATTAGCCCGATGAAGTAGAGCTGAATGTGTGTGCTAAGCACACACATTCAGCACTGCTTCATCACGCCAATACAATGCATTAGCCAGTGCTGATTGGCCAGAGTACGGAATTCGGCCAATCAGCGCTGGCTCTGCTGGAGGAGGCAGAGTCTAAGATTGCTCCACACCAGTCTCCATTCAGGTCCGACCTTAGACTCCGCCTCCTCCAGCAGAGCCAGCGCTGATTGGCCGAATTCCGTACTCTGGCCAATCAGCACTGGCTAATGCATTGTATTGGCGTGATGAAGCAGTGCTGAATGTGTGTGCTTAGCACACACATTCAGCTCTACTTCATCGGGCTAATAGAATGCATTGGCCAGCGCTGATTGGCCGAATTCCGTACTCTGGCCAATCAGCACTGGCTAATGCATTGTATTGGCGTGATGAAGCAGTGCTGAATGAGTGTGCTTAGCACACACATTCAGCTCTACTTCATCGGGCTAATAGAATGCATTGGCCAATCAGCGCTGGCCAATGCATTCTATTAGCGTGAACTGAGTTTGCACAGGGGTTCTAGTGCACCCTCGGCTCTGCTACATCAGATTGCTACATCTGATGTAGCAGTGCCGAGTGTGCATCAGATGTGTAGTTGAGCAAAACTGACTCAGCACTGCTAAGTCTGCATTCGCATAGGAATGCATTGGCCAGCCTTCGGCCAATCAGCGCTGGCTCTGCCGGAGGAGGCGGAGTCTAAGGTCGGACCTGAATGGAGACTGGTGTGGAGCGATCTTAGACTCCGCCTCCTCCAGCAGAGCCAGCGCTGATTGGTCGAGTTCCGTACTCTGGCCAATCAGCACTGGCCAATGCATTTCTATGGGGAAAAGTTAGCTTGCGAAAATCGCAAACTGACAGGGATTTCCATGAAATAAAGTGACTTTTATGCCCCCAGACATGCTTCCCCTGCTGTCCCAGTGTCATTCCAGGGTGTTGGTATCATTTCCTGGGGTGTCATAGTGGACTTGGTGACCCTCCAGACACGAATTTGGGTTTCCCCCTTAACGAGTTTATGTTCCCCATAGACTATAATGGGGTTCGAAACCCATTCGAACACTCGAACAGTGAGCGGCTGTTCGAATCGAATTTCGAACCTCGAACATTTTAGTGTTCGCTCATCTCTATTAATAAACTGTATTCAATAAGTAGTAGGCACCCAAAAATGGTGTCATTACAAAATACATCTCATCCCGCAAATAACAAGCCCTTATATGGCCACATCACCAGACAAATAAAGAAAATACGGCTTGCACAATATGAAGACAAAAAAACCCAAAATCGCCAAATCATTAGAACACAACTGGCAGGAAGGGAATGTATAAGCTGTCCGAGCGTATATCAGGGGACACCCCACATTTAGAGAAGGGAAAAGACACCAGAAGTAACCCCCAAAGTGACCCCCAGAGTGACTTCCCCAGTCATAGGAGCTACTGGGACATAGTAGGGAATTCGTTGTTTGCAATGTCCTCCGCACAGTTTACATATTCCCTCTTCACCATCCGCTGTGCAGTCACGTCTGGGATACTAATACTAACTACACCCCCTGATAAATTCTTTGAGGGGTGAAGTTTTCAAAATGAGGTCACTCTTTTTGGGGAATCCACTTTTCTGGTACCTTACAGGCTCTACAAACATGACATGGCATTTAGATACCAAACAGCTGAATCTGTATTCCAAAAGCTGCATTGCGCACCTTCCCTTCTGTGCCCTGCTATGTGCCCAAACTGCAGTTTATGTCCCATGTATGACACTGGTGTACCCAGGATAACGGACGTAATGACATATGTGGGTATAAACTGATATTAGGGCACAGCCGGAGACAGAAGGGAAGAAGGGCTATTTGGTTTTTGGATGCCATGACACTTTTGCAGAGCTGAAACGCCAGTAAAGTGGAATCCCCTGATATGTGACCTTATTTTGGAAACTACATCCATGAAGGATTTATCCAGGCGTACAAAGAGCATTTTTAACTTGTTGCTATAACTTATCATCCATAAATGAATACGAAGCTGATTGTGAAAGGTGAAAATGACCATTTTTCCAGGAATACGTCATTTCAGTGTGTAATATATTGTGCCCAACTTGTATCAGAGATGAACGCTCTAAAAGCTGTTGTGCCCAGGATACCCGCTTAACAGTTTTTGGAGTGTGTATCTCTGCTGACATAAGTTGGGCACAACATATCAGGCACTGAAATGGCGAATCTCTGGAAAATTTTCATTTTTAACTTCTCATTATCAGCTGCATATTCATTTCTGGTAACAAAACAAATGCAACACTCAAGGGTTAAAAATGTTCGCTATGCAACTTGATAAATCCCATCAGTGGAGTAGTTTCCAAAATGGGGTGACATGTGTGGATTCCACTTTATTGTCAATTCAGGGGCTGTGCAAAAGTAACAAGACGTCCAAAAACCAAATTGTGCTTCAAAAACTAAAATAGCGCTCCTTCCCTTCTGTGACCAGCTGTACCCAAACTGCCATTTCTACCCACATATGGCATCAAGTACGTTATCCTGGGTACACCAGTGTCATACATATGGGCATACACTGCCATTTGGGTACATAGCAGGGCGCAGATTTGAAGGAGCGATATGTGCTTTTGGTGTTCAGATTTAGATTGTTGATTTTTGGACACCATGTAACCACTCTGCAAAAACAACATGGCGCCGAGAAAGTTCCTCTAAATCTGTGCCAAGCAGCAGTTTACACCCACATATATAATTTTTAGCCCCTCGGGACGGCCCATGTAATAGTTTTAGGAGTGCAGGTCTCTGACAACACAAAGTGGGTGCAACATATTGGGCACCGAAATGGCATATTTCTTTAAAAATTTTAATTTTGTACATTAATTTTTGGAAAGCATTTTTAGACTCCAAATGATAATACCCCTTGATACATTCCTTGGTGGGTGTAGTTTGTAAAATGGGGTCACTTTTGAGGGGTTTACATTGTATTGATACTTTAGGGGCTCTGCGACATGGCACCTGAAAACCATTCCACCAAAATCTGCCCTCCAAAACCCAAATAGCGCTCTTCCCATTCTGAGCCCCACCATATACCCATACAGCAGATTATGACCACATATGGGGTATTCAGGAGAAATTGTGTAACAAACTGTGGGGAGCTTTTTCTCCTTTAACCCCTTGTGAAAATGAAAACTTTGGGGATAAAGGGACATTTTAGTAATTTTTAACTTACATATCCCAAGGTTAGTAAAATCTGTGAAACGGCTATTGGGTCAAAATGCTCACTATACTCCTCAATGAATACCTTAAGGCAGGGGTCTCAAACTCGCGGCCCGCGGGCCGCATGCGGCCCCCCGAACAATTTTGTGCGGCCCGCACAAGCCTAGGGACGCCGGATCCAAGTTGAATCCGGACGTTTCACCATTTTGCCCACAGGCAGTTTTATATACTGCCGGAAAGCTGACAGTGCGCTGAGTTCAGCACACTGTCGGCTTTCCCGATGTGGGCCCAGTGTGAAGAGCTTACGGTCCGGTACCGTAGCTCTTCTATGGTCAGAAGAGCGTCTCTGACACTCAGTCAAAGATGTCCTTCTTCAAAGCACAGCCAATCACGCTGTGCTGTGAGAGCCGGGAGGAACGCCCCCTCCCTCCCTGATAATGCTCGTCTATGGACGAGTACTGCGAGCAGAGGGAGGGGGCGTTCCTCCCGGCTCTCACAGCACAGCGCGATTGGCTGTGCTGTGAAGAAGGACGTCTCTGACTGAGTGTCAGAGATGCTCTTCTGACCATAGAAGAGCTACGGTACCGGACCGTAAGCTCTTCACACTGGGCCCACATCGGGAAAGCCGACAGTGTGCTGAACTCAGCGCACTGTCAGCTTTCCAGCAGTATATAGAACTGCCTGTGGGCAAAATGGTGGAAGGTCCTCTTTAAACATTGAGGTGGAATGAAGGGGCTCATGACACTGGGGGCAGATGAAGGGAGGGGGGAGAACGGCATGACACTGGGGCAGAAATGGAGGGACAAGAATCTGGGGGCAGAGATGGAAGGACATGAATCTGGGGGCAGAGATGGGGGGACATGAATCTGGGGGCAGAGATGGGGGGACATGAATCTGAGGGCAGAGATGGGGGGACATGAATCTGGGGGCAGATGAAGGGTGTATATGTAACTGGGGGAAAGATGGAGGGGGGACATATAGTTTACGGGTGACTGTAGGAGGATTATACAGTGTGGGGGCACATGACAAATGAATGGGCGGAGTCAACATAAAAGTGGGTGGAGCTAAATTTGCCGCGGTGCGGCCCGCCGACTGGCTGGGATCTTGCTCTGCGGCCCACATGCTGAGTTGAGTTTGAGACCCCTGCCTTAAGGGGTCTAGTTTATAAAATGGTGTCATTCATGGGGGTTTTCAATTGCTTTGGAGACTCAAATCTTGTTTGAATGTGCAATGGGCCTAAAATATCTGCAAGCAAAATTTGTGTTTTGAAATCCAATTGGCACTCCCTACCTCTTGGGCCCTACTGTACGTGCGTAAATAGGACTAAGGCCACAAAGTGTACATTTTTTTTTAACATGGGAGGTGGATGGAAGTGGGGTGATATATTTTGGGGTGTGTTTCTTCTTTTTGATGTGTTGTGTGAAAAAAAACCCTGCCTTTAAAATGACACATATTTGAAGAAAATGAAAATTACATTTTTTTCATAATTTGAAATAATTCTTGCAAAACAATATTTGTTTAATCAAAATGCTCACTATACCCCTCAAAGAATACCTGAAGGGGTCTAGTTTTCCAAATTGGGTCATTTAATGGGAGGGTCTGTCATTATGCCACCTATTCCTGTCTGCAAACATAGCTTGGTACAGGAAAAAGTCACATACTCAAAATTTCCAAAATTTGCTTAAAAACTTGTAAATTACTCAAATATGCTAAAATTATTTCAAATATGCTTGAAACACAAAAGGAACCTTTTGGAAATATATAACTACTGACTTTTTTGCCCTGTATTATTGTGTATATGTGGGATATCGCAGCTAAAAATGGAAAACATTTTCAAAATTTTCAGCATTTGTGAGTTTTTTTAATACATTTACGCAAGTTATATCAGTCTAATTTTACCTTCGCAGTAAAGTACAACATGTCAGAAAACACAATATCAGAATCGCTTGGATACGCTATACTATTACAGAATTATTCACTGATAAAGTCACATATGGCAAATTTCCAAAATTTGGCTTGGTCATTAAGGTCCAAAAGGGGTTAATATCACCTTCACATTTCTTGCATCCATTGAACTTGTGAGCTTTGGGATTCTGCTTGAATTCGTTTGCGAGATGTCAGATTAGCCTCATAGTGCTGTTGTTTTGATGTGAACTGCCTCCCACCCTCATACATCTTTTGCTTGAGGATACTCCAGAGATTCTCAGTAGGGTTAAGGTCAGGGGAGGGTGGTGGCTACACCATGAGTTTCTCTTATGTTATACCCATAGCAGCAAATGACTCTGAGGTATTCTTTGCTACATGAGATTGTACATTGTTATGTATGAAGATCATTTTACTGCAGAAGGTATGGTTCTTCTTTTTGGACCATGGAAGAAAGTGGTCAGTCAGAAACTGTATATATTTTGCAGAGGTAATTTTCACCGACCAGCTCTCTCCCTACAATTCTGGCCAAGCCTTGCTGGAACATGGCGGCCATTCACCACCCATCCACTACTCCATCCATCTGGACCATCCAGGGTTCCAAGGCACTCATCGGTAAACAAGACGGTTTAAAAGTTAGTCTTCGTGTATGTCTGAACCCGCTACAACTGTTTCTGTTTGTGAGCACTGCTTAGGGGTGCCCAAATAGTAGGTATACACTATTGCCACCCTCTGGGGGTTTGTGGGACTCCAAAAGCACTCAGAAGCTTCAAATACCTGCTTGTTGCTTTGTAATGGTATTTTAGCAGCTGCTAAAATTTGTCTGGAAGAAAGCTTCCTCATCATGCCTTAGGGGGCCTTCAGAGTTTACGCTCCGCTCATTCTGAACGTAAACTCATTCAGAGTGAGTGGCGTAAAAAACAGATCCCATTGACTTGAATGGGTGCCGGCATACGCGCGTATCACATTGAAACCAATAGGTAAAAAAGCCTCCCATTGATTTCAATGGGTAGCGCGCGTATGCCAGCACCCATTCATGTCAATGGGATCTGTTTTTTATGCCGCTCACTCTGAACGAGTTTACGTTCAGCATGAGCGCAGCGTAAACTCCGTGTGAAGGCTCCCTTTATCTGCACAAACCCGTTTGTTCTCTGAATCAGTCACAAATGTCTTCACTGTATGATGACCACACTTAAGATTTTGTGAAATATCTAATGTTTTCATACCTTGTCCAAGGCATTGTACTATTTGACACTTTCGGCATCAGAGAGATCCTTTTTCTTCCCTATATTGAAGGAAACCTGCTTAATAATGTGGAAGGTTTTTCTTAGGCTAAGGCCCCACATTGCAGTAAAACAGCAGAAAGAAAATGCACACATTTTTAAAAACGCAGTGTGTCAATTGTGACTTCAGAAATGCTTTCGATTTACCTATTTATTTAATAGGGAAAGAAATACCGCAACGAAAAACGCAATGAAAATGCTGTAGAAATAAAAACAATGTGCTACCTCTGCATTTCTTGCCACAATTTTTTTTTAGCTGCATTACACAATGTTGGGCCCTAAGTAGGCTTCCTTTAATTGGGTCACCTAACAAACTAATTATCATATATGTTTGAGATTGATTTCAGTAATCCAAAGAACCCTGAGACACAATCCCATCCATGAGTTTAAATGTAAAACAAAAAATTAAATCTCTATGACACTTAAAGGGGTTGGCCAGTTTCAAACAAATATTGAGAGGCAAGTGTTATTGATTATAAAATAATTATACAGTTTTCCTATATACTTTCTGCATCAACTCTTTAACAGTTTTTTTTTTTTTTTTTTAGATATCCGCTTGCTATCATTCATTTTGCTTACCTCCAGTGGATAAAAATCAGTCCATGGTCATGTGATATACCGTCCATGGTCATGTGATATACAGTCCATGGTCATGTGATGGACACACAGGTGCACAGCTCGTTATAGTCACAGCACAGTAATCAGTCATCTGTCTGATAACAAGCTGTGCACCTGTGTGCTCATCACATGACCATGGACTAATTTTTATCCTCTGGAAGCAAGCAGAATGAATGACAGCATGCAGAGATCTAGAAAACCGTGAAGAATGGACACAAAACGTATATTGGAAAACTATATAGCAAACATTTTAAGTTGTCAATAATAACTTGTCTGAAATGAGAGAACCCCTTTAGCAGACTTGTAATCTTAAAATAACAAAGAAAATTGCTTTTAAATTATACTATATACACTTCTTCTATTTTTAAGAGAAATTATAATGTAAAACAAACATAAAACCTGAATTATAGAAGAGAGCGTTCCCATCTCAGCAGTTTATGTCTGAGATGGTTATAGCCCTGTCTCCAGCTTCCTGCTGTTTCTGTAACTCCTGAAGTTATGGAAACAGTGTAGTTCGCTGTACTGTACTGTTTCTGTAACTCCTGTTTTATGTAACATAGACAGAAGAAAGGGACTAGCTTTTATCGGAAATGACTACCCATTATATTTTAGCACTACATTCAGTGATGATTGATACAAACAGAAAGAAAAACAAATGGCCACAGAGTAGATTGTAAAAGACTTAATCAGCGGCATCAGAGGTTAAACAGCAGGTCTATCATATTAATAAATGGAAGTACAGCTTACCCATGATATAAACCACGTAAGTAGAAGTAGAGGGGCAATAAGAGGAACCGCCGGCTCGCACCCGACACGCGAGTTTCGGCACGCCTGCCTTCGTCTGAGGTTTTTTCTTGTCTAAAAGTACTCAATGCTTACATGATGTTATATTATTTTACTTTTAGCTTAATTGCGTTTTTGCCTTATTGCACTTTGCACTATATATATTATAGGATAGATTTGGCCTCCTTTTGGTAGCATTTGTATAATCTGGCCTTATGCTTTAGCTTACCTTGCTGGTTCATGTGGTATATATACACTCACCGGCCACTTTATTAGGTACACCTGTCCAACTGCTCGTTAACACTTAATTTCTAATCAGCCAATCACATGGCGGCAACTCAGTGCATTTAGGCATGTAGACATGGTCAAGACAATCTCCTGCAGTTCAAACCGAGCATCAGTATGGGGAAGAAAGGTGATTTGAGTGCCTTTGAACGTGGCATGGTTGTTGGTGCCAGAAGGGCTGGTCTGAGTATTTCAGAAACTGCTGATCTACTGGGATTTTCACGCACAACCATCTCTAGGGTTTACAGAGAATGGTCCGAAAAAGAAAAAACATCCAGTGAGCGGCAGTTCTGTGGGCGGAAATGCGTTGTTGATGCCAGAGGTCAGAGGAGAATGGCCAGACTGGTTCGAGCTGATAGAAAGGCAACAGTGACTCAAATAGCCACCCGTTACAACCAAGGTAGCCAGAAGAGCATCTCTGAACGCACAGTACGTCCAACTTTGAGGCAGATGGGCTACAGCAGCAGAAGACCACACCGGGTGCCACTCCTTTCAGCTAAGAACAGGAAACTGAGGCTACAATTTGCACAAGCTCATCGAAATTGGACAATTAAAGATTGGAAAAACGTTGCCTGGTCTGATGAGTCTCGATTTCTGCTGCGACATTCGGATGGTAGGGTCAGAATTTGGCGTCAACAACATGAAAGCATGGATCCATCCTGCCTTGTATCAACGGTTCAGGCTGGTGGTGGTGGTGTCATGGTGTGGGGAATATTTTCTTGGCACTCTTTGGGCCCCTTGGTACCAATTGAGCATCGTTGCAATGCCAAAGCCTACCTGAGTATTGTTGCTGACCATGTCCATCCCTTTATGACCACAATGTACCCAACATCTGATGGCTACTTTCAGCAGGATAATGCGCCATGTCATAAAGCTGGAATCATCTCAGACTGGTTTCTTGAACATGACAATGAGTTCACTGTACTCCAATGGCCTCCACAGTCACCAGATCTCAATCCAATAGAGCATCTTTGGGATGTGGTGGAACGGGAGATTCGCATCATGGATGTGCAGCCGACAAATCTGCGGCAACTGTGTGATGCCATCATGTCAATATGGACCAAAATCTCTGAGGAATGCTTCCAGCACCTTGTTGAATCTATGCCACGAAGAGTTGAGGCAGTTCTGAAGGCAAAAGGGGTCCAACCCGTTACTAGCATGGTGTACCTAATAAAGTGGCCGGTGAGTGTATATATCCTGTTTATCACTCACGTTTAATTACATTTAATAACTATCCTGGGCAGTATTGGACTCTTTGCTGGGCTCTTTTTTGTACATTTATCTGTGTGTTACTTGCATCATATATTTTGTATAACTTTTTAATGTGATACTATTAAAGTTTGTATATTCCTATTACGAGTTTTGGTCTATTTTTGACCTCACTACTTTGAGTGTCTGTATACCTATTTCTTTGTTTTTTCTTCAAATCTATTATACATATTGCCTAGTCTGAGTCTGATGTTGGTTTCACGACAAATTATATAGAAAAACAAACATGATCTTTATATGACAGCTAATTTAAAATGAGATTAACCTAAATGTACAGATTGTATGACTGTGTTCTGAGGATTATTTCATTCTATACATATATACCTATATAAATGTATAGCACATCTAGAAAGGCACACAACATTGGTATCTTGGGAAATATTGTTCATGTCCACTACCTGATATATTTCCTTTGGTAACAATAAATTAAACGCTTATAGCACAATTGTAGTTTTTAATCACCAAGGGTAAAAATAATTTAGAAACAAGAAAGATCACTGTTTGGTTGAAGTTCATTTTTTTATGTAATAGATGGAGGGTTGGAACTTTGATTTTATTTTGGATTTATGACCAGAGCACTAACTTCGTAAAACATTGACACACATGTAAAGTCATTGTGCCAGAATTCTAGGTTAGACCTGCACCAACCTTGTTTTTGGTACAAAACAGCTTATATAAATTTATTATAAATTTCAACCAAAAATAACAGAAGTGTCAAGAACGTCTGGTTTTGTTGAATCATAAAATGCTATTGCTGGCTTTCTGGCACAGTCTAAGGATGGGGCTACACGGTGACTCCTGCTGAGCAACCAAGGATGGTTATGTGAGGTCATTTGCCTTGGGAGGAACTATGCATTGCTTGATCTTTTTGTCAGTAATCTGTAGCACCCTTGGGGTTGCAGTGTAACCCCATTCATTTACATTAGTGACAGTCTACCAGCAATCTTTGGTCACAAGGCAGGAGTCACAGCTAAAGTTGTCAAGTAGCCCTAATGGCCTAACGTAAGCTGCCATCTTAAGAAGATGAGTGTCTAACTTCTCTTAAGATGTGCCAAGTTTATCAGTTTTGCACTGCGGTCATGAATTTGGCGCATCCGGTGACCGCACAGATTACGCTTATGCTGTCTCTTATTCATCATTGAGGGCTTATTTGCCTATTTCTTACCCAGCATTCTTAGCACGACATGTATGGTGTAGTAAGTCCCTGTACTAATATCTCCCTAATGAGGGCCATTACCCCTTCTAACCCATATGCAATAGAAAGCATTGGTACAGGTGATCACTGGTCTGTCCTGCACTATCCAATGCTGATCTCCAGGTTGTATTTATAGGGAAAGATGGTGTCTGCATAAGGACCTGTGAGAACACGAGATGGACATTGGAACTGACGTGCACACAGCAGCCCACATGGGTGTGTGTAATAATATTGCACTTTGCGTCCTAAAGCGGATTGGGAAGTGTGATTGGCCCCCAGTGTTACCAGAATAAAGTGTTTGGAGTGACTTCGGTTTCTACGTTTGTACTATATAACATTCGACCAAACCATTATTTTCAGCCGAATCATATGGCGGAAGAAGGAAAGGGAAAAAAAAAAGAAAAAAAACTAAGGCTTTCCACCTCTCCTTTAAGAAAGCCAGAGCTGACTGTGACACAACTAAGGCTCTGCAGTGAACTGACCAATGAAACGTTCGGGCCGACGTCACGTGCTCCTCAGGGCGCTCTCTGTACGGGGGGTTCATTGTGTAAGGCAACCAATTAGCGTTCGTTGTGTGAAGCCCATCCTACCCGGTGTGACTCCTCCCACTGGAGGTGTAGCTCTTCCTTACTATCGTGTTGCGTCGTTTCCGGCCGCTACTGCCGAAGCTTCCCTGAGCGGAGTGAAGAAACAACAGCCGCCATTTTGTTTGTGTGTGAGGGACGGAGCCCCGACTTGAATTGAATACAGCCCGCAGGATCTCAGAACCTCGGGGGAGGCTCAATGATGAAGACCTTGTTTTCTTGTCATCTGTTGTGGACCCCCCGTTTCTAAAGAGGAGCTCCTCCCTGTTTCCATCCCACGGCGACCCGGGATACCGCTACCCAATAGATCCCAAGAGAGCCGCGGCGGCGACACCGGCTTCGGGCAGGTAGCATCAAGCCTTCGCAGTCTTCTCTGCTCACCGACGATTGCAGCTCTCTTCCAAATCTCTGCTTCGGCTTGAAGCCAGAAAATCTGCGCTGTGTGCCAGACAGCGGGAGAGGCCGCGGAGGAGGCTGGGGAACAATCCCAAGCTGGAAGATAATTGAAGGGGCCTGATCTGTAGCATCGCAGTGGAGGGCGCACAGCCGTGATTGCATCTGCTCTAGAGCCAGAGACTAGCGGCAGTGAGCAGCTATGTAAGCCCAGAGCAGTGCCACTAGTCACTTCACCGGGCGATCTATTGCAGCAACGATGCCGCCCTCTCACGGGGGGAGAGACCCGGGTGTGCGCCTCTAAGTAGCCGTAAGCTAGCAGGAATCCCTTCCTTCCCTCCCATCCCCGTATACAGCGGCCCTGCGCCTGGTGTCACATATTTGGGCGTAAAGTTGCTGGGCTTCCAGTCGTGGACCACTAGTTTGAGTCTTTGTGTAGGATGACGTCTCTGGAGGGGCCCACGGACCGTGCTCCGCTCAGCATCAGGAGCGATCAGTGTGGGGATGGGGCGTCTGAGCACTTGAGGGCCCGTTACCTGGCCGCTTTCTGAGAAGCTCTGCAGAGCCCTCGGTCCCTATTGGCAGACGATTTAGACATTAGATGACTCTTCGTGTACACGCTCATTGTATGTTTTAGAGACTGGTGGTGAACAGGCATCTAGCAGAGCTTTGGAGCACGGAGAAAAACACTTGCAGCCATGGCTGAAAATCTGGTTGATCCAGGGCCACCCTCAGCCAAGAAGCCCAAGATCTCATCTCCTGCCTTGTCTTCCAGCGATGGTCCAGGTAACGAGTTACTTTACCTTACACATGTGGGTGACAACTGATTGATCTGATGGGTATGGAAGGAAATGGCCATCATTTGTGGGGTTGACTATATGTAAGCACCTTAGGATTTGTAACATGTAAGGCCTGGTATTGTTTCCCAGTGTCATAGTGAATCTTTAGAACAATCTCCAAGTGATAGTGGCAGATTTAATCAAAATGGTGAAAAAGGAAAGTAGTAGGCCATAACAATAAAGCCCCTTGGTAAATGATAGCTGCCGCCTGATTGGTTACTTTGAGCACCTGCTTCCCTCCCCCACCCCCTCCCAGGACAAGTAAATCTTCCCCAAATTGATTGGTCAGTTGATGGACTTTCAAGGGACAGCCAGACCAGTAGTGTCATAGAAGTAGCTTTCTTACGGGGTTACCTGGCTGTTCCACCATGGTTTCTGTAGTGGGAATGCCATTCCAGCAGTGCAGTATTGGTGATGCTGCTTCTGGGCAGCCCATGTATGTGCTGAACGTTACTTTTCAGGCGTCCTGTGTGTGCCCGGGTGGCATTACCCTCTTTAGTGGCAATACTTAAGTTGGTGTTTACTTTTATCAGGGAATACGTTTCACTTGATGGAAATGCATCATTTCATGTGTCAGCTTTCTTGTGTGTGGAGTAGCCTATAAGTCTTCAGTGTTTGTCAGAAGTTCTAGTAGTGTACAGCAGTAGTGTTATCGTGGGGTTATTTTTTTATTTGCATGTGATAACAGCTAGTCAGTTTTAACTCAGTCTCATCAGATATCATTTGATATGAAGCAAATTAAAACATGACAATTTAGAATTTTGTCACACTGTATTTGCAATGAATGTTTATTATGTGCATTGACTCCCCAGTGCAAAATGTTGATCCATGGTATAAAAAAAATACTGTAAGGTAAGTATTTTTTAATATACTATTTTGTTTGCAGATGGAATAGCACACCCTACTGTTCTATTTCATATCCGTTTCTGGGCAGATGATATTGATGGCTAATAAGATTGGGAGTCTAATACCCGAACCCCCACCAATCAGCAGTTGTTATATGAAGAACAGAGTTGGAAGTTGTGTTCTCTGTGTATTTGCCATGTTTTTCCCATTAACATGAATGTGATGTGTAGCTGAGCTGCAATAACTCAAAACAGTCAAAATGTGTAGAACACAGCTCTCTAGTTCTATTCCTTGTACAGCACCTGATATGAACAGCTGATCAGCAGGGGTCCTGAGTTTTGGACACTTGCCAGTCTATCGGTGATGTGTCCTTTGGATAAGTCATCATTATCATTTGCCTGTAAGAAAAAAAAGAATAAAAAAAAAAAAACTAAAGCTTTGACACTACAAAAATGTTTGGGTTGGGGTGTTAGTAACATCTCTTTGCAAGAAAATTGACATAGAAGTGACTTCTCCTTGGTTCTCAGCTCAATGGCTGATGGCTTTGCACGCCCACTCGCCACTTTCCCAAAATGGGCGGAGCAGGGCGGGAGTCAAGGTGGTCCGTTGTAGGGACTTCATGTGGTGAGATTTACAGCTACTCTCAGAAATTTGGCATGACTTATTCCACAAATGTAAGTAAGACCCCAACTGGTGTAGATATTGCTTCTAGTAGATGGGACCTTCCAAGATTCACTAGAATTCAGAGGCCAGAGCCTGTTAATCATTCTGGCTTGTCTAGTGCCAATGGAGGAATGCCAGTCTGTTTAATGTATGAACGAGCCATAGGGCTTGTACATACTTTAGAAAATTGAGGGTGGGCATCTGCCTCAGATACTTCATTTTTGGCCCCCCCACTCCACATGACCGAATGCTGAAGCAAGAAAGCAGATAAGGTCCAGATGAATGGGTTTAATACATGTGGAGTCTTCCAGGGAATCCGCAGCAAGATGGAGCAGTGGGCTTATTTTTCTTTTCCAGCGCCCTGCTCCAATCTCTGGCTCTCATTGTGTTCAATGGGAAGCGGATTCTGCCACAGTTTTTTTTCATGGGGGGGGGGGGGCAGAATTCGCTGTGTGAACACACACATAAACACATTGAATATGTAATAAACCCGCTATGTCTGTACTTTTTGTTGTACCTTGTGTATTTGAATTGAACTGTGCTGAAGTCCTATGTAAAAGAAGCTTCACTAATAAAAACGTAACTTCAGATTTACTAATATAACTATTCTTTAATGCATAGTAGCCTGTCTCATCTTTTAGTCCGGGCCCTAGTTCTTAGTATGTTTTGTGTGTTGTATGTAGAATGAGGATTGTGCAGTATTACTAGTTAAGTTTATTGATGATGGTTAGCAGCAAATAGTAACGTTTGTCTTTAATGAAATATATCAAATTATTTACTTTTTAATTCCTGCGTCTTAAATTCTTCTCTGGTCCATCTTAGGCCTGTGTAAAGATACAGATGTTAGAATGGTCCCTAAAAGGACCCTGTAAGCAGGACTGTGCGTCTCTGTCTGGGCAGTATAAACCAATGATGGACAGGTTGATCTTAGTGGTCTATCACTCATGTTAATGTGAGACTTTAACATAGACTAGCTTTAAGACATGGGTTCACTATGAGGTCTGAAATGCCGCTCAAACTAATATGTCAGTGTAGGGGGTCTTAAAAGCAGAAACCATAGATTTTTGGCTAAAAACCATTGAAGCAAAGACCATCTTTTTATGTATATGTGGTGGTGACTTTTTATTTTACTTTTTTTTTTAATCAAACGTGTGCCTCCAATAAAGTCATAATAACATTTTAAATTTAGCCCGAGTCACAGGACAAATGTAGCCTCCTCTCACTTACTGCAGAGCCGGTCTGGGTCCTTTAGGGCTCATATAGTTCCCATGCTCCTGCTGGCAAAAAATGACCATGGGCCTGGCAGTAGAGCCCATACTACCTGGGAACAAGCTGTGTACCTGTGTTCATAACATTACCATGGGCTGATTTTTATTCACTGGAAGTAAGCAGAATGAATGGCAGCGAGCAGAACCTGTTCTAGTGTGGGCATTAACCCATTAGATGTGTGATCATGGCTGTTCCAAGGAACTAGATCTGAGGGCAGCAATCTATTACTATTGAAAGCTCCCAGGCTTTTCTTTGGTTCTATTGCAGGCTGTCCCAAAAATGGTATAAATAAAGAGTCCGCCTGGCATCACCAAAGACACCCCTGCAGCCCCTTACAAATAAATATAACAAAATGTGGCATTGCTGTAATCAAAGCGACACACAGAATACAGGTAACTATTTATTTTGGCTGCCAAGATTAAGCTCCCTTAGGTCTGTGAGCAGAAAAATAAATACATTACAGCTCTTGGAAGGCTGGAGGGGGAATAAAAAAAACCCAAAACTTATGTTGTAGGAAGTATTTTAGAAGGCCATAAGCTATCGGGTCATCCAAAACTTTGTCTTGGCCATTATTAGTTAGTTCATGGTGAGGCGCAGGCCTCGCTAGCAAACAAACAAACAAAAACTTGTGCAGCACCAATATTATCCCCCCCACCCCGCAAAGTATGCCAGCTAAATGCCACCCAATATGTAGCACACATAATCTCCCCTGCAGTAGCGCACGAGTGCCGTATTCTGTGTAAAATGCCCTCCAGCAGTCAGTACTGAAATACTTCCTCAGCAGTGCCACAGACAACAAATGAGCACAAACTGCACCACAGAAACATCAAACATGAGGTGAAGTAGAGAAATCACACAGCAGCAGCAAACAGAAGATGGCCATTTACGTGCTGAGCTTCCATTACATATTACTGGCTTTGTCTGGAATAGTCTTAGCTGCTGGTCCAGCATCTTCCCTCCAATGCACACAAATCGTCATTGTAAGGGTAGGTTCACGCTGCCATTTTCTCCTGCTTGTAGATGATGTGGTACAGATAGATGGGGTATACTTAACATCCCTTATCCTTAGTTCCAATAGGAGATGCACCACCATTAGAGGTGTCTGATGGCATGCTGTTTCCCTCTCCCTTGTGGATATATAGACAGTGTCACATGCATGCATATGTTACGCGAAATGGTTGTCAGTTGAATACTGGTTAGGTTTACACTACCATTGAAAGTCCGTTATAAGGTCCATTCATTAAAAAAACAAAACAGACACCTATTATAATGGTTTGTTTTTTTCTGATGTATACTAACAGCGGTTTTGTGAACGCCCCTTTAAGCTGACAGCTGGCTAAGGTCTATGGGTGAGCACCTTTCCATGAGATATGGGTAAATTGCTGTTTAATGGTGACCTGTATGGTAGGACCTCCACCATTTTCCCATCTGGCAGGTTAAGCATGTACGCTGCTGCTCCATTTATTTTCTGTAAGGCTGGCAAAAATAAAGTGTAGCGTATGGCGATCTTTGGCAGTCCGACATAGGTAAATTTGGTGCCAGCCACTTCGTTCTTAGCAGATACAAAGAACTTCAATCCCAGGAGTAAAGTGTAACTTAAAATAACCAGAATAACCCTTTAGAGGAAAATTTCTATTATTGCATATCACTATGATCCACCATTTAAGATACTGAAAATGAAGGGGCCGAGTTCACTTTTTCTCACGTGAGCGCCCTACACAGTGAATGGAAAGGTGTTGCAGTGTTCTGTACAGTAGGTGGATACTGTGGCTTATATTTAGTGGTTTTACAGTGGGGGAGATCACATGAAAACAGTCAAGTCCTGACAGACAATCTAAAGTTGTTGGCATATCTTAAGCAATAGCCATCAGTTTTATAATGGGGCATAACTCTTTTACCGTATATACTCGAGTATAAGCCGACCCGAATATAAGCCGAGGCCCCTAATTTTACCACAAAAAAACTGGGAAAACGTATTGACTCGCGTATAAGCCGAGAGGGGGAAATGCAGCAGCTACTGGAAAATTTCAAAAATTAAAATGGTCGGAGTTTTTGGGTGCAGTAGTTGCTGGGGAAGGGGAGGGGGTGTTTTGGTTGTCTATCTGCCCCTTCCCTGAGCTTGAGGACTGTTTTTTTTTAAATTTGTATCTGAATACAGATATTGACGTCTTACTTTGAAAGAATACCTGAGTTTTAATAAGGACTTTGGTTTAAGTTGGGACCAGTTTTACTCCAAGTTTAGAGTAAACTGAAATGTATTACATTATACAATTATTGATATTGTATGGTAATATGTCCCATATTTACTTTCATAAGAATACAATCACAAGCTTTTTAAACCCCTTAGCGACCCATGACGTACTATTACTTCATGGGCGCTAGGTACTTCGGAATCGGAAGTGGGTGAGAGCGGTTACCGACAGTTCTCACCCTTTTCTATAACCTTCGGTCGGTGCTTTCACCAATCGAAGGTTTTAACCCTTTGATTGCAATGGTTGAGATCCGGGGGGTGCTGGTATGTCTACTATGCAGTGGAAAAAAAAAATTGTGTATTAAAACAATTCATAAAGTTATAAAGCCCCAAACATTCCCTTCTTTCTATAGAAAATGAATTATACAAAAACAATACATATTTGGTATCGCTGCGTCCATAACAATCTGTACAATAAAACTGAAACAATATTTAATGTACACGGTGAATGACGGAAAAGAAAACGGAAAAAACCCGCCGTCTCACCTTACAAAATATGCTATAAAAAGTGATCAAAAAGTCATATGTACCCCACAACAGTACCAATAAAAAACATAAGTTGTCCCGCAAAAGATAAGCCCTCAACCAATACTGTCAATCGAAAAATAAAGATGTTACACCTCTCAGTAGATGGCGATGCAAAAAAAACATTGATTTATGTCCTCAAATGTGTTTTTGTTCTGCAGAACTAGTAACACATAAAAAAATATAAATGAGGTATCGCCGTAACCGAACCGACCCACAGAATAAAGGTCACATGTTACATATACTGTACGATGCAGAATTGCCAAATTTGTTTTTTGCCAGAATTGTTTTGTAATCCAACAAAAAAGTTAATAAAATGTATTCAATAAGTTGTAGGCACCCAAAAATGGTGTCATTACAAAATGCATCTCATCCAGCACACAACAAGCCCTTATATGGCCATGTCACCAGAAAAATAAAGAAAACAGCATGTAGCAACGTGAAGACAAAAAACCCAAAATCGCCAAAAAACCGAAATTATTAGAATACAACTGGCTGCTTCAGGAAGGGAATATATAAGCTATGCGAGCGGATATCAGGGGACACCACAGATTTACAGTTTATAAGCGAAAAGACACCAGAAGTGACCCCCCCCCCCCCCCCCCATACATAGTAGGGAATTTGGAGTTTGCAATGACCTCCGCACAGCTTACATATTCCCTCTTCGCCATCCGGTGTGCAGTCACGTCTGGGATACTAATACTCACTACACCCCCTGATAAATTCTTTGAGGGGTGCAGTTTTCAAAATGGGGTCACTCCTTTGGGGAATCCACTTTTCTGGCACCTTTACAGGCTCTACAAACATGACATGGCGTCCAGATACCAAACATCTGAATCTGTACTCAAAAAGCCGCATAGCGCTCCTTCCCTTCTGAGCCCTGCTGTGTGCCCAAGCAGCAGTTTATACCCACGTATATGATTTTTTGCCCCTCGGGATGGCCCACTTAATAGTTTTAGGAGTGCAGGTCTCTGACAACACAAAGTGGGTGCAACGTATTGGGCATCGAAATGGCATATTTCTTTAAAAATTTCAATTTTCAGGAAGCATTTTTAGTCTCAAAATGATAATACCCCTTGATACATTCCTTGATGGGTGTAGTTTCTAAAATGGGGTCACTTTTGAGGGTTTTCCATTGTATTGATACTTTAGGGGCTCAGCAAATGTGACATGGTACCTGAAAACTATTCCAGCAAAATCTGCCCTCCAAAATCCAAATAGCGCTCTTTCCATTCTGAGCCCCGCCATGTTCCCATACAGCAGATTATGATCACATATGGGGTATTGCCGCGTTCAGGAGAGATTGTGTAACAAACTATGGGGGGCTTTTAATTCTTTAACGACTTGCAAAAATTTTAAATATGGCGCTAAATGGATAATTTATTGGAAAAAAAGTAATTTTTCATTATTACGTCCCAATGTTAATAAAATCTGTGAAACAGCTGTGGGATCAAAATGCTCACTTTACCCCTAGATAAATTCTATGAGGGGTGTAGCTTCCAAAATGGTCACTTTTAGGTGGTTTCCACTGTATTGGTACTCTAGGGGCTCTGCAAATTCAAAATGGCACCTGAAAAAATATTCCAGCAAAATCCACCCTCCAAAAGCCAAATGGCGCTCTTTCCATTCTGTCCCCGCCATGTTCCCATACAGCAGATTATGACCACATATGGGGTATTACCGTATTCAGGAGAAATTGTTTAACAAACTGTGGGGGGCTTTTACTCCTTTAACCCCTTGTGAAAATGAAAACTTTAGGGATAAAGTGATATTTGTCATTTTTCATTTATACATTCCAATGTTAGTAAAATCTGTTAAATGGCTGTAGGGTCAACATGCTCACTATCCCCCTTGATGAATTCTGTGAGGGGTGTAGTTTGTAAAATGGGGTCACTTTTGGGGGGGTTTCCATTGTTTTGGTACTCTAAGGGCTCTGCAATTGAGACATGGCGCATTAAAACTATTCCAGCACAATCTGCTGTTCAAACACCCAGTGTCGCTCCTTCCATTCCATGCGCTGCTGTCTGCCCAAAAATCAGTTTGCACCCACATGTGGGGAATTTCTGTGCACGGGAGAAATTGCATGATAAACCGCCAGATGCATTTTCTCCTTTAACCCTTTGTGAATGTGTTAATCTTAGGTCTAAATGAATGTATTAATGAACAAAAGTGACTGTCTACTGACTGTCAGGAACGCCCTTCTGACTGTAAAGAGCTACGGTACCGGTACCGAAAGCTCTTTACCGGGGGCACAGATCGGGAAAGGTCCTCTTTAATGAATTATTGCATCTTTGCTACTTCTGACTGACCATGGCTGTCTATTTGGAAGGAGTATGAGTTTGTGGAAAAATCAGTTAGTGATTTAGTCTACTGACTCCACAGTCCTAGTTTTAGTCTGCTGTATGGCTGTATAACCCTTCATACTTGATGTCCTATGAATTATTCTGCTAATCCTATCCCCATTATATCTGCATCAAATCATTTCTCTCCTACCAGGGAGTGTGTACTGTACAGAGTAGACTGCTCCTTGCTCCCTGCCAATCCATTCCTAATACTGCTACTACTGGTTTCTTTACATGTAATTCTGACAGTAGTAACTAAAATAATAAAAAATACATGAGGAAAAACCCAAGTAAACCTAATATGAGATCTAGGGAAACTGCAGCTAAAAGCTTCCTGACACAGAAGGAGATCTGAGCATAATGGGGAAAGCAACCTACTGTCTGACTAGCATCCCTTCAGCAATAACACAAGCAGCTAGTCAGAAGGAAATACTCTTTCAGATTGTGGCAAGCTGCAGACTTCACTGTGCGGTGTAGAGTTCAGGGAATGCTGTGTGGAAATTTGCAAAAGTGTGGAGACCTCCCCCTCCACTCACTGATCTTTTCTTGTGCCTGCTGGTTTCTAAAGAGGCAATTTCGCTAGTAACAAGGAGCAAATTATCTAGAAGGAATACACATAATGGCAGCAAAGAGCAACACTTTTTTTGTGAATTGATTTCACTCCAGAATTTTATGCTCTATTAAATGAGGTTAAGTTTGAAGAATTAGTGACCATTTTAATGTAAATGTTGGAGTTTTTTTGGTGTGCATGGTATAACATTGGTATGACAACAAGGGAGGGGGGGAGAGAGTGTGTCCTTCAGGGTGCATTAACAGTGTAATGGGAAAACGGACCTGACTGAACTATTGGCCAGTTCAGTGTCTTATTGTGTTTTTTATTTTTTTTTTATTTTTTTTTTTTTTTGAGGTTTTTTGTAGTCTTTAACCAGATCTATATGCACAACAATAAAACAAAGTGGCTTTTCATTTTGATACATTCAAGCAGTAAAAAAAATTGGGTATAAAAGTGCATGTACACATTTAAAAGGTATTCCAATCATAACACCTATGCAAAGGACAGTTTTCAGTGGCGTATGAGTGGTGAATAGAACGATTTTCTTCAAAGGGGGCCACCATATATGGTTAAATGCTGTATTTTGTCCATCAGCGGTGGTCTCGTTGAAATGACACTGCAGTCATAAATTGGTTGAAAAGAACCAAAGTTCTTAAAACTGATAGGGATTCCAGGAGTTGGGGTCCCCGCTGATCAGCAAGTTATCCCAGAAGTAGCTTGCTCTTGACTCTAATACCTTTTAAGGCCAGGTCCCTGGATGGTTTAAACACTCAGCGTTTTACAGTCCCTTGTAATTGGATGGGGTTCTAGTGAATCCCATCCATACATTGCAGAAAAATGCCCACATGAGAAATACTGCGATTTCCTAAACCATCTCGTTTTTGGAAATCACGGCATGTCAATTATTCCTATTGGCATTGAAGCAGGAAGTCTGCAGAGGAAAGTATTGCGGACTTTCTATGAAACGCAATGCGTCTCTGCCATGGTTTTTCCCACAGTGCTTTTGGCTGCGGCCTGCTATTTTGGGTCTTTATGGAAAACTGCAAATTTTGAGCTTGTTTATAGCTTTTTCAAACTCACAAGCGTATATTTGATACTTTAAGGCTAAAGTCCCATATTGCGGAACACACAACTTTTCTTACTGCAGTTTTTTGAGCCAATGTCAGGAGTGGATTGAGCAGAAGGGAGAAGCATAAGAACTTCCTATGTAGTCCCCATTTCTTTTGTGGCCATTCTTGGCTTTGGCTCAAGAGAATGCAACAAAAAGCTGTTTCCACAATGTGGGGCCTAAAATTTTGTTGAATTTTTCATGGCATTTTCATTTGGTACTGGCAATTTGTTTTTACAAGACGTGCATACATAAAATACCAGTATATATATATATATATATATATATATATATATATATATATATATATATATATATATATATATATATATATATGTATAGGTTCAGCTGGCACTAAACAATAAAAGTTGTATATGTAGACTTTGTAGAGACTGTAGCGTTTTAAGTAATATGTGGCCATAGCATTTTTGACTTAGTGTTGTGCGGAAATGTGAAACCCGCTGACTTCTTGGTGTTGTCAGGAGTCAGATCCTCAATGATCTCTTACTGATGACCCTACCCTAAGGATTGTTCAGCGATTATAAAGCTTTTCTAGTAATAACTTTATATATATTTATAAATCGGGGTTTTTTCATATATTTATTTTTTTCATTATAAATGTTATGAACAGAGGATCAAATGGGGCAAGGACAAAAGAGTAGGTGAAACTAACAATAAAATTCAATAAGGAGCCCGTCTAAACCCCTAGAGTCCATCAACTCCATTCCATTTTCTGGTTAGTAAGCCGTCTTCCATGTGGGTTGTTCATCAGTTGTTTAGGGTCTGTATTTTGGCTCCAGTAGGATAACTGGGCAGAAATTCAGGGAAACCAAATGTATATAAATGTAGTTAAATCTAAGTTTTAGCTCTGATATTGTTGTACAGCACTTTTCTAATCTTGTGTAATAATGGGAAACAATATGGATGTTGTTTTTTTTTTCTTAGATTTCGGTTCCCTATTTGACCTGGAGCAAGATCTGCCTGATGAACTAATTAGTTCCAATGAATTTGGCGCAAGCAACGGTGGAGAGATCGGTCAGCTGCACCCCAGCATGGTACCTGACGCAGCTGCCAAACATAAGCAGCTTTCTGAACTTTTGCGAGGTGGGAATAGTACAAACATAAGTATGGGCCTTGGTCAGCAGACACCACAATCCAGCCCAGGTATTGGACTTCTAAACAACATGGTGAAGGGCCCAATGACTCAATCTGCATTGACACAAGGTTTAAGTATGGGAGGTAATGGAAGCAATTCAGGACAACCCACTCAAAACCTAAACCCCTCCTCAGCAGCTGGTATGATACCTTCTCTAAACAACTCACTTAACCAGCCTAGAATGGGCATTAATACAGGTATGATGCAAGCTGGAAATGGACAAAACATGATGCAGGGCCAAATGATGAATGGGTCACTTGGTACAGGAAGGGGTCGACCTGGAATGCCATACCCAAACCAAGGCATGGGCAGTTCTGGTAACCTCTTAGCAGAGACTCTTCAGCAAGGCGGTCCACCAATGGCAGGACAGCCAGGAATGAGAAGCCCACAGCCAACTGCTATGAACAAGGTAAGATGTTTTACTGAACACTCCATTGTTTAATCTTTAGTGTACATTCGCATTACATGTTTTGTATCCAATTAGCAGTCTTGTTTAGTGGATCTGTTAAAAACAGATGCCAATGGAAGGACATCTGCTTGCATAGGTTTAATATTAACCACTTACTGCCAATGACATTTTTTTGATTTTCAATTTTGTTTTTAAGTCCCCCCTCCCTTTCCAAACCCCATAACTCTTTTATTTCTTCGCTCTCGGAGCCATATGAGGTCTTAATCTTTGCGTGACAAATTGTTCTTCATGATGCCTCCATTAATTATTCTGTATAATGTACTGGGAAGCTGGAAAAAAAAAAAATTCAGAATGGGGTGGGTTTGAAGAAAAAGTACATTTGTGCGAATTTCTTACGGGATTCGTTTTTACGGCGTTCACTGTGCAGCCAAAATGACATGTCCCCTGTATTCTATGTTTCATTATGATTCCGAGGATACCAAATTTATATGGTTTTAAAATTTTAACCCTTTAACAAAAATCCAAAACTGTGCCAAAATATTTTTTTTTTTCTAAAAGTTGCCATATTTTGACACACGTAACTTTTTTATACTTCTGTGTATGGGGATGCATAGGGCGTCTTTTTTGTGGGGGCCGGGTGTCCTTTTCCGTTATACCATTTTGGGGAAATGCTATTGCTTTGATCACTTTTTATTCAAATTTTTATCCGATGAAAAAATGTCAGTTTGGCACTTTTGACTTTTTTCCCGCTACGGCATTTACCATACAGGAAAAAAATATATTTTTACAGATTTGTAGACCGGGCCTTTTGGACATGGGGATACTTAATGTGTATGTGTTTCACAATATTTAAGTACTTTTATATGTGTTCTAGGGAAAGGGGGGGGGGGGGGAGAGGGGTGATATGAATTTTTAATGCTTTATTTATTTATTTTTTTGCATTTATTAGACCCCCTAGGGGTCTTGAACTCCAGGGGGTCTGATCACTAATGCAAAGCATTACAATGCTAATGCAATGCAAAATACTGGCACTTCTATTACAGGTTACCTAGCTTAGCCTGCAATAGAATGACAGTCCAGAGAGCCTTCACAAGGTTCCTGGCTGTTATGCCAACGTGACGTCTGGGTGCCAGCAATCACCGGTAAAATGGTAGCACCCACGTGCCGGCAGGAGAATGGTGCCTCAGTCAGTCAATATTAAAGTGGCACATTTTACCTTCAGATTGTAATTCAAGCATGAAAATAAATATTGCTATACTTGCTTTTGCTTTTCTGCTTTGTTAAAATGACCAATTTTGGAAGACTTCCGAAACCATTATGTTAACCAAAAAAGATAATATAATTTTATTAGTATTAGTTGTTGTGCTTTTGAATTATCGTGTCAAGATTACGTCGTAAATTAATTTAAATTTTTTTATTTTTTTTTGTAGCTTGGGATAATGAACAACCCTAACCCCTATGGGACATCTTATGGTCAGAATACAGGTCCTCAGCTGGGAAATTCAGGGATTGGTTCCCAAATGCAGAACAAATCAACTCTTCAGAACAGTCTGGCCCAATTTTCAATGGACAAAAAGTCTGGACCTGGCATGCCAAATATGGTAAATATTTAAATATCTTTTGGTCTTCCTACAAAAACTAGAAAGTCAGATTAAATGTTGTATACTGGGGTATAAGTATCCCGATGCATTTTTTTTTATCCCTTAATTACAAACATGTTTTGGCCCTTATTTATTTGACTTATCCAGTTAATATTGATGGCCTATCCTTAGATCTACCAGAGTCTAACAGTCAAGCCCCTCCCCCGCAGATTTGGGAAAGTATGGCTCCCAGTAATGTTAACATGGTAGGCCCGGGCTGCTCGCTCTCCATACAGTTTGTAGGCTTTGGTGTTGCACTGTTATTCAGTATACTGCAATGGGTGATTCTGCAGTACCAAAGCCTGCTGCTAGAGTTTGTACAGAGTGAGAGTAGCACAGAGCTGCGCTGTCCCTGAGCAGCAGATCTGTGAAGGTCTTGGTAAATTGGGCCCTCACATATCTAACATTTATATCCCATCCTAAGAATAGGACCTCATTATCAGTATTGGTTCCATTTTGAGGAAGATATTGTTTGTTTGTTTTTCAGTGGGTGCAAAAAAAAACAGGATTTCTTCGTTAAGTTTTTATCACGCAGTGAAGGAACAGGCTAACTTTATTCTACCGGTTGTTACAATTGTTAACCTAATAAAACCTACATATTTTATTTTGTCCCATTAAGGGCTCATGTTCCTGAATAAGGGCCAGCAGAGCTATGTATTAGGCAAAATGCAGAATGATAAAGCATCACTTCGCAAGCAGTGGCTCAGATTTACCCCTAAACACTGGTGTAAATGTGGCACATCTTTGGCCTATCTAATTTGGGCGTTAAGTTTTTCTGACTTGTGGAGTCTTTTAAAAAAAAAAAAATGGGGGGGGGGGCCTGGCTTAAATGCGCCAAAATTATGTTGTAAAATTGTAGCTCACAGTAAGCCAGCTGAAAGGTGGTATAAACTTAGACTAGACCGTCAAAAGAGCAGCCAGATTTGTCATCCAGTGTCAGGCATTGTGATAAGTCTAGTGGTATTCAGATTGCCTTTCTTAAGTTTGCAGTGATTATAAGTAAATGTAGGCCACTATATAGCAGCCTCAGGAGTGCCTCAACAGAGCTATGCAGTCCTGCCTACACCACAGTGTCCCCCATCCCCCCAAATACACAAACACTATCGGCAACGAGTGAAACACAATATAAAGTCCTGCGCCTTTGCAAAGCTTTTGCGTTTTTTGGTAAGTAAGGTGGTAGAACCAACTGGTATAACAATATAAATTATACAGCAAGCTACATTCAGCAAATATTGCTGGATTTAAATTGTCTCCTATTTTACTTCTAAGGGTCAACAGCCATCTAGTCAAGTACCACAAGCCAACCTTGTGCAAGCATCTCCTCAAGGTATGGGCACTGGTGCACCACAGGGGATTGGCTCAGGAGCTCCAACAGCAGATCCTGAGAAGCGGAAGTTGATACAACAACAATTGGTTCTTCTGTTGCATGCCCACAAGTGCCAGAGAAGAGAACAAGCCAATGGTGAGGTGCGGCAGTGCAATTTGCCCCATTGTCGTACTATGAAGAATGTCCTGAATCACATGACCCATTGCCAGGCTGGAAAATCATGCCAAGGTAAATGCTTAAGCAAATAATTGGAGTCTAATATTTAGTATTTTTTTCTATCCTGCATTTTCACATTTACTTGAATAGATGTATTATTGAGTGCATATTTGCTGCAGAAATAAGAGTAAAGCATAACTTTTAGACAACTCTTTTGTAAATACTGTAAAACAAATCTAGCGTTTTTGTTGTTTTTTTTTAAATCTAAATCTTGCACTATTTTCACTATTGAGAGATGTACCCTGCTTTCACTAGCAGTTTTTGTGTAATGCAGAGAAGCTGAGTTTACAGTGTGGGAGAGGGTCACTTCAATCATTTATATCTTAGCTCTTAGGGACATGAGAGAGAATAAAGAAGCACAAAAGTAAGCTAAAATTTAAGATTTAACAACAAAAGCTGCCGTTTAGCTGATAAGCCTTTAGCTGACCAGGTCATAATTTTATTGAAAATGTTAAATCGAGTATTTTAATTTTTTCTGACTTGTGTGTCCTTTTTTTCTGGTTTTTAGTTGCACATTGCGCATCTTCACGACAAATAATTTCTCACTGGAAGAACTGTACGAGGCATGACTGCCCAGTTTGTCTGCCTCTGAAGAATGCAGGAGATAAACGCAACCAACAATGTATGTACAGTGGAAATTGGTGCTTTTATTCAGGTTTACTGAGACAATGTTTAATTTTTTAATTTTTTTTTTTTCCTTTCCAGCTTTACTCGGTAGCCCACCAGTGTCAATAGGTCCTACTGCCACAGTGGGTACAGGTGGAAATGTGGGACAGACTCCTTCTCCATCACTTAATTCTACTAACCAGATTGATCCAAGCTCCATAGAACGGGCATATGCCGCCCTAGGATTACCATATCAGGGCAGCCAACTGCAGACACAGCCCCAGACACAAGTGAAGGGTCAGCAGTCTGGACAGTCTCCTCAGGGGATTCGCTCTATGAACTCAATGAGTAAGATATTTTATTTACCTTCATCATTTTGCACAGTAATACATTGACACTATAAAAAAAATTTTCTCTTTTGAATTTTTGAATCCTTCTATATGACATAGTTTAGACTTACTTTTTTTTTTTTTTTTTTTTTTTTTTTTTTTTTTATATAAAACTTGCCTAGCTGATCAGTCAGAAAAACAGATCAGTAGCAGAATTCGCTCAGAAATAAGTCTCTCAGTGGTGCTTATCTGCAGATATGAAGTCGTACAAAGTACAACTATCTAGTGTAGAGACCAGGAAAACTGAACCCTTCCACAGATTTATTAAAGCTGAGTTAAGCTGGTTAGCATGTGTGTCAACTCACACATCCATAGGGGTTTCCCTAGGTGTACTGTAAAGCCAGCTCTAGACAGTACAATCTAGTTATATATTGATAGTATGCAAGATGAGATTTTCAAAGATCTACCCAAATTATGTATATGTATGTATTTAGTGTTATTTTAGTATGTTTTTAAAATGATTCCCCTCCCTTTCCTTTTGTGCAGATGCAAGCTCAGTAGGAGTGAATGGTGGTGTTGGTGTCCAGAGTTCTACTATGCTTCCAGACTCCATGCTTCATCCTGGGATGAATACTCAGAGGTTTGTTTTAGAAGCTGCTCTGTTGTAGTAATCTGAACTATTCTGCTTTGGTGTTTACCTTAAAGTGGTTGTCCAGTATAACTAGTAATCCCTACACTAATATAACCCCCTGCTACTTTCTAAATAACATCATTTATTGAAAATGGATAGTTATCCATATCCCTGGGGCGGTCATGTGACTGCTTGCGCAATAGAGGTTGATCATTGCTGGAGGGGAGTAGTTCTGTGTCAGTCAGTACAGGAGGAGGGACCGTTTCACAGGAAAAACATGGAGGGTAAGTATACAATATGGGTTGAGGGGTTGGGCTGAGTAGGTGGGGAAAGGCAGGATAGCTAGAGAGACAGGGAGTGGATGTATGGGAGGAGTTGAGAGAGGAAGGAGGGGGGTAGTGAAGTGAGAGGTGTTAGTGCGGAAGTTGCATAGCAGGAAGCATGTAAACAAATGCCGGAGAAACCAGGAGCTCCCAGAGACCCAGAAATGACTCAAAACACACTAAAAGGTATATGGGTGCATTTATTAACCCATTAATAGCACTAACAGACTTTTTTTTTTTTTTTTTTTGCATGGATAAACCCCTTTTAGGCTAAAGCCCCATTGCAGAACCACAGCTTTTTTGTTGCGGTTTTTTGAGCCAAAGTCAGGAGTGGATTGAGCAGAAGGTAGAAGTGTAAGGAATTTCTATATATTTCACATTCCTTTTGTACCCATTCTTCGCTTTGGCTCAAAACTTCCCCCAACAAAATCTGCAACAATAAAAGTTGCGTTTCTGCAACATGAGGCCTTAGCCTTTAAGGGATATTTCCATTTTGGATAATTTCTGGCAAGTGCAAAGGATAGTTTCATAAATGTCTCATAGATACTATGAGTTGTGGAAACAGCGTGGAACAGTATACCTTGCCTATTTCTATAAGTCCTGCCCTAGTGTCTGTGAATTTCACAGGTATTCCCTTCTTATTTGTGATAGTCTGAGTTGGGAATAAACCTTTTTAAGCATGTAAAATTCACTCACTGTGTGCATGTTTATAGTTTGGGTCATGTGACTACAAAAGCTCTGTATGATGAAATGGCTTTTAGTCGAAACCGTTCTTAATGCTGTAATTTTGTGTTATGCTATGAAAATTTGTTAAATATGCACTATGCAGACAAGCATATATATAGCTCACTAACTACCCATGTTTGTAGTGTAATGATGGGTGAAGGTGGCAACGTTTCCAGTTTGGGGTCGATGCCTACAGCAGCTCCTCCATCTAGCACTGCAATACGAAAACCATGGCATGAAGATATAACACAAGACTTGAGGAACCATCTGGTCCACAAACTGTAAGCACTAGTTTTATAAAGTAATGTAGGATATTCAATCAACTTACAGTATCCTATCCTACTAATATTATAAATGTGAAAGTTTGGGTGTTTGTGTGTTCCTCAATCACACAAAAACGGCTGAATGGATTTGAATGAAATGCGGCACATAGATAGTTTGTAACCTCGATTAACACACGGGCTACTTTTTATCCCGGTAAGTGACATGGCTTCACGACTGTTATGAATTTATGTTCACATACTATATTAAACATACTATATTCCACGCCATAATCCGCCCCCTCTGTGCCCGTGTGAACGGGCCCTGACATGGGAAAACACCTTTAATCCAAATTGGCAGTTTATTTTTAAACATGCCAGGTAAAAGAAAATCTAATTTGTTGCAAAATTCTAAACCGACAGCTATGAAAGTAGCCAGAAGTCAACAGAGTTCTCAAGCAGAGCTAATGGGGATCATCGGCACCAGCAAAACACTCATTTATATGGTGTCCCAGCGAGCTGCTGAGATGGCGGAACAATCACGGGCAGGGTGTGAGGAACAAGTTCAGCACCAGGACAGCTTAAGAGCTGCCATAATGCTGGAGCAGGCAAACCATCAATGGCAGCAATTTGCTGAATATAGGAGGATCATCAATGCCAACAACACGCAGACAAAGTCGCGGCCAGAGACCCGCACACAAACGACATACAAAATGCAGGAGTGCAAAACTGGGCAATTCTTATACGGCCACTACACAAACAAAAATAAATATACCCGGGGATATAGCTGGGTCCTCCTGCTAGTTTTGTATAATACTTATACACTTTTCTAATATACTTTTAGTTTCTTATTGAAAAACATTTTTTTTGTTTTTTAATAGAGTGCAAGCCATATTTCCAACTCCTGATCCGGCAGCATTAAAGGACAGAAGGATGGAGAACTTGGTAGCATATGCTCGCAAAGTAGAAGGCGATATGTATGAATCTGCAAACAGTAGGGTAAGTCATTTCATTCAGAATGTGCCTTGTCTATCCTTTTGAATAAGAGGGTGTCTTGACTGGAATATCCCTTTGTTAGTCTTTGAGATGGCTAATTTGTAAGCCTGTCCCTTCTTTCAAGCATCCATAATTATTACTAAATACATAACCCTATGCCGACTGACTCAGGAGCCACATGCAGCGTGATTAGGGCTGTGCAATTAATTGAAAAATAACCAAAATTGAATCGCTATTATTTGTAATTGATGTAAAATGCCTGACTGATCGCGTTATATTTGTCATAATCGGCAAGTCCTAAGCTTGGTGGTCTCTTTTTCTTGCAGTTTGTCTACCAAAATATAAGCCAAACAAATCCCAGACTCTGTTACAGTCTTACCTTTTCTTCCACACTGGTACTGATATGACTACAGAAATCACTGAAACAGTATTTTGGCCGTGTTTTTGTTTTGGCATCTTGCGTTATTTAACTAACCACCTTCCTACTTTTTTTCTTTTTTTCTTTTTTTTTTTCATTTATATTCTTTGTTCTTCTTCTTACCTGGTCCACTCTAAAGGCTGAGTACTACCATTTGTTGGCTGAGAAAATCTACAAGATCCAGAAAGAACTTGAAGAAAAACGTCGCATTAGGATACAGAAGCAACATCTAATGCCCAATACTCCTGGCATGCCGCCTTCAGCCATGAATCAGGGCTCTGGTATGCCCTCAGCACAACCAGTCATGGCAGCAAGTATGTTTGTTTGTTTTTTGTTTTTGGTTCTGTTAAAATTATTACATGCCAGATACATTAAAGACCTACCATGTAATACCTGAACGGACCAGGTTCACCTGAACATTAGCCACTTACTTGACATTACTGACTTAATGAGGGTCCTAAATGGTCGACCCTTCCTCCCCTTATGTTTATACGGCTGCTAGTCTTTATCAAGTGACAGCTGTAGTCTACAAGATTGCATACAGTTCTATGTACTTTTATTAACCTGCAGTTATAGCTCAGAAGTTAAAAACTAGTCTCCAGCAGTACAAAGTACTGACCAATTTAGTGTTGAACTGCCCCTATGTGGCATGCTTTTAATCACGTTCTGATTTGTTTTGGTTTTATTCTATCCTTTGTTGTATAGATGGACCTGTTCAAGACCCAAGTATGATGCGTGCTAATGTTCCAAATCAAATAGTGAATCCTATGTCAAGTCAATCAGGTAAAATGTTTATTAGCATGCTGTGTGTAAGCACCTGTGCAGTGAATAAAGCTTGAGATTGAGATTACGGCAGAATATGAACTAATGTCTAATTCTCTCCACTTGCATTTGATTCTAGTTATGAACCAGTTTAGTTCAGTGGGCATGCCCATGCAATCCTTAGTACAAAGACAACAGGCACCGCTAACACAACATCAAGGACCATCTGTGAATCAGGTTAGTTGTTAAACTTGTACTACACGAGCCTACTTTTTAGAATAACCTTTCTCTCTCTATGCTTAAGCATCCTGTCGACAGCCAATGCGCCTTTTTTTTTTTTTTTTTTTGGAAGGGACATCTTATAGGTACAATAGCGATATATTCCAGGCAATATTCTTCCCAGTTTGGTTAAATCCACACCTTGACCTTTTTTTTTTTTTTTTTTTTTTTTTTTTTTTAAATCGCCAATCCTGTTTAGAAGCCATTGTTTGTTACATAATGACATTGAGAGTATCAACTTCTGTTTCCTTTGCAGTTGGCATTTCCTTCTCGTATGCCTCAGCCAGCAGCCATGCCTCAGTCTGTACAAAATCAGTTCATGTCAGCAAATTCGTTCCAGGCGTCTTCTCCTGTGATGAATAGCGGAGGGATGAATACAAATAATTTAAATTCTTCTAGTTTACCTGTACCACAGTCAGCTGGACAGAACCCACCTGCACAGGTAAGATTTAGCTTATTTCTTATTTATTCACTCATTCTGTGTACATTTTTAATGGGGTTTTCCCTCAATGTGTATCTCTTATCCTGTAAGTATAGAATAAATAACGGGGGTTATAACCGCTGAGACATAAAGGGATCACCAAAACAGGGTCCCGCAGTGTACTTGAATACTCTGAGAATTGAGCAGTGGAGCACCTGCATAATTTGGTGACGGGGACTCCTGTGCTGCCATACACAGTTGTATATGTCATGTAGGCCTTGCTCTGTCTGTTTTTATACTTTAATTCATTTGTTTATTCTCCTTAGGCGCAGATGCCAAATATAGCTCATCCAGTGAGCTCTCCTGCCATACCCCCTTCAGGGTCATCTGTGAATCAACTCCATTGCCCAAGTAATATTCAAACCCCAGTTCATCGTAATTCACCATCCCCTGCCCCAAGCCGCACACCCACACCTCATCACACACCTCCAGGTCTGGGAACACAGCAAGCATCTATACCACCTGAGCCTATAATGTCATCAACGGCATCCTTGCCACAAATGCCATTACAGAACAATGACAGTCCCACACCACCACCGCCACCTCAGGCCCCCCCTTCCTTGCCCGTTTCTGCATCTGTCATTCCAGTTGTTGAGCAGTCTGTTCCAACACCACCACCACCACAGCAGTTACCACAGCAAACATTAACAAGACCTCCCTCTCAACCAAATTTGTCAACACCAGTTTCAACCCCATCTGCACCACCACCATTGCAGCTTCATCCAAGCACTCCGGTAAGTCTTGGGTACATTATTACTTAAAGAGGACCTTTCACCACTTTTGGGCACATGCACTGTTATATACTGCTGGAAAGCTGACAGTGCGCTGAATTCAGCGCACTGTCGGCTTTCCCGATCTGTGCCCGGTGTAAAGAGCTTGCGGTGCCGGTACCGTAGTGCTCTATGGTCTGAAGGGCGTTTCTGACCATTAGCTAGAGACGTCCTTCTGCCTCGCGGCGCCAATCACGCTGTGCTGTGGAGCGGGGAGGAACTCCCCCCTCCCGCTCCTGATAATACTCGTCTATGGACGAGCGCTGTGAGCAGAGGGAGGGGGGCGTTCCTCCCCGCTCCACAGTAAAGCGCGATAGGGGCCGCGAGGCAGAAGGACGTCTCTGGCTAATGGTCAGAAATGCCCTTCTAACCATAGAGCACTACGGTACCGGCACCGTAAGCTCTGTACACCGGGCACAGATCGGGAAAGCTGACAGTGCGCTGAATTCAGCGCACTGTCAGCTTTCCAGCAGTATATAACACTGCATGTGCCCAAAAATGGTGAAAGGTCCTCTTTAATAGATTTGTTGCATTGCATCCTAATTTGTATCCATGTAGCCCTACCCCAAAAGTATGTGGACATGTCTCCTAATTGATATTGGGTGGTTCAGTCATACATGGTAGTCTTATAGAGGAGATAAAATAGCATGAGGCTGTTTTTCAGGGTTTGGGCTGAGCTTATTTCTTGTGAAGGGAGCTGATAATACTATAGCATACAAATAGATTTTAGATAATTGCTGCATTGTTGACGTCAAAGGTTTGGGGAAGAAATATTTCTTTTTCAGCATGCTTATTCATTCAAAGTAAGGTTTATAAAGACATTGCTTGACAAGTTTAATGCGGAAACTGAAGTTTTCTGCACAGAGCTCTGATCTGAAACATCAATTGTTGTGAATTGGTCAAAACCAGTCTGGCCTTGTCTACATTCTGGCATCTGTGCCTGACCTCACAAATGCACTAATCGTGTAGCCAAAACTCTCTATTTGCACCTATTTGGCTGTCCAACAAGTTAATATAGGTGTGTGACCAGGGGTCCACAATGTTTTTGCAACTCACTGAATAGTCTAACCTTGATTTTTTTTTTTTTTTTTTTTTTTTTTTTTTTTTGATTTTTTTTTTTCACCCCCCCACCACCTATTTTAAAGTGACTTTGTATACATACAATTACTCTGTTTTGACATATTTGGCTCTTGTCTGTTGAATTTTCCATTCAGATCCGTAAACAAGATTTTAAATTATTTTCAGCTCTCTTGTGATCTAATGTTAGACCTCTTGGTTCTCATACAAAATGGGGTTGCTGTGCAGTTTTACACCATGCTGCACTGATGATACTGTATCATCTATATCTTAGTTTCTCGGTGTCTGTGTGATACATGTAGTCCAGGGGTGCTACTGTCTTGATGCATCGGTGTAATGTACTAAAAAAACCAAAAATTATGAAAATATATTCTAGCATGTTATAAAAATGATCTCTCTCAAACAGCTTTCGCAGCAGACAGCCGTTTTGGAAGGCCCAGCATCTAATCCACCATCAACAAACAGTCCTGACTTGAGTTCACAGCAGCCTGCTAGTGAGCAGTTGCTCCAAGAAGTTAAGATGGAGATAAAACAGGAAGAACCATCAGTGGAAGCTGAGCCTATAGCTGAGCCCAAAGAAGAAAAACTTGAGGTAATATTTTGTTTTTCTTTCCCCTTGTTTATAGAATGTTGGAAAACTGAGGGGAGTTATCTTCTGATCGCGTCATAAAGTAGGGACCCAGCACTCTTGTAGTCATGGACGCCGTCATTTAATTTGTAGCCAAAACATTTTTTTTTTCTTTAATTTTCCAGTAAATGTATTGGGGGAAACAAAAAAAAAAAAAAAAAGTAGGAATAAATAGGAAAATTTTCAATTCTGCCTTTGTTGCTGTGCCGTAAAGATCTTATCTTTGTTCTGTGTCAGTACCGTTACAGCTAGTTATGTTTTACTGGTTTTTAAAATGTTCAATATATGTACTGGTGTGTCTGCCATTTTTATATACACATAGCTTAGTGAGTGCCGTGTGTACAGCTAGGGAAGCCGTCATATTCCAGCTTTCACCTGGGCCAGTGGTCATGTGATGACTAGATGAAGGGGAACTGCAAGGAGCAGCTGGGTCCTAGAAGATGCAGATCGACTCTGCTTTGTACCCTAGGAGGCATCATGTCTCCTGAGACTGGGCTATTGTATCAGCCTCTGTTACAGGGAATATTGGCAATAAAAAATGTTTAAAATGTCTATTATGACAATGGGGGAACAAAGTATAAATTGAAAAAAAAAAATTAAAGACAAAATTAAAGATATTAGTCACTTTCAAACCCACATCACAGGTTCTATGCCTGCCCCTAGTGAGACAAAACTGTCACCTACAGAAAAAAAATGACAGTAAATTTTAGCTTTTAGTCATTAAAATGTAAACCTTTTCATTTATCGTTTTCATGAGTGTTAAGGGAACTGCAAAAATAACTATAAAACAAAAATTATTTAAACACCTGATTAAAAAAAGTTCAAACCTGGTCTGCTCATGAAATGGATCATTCTTTTGCTTTAGCACTTCACCACAGAGAACAGGAAAATGAAGACTACAAGGCAGACGTCTGCCTTAAAGGGGTTGTCCCATCAAAAGCATCCTGTGGCCTGTGCTGAGCTTATCTGCTGGTCCACAAGTGACTTAGCTGCCCACTCTCACGGGGGAGGGGGGGGGGCTGAGTGCTGGGAGCAGCTCTGAGCTGTGTATGTCTCTGCCACAGACAAGTATTGGAGCTCCTCCGATAGGGGAGGGGGGAGGTGAGAGCGCTGGTATTTCTGAGCTGTTTTATCGCCTGCTCTTCCACTTATTAGTCAGTTTACTTGAATTTGCCTGAGATAGGGAGTTCCTTGCCTCTGTATGTAATGCAAACTGACTCAAATCCAGCTCTGCTACATCAGCTTCATACCGTGGTAATTCATTTACAACCAATCCCTCATTACTGACTGCAAACATAGCAGAGCAAGAGAAACCCCGCCCACCATTGTACCAAGAAAACCAGGAAGTGAATAGAGCACAGAGCCTGCAGGTTGGTGAACAAGCGAGATAGGAGTACCCCTTTAAATTCCTCTACATTTTCAGCAATGTGCACAGCCCACTTAATTTAAAGACTTTGGTCTCTTTAGAAGCAGAGAGAAAGCTGAAGTCATACAGTGTGCATAAAAGTGTAATAGACAGTCGAGGGGAGGTGCAGGGGTTTTGTTTTGTTATAACCATTTTGCAATAGAGGCTACTGTATTCAAAGTATGATTTGATTTTAGGAGAAACCTGACATTTCTGCAGACGACTGTAAACCTGAGCCAATGGAGCCAGAGGAAAACAAAGATGTAAAGCCAGAAGTGAAAGAGGAGGATGAGAAACCAGGCACACCCGCCGCACAATCTTCTCCGACAGGACAGTCCAAAAAGAAAAGTAAGTTTAGTATCTGTGAGGAAAAAAAACCCCATAAATACTTCAAGGTTTATTTCTTCTGCCTGACAAAAAACCCCAAAAACATGGAAATGGCATGCATGTCATTTTTCTATTAGATTTGGATTTGGACTGAGTAGAAGAGATGGGAGGGGGGGGTCATTATGACAACTTTTGGTTTTCTGGCAGTATTTGTGTCATAAGTTTTGTAATATACTTTAACAAAATTTGGATCATTGAAGTGACCCTCCCCCTAGCCTGATTTTATCTAACCAATCCCCCATACACAGTAATATTCATTGAAAGATAGGAACAGCTTTTAATACAGAAGCAAAGGAGTGACAAGATGCAGGATTCCACGGAAATGATCCATAATTTAATAAAGTATATTGCAAAATGTATTAATGACACACATGCGGTCAGAAAATCATAAGTTGTGCTAAAGCATAGTTACACTTTTAAATTGGGGTATCCCGCTATATGGGTAGGGACTAAATGATTTCTGCTGTCTATAGAGATACTTATTAGTGTGTAGTGTGATTAGATGTGCAAGAAAGCTTGTTGTGGGTTTTTGGCTTTTTTTCCCCCCCTCCTCTCTTCCCAGCTGGCTTTATATTGCTTTATTCTACAGATATGACATGATAGGCTGATAGATGGCCATCTCTTTTTAACCTATGCTTTATTCCATTACTAATGTGGTTTTGTATTTTTTATTTATTTATTTTTTTGTTAAATAACCATCATTTTTCACATTCTCCATCCCTCTAAAGTTTTTAAACCTGAGGAACTACGGCAAGCCCTCATGCCTACGCTAGAAGCATTATACCGTCAAGATCCAGAATCCCTTCCATTCCGGCAACCTGTAGATCCACAATTATTAGGAATACCGGTAAGCTTCTTTTTATTGTAATTTAATCACACGATGTTTCGATTCCATTGTTTTTTGTTTTGTTTTTTTTCCCCCTCCCTGAGCTGAACCATGTGAGTGGAGGGGGTAGTTCTCATGTATGCCAGTCACTTGGAAGTTAGTACATTGGTGGTCACACATGTGCAGTATCACTCAGTCCACACAGAGGACTCGGGGAATCCTCATCTCTCGGGTCTATGTGGTTGAACTCCCTGCTGTCAGGCACTTATTCCCTCTCATGGCAGATATGGACCTCTAGACCTGTCATCTTAATACTCAGATTATGTCATTGGGATAAAACAAACAGGCACAATACACTGCAATACAGAAGTAGCACAAGGTTTTGCATGGTGTAATCTCCTGGTAGTACTGCGAGAGAAAAAAGAAAAAACCAAAACTTTAAAAGATGCGTAAAAATATTTACAAAAAAATTAAAAAAACAAACAAAAACTTAACGTAGAAACAGGTGAAACAGTATTAAAAAAACCCTTATACTTAAATGTTTATTGAAATTTATCATGCACAGTTAACATTGTAACCAAAAAAAAAGCATCATGTCTGGTTTGTGGACACCTCCATTAGTTAGTGACAATATTGTGCTTTGCTATGTGTGTGTTTGTCTTTTTTTGTCTTTTTTTGTTTTGTTTTTTTTTTCTTTGCGCCCGCTCAGACCAGTAATGCGTTATAACCTCTTATGATTCAGAAAAATACCTCTGTCCTGCAGGATTACTTCGAGATTGTGAAGACTCCTATGGACCTGTCAACCATTAAACGCAAGTTGGACACGGGGCAGTACCAGGAACCATGGCAGTATGTGGAAGACATCTGGCTGATGTTTAACAACGCTTGGCTGTATAACCGAAAAACTTCTCGTGTTTACAAGTACTGCTCTAAGCTAGCTGAAGTGTTTGAACAGGAGATCGATCCAGTCATGCAGAGTCTGGGATACTGTTGTGGCAGAAAGGTTTGTATTGCCTTTTGTGTCTAGTCTAGAATGCTCAATAGTATCAATTTATAGCATTTTTTTTCCCCCTTATTATTCACATTAGAACTGTTTTTTAATTATAGAATGTAAAACGTGTAGCAGTATTGCATTTAATGTGTATGCAAAATAATTTGTAGTATAAAGCGTAAAAGTGCCACAGTGAAATGAGTTTACTAACATGACAATTTTTAAAGAAACACTTTTTTGTCATTCTGTCTTACAGCTTGAATTCTCTCCACAAACCCTATGCTGTTATGGCAAACAGTTATGCACAATTCCACGAGATGCTACTTACTACAGTTATCAAAATAGGTTAGTACTCCCTGAAAAGCATATTTATTAAAATTTTTTTGAAATGGTGGATTTAAATGCTTTTAAGAGCGATTTCAGTCAAATATTAAAATAATCTGGTCTCTTCCTGAACTTATTTTCTACAAAGTGAATTGAGTTCAGCAGTTGGACCTGATGAGTAACAAAAGTGCTCACAGCAGCTGTCACTATTTTTCCCCTTTCATTCTTATATTATGTTGTTCAGCATGCATAGACCAGTACAGAGGTGAAACTTTAAGTTGGCCATAGTCAATGGAGTGTTCAGCTCTCCACCCCCTTGTTTGACAGCTGTAATCCCTGACTCCATAAGCATGCAAGCTCAACTGAGCCCCTTATATTAGTTTAATACGGAAGTTCAAGATGAGATGCTGCTGTTCACATACATTAGCTTGCAGTTAAATTTGGCTGTAGACTTGGGTATCCACTGTATCTACAGTTCTAGTGGATTGAAAATAGCAAAATTTTGACTCTTACCTATTTTGAGCTTATATAAGCACTTATGTTCCCAGTAGTAGTAATCATTTGTATAAGTAGAAATGCTCTTTAAAGGATTTGTTTTTGCCTCTTGACATTCACCACCATATACACTGTTGCGAGTTTAATTTGACCTTTTTGATGTTTTGAGATGGGGAGCTAAGCATTCTAGTTTCTGCACTTTTGAGTTTTAAAGGTTTTTTTTATAAATGTAAAAAAAAAAAATGCTTTGAGAAGTGCCGTTTCTCGTCACCCTTTTTCTGCTTCTGTTTGTACCCTGCCTGTAATCAATAGATGTCTTGGCTTCTATGCTCTATCTAGTCATACGCTAAAAAAAGGTACTTAACATAAGTTTGTCTACCTCTTAATTCACAAAACATTTACTGTTACATGTGGGCAGGCATTCTGTTTTAGATTTTCTCAGCTGAAATCCAGATAAGTTCTGTGAAGAGCCACATCTTCAATGCCTATACTAGTATCCCTTATATGCTTAGTCAAGTGTCATATTAAGCCATTACTAGAAATAAATCTAATTATAAAATGTATTCCAACAATGACTTGTAATATTTAAATAGCAAGACCCTTCTCGTTGCTACTTTTATAATACTTTTTTTCCCCCCCCCCCTGCTTTTTGTCAGGCAAAGGAATCTTCTAGAAATAGAAGCTATTGCCTAAAGCAGTTTTGGTGGTGCACTGGTCAGATTGAGACTACATTCATGTTCACATAGTGCATGCTTCTACAGCAGAACAAGCTGCCAAATCTACTTTGAGCTGTGAAACAAATCCACAAGATTGTGAGATTTTCAGCATCCACTCTATATGAATGGATGTTGCACAATCTCCTTCTACTGTAGTCTGCAGTGACTTTATTATGAGACACACTCGAAATCCGCAGTAAATCTGCAACATGTGAACTTTCTCTCAGCAAATTCCGTTAATATATTGCAAATGAAAACAACTATTGTTCACAATAATAGCATGTCCTGTGCATCGCAGTTGTGCTCTGCGTTATGACTTGATGACTTCGGTCATGACGTCCTAGTATTAATATGCTATAACACTGTAGCTTTCTGCTTTGCCATTACTGATATTGTGTGAGTTGCATGATTAAAGTCACTAAAACATGCAACTAAAACCTTTTAGATAGCTGGTGGCCAAACACCTGATAAAACCCACCACTGCTGACTGGAGGAATAGGGTTTCTTTCTAGAGGAGCATGTACCAGGAAAAGATGAGCATGTCTGCTTTCTTCAAGAAGCATTGCCACTTTTGTCCTCGGGCTGTAATGGTATTACTGCTCAGTTCTGTTATCATTGGAGCTGAGCTGCAACACCAGACACAACCCCTAGGCAGGTTTCTGGGAGGAGGCAGATGTTTTTCCTTAATGTGCTGCCTCCACACATGTACTGTGAAATAGGCTAATGTGACCCCAGAACTATAGGCTTAAAGAGGCAAAAAAATGATCCCAGAACCGTTTGGTAGACTGTATTGTTAAAAGTGCTCATTGGCTGTATCGGAGGCCTGTACTTAAAGGTGTTTTCCTCTGCTTTATATTTATTCATATAAAGTATAGGTGGTCAGGCATTTTTCTAAAAGGCATGCTTTAAAATTTTTGCTGATTTATACATCTCTAATAGTTTTGCAGTAGGACCCTGTTCAGGAAAATAATGGTATGGCCCACAGATCTGTTTTTAGAAATGAATCATGTGGATGGCATCAATCATGTGACACCCCCCGTCCACATAGTTCCAAGGTGGATAGTAGTCTGAGGATCTGAAGATACACAGTACACTGTGGCAAAGCAGCTTCCCCATTCTACTCTGTCTTTCTGTATGAAAATTTACATTGCCCAGATAATAACTTGAGAAAAAAAAAACCCATAGTATTGTGATATTCCTGTAAATTCACCCCACAATTGATGGGTAACATTTCTGGTTACAGAATGCCAAGAATCACACAATGGGTTTGTGTGTGGGTCACATGACCAAGGCCTTGCTGATTCCTATGTAGTTAGTTCATGGATGCTTTACACCGGACTGACTGGTCCATGGACTATACCATTTCACTGTGCAGAGACAGAGGATACAACTTGGTGACAGAATTTTAAATGCATGTATATTAGAAAACTACATGAGTTCCAATAGTATACACAAGTAATTAAAAATAGTGGCTAACCCCTTGCGGTCATGATGATGCTGAATGGGAGAGGAAGGATAGATTGAATTTGTGGCTCTTTACATTATTGGTGTACTTTCAAAATATTGCTTTGGCAGTGCAACATTGCTAGTGTCATATAATGACTTGTTCCATTTGTCATGTTACGGATTTGTTTAAAGTTTGTTGTTTTGCTCCACTGTCATACATGAAACGGTTCAGAGTATTTATGCAAATTACTGGCTGGACAGGACAGGTACACCTCCACCCCCCTCCTCAAATACAATACAAAAATCCACTCCATATAGTCTTTATTAGTGTCTAAACGGCTTCAGCTTTATTCATTAGCCCTTTAAGATCTTTATAGCCACCTACTATTTTGCCATTATACAGGGGACTCCTATTCATAGTACAGATTTTTCATGGTCAGTAGTAATTCTACAAGGCAATGGCTTTTTCTTCTGGGATTATAATTGACCACTACCACAGTATTTTTTGAATTTTAATTTTTCCAAATATCATTTGAAACCAGCAAAGACCTTAGTCACATGAGGACAGTTTTAAGAACAGAGTAACAGTATTCACATATCCATTTTTTTTTTATTTTTTTTTTGATGAAGAGAAAAGAAATGATGTGCATTTGTCTGCTTTGACAGCCAAACAACCTGAATTGAGATCTACAGCACAGTTTGTAATGGCCGTCAAAAATTGACAATATGTACTCGAAATGGATGCTCAGAGACCATTAGAAAACTACTGATTCATCTGTTTTTAATGGTTAAGAAATGGACATGGTTATGTGAATATAGTCTGGGGACACTTGTAAATTTGTGTCCATGAAATTTAGCAATGTTTCAGCCATCTCTGTGGCTTCAACCTTTAGTCCAAAATAAAAAATGGGCTTCCCTCCATTATAATCAAAAGGAGCCTGCTTATGTTACCCTAATACAAAATATCAGACTCCAACTTTCAATAATATAATTGTATTAAAAAAGCTATAATTTTTCTTTAAAATATTATAAATTGGTATATGGTATTTATAAGTCATATGGTTCATTCATTAGCAAGTGCAAAGCTCAAAGTATCCCACAAACCATTTAGATTTATTCAAAAGAAAACTAAATGATACTCAAACTCAATAAGGCAATAAAATATATTGGAAGTTAGTAAATAGACAGTTTACCCACCGGAGTGAAACACTAGTGCAATATGGTGGTGCCTCGACTAGTGTTTCGTTAATCTTCATCAGGAGGAATAAAGCTCTAGCGTTCAATCTTTGTGTTGCAAAATTTGAGAGATGCAGTAGCATATGGCATACAGTGCAACTTACTTTGTGCTGTAGGTTTTAGGCACAGCATGTGGATGACGTTATATCACCACAACCTGAATTGAGATCTACAGCACAGTTTGTAATGGCCGTCAAAAATTGACAATATGTACTCGAAATGGATGCTCAGAGACCATTAGAAAACTACTGATTCATCTGTTTTTAATGGTTAAGAAATGGACATGGTTATGTGAATATAGTCTGGGGACACTTGTAAATTTGTGTCCATGAAATTTAGCAATGTTTCGGTTGTTTCGGTCCATGAACGGATGTATGTTGGGTTTTTGGAAATCTGTTTAACTAGATGCATGAACACTGTGCCAGTCCCCATATCTTTATGCTTGTGAGTGACAACTGTTAGTGTAAGGGCATTTAGCTGACATTTTGTCTTGTATGGCCAATTAAAAAGTTCCCAGTTCATTGGTTAAAGAGGACCTTTCACCACTTTTGGGCACAGGCAGTTCTATATACTGCCAGAAAGCTGACAGTGCGCTGATTTCAGCGCACTGTCGGCTTTCCCGATCTGTGCCCGGTGTAAAGAGCTTACGGTGCCGGTACCGTAGTGCTCTATGGTCAGAAGGGCGTTTCTGACCATTAGCCAGGAACGTCCTTCTGCCTCGCGGCGCCTATCGCGCTGTGCTGTGGAGCGGGGAGGAACGCCCCCCTCCCTCTGCTCACACAGCTTGTCCGTAGACTAGCATTATCAGGAGAGGGAGGGGGCGTTCCTCCCGGCTCCACAGTACAGCGCGATTGGCGCCGCGAGGCAGAAGGACGTCTCTGGCTAATGGTCAGAAACGCCCTTCTGACTGTAAAGCGCTACGGTACCGGGACCGATAGCGCTTTACACCGGGCACGGATCGGGAAAGCCGACAGTGCGCTGAATTCAGTGCACTGTCAGCTTTCTGGCAGTATATAACACTGCCTGTGCCCAGATATGGTGAAAGGTCCTCTTTAACATTAAGTTTCACCTTTGCAACCAATCTCTTATCATTGTTTAAGTGCACCCCTAAATAATGTAACTTAGCAAATAGTCTTAGCTGCTTAAAGGGCTATTCCATTCTTCAAGATTACATTGAAAGTTGCAGCTTAAGCAGAAGTATTTTACCCAATACACTGCCTTATCTAACTTGCTCTTTTTGCAAGATACTGTTCGATATGCCTCCTTAGTATTTACAGCTGTCATGACTGTCATTGTTCCCACTTAAATTTCCTGCTCTTTCTCTGTAAATTGCTTTTAGCTGCTGAGCCCTGATGTGGGCTAAAATAGTGTCTTGATAAGTGCTTTAATAAGAGGTAACTATGCTTGTTGCAAACCGCACTGAATACAAGCCTGGTATCAGCTGAAAACCAGGAAATGGAGGTCAGGTAAAACCCTGAAATGTGCAAACCCCTTTAAGGGCTGCTAACTGTAAATTTTAGTGGAAGGTCCTGATCCTTAAACCTTTGCCAGTGTAAATTTGTGATGCAAGTAGAAGATATTTGCTGGGCCACACAGTAAATACAAGGCAGACAAGAAGCTTTTTACATCCATAGCGCTCATTCTCGCTGTATAGGAAAGAGGCATCAGCACTTAATGTACTCTTGGTGGTCATGTGATTGCCAGGGTGCTAGTAGCATGAAGGTGAGAGCAAGATCTAGTAAGGCTAGAATCTCATCTGCACCAGATTAGAGACCCCGCCATAGAAACCACAGATGGTCGTCAGAGAGAAATCCTGCATGGAGGACATTTCTCGCCACTGGCTTCAATATATGAAAAAAAAAACGGAACACCCGACGTATCCCATATGTATGGGGTCTGTGGGTAACCACTGTTTTAGCTGCCTGGCATTCCGAATGACTGAGACCCAGACGCAGATGTGAACTTAGCCTAAAAGTTGTCATTTGTGACAACAGCTGTGTAATCCCACTTACTTTAGAGAAGTAAATGTAAAAAAGGAAAAACACAGGTCCTTTAAGTGCTAGAAACAAAATAACTTGGCCCTTCCCTCAAGCAAGTACCTGGAATACTTAGGGAGGGGGTATACAGTTACTCCCACCCCAGTCACCCTAGCTAAGGCACAAATGATTGGCTGTGATGTATTTTTAGGGTGAATCTATGAGATTACTCTGATTTTTGTATAAAATTGTATTACCTATTACACTAAACCTTAAAATATTCCACACTGATGGACAAAATAGGAGTCCTAAGGATGGTTTTGTGAACAAGACAATTTACTAAAAAACCAAAATGGTTTCAATGGCTACGAAGACCTGAACTGCTCTAACTACAGAATTTAGTCCAGTTGTCTATTTACTGTAGATACGTATAGCTTCCTTCTTACAGACCATCTTTCCCCATAGTTATGGTAAGCTAGGTTGGTAAGATATTTTAGTTTATGTGCATTGATACAGTTAAATACATATAAAGAAATTGGTTGCAGAGGTGAAACTTCGTATATTTACAATATAAATCTATACAATCTGCACTTATACTATCTGCACTGAGTCAAAACGTATCTCTAAGTGGAGCAAGATGACAAACTCTACCCTTGTCTCTGAACCTTTGTTTTATTAGTTTTTGTTTAATCTTCCCTTTGATTTGCTGTAATGATTTTGCTGCTTGTAATCCCATTTCAAGAGAATCCTTTGCTAATCTGTGCTTTGCATTGGCTTTCTGCTTTGTCTGTCTGTCTTGTCCGGCTTTTGTCATGCCCACCCCAACCCTGCTTTTTTTTTTTTTTTTTCTCTGTTTTATGTTCATTTCTTGCCCTTCCCTTGCTTGTACCTGTGGTGGCTTTGATTGCAATGAAATCCCAAAAAATCCTTTAAATAAAAAAAATAAATTGCCCGGGCTCGTGGCTTGGCCTGATGTGACCTCCTGCGTACACCCTGTGTCTCTCCTGCAACATCCTCTGACTGATGGCTTCCCGTCTCGCGTGGTTCGGCTGTGGTTGCGTGAACGCACAGTTCACCCAAATATGGCCTTCTTGCTGATAGGTACCACTTCTGTGAAAAATGCTTCAACGAGATCCAAGGAGAAAGTGTGTCTCTAGGTGACGACCCAACACAACCTCAAACGTAAGTTATGGTTTTTCTTACATATCTGTGTGTGTGTGAGAGAGAGATTGTGTGGTTAGTGGTACGTACAGCAATTTTAAAGTACTAAAAAAATTCCTCAATGAGAAAAAAAAATATAGTATCAAATTTTATGTCTTATGCTGTTTTTCCCTGTAAATTGTACTGTTTGAGGGAATATTGCCCCTTTATACAAACATGCAGAACGTTTCCCCAGTCAGGAGCTCTAAAATGATGTGAAAGTGAGTACCTACAGAGCGTGCCCCCCTGTCTATAACTTGGGCAAAGAACATACAATCTTTCAAAACTACAGCACGTACCAGTGTGCAAAGTTTTGCTATATAAACAGGTAATAGACAGAACTATGCATAATAACAATGATCAAAAACCATCCAGTGTCAAAGTTCCCCATGGAGCATCCAAGAGGGGGGAAGGTCTATTTCATCTAAAAGGTAGCAGTATAGCGGTAGGATCACCATTGTTTTCAGACTTTGAGTCCTGCACAATTTAGGATTTTATTTTCTACAGATTTCTATTAGCACTAGTATGAGAGTCTATGCCACACATAAATAGGACATGTATGCACCACTTCCGTCACTTCCCAGTGTCTGCCTCTTCTGATGCAGCAGGCCACATGATGGTTGGTGAGTATTACCTGTAATACTGGAAGTCCCACAATGGCGGCGAGATTAGGAGACTGAACAATCACTGAAAATATCATAGTGAACGTATGGAACCTAATGATGTACCATTACTTCCCCCTCCCCCATGTTGCCTATTCTTTAAATCATTCTTATTCTCAAATATAAAAAATTTTAATATATTTTTACAGGTGAATATAAAAAAAATTATATCTTATTTAAGAGACGTTTCCTTCTCCATTTATCAAGCCAACATATTGCATATATAATGCAGCTGCTACACCTTGTTATTCTGTCAGTTCAGCTCTTTTAACGCTGTTTCAAGAGAGGTTACCGGTGTAGTTTGAGCCAAAGCAGCAGCCTACTCCTCGCCTAATAAATGGAAAAGGAATCCGATTTTCTGATCTATCACTAAGTTTTTTTAATATTCACTTGCAGTATGTTGATATGAAAAGTTATTATAAATGGAGGTGCTTTAACCTCTTTCATGCTGTTTTTCTGTATTCTTTTCATTTTCTAGTGTCTCTTTATTCACTTCGATTTTGTGTTAATTTTAGAACCATCAGCAAAGAACAGTTCTCCAAAAGGAAAAATGACACCCTGGATCCAGAACTGTATGTATTATTTAGATCTAGCTGCTTCAGTCAATTTTAACTATTTTTGAATCTGTTGACCAAAATACAGTTTGAAGACTGCGCGACACTGCACCATTTAGTCTACTACCACGTTTTGTAACCTTATTTTAGGTACATTGGAGCAATGAAAGATAGTAGCTCTGAATTTTAGTCTTGGGGTATGTTCACATGGCCAAATTTGTACAAGCTGAAAAAATTCAGCTTTGGGAATTTGAAGCAGAATTTTCTGCTTGATCAAGCACCTGTACTGTATGCAACACTTGGCCGGAAACCTTTGGTTCTGGGAACTGGTACTGCAGCTCAGCTGCCATTGAAGTGTATGGGAGCTGAGTTGGAGTACAACTGAGGATACATGCTGAGGATAGACCATAAAATCCATATTCTTGGACAACTCCTTTAAAAGGGTTATGCAATATGGAAGATATGCCCACATTCTCATGAAACCACCTGAAATCAGCATGTTTTCGACATCTAACCAGGCTTTCACACTTTGCTTGTAGCAATAATTGACATGCTGTGTTTAGAACCCATAGAGCAAGACACTTTAGATGCTGTATGAGATGTTTGTCTCATTCACTACAGTGGTATTGTATATCACAGCGGGTTAGTCACTGCTGGTTATGCTGTGGGTAGCTTGCTGCAAGTATGCTGTGTCTCTCCTCTGGGCGAGAAATGAAGAAAACAGTCTGTCAGAGAAATAGGCTTTCACTGCCAATGTGAATAATTTGTTTGTGAATTAAAAAAAAATTTTTCTTTTATCCTTACAATGGTAAAGTCGATGTATAATTATGCATATTTGTATTTTAGTTTCGTGGAGTGCCTGGATTGCGGTCGTAAAATGCACCAAATTTGTGTCCTGCACAATGAGACCATTTGGCCGACAGGGTGAGTTTTCCCTTTGTTTTTTCACATTGTTTTAGGTTTTTCCTATCTTAAAATGTTCTGCAGAAAAAAAAGTTGCTAATGAACAGTTACCTCAAAGCTGCCGTCCATCTGCTCCCTTGATGTCAGTTGGTGCACTGTACTGCTTTGGCATAAATGTGGATTTGCTGTTTACTATTGTGAATATGCAGACCCAATTCTTCATATGAGTTTATTAAGAGATGGCATGTGATGGGTGGGGGAAAAAAAAGCCTACATTTATGCAGTCTTCATCTATATAATATATACTAGCCTCTTCCCGCGACTTCATCTGCATGTTGTTGGCGTCCATAATCTACCTATATTCAGCAAATTGCTGCCGTCGATGCTCCGGCAGCTCTCAAGCTGTCCTGCTGCTGAACTTGTTCCTCACGACGTGCCTATGATTGTTCCAGTATCTCAGCGGCTGGCTGGAATGCCATATAATGAGCATGTTGTTATCGTTGATGATCCACCTGCTCTAGTATTTCGGCAACTCTCAAGCTGGCCTGCCTCAGAACTTGTTCCTCGCACCCATGCCTCTGAATGTTCCGGCATCTCAGCAGCTCGCTGGCACTCCGTATAATGAGTGTGTGTTGTTGGCGTCTCTGATGGACGCCAACAACACACTCCACACACACACACACACACACACACACACACACACACTCCTTAGAAGGGGGAGAAAAGTGGAAATTCTGACATCTGAAAGCCTTGGTTTAGAAGGGGTCACATCTGGAGAACATGTTATTCTATTGCATGTCATATCTTAGTGTAAATTGGGCTGCAGTAGACAGATTTGTCATTTGTTAATATGTTACCATGCTGTAGTAATTCAGATGCAAAAGCAACCAAGACTGAAGTCCATCTTAAGGGACAGAATTTCCCTACCTCTCCTAATTATGGGATGCGGGTAAAGTTACCCATAACTTGTAATACCTTAAAGGGGTTTTATGATATAAAAGTCCTGGCATTTCTGTAGTTCACCCACTTTGCTCATGACAGTGGTAATGACACATGTGGCTAGCTTTTTGTTTTCTTAAATTGTGATTTCTATTTCCATCTACAGTTTTGTGTGTGAAGGCTGCTTAAAGAAAGCTGGTCGGAACAGAAAAGAGAACAAGTTTTCTGCTAAACGTAAGTGTATATGTCAGCAAGCTCTGCTATTTCTGCCTGACACTTGGCAGTGCTGTAACAGTTGTCAACCTTTCCCTACAGGGCTTCCAACTACAAGGTTGGGCACCTTTTTGGAGAACCGTGTTAATGAGTTTTTGCGAAGACAAGCAAATCCTGAGGCTGGAGAGGTGATCGTGCGTGTTGTTCATGCATCTGATAAAACAGTTGAAGTAAAGCCTGGGATGAAAGCAAAGTAAGTCTCGTACCAAATTGTATTCATTTTCTACAACAGAATCATGTGGAGGAAGCGTGCTTGACTGTTTATTGAACTTCCCTGGAAATGAATGGAGAGGTGCACATCTAGGGCCGCATTTAGGCAGCTGCAAGGCAGGAGGTTCCTGTGGATTCTGTTGGTGAAACCTAAATGTATAAGACATTGACAGCATATACTTCTGAGACGGAAAGACCCCTATCCAACACAGCTATTTTCTAGTTTTTCTCTTTCACTTTTTTCATGTTTTCATTAACCTTTCTGTTCACTTTTTTGATTGTTTAGCTTTATCAGTTCCCATTTGCATGATTCTGAGCAGGGCTGTATATACTAAATATAGTATATACTTCTAGTGGCGACATCAGCTGATTAGGTTGGGGTCTGACACCCGAACCAATCCAATCCTGTGGCTATGGGAAAAATATTTTATTTGTAAACTGGGTTTTTTCAGGTGTATGTAATCTGTGTGTTTTTTACCCTTAATTTTTAATACGTAATCTTTTAAGCTGGAGTTTGAGATAAATATAGATATATTTGCTTGTCATGGTATTACTTCTATTACAAATTATGCTAGACAGCCTATAATAGAAGCATAGCAGTTTTACAATGCATTGTATTAGTGATCAGTCCCCTATGTTCTAGACCTCTAGGGGTGGATATGCATGTGTGCGTTTCTATCACTCTCTTATCTTCTAAGAGATATAGGAAGTTAAGTATGCCTGGGATATACACAGGCCCATGAATGAGGCGTAATAGTAACTGTGCACCGCAGCGTAGAAGGAATGCTGTACTAGTCTTTGGCATGCAGCTGTTTTCCAGACAATATTTAGCAATATGCGCCTACGTGTGTGACAGAAAATATTTACATATAACTTTTGGTGCTGGTTTTAGGTTTGTGGATACTGGAGAAATGGCAGAATCCTTTCCATATCGAACAAAAGCCTTATTTGCCTTCGAAGAAGTTGATGGTGTTGAATTGTGTTTTTTTGGCATGCATGTACAGGAGTATGGCTCTGATTGTCCACCGCCCAACCAGAGGTAGGTAAAAATAAGGCTACATTCACACAGACGAACAATCTTTCTTTTCATGCTATTTTGCACCCATTTTCATGGAACCCTCATAGATTTGTGTCTTATTGCGGAAACTGTGAAAATGTACAAAAATAGAACATGGCGGTTTTCCACGGGTAACATATATATATATATATGAGTAAGGCCTAATTATCTAAAACCTATGTCTAATAAGGAATCAAGATGGGGGACACATGAATGAAGAAATTGATAACTTGGCGGATTCCACCACTCACTGTTGTTGGGGCAGGAACCTAAGCCACACATTGTGTTAAGGCTTACAAAATCACACTGTTGTAGCGAACACTGCTGATTTTGACAGTGTTAGTGACATTGTTGGCCATACCTGATGTGTGTTACTTAAAAAGTAATGTCCTTAGACTTGTCTCTGGTTGCAACATCTATACTGCCGAAGACGGAATATGTTTTAGTAGGCTTCAAAATGCAATAAGGTCAATAGATCGATGGGTTAATCCACATGACTTTTTTTTTTTTTTTTTTTTTTTTTTTTTTTGTAAAAGCACCTTTTCATCCACCACTGTAAATGGTGAACAATATATAATAAGATGGATGAAAAAGGGATCGCCCCTCAACTGTAGTTACTTTTTAAAGCATGGGCTGGTAATATTTCTTCAGTTTCTCACATTTATTTGCTAATTTTATCCTTTTTAGGCGGGTATACATTTCCTATCTAGATAGTGTTCACTTTTTTCGGCCCAAGTCTCTGAGGACTGCTGTCTACCATGAAATTTTAATTGGGTACTTGGAGTATGTAAAGAAGCTTGGGTAAGTGTCACAGCCTTTGCTTAATTACAGATACCTTTCCAGTTTGTGTGGCTTATCCTGCATGAGCATCTTATTTCAATATTTTCTGGCAGGTACACAACAGGGCATATATGGGCCTGTCCTCCTAGTGAAGGAGATGACTATATTTTCCACTGTCACCCCATGGACCAGAAGATACCAAAACCTAAACGCCTCCAAGAATGGTACAAGAAGATGTTGGATAAGTCTGTGTCAGAGCGTATTGTTCATGACTACAAGGTCTGTATGGCTTTTTTTTTTTTTTTGTCTTTTTTTAAATTTTATTTTACATCACTTCCCTAATGCTTTTCATTGGTCATCACATTAAAGAAAATTTGTCATAAGAAAATTATTTTTTTTCTGAAGTTATGTTAAAAACTATTTTAAAATTATTCTCCATTTCATTGTATTTTAAGCATTATATTCTGAAATTTTCACTCGTGCCATTTGGTGTAATAGACTAATAATTGAATATTCTCCTTGTGTTTTTTTTCCCCAGCAGTAACCTAATTTACATTTTAAGCAGAATTGTAATAGAGAACCAATATATAAATAACGCCCATATAACACCCAGCACAAAAATGTCAACTCTAGCATGTCTTGAAAACTCTCCCATAGATCTCAAGTCTGCACCTCACTTGCTTCTGCTTTATTGCACATTCAAAGCCACATCACCAACTACTAACTACACTAGAGAAGAGGCTCAAGCCCGATAATCCTATACAGAAAACAGAACAGAGGGGGAAAAAGTCAAAATCTAGTTTACATTTTGGTAACATAGAATTAAACTTAAAGGGGTTGTCCAGTTTCAGATCACTATTGAGACAAATGCTGCTGTTCTACAATTTCCTAATATACTTTGTGTTAATTCCTCATGGCTTTTCTAGATCTCTGCTTGCTGTCATTCATTCTGCTTACTCCTAGTGGTTAAAAATCTGTCCATGGTCATGTGATGGATACACGTGCACAGCTCATTGCCAGGCAGATGTCTGAGTAGTGTTTTGACTGTAACTGCATTTAGCCCAAGTTACAAGGGGAATGTAACAGCATAGATCTGGGTCCTCTAGGACACAGCAGCTAGTACAGTTCCCGACTCCTAGCTGATCACTTGACCACAAGGCCAGAAAGGGAACTACATCATGGCGGCTCCCATAGCTGTGTACACAGCACTCATCATATTGAGCCCTATAAGGATGAAGGGTTGCATATTTAAAGGAGTTGTGTAGTTATGGACACTTATTCCATGTCTAGTGAATAGGGAATAAGTGTCACAATTGCTGGGGGTCTGATCACCAGGTCCCTTAGTGATAAGGACGACTGAGAACAGAAAGTCCTCCTAAGGCACCCATGCGAATGGAGTACCAGTGCGCTTTTGTGGCCGGTGCTTCATTAATTTCTTTGGGGCTTATGGAACTGTAATGTCTTGCAACACATGTAACCCTGTAGAAGTGAATGGAGCAACAGTGATGCAAGCTCGCTGGTGAAGCTTTTGGTTACACTGATCACTGGGGTCGGACACTTTATCCCCTTTGCTGTTGGTAAAAGGATGTGTCGATTAAAGGCATAACCCCTTCAAGAGTGGACCACCCAAGTGTATATAGTCAACGGGCAGTTTGGAACTGGTTAATAAACAAATGACCAAGAATTTATAAATTGGGTAATCTGTAACGTGCTTTTTTTTTTTTCTTTCTCCCAATTCATGCAAACAGGATATTTTTAAGCAGGCAACAGAGGACAGGCTTACAAGTGCAAAGGAATTGCCATATTTTGAAGGTGACTTCTGGCCAAATGTTCTAGAAGAAAGCATCAAAGAACTGGAACAGGAGGAGGAAGAAAGAAAACGGGAAGAAAATACTGGCAATGAAAGCATTGAGGTGAATATGTGTTTTTGGTTTTAACTAAAATTGTTCAGAAATGTGAATGCATTACACATGCTTAATAAAAAATAAATAAATAAAAAGACTTGACCATGTTGGGATACATAGTTTTTACAATGTGAAGACTGAATTCATACATTGAAGTAACCAAACGGGTTATTTGTGGCATTACTACTTTTGAGTGGTAGGTTTTTCGGTCTATATAAACTGTAAAATACGATTTGCTTTACTCCTGGTCTTTGAGTACTGCTTAGCTTACTTGTGACCTGTATCTCTTTTAAAGTCCTTCTTTTCTTTTCCTGTAACCAGTTTTTTCATCTAATGTACATGACAATGATACTGTCATGTGGATGATATACATTTTCTCATAATATGGTTTTATTAAATATTTTTTTGGAGAAATCAGTCCAGTTTTCAGTTTAATAGCAAAGGACACCTGACAGACCCCATTATAGTCAATGGGGTCCATCAGACTTTGTATTTAACTGCTGTTAGTAACTGCGCCTGTCCATTGTTCTGGTCTTTCAGTTTAAAAATACTAGAAAGAAAATTTCTTAACAATCTGATGTTTTGTGCTTAAAAAGGTTGGGAAAGGTGATAGCAAAAATGCCAAGAAGAAGAACAATAAAAAGACAAGTAAGAACAAGAGCAGTTTAAGTCGAGGAAGTAAGAAGAAGCCGGGAATGCCCAATGTTTCCAATGATTTGTCTCAAAAACTATATGCTACTATGGAGAAACATAAAGAGGTTGGTGGTTCATAAATTAGACGCTAATACAATGCTGTGCATGTACTTGTGGAAAGTAATTTATCAAATATATTAATAAAAAGTGAAATTAGCATTAAACTTTCAGCTGCTGTTATAGGGAGGGGTTTGCTGAACATTTTTGTCATGTACCATACCTTATTGACCTGTTGTACTTTTTGCAGTGAACATGTTCTAAAGTTCTCCCCAGCAATGTTCTACCTCAGCTTGCCATATTCACCCTGTATTTCCACCATATAAAGCTATTGTACATATCTTGGAGAGGTGTCACTTCATACCTGGTTCTCTGCTTTTAGTTACAGCTAGAAAAGAAACTGAGACTATTGACTATTAGTTTTTCTTTTCTATTTTTCATTTGCCAGTTTTGATCTTATTTTTGCTTTTTTTTAATGATATAGGTCTTTTTTGTTATCCGATTGATTGCTGGACCTTCTGCAAACTCTCTTCCCCCAATTGTGGAACCAGATCCCTTAATCCCTTGTGACTTAATGGATGGGCGGGATGCCTTTCTAACTCTGGCCAGAGATAAGCACTTGGAGTTCTCATCTTTGCGTAGAGCCAAATGGTCAACAATGTGCATGTTAGTTGAACTTCACACCCAAAGTCAGGACCGGTTTGTTTATACCTGCAATGAATGCAAGCATCATGTGGAAACCAGATGGCACTGCACGGTTTGTGAGGTAAGTGTAGTTTTCTTGTGCTTGATATACAACTGATATAGAATTATAGATAATATAGTTGATTCGCTAATGTTAGTGTGCCAGAATTGTTTATGCCACCTTCATTACCTTTGAGACACTTTGAGCGCCTGTCTGTCTCTGTCAAGATGCATGGTTTAGCTGCAAAGGGATTGTCTTTGCTGAAAAGGGCTGCTTAACAGTGTATCTACCAGAACCCCCACACAGCAAGTGTTTAGATTCCTCAGTAATCTGAACGTTTAGTGCCCACGGTCAGTGAGGGCTCTGTTCACATTCATTGCTGCTGGTTCCCTGCTGCTTTGACACCATCCACAGTCTATTAGACATGGTTGGTAAATCTAAATCACTATAAACCTTGCTCAATTTCTTAAATATAAAAAACTTTTTTTTTTTTTCATCGAACTGCATATTTTCTTTGTGAGATTAAGCTTGTCTAACTTTATTTTGATGGAAACTTTTTTTTTTCTTCTCTTAGGATTACGATTTATGCATTACTTGCTTTAATACAAAAACCCATGAGCACAAAATGGAGAAACTTGGCCTTGGTTTGGACGATGAGAGTAACAACCAGCAAGCTACAGCAACACAGAGCCCAGGAGATTCTCGTCGACTAAGCATACAACGTTGCATCCAGTCTTTAGTTCATGCTTGCCAGTGCCGTAATGCAAATTGTTCTTTGCCGTCATGTCAGAAGATGAAGAGAGTGGTTCAGCACACAAAGGGCTGTAAGCGCAAAACAAATGGCGGTTGTCCTATTTGCAAGCAGCTCATTGCTCTATGTTGCTATCATGCTAAACACTGCCAAGAGAACAAGTGCCCTGTGCCATTCTGCCTCAATATCAAGCAGAAGTTACGGCAACAGCAATTACAGCACAGACTTCAACAAGCTCAAATGCTGCGGAGGCGTATGGCTAGCATGCAGAGAACAGGCGTAGTGGGCCCCCAGCAAGGGCTCCCCTCACCAAATTCTGCTGGCCCAACAACGCCTACTGGACAGCAACCTCCAACACCCCAGACCCCTCAACCCCAATCCCAACAGCCATCCCAGCCTCCACCACCACCACCTAATAGTATCCCTCCATATGGTATGGCACGGGCTCCATCTTCCAGTAGTTTATCACAAGGTAAGGCAGCTGGACAAATTACTCCTCCCACACCACCCCAGGGAGGGTCAGTGCAGCAGCCTGGTCCTCCTCCAGCTGCTGTGGAGATGGCCATGCAAATTCAGCGGGCAGCAGAGACTCAAAGGCAGATGGCAAAGACGCAGATTTTCCCTCGGCCCATAATGAATTCACACCAAATGCAACCCATGCAGCAAATGGGCATGAACCCACAGCAAGGTCCACGAGGACCAAGTCTTATGGATTCTGGAATGAGTCCAGCAGGCATGCCACAGCCTCCACAGCAGCCGCAACCTCCGTGGGTACAAACAAGCATTGGTCCATCCCAAGCAATGCAGCCAAACATGCAAAGATCTCCTGTTATGCCTGTACAACAGGGGCAAGCAATAAATATGCCTCCACAGCAAGGTATGGGACAGGTTCCTGGACCAAGCCAAGGTAAACAAGGTTCCTTGCCACAAGCAGCACTTCAAAACCTTTTGCGTACTTTACGGTCCCCCAGTTCACCAATGCAACAGCAGCAAGTGCTTAATATTCTGCACTCTAATCCACAATTATTGGCTGCTTTTATCAAACAGAGAGCAGCCAAATACGCTAGTAACCAAGCCCCACAAAATGTTGGCAACATGCCAGGAATGCCATCCCAAGTTGTCCACCCAAATGCAGGCATGCAGGGCATGAATCCAATGCCATCAGTAGGACCGCGTCCTACCATGTCTCAGCAGCCTCAAGCGCCTCAGCAGCAATCCCCTCAACAACCGCCAACCCAAACTGGTATAGCAGGTATGAATTCGCAGGGGCCACAAGTGAATATGAACCATGCTGGAATATCCCCACAGTTTCGAGAGATGATTCTTAGACGTCAGCAAATGTTGCAGCAACAACAACAGCAGCAGCAGCAACAACAACAACAAGGAGCTGGTCCCGGAATGGTAAACCATAGTCAATTTCAGCAGCATCAGGTTATGGGCGGTTACACGCAACAACAACAGCAGCAACGACTTCAGCACCATATGCAGATGCAACAAGGTAGCATTGGACAGATGAGCCAGGGAATACCTGGAGACCCTGGCAATAGTTTGCAGACCTTCCAGCAACGCCTTTTGCACCAGCAGATTGGATCTCCAGCACAGCAGAATCCAATGAGTCCACAGCAACATATGTTGCCAGGTCCTACCCAGTCGCCTCACCTCCAAGGCCAGCAACTCCCTCCTTCATTAAGTAACCAGGTGCGTTCTCCACAGCCTGTACCATCTCCACGTCCCCAGTCTCAGCCCCCTCATTCTAGCCCATCTCCACGTATGCAACCCCAGCCATCCCCTCATCATGTTTCTCCCCAGACAAGCTCTCCTCATCCTGGTATGGTAGGTGTTGGGCAGGGAAACCCTATGGATCAAGGACACTATGGGAGCCCGGATCCCTCAGCTATGTTGTCCCAAATGGCTGGCCTTCATGGAGGGGGAATCTCTGACCTGGGTCTGAGTGCGGACAACTCGGACCTTAATCCCAGCCTTTCACAGAGTACACTAGATATCCACTAAGAATTGGGGACAGAAGGAAGTCACACTTCCATCCTTCTTTACTTCGGCAAAGACTGTGTAAGAAATCCAGAAAAAAAAACAAACTTATTTTCTTCTCAGACTGACTTTTTATATTGAAGAACAGCTGTGTTTCTTTTTGTGGATTGGGGAGGGTGGGAAGAAGGGCTTGTGGGTATTTTCAGGTTTTGATTTGTTTTTCATATTTTTTTTTTTAAATTCTCCAGAGACGCTGTGCTTAAGGTTAAATAAAAACAAAAAAAATCAAAACAAAAGAAAAGCCTGCAGAGAGTGGGGAGGGCGTATAGTAATATTATAATTATTACAAAGAATATATTTTCAGTGGCTGGGCCAGCCTCTTGATATCTTCCTGTTATGATGCAGAGTATTCCCTAGCTCCTGATCTTCTTCACACCTAACATGACTATCTGTTTTTATGTTGTGAATTTCGGTTTGTCTTATATTTTCTTAAATTAATGAAAATGTTGACTGTTTTTATTTGGTGTTGGACGGTTTTTGTATAGCCATTTTCCCTGTGTTACCATCCTTGTCAGTTGTTGTCTTTAGTCCATGTCAATATATTTCTTTCACTGGCCACAAATTGCACTCAACACAGGGCTCACGCTCTTTCCTCTTGCTGTGATTTTATTAAATGTACTATAATATTTTATATAAAAAATATTATATTATATTTGATTCCCATTTAGTGGAATCGCCAATCGCGGTTGGAAAGGGTTATTTTTGTATGGTCAGTTGCCCTTTTCCCGGGCATAGATTGTTTAAATTGGTGAGAAGGGACTGCTGTGCTCCAAACACAGAGGTTTTCAGAGGATGGTTTAATGTTGCTTTAAAACAGAAGAGATATATATATATATATATATACATATATATAAATAAATCTATATATATAAATAACTAAAATAGCCCCACTCTTTTCTGTGCTGTAGCGGATCGGGTAAAAGGCATAAGAATAATGTAAATTTTTACCCTTTTGCCTTGGTAACCTCATCTTTACAAAAGAAAAAGAAGCCCAGAAAAATATTCTGTTAAGGCAAGTATTTGCAACCTAAATGGTGTTATGTATACATGTTTCAAAGGGGCATCAAGGAAATATATTTTGTTTATTTTACTATATTATTGCACCAGCCAGGTCAGATGTACTATATTTATTGGACTGTCGATTCTGGAAAAAGGTTAATAGTTATTAAACACTTTTTTTTTCCTTTTTTTTTTATTTTTTTTTTATTTTTATTTTTTTGTGTTTTCCCCATTCATGTTACTGAAACATCTGAGTGAAAGAGAACTGAGAATGCCAGTGTTTGCCATGATGCTGGTCATGACTGTTCAGTACTTTCTTCTTTGGAAAAATTGTACATGGAGAAACATGAAAGAGACTATTGTCTTTCCATGTCTCCCCCTTCTTTCGATAACGTGGTGTTAAATGGTGTAAATCATGCAATGAACCGGGCTCTCCTAAATACAAAATTGAAATCACTGTACAAATTGTTGCATTTCATTTATTACTTATTGTTAAATAAACTGTGTGAGACAGATAATTCTGAGACTACTCTTTTCTCCGGTGAGAACTATACTGAATATTCTGTAGGTCTAAAAAATTAGGTTTTCTAAATAATAAGTTTGTAGTCGTTCCTTCTTCAGGTCTTATGTTTTTTAGTGCAAACCACCAGCCTGCAAGAATCATGAAAAATGTCTGTTATCTTTCCGGTACACAAGACGTCAATATGAACATTGTAGACAAAATGGACAAATATGACTACACCCGTCTCCGTATTCACCGCATGTTAGGCTTCTCAATGTGTTTTCCCGTTTGCAGCCATCGTTCTCTTCAAGGCGGCACTGTTCACAGCCATTGCTTTAAGGTTGCCATGCCAACATGTGAAGCTTTAGCTGGCTCTACAGAGTGCTGTCTCATTCTCCAATCTTGAGCTTCGAGGGATATTTATTGTGTAACAGCAAAAAGCACAGTGTGCACGTAGAAAAGTAACCTTGGTATAAACAATTGATGCAAAATATACATAGTATAAAACAGGAATAGGATCATGTAAACCCACAGTAGAGCTGAAAAAAGGATAGGTAAAAAGGAAGGGGTTAATAGCGCCAAGGACCATAGGAGGGGGGAGGGGAAAACCCTACCTAAGGAAAAGAAACCTGAAAACTCACAACCAGGTACATGACAATGTTGAAGAGAATATGACTGATCTGAGATATTGGGAAGAGTGTTAAGAAATGGAGTAAAGGACTCTCCACCACAGTTGTAGCATAGAAGTGGTCACTTTAGAGGTTGGTGGAATCCATAAAAGAGATTGTAGTGAGGCTGGGGTGATCGGGGTTGATGCAATTAGAGATGAGCGAGTACTGTTCGGATCAGCCAATCCGAACAGCACGCTCGCATAGAAATGAATGGACGTAGCCGGCACGCGGGGGGTTAAGCGGCCGGCCGCCGTCAAAGCAGAAGTACCAGGTGCATCCATTCATTTCTATGGAGCGTGCTGTTCGGATCGGCTGATCCAAACAGTACTCGCTCATCTCTATTGGCAATCACTTCATTTTAGCGATTAGACTTGTGAGACTCTGGCAGCGATGTAATATTTATAGCGGAGGAATAAAGCCCGCTCCGAGACTGTATTAGCCAGTATTCCTGGGGACTGACTTTGGCTTGTTACTGGATATCCGCTTGCTTACAGATTTGGTTTTGTGTTTGAACTTTTGGACTTGACCTCGGTTTGAACACATTTTATTCCTCACTTGGATAATTCTGTGCTTTTCTCTTTTCATCCAGCTTGTGTGCTTTTTCTCTGTAGTTTTGCTGCTCTGATCTAGTCTGCATTTGCTCCTGTTTTTTTGCACCAGGTCCTGATCCGGCTAAATCCATCCGACCTCACGGCAGGTTCTGGTGAAGGCATTGTGGTATTTCTGTAGATTGTTCTACTGTTTTGTTATGTCAATTTCTGCAGTTTTGGGAATTGCCTTAGGGAGCGTTCACACTTGCACCCGTGTCTGCCCACCTTCATTTGAATGGGTTTCAAAAGCAAACTGTCATTGTCTGTATGCAGACATTGTGTCTGTCCCCAAAAAAAAAAAAGCCAGTTTCTCTGCGGAGAGGCTGCATACGGACAACTGCGGTTTGCTTTTAAAACATACTCAATGAATGGGTTTTAAAACTGACCACTGGGGAGCCGTCCCCTATGCAGTTTTACCAGGGAATAGGATGGAGACCTGGCGGGAGGACACAAGCGCAAGTGTGAATGCCCCCTCAAGGCAATCCCATTCCACCTCATATACAAACACTTGGTGACCCCTTACTGTAGTAAAATGTCTTTTTGGCATTCTGGGAGAGCAGGAGTGTGGGGATCTGGCAAAACACGAGGTAGTGAATAATGTTTTATGGTATTCTCTGGGATCTGTTGGCCTTTAAAGCATAGCAGAAAACATTTCTCATATGAAGAGTAATCTTTGTTATTTACCTTCTTAAAGATATCCCTTTTCTATTTTTTTTATTTAATTTTTTTTTAAGACTTGAGTTCCATTTTACATATTAGGGCTAGTTCACACGGGTCTAGTTACCGTGTATTTTGGTCCAGATTTTGATGTGGAAAGCGCGTTAGATTCAGGACCAAAATGCGCCTGCTATGGCTTCTGACAGTCGCAGCTTCTCGTTTCGTAGTAGGCTCAAATAAATGGGCCTAGTCCGGAGGGATTGTCTTGATGCGCTGCAGTGTCCGCCTCAATAAAGGGCGGCTCGCTTCTTTTTTCCATGAGCGGCAACAAACTACTTATGGAAAATAAGATCGCTATTGGTCTACATAGACCTCTATTGTGAGGGGGTGGATTCCATGCCAAAATCTGCCCCCTCTTGCCCCGTGTGAACTAGCCCTTAGTTTCTAGAGATGGGAGAAGGCGGCTGCTATAAGGCTACTTTATTCTTATTACCTCATTCTGTGCAATGATAAAATGTTATCTTGAAGATTCACCAGAGCCAGAAAAGCCTCCGGACATACGTTGTAGCTGACAGTAGCATTCACAGTACTTTGTTTTCTTCTCTCTATATAAACTAATATGTACAAAGGAACTTACTGTAATAAATGTAGAAAGAAAGTCTTATAGACACAGGGCCCATGATGCAGAAACACAAGTGTTGCAGATTTTGCTGCAGTTTTTTGAGCAACGCCAAGAGTGGATACAAAAGGAATGGGAAATGTATAAGAAGTTCTTCTACTTCTACCCTCTGCATTCCTGGCTTTGGCTCAAAAATACTGCAGCAAAATCTGCAACAAAAAGCTGCATTTCTGCAACGTGAGGCCCCAGACATAAGGCAATTAAAGTTCATTGTATTCACCCATGCTGTTCATTTCTGAAATGTTTTTTTGTTTTGTTTTTTATAACCGGGGGTGCACTTTAAATGCCAGAGAATACCATATGTTTTCACTACCTAGTGTTCTGCTTATCCCCCCCACTTTCTTGCTGCTCTTGGATGCCAAAAAGGCATTTTACTGCATTGTGGTCCCACAAATGACAAATGGAGCACTGTCAGAGGAACATATTGGAGGAGGTTTATGAAGCTAAATGCACCTGAGTTCTGTCGTTATTTGCAACAAAATAAACCTGTCTTAATGTCTTGTGCCAAATGAAGTGTATTAGTTTTCAGACACTTTCATGACTTGTATGGAAAGTGGGCGTGGCTTATCAAACTGGGCTTGATGTCAATTGTGATACAATGCACCAAGCTATGCACCAAATTTTGGACCATTTTTCTGGGGTAAAGTTAGACTTGACATTCTGACAATGCAAGCAGTAGTTTGGTAAATCTGGCACCGTTTAAAGGGGTTTTTCCAGCCCCAAATTGATTTTTCATACTGATGACCAATCCTATCCACAGGATAGATCAACTATTCTAGCAGCCTCCAGATGTTATAAATGTGTGTGTATGAATCTATCTATATAGAATACATGTAAAATTCAGGTTTTTTTTTTTTTTGTTTGTTTTTTACCATATACCGTATTTTCCGGACTATAAGGCGCACATAAAAACCTACGATTTCCTCAGAAATCGTAAGTGCGCCTTATAGTCTGGTGCGCTTTATATATGGATGGAAGCGGCGGCAAAGTCTGCGTGCCGCTTCCATACATACATAAAAGGCACCGTAAGGGTGCATTCACACTACGGAACACTAGCGTGTATCACAGCCGTACACGCCGGCGTTACAGCAGGGCTGCCGGACACTTCCCATTCATTTCTATGGGAGCCGGCATGCGAGCGCTCCCCATAGAAATGAATGGAAAAAAGCAGTCCATTCATTTCTATGGGGAGCGCTCGCATGCCGGCTCCCATAGAAATGAATGGGAAGTGTCCGGCAGCCCTGCTGTATCGCCGGCGTGTACGGCTGTGATACATGCTGGCGTTCCGTAGTGTGAATGCACCCTTAAAAGTTATATTAAACTACCCCCCCTGAAACAGAATGTGAAACTTACCGAACGGTGCAGGGTGGGCGGGCATTCAGGCCTTCTCTTCCTCCGATGTTCTGTCCTCCTCCAGCGCTCGCGAACTGATAATGGCCTGGGCGCATGCGCAATATCATAATGCTTCTACTACGGCTACTGCGCATGCGCCCAGGCCATTATCAGTTCGCGAGCGCACCGGACTGCGCCTTATAGTCCGGTGCGCCTTATATATGAACCGAGACGGACTATAAGGCGCTCATGGGCAATGCGCCTTATAGTCTGTAAAATACGGTACTACAGTTTTGGTTTTCAGCGCACAAGCCATTCTGTGTACATCCTGCTGAGCGTTGGTCACTGATGTGTTATTGATCATTATTTGTGCTCTGTTGTTTTTGATACATGGTTTTTGGTTTGTTTTTTTTTTCTTCTAATAAACAGTCTACAGGTTTTGGGGCTTTTTTAGTGCACAAACCGTCTTTTTATGCATATTCTGCTACCACTGAGCATTGTTCATTGACATGCAGTACTGGAGTTATCAGAATAGCCTGATCCCATTGAAGACTCTATAGATTAATGTTACTTGAGGAAAAGAACAAATAAACTCCCCAATAGACTAAAATGTCATGCATAACAGTTAAGGTGATTGAGATGTATAAAGGTCTTGTTGGTGAGAGAAACTGGAAAATCTATAGATGGGAGATGTTACTGATATGCATCTGTGCTCAATTTTTGCCATGTATTTTTTTTTTTTGTTTCTTTAAATAATGATTAGAATTGTTGGCTACATATATAATGTAAATTTCAGGTAGTTTCGATACAGGGTCTCTTGTTCTGTCATACTGCAATCCATATTTGTGCACATTGGTCATTGGTACTCTGTAAATTTTTTGGTGCATAATTTTTTTTTTTTTTTTTTTTTTGTTCTTTCTAACATTCAAGTGGTTAGAATTATCCATCCATCCAGTCAGTAGTATTCAATAAATATTGAACACTTCTCCGATTTTCTAAGTAAATGTTTCTAAATGTGCTATTGTCATAAAAATCTCACCCATTGTCAGTAACAGCCCATCCAGTCCACACAAGCAAATCAAACTATAGTTGTCCATAAAGTAACACGTGAAGAAAGAGGTGCAAAAAGCCATGGAAAGTCCTGACAGCAGCTGAAATCTCAGTAATCTTCAGAAATTAGAAAGCAATCCTATCACAAAGTGAAATATATCAACTGGTTCAGCTGATGGCCTATAAGAAAGAGTCTCATTGCCAAGGTGCCACACAAGAAACATCTCATGATGGGTAAAACCAGTGAGCTGTTTCAAGACCTTTGCAGCCTTATTGTTGCAAAACATACCAATGGCATTAGTTACAGAAGAATTTCTGAACTACTGAAGGTACCAGTGAGCAGTACTGGGGGCCATAACATTTCACTATAAACCGGCCACGTCCATATGCTCCCCACAAGATTTCATACAGAGGAGTGTAAATTAGCAGCTGAGTTGTCCAAGAGCCAAGGACCACCTGTGGAGAGATCCAGAAAGATCTGGAATCAACAGGTACAATTGTATCAAAGAAAACAATAGGTAATGCCCTCAAGCTCTATGGCCTGTATGCACACTCACCATGCAAGACTCCATTTCTGAACAAACAGCATGTTCAAGCACATTTAAAATTTTCTCAACAACATTTAGACAAGCCTGTGAGATACTGAGAGAATATTCTGGTCAATTGAGACCAAAATTGAACTCTTTGGATGCCATAATGCACCATGCTTGGAGGCCACAAGGCACTGCATATCACCACGCAAGCATCATCACACCAAAAGTGAGGATTGCATCATAGTATGGGGCAGTTTTTCAGTATACAGCACTGGCAACTTCATGTAATTGAATAGATCACCATGTGTCTAAAAATCTATGGAAGTAACTAAAGCTCAGCGTTCATTGATGGAGCCAACCAAACCTTCAAGACTTGAAGCATGTTTGTGTGAAACAATGGGCCAAAATTACACCTGTCCTGACACACAGAGGCTTTTGTACGAAGGATTAAATACATTTCAGTACGCTTGTTCAGTACTTTACCTGTCATTACTCATTATTACACATAACTAACTTTATGGACATCTATGGTTTGATTTCTGCCTGTGTGGATTGGATGGGTTGTTACCGACATCTGCTGAGAATTTCATGTCAATAGCAACTATATTTACTTAGAAAATTGGTGACGTGTTCAATACTTATATGTATCTATATATACTACAGTATATGTATGTAGATAGACAAAATTGTTTTGCCTGTAACTTTTCTTTCCGTTGAAATATGAAGGCAGCACAAAACAGGTTAGTTTTGGAGAGATGAGAATTGTTACAGATGATTAAGACGCTGTTCTTGGAAGAGAGTTTCATTGCTAGAAAATCTGCAGATGGTCTCTGAGAACAAGTCATTCAGATACTTTACAGAATCAATCCTCTTGGATCTGAGGGTGATGGCTAGGACAACAAAAACTTCTGTGAGGACTGTGTCTCTCCTGACAGCTACCCTCAATACCTTCTGTGGAATGAGAGGATAGAAACATAGAGATAAGCATCTAAATTCTAAAGGTGCCATCAAATTTTAATTTTGAAGGTAGTTCAGGACAACCTTCATAGTCCAATTTTAATTTCTTGTATTTAGTGTCCTTGTTGGACTATCTGTTGAGCCTTCACTATCAGCTGACGAGTCAGATATTACCCTAAAAATTTAGGGTTTCTCCTCTTAGAGACTAAAATCCGTTTACTTGGGTTGAGGAGGAGAAAACTTAATCGGTTAATGCCTCAAAACCCTAATTAAATGAGAGCCAATCAAACAACCTGCTTGGAATAGCAATAAGCAAAATATAATTATTAGGGCCCGTTCACACGGGCACAGAGGGGGGCGGATTACGGCGCGGAATCCACGTCCTAATCCGCCCCCTCACAATGCTGGTCTATGGAGACCGCTACCTGTCGTTTTTCCTGCTAGTGTTTTTTTGCCGCTAGCAGAAAAAAGAAGCGACATGACCTTTCTTGAGGCGGATTCTGCCTCAGGAAGTCAATCGAAGTGAATGGGAGGCGGAAACTGTGTTGTGTTGTGTTTTTTTTCTGGCAAAAACTGTCGTGGTTTTTGGCAAAAATTGCACCCAAAAACAGTGATGCGTTTTTTTTTTTTCTAAGGTCCATTGACTGGCGTTTTCTGAAGCAGTTTTACAAAAAAAAAAAAAAAGCTCCAAAAAACGCTTCCTAATTAGGAAGTGTTTTTTTCCGGACCAAATTACGCAACACGGTATTCATGTGTGAACTAAGCCTTTTTTTTTATTTATTTATTTATTTTTACTTTTTTAAAGAGACTATCCTAATGTTTTAGCCACAATGATCTTTTGAACACATTAGTTAGAGCTTGCAGGTCTGGTTTTAAAGGAAATCCTAAGAATATCTAGATTTAATTGGCTAACCGGACCAGGGGTCCCAGCCATTCTCCTCTGCTGCTACTTGCCAGACCGGAGAGGATGTATAATCTGTGAAAGACGAAGGCGGGCACATTCAGTTTACAGTGGCCATTATCTTTGTTAGAGAATGGGGCAATTCTTCCCTTTGGCTGCCATCTTTCTTTTTGATTATTTTAAAAGCAGAAGAAATTAGACAGTGGTGTAGTTAGAAGAGGTGCAGCAGTGGCAGTCGCTACTGGGCCCTGGATGTTGAGTGGGCCCCAGAGGGGCCTCTGACACACACAGTATACCGCTGTTCTAAATGGCACAACGTGGGCAATATAGATTTTGAATTAGGCCCTGGAGCTTCAGGCTATGGGTTTGTCCCCATAGTTGGATTCTGAGAATAAACAGTCCTGGATCTGTGAGAAATCTTCCTTTTTATGTGCAGACGTAACCTTGGAAAATACCTGTAAATCTGGATTCTGAGCCAGCTGAAGAATCCTTTGGCCTTAGAAGTGACAGGCGCAAACATCAGTTTTTGCATCATCAGGTCCAGCAGACATGTGGCACATACCCTGTGTTTAGATCTGCTCTTCCCTTTGGAAAGAACATGCCCGGCTAGACCTCAAAATACAAAGAAAAGTGTTTGTAAATTCAGGAACACTGTAGGGACGTAATAGCCAAACTTAATTACAAAGACAACTGTGGGAACAATCTGTAGGGAAACGCTGAGTCAGTAAATACATTGGAAATATAAGAGGCAGGATACACATCTGCAACTGAAGGTACACTCTTTCTAAACACACTCTTCCTAAACACACTCTTCCTAAATAGAGATGAGCGAACACTAAAATGTTCGAGGTTCGAAATTCGATTCGAACAGCCGCTCAATGTTCGTGTGTTCGAACGGGTTTCGAACCCCATTATAGTCTATGGGGAACAGATACTCGTTAAGGGGGAAACCCAAATCCGTGTCTGGAGGGTCACCAAGTCCACTATGACACCCCAGGAAATGATGCCAACACCTCTGGAATGACACTGGGACAGCAGGGGAAGCATGTCTGGGGGCATCTAACACACCAAAGACCCTCTATTACCCCAACATCACTGCCTAACAACTACACACTTTCCACATTCAAAAAAACCTCTATCAAAGTGGGAAAATACCTGGAAACCTTCTTTACTCCCCAAATGGATGGACACAAACCCCAATTTAAGCTCAACAAACAGTAACAACCACCCCTTTAAATCACGTTCCCCATGACAACCACAAATGGAATAGGCAATGGGAATTCCAAAAGCCCTCACCCTTAACTGTCATTTTGAGTGTGTGTGTGTGTGTGTGTGTGTGTGTGTGTGTGTGTGTGTGTGTGTGTGTGTGTGATGTGGTAAGACCTTCCAAAATTCACTTTTCTAGCCCTTAACATGAGCCCTTCCAAACAAAGTTACATGACCTTAAGCTGAGCTACCAGCAGAGATTGAGGCCCTTGGCATGAGTAGAGCCTTGCACCAGCAGTGTTTTTGGCACTTAGGGTGAGTTGAGCCTTGTACCAGCGTGTGTCCCTTAACATCAGGCGGGCCCTAAGTTCTGCGCTTTGCACAAAAGTTCCACATTAACTAGGCTGAATGGTACAAAGATTAGTAGGCCCGAGAACCAGGAACAGGTCTTGCAATGGCTGTCGGATAACGCTTAAAGCACATTGTCCACCAGCCAGTCAGCCTCTACCTCCTCTTACCCAACAGTCTTGTCCTCCTTCCACCCAAAATTCCCAATCTTCTCAGAACAATAACCCCAACTGTCCCTGCTCCCCAGAGCTGTTCTCCCTTCCTTTGACTGTACCGCAACCTGCCCCTCCATTTCGCGATTCCACGGACCTAACAGACGAGTATCTGTGTCCAGATGCTCAAACACTAGAGTCTCCTCCATTCCATCTCCGGTCGATTTGGTGGCGGATGACCAGCAACCCACCCTCATCGACGACGATGAGACGCAGTTGCTGTCAGGGCAGCCAGTTGACATGCGCATTGTGCAGGAGGAGGAGGCGAGACAGGAGTTGGAAGAGGAGGTGGTGGACGACGAGGACACCGACCCCACCTGGACAAGGCAGATGTCAAGCTGGGAAAGTAGTGTGGATGTTGAGGCAGGTGCAGCACCAAAAAGGGTAGCTAGAGGCAGAGACATGTCCAGAGGCAGAGGTCAGCTGCTTTGCCGAAGCCAGGCCAGACCCGGAATGTCCGAAGATGTTCCCTTTTGTACCCAGCCCAGAAAAACTCCCCCATCGAGGGCACGTTTCTTGAAGGTGTAGAGTTTTTTCAAGGAATGCGCCGAGGACAGATATAGTGTCGTCTACACAATTTGCCTCTCGAAATCGAGTAGGGGCCCTGAGAAGAGCAACCTGTCCACCACTTCAATGCACCGTCATTTGGAATCCAAGCAATGGAATCAGTGGCAGGCAGCAACGGCAGGACAAACGTCGCCCGCCGTTCATGCCACTGCCTCTGCTCACAGTGCTGGCGATGCACTCCAGAGGACGAGCCAGGACATCACTTCATCTGCCTCCGCCACTTTGTTGACTTCTCCCTCATCCTCCCCTGTTTCTGTCTTATCTCCTTCTCCTGCACCATCAAAGGCACCATCAGGCGCTTCTTTACAACAACCCACCATCTCTCAGACATTGGAGCGCCGGCAGAAATACACCGCTAACCACCCACCCACGCAAGCCTAGAACGCCAACATCGCTAAACTGCTGGCCCAGGAGAGGTTGGCGTTCCGGCTTGTTGAAACTCCCGCCTTCCCGGACCTGATGGCAACTGTGGCACCTCACTATGCCGTCCCTAGCCGTCTCAACTTCTCCCGGTGTGGCGTCCCCGCCTTGCACCAGCACGTGTCACTCAACATCAGGTGGGCCCTTAGTTCCGCGCTTTGCTGCAAGGTCCACTTGACCACCGACACTTGGACAAGCGCCTGTGGTCAGGGATGCTGCAGTGCTTATCTTTAATGACAGGCAGGGTGAATGTGGTGGAGTCTGTTCCTCGGGTGCAAACTGGGGTGGCCTATCTCCTCTCCCAGGCCAAAATTCATGGCAGGAGTAGACTGAAACCCTACGACGCTGCAACCTCCACCACAGCTACTAGCGGCAAACGCTAAAACACTGGTGTGGGGAGACGTCAGCAGGCGGTGCTGAAGCTCATCAGCTTGGGGGACAGACAGCACAGTGCCTCCGAGGTCAGGGATGCCATCCTGGCTGAGATGGCATTTTTTTTTCCCTGCTACACCTGGGGCCTGGCATTTTTACGCCTGTGATAATGGCTGGAACCTGGTAGCGGCTCTGGAGCTTGCCAGCCTCCAACACGTTCCATGTTTGGCCCACGTCTAACCTAGTGGTGCAAAGTTTTTTAAAAACATACCCAAATGTACCGAAGCTACTGTTGAAAATGCGGCGCTTGTGCGCCCACTTTTGCAAGTGCACAGGAGTCGCTGCTAGCCTAAAAACACTCTAGCAAGGCCTACATCTGTCCAAACACAGGCTGTTGTCCGTCATTCACACACGCTGAAACCCTACAATACCATATCTTGAGCAGGGTGTGTGAGCTGCACAGACCTTTGATGGAGTTCCATCTACAAAACCCAAGGGTTCCTCAAAGTCAGCAACCAAAGTTTCTGCACCATGAGTTTCCAGGGGTGGCAGAGTTATGGCTAGGGGAAGAGGCATGGATAGGGATGATGTCTAGGGGCAAAAGCAGTGTGGATGTGGAGGCAAGCTAAGCAGGAAAAACTGGGGGTACAAGCTAAGGCATGGACTGGGGTGATGTCTAGGGGCAAAAGCAGTGTGGATGTGGAGGCAAGCTAAGCAGGAAAAACTGGGGATACAAGCTAAGGCATGGACTGGGGTGATGTCTAGGGGCAAAAGCAGTGTGGATGTGGAGGCAAGCTAAGCAGGAAAAACTGGGGGTACAAGCTAAGGCATGGACTGGGGTGATGTCTAGGGGCAAAAGCAGTGTGGATGTGGAGGCAAGCTAAGCAGGAAAAACTGGGGGTACAAGCTAAGGCATGGACTGGGGTGATGTCTAGGGGCAAAAGCAGTGTGGATGTGGAGGCAAGCTAAGCAGGAAAAACTGGGGGTACAAGCTAAGGCATGGACTGGGGTGATGTCTAGGGGCAAAAGCAGTGTGGATGTGGAGGCAAGCTAAGCAGGAAAAACTGGGGGTACAAGCTAAGGCATGGACTGGGGTGATGTCTAGGGGCAAAAGCAGTGTGGATGTGGAGGCAAGCTAAGCAGGAAAAACTGGGGGTACAAGCTAAGGCATGGACTGGGGTGATGTCTAGGGGCAAAAGCAGTGTGGATGTGGAGGCAAGCTAAGCAGGAAAAACTGGGGGTACAAGCTAAGGCATGGACTGGGGTGATGTCTAGGGGCAAAAGCAGTGTGGATGTGGAGGCAAGCTAAGCAGGAAAAACTGGGGGTACAAGCTAAGGCATGGACTGGGGTGATGTCTAGGGGCAAAAGCAGTGTGGATGTGGAGGCAAGCTAAGCAGGAAAAACTGGGGGTACAAGCTAAGGCATGGACTGGGGTGATGTCTAGGGGCAAAAGCAGTGTGGATGTGGAGGCAAGCAAAGCAGGGAAAATGGTGGCTAGAGGCAAAGGGATGTCCATAGGCAGCAAGGGCAAAGATGCAAAACTCTCCCGTTTCAAGAATTTTCCTGACTTGTTTCCCCACAAAACATTCCTGGGAAGAGGGCTGAAACACCACCCTCCTCCTCCTCCGCTGTTAGATTTACCCCAGCTACGAGCTGAAAACGCTGCAACACTGGTGTGGGGAGACGTCAGCAGGCTGGGCTGAAGCTCATCAGCTTGGGAGACGGACAGCACACTGCCTCTGAGGTCAGGGATGCCATCCTGGATGAGATGGCAATTTGTTTATCCCCGCTGCCCCTGGGGCCAGGTTTTTTAGCTTGTTGGAGGGCTCTGGAGCTTGCCAGCCTCCAACACGTTCCATGCCTGGCCCACATGTTCAATGTAGTGGTGCAATGATTTTTAAAAACATACCCCAAATTAGCTGAGCTAAGGGTGAAAGTGCGGCACTTGGACACCCACTTTCCCAAGTCTACAGTACCTGGAGCTAGCCGCAATACACTCCAGCAAGGCCTACATCTGCCTGAAGCACCTACTGTTGTGCGAGGTCACCACACGCTCTAACCCTAGATACCGTATGTTCAGCAGGGTGTGTGAGCAGCAGAGACCTTTGATGGAGTACCAGCTACAAAACCCAAGGGTTCCTCAGAGTCAGCTCCCTCACTTTCTGCACCATGAGTTTCCATGGGTGGCAGACTTATGGCTAGAGGCACAGGCATGGATAGGGGTGATGTGTAGGGGCAAAAGCAGTGTGGATGTGGAGGCAAGCTAAGCAGCAAAAACTGGGGGTACAAGCAGCCGGTGACATCATCACTGACAAGCACAGCTGTCTGTCAGCTGACAGGCTGACTTTCACCAAAATGAACAGACAATGGATAGACTCATCATATACATGTCAGTTACATGACAAATTTAGTGCAATTTGCAAGTCCAAGATGGTTTGGAGATCTGCGGAGAGGAATCTCACCACCTCTTGCGGGTGCCATCATTTGGAAGGCAAGCCCTGGGCTGGGGTGAGAGCAAGCGCAGGATAATCGTCGTTTGGCCTGGCGGCCACTGCCTCTTCCACTGTTGACAGGGCTGGCGCTGCAGTCCAGACCAGGAGCCAGGACACCTCCACATCTGCCTCTGACACTTTGGGGAGTTCACCCTTATCCTCACCTTTTCCTGCCATTTCTCCTTTTGCCCGCGCCATCATGCGCCTCTTCCCAGCAACTCCCCATCTCCCAAGCCTTTCATTTCATGCTAAAGTACAGCGCAACCCACCCACATGCCCAAGGCTTCAACGGCCTCATCTCAAGAAATCTGGCCCAGGAGATGTTGGAATCCCGGCTGGGGGACACTCTGCCCTTTTTGGGCAGAGTGTCTACTGCGCCACCGCACTGTGCCGTCCACACCAGCACTTTCCCCCAAACATGAGGCGGTCCCTAAATTCAGCGCTTAGCCCTAAAGTTCCATGTGACCAGTTACGAATGGACAAGTGCATGCGGACAGGGACGCTACCTTTCAATTTGGGCACAGTGGTTGAATGTAGTTGAGGCGTGGACCGGGTCGCAAAATGTGGTGGCCTGACTTGTCTCCCCACACAACATTCCTGGGAGGAGGGCTGAAACACCACCCTCCTCCGCTGTTAAATTGACCCCAGCTACGAGCTGGAAACGCTGCAACACTGGTGTGGGGAGACGTCAGCGGGCCGTGCTGAAGCTCATCAGCTTGGGGGCCAGACAGCACACTGCCTACAAAGTGAGTCATGCCATCCTCGATGAGACGGCAATGTGGTTTTTGCCACTGCACCTGGGCCCAGGCATGTTGTCATGTGTGATAATGGCCGTAACCTGGGATTGGCTCTGTAGCTTGGCAGCCTGCAACATATTCCATGCCTGGGCCACGTTTTTAACTCATTGCTGCTAATCTTTTGAAAAAGGTACCCCAATGTTCCTGAGCTACTGGTGAAAGTGTGGCGCTTGTGCGGATAGTTTTTAAAGTGTATAGTTGCCGCTGCTAGCCTCTATGCACTCCTACAACGCCTGTACCTGCTGGAACAACGGCTGTTGTGCGACGTCTCCACACTGCTGGCACTAAACATATCATGTGTTGAGCAGAGTGTGTGAGCAGCACAGACCTTTGATGTAGTTCCAACTCCAAAACCCTCGGGTTCGTCAAAGTCAACTCCCTCAGTTGCTCAACCATGAGTGGCCATGGGTGGCAGACTTATGTGAAATCCCATCCCATCCATTGCACTGGACACGAAACATTAGCATGCGCTCAGCACAACTTCGGATATGGCAGATGCGTTAAGCAGGGTGCAGGGTACAACACAGACCAGGCCCGAGCACCAGGAACAGGTGTTAGAAATACTGCAGCATCTGCCATTTCCTTCCAATTTTGGGGTTTTGGACCCGCCACCGACTTGTCTGGACCTAAGTGGGGATCATGAGACACAGTTGCCATCAAGGCAAGCTGTGGTCATGTGCGGTTTGCAGTAAGGGGGCAGTGCGCAATTGGAAGAGGAGTTGGTGGATGACGAGGCCACCGACCCCACATGGACAGGGGTGATGTCTAGGGGCTAAAGCAGTGTAGATGTAGAGGGAAGCTAAATCAACAAAAAACCTGGGTAGAAGCAAAGGCATAAACTGGGGTGATGTTTAGGGGTGAAAGCAGAGTAGATGTGGAGGGAAGCTAAGCAGCAAAAACAGTGGGTAGAAGCAAAGGCATGCAAAACTCTACCCTGTTGGAAGACTTATTCCTAGGTCTGGAACACGTTAATGGCCCCCCTGGACAAATTACTGCCACTCAGGGGCCTAGTGTCACCAGGAGGGACAAGTATAGGCGCATGTTGTGGGAATACCTGGCCGACACCAGCTCTGTCCTCTCCGATCCCTCTGTGCTCTACAGCCTAAACTTATTTTCTCATCTTTTTTTGTGAACTGCACATCTCTTGCCTGCTTCCTTTGGGATCTTAGAAATGGTGGTCCACTTCCACAGATGGTAACTTCAATAGACAGTGTAACGGGAGTAGCTGAGGGATCGCTGTCTTAACCACTTTTTGGCACAAAATTAACTTCCAAAGCCAAATATGGTGCAAGTATATGATGCAAGGACACCTACACACCTATCTCTGACACATTGGGGAGTTCACCCTCATGCGCCCTTTTGGCCTGCACCATCATGCGCCTCTTCCCAGCCACTCCACATTTCCCAAGCTTTTCATTGCAGGCAGAAGTACAATACAACCCACCCCCATGCCCAAGCCTGTAACAGCCTCATCGATAAACTGCTGGCCCTGGAGATGTTGGTGTTTGTTTATGCTTCTGGAGACCCAGGCCTTCCGTCAGCAGATGGCAGCTGGGGCACCTCCCTATGCTGGGCCTAGCCGTTACTACTTCTCTTGGTGTGCTGTCTCTGCCTTGCGCCTGCATGTGTCCCATAACATCAGTCGGGCCCAGAGCTCTGCGCTTTGCTGCAAGGTCCACTTGACCACCGACACATGGACAAGCGCCTGTGGTCAGGGATGCTGCAGTGCTTATCTTTAATGACAGGCAGGGTGAATGTGGTGGAGTCTGTTCCCCGGGTGCAAACTGGGGTGGCCTATCTCCTCTCCCAGGCCATGGCAGGAGTAGACTGAAACCCTACGAAGCTGCAACCTCCACCCCAGCTACTAGCGGAAAACACTGTAACACTGGCATGGGGAGATGTCAGTAGGCCGTGCTGAAACTGATCAGCTTGGGGGACAGACAGCACAGTGCCTCCGAGGTCAGGGATGCCATCCTGGCTGAGATGGCATTTTTTTTTCCCTGCTACACCTGGGGCCTGGCATTTTTGCGCCTGTGATAATGGCTGGAACCTGGTAGCAGATCTGGAGCTTGCCAGACTCAAACACGGTCCACGCATGGCCCACGTTTTCCAACTTGTTGGTGCCATGTTTCTTTGAAACCTACACCATTGTGCCTGATATACAGGTCAAAGTGGGGCCATTTTCGTAAGTGAGAACTAGCCTCTGCTAGGCAGAAAACATTCAGAGCACACTCCTCTCATCTTCGCACCGTTGGCTGGCGGAGGAAGACGAGGGGGTTGGAGTGGCATCTGATGTCCCTATCCCACACGAGGCTAGAGGGTGCACTTCAGTGCATCCCATTGCTTCACCACAAATGGTGTGAAGGGGAGTGGAAAATGGAGGAAATGGAGAGTGACCCTTACAGTTGGGGCCAGCAAAGGCATGCCAAGTAACACACTGGCACACATGGCTGACTTCATCTTGGGTTGCTTTTCAACACATATTTCACATCATGAAGAACAAATAATACTGGATTTTTTCAAGCCTTGAACCCCGGTCTAGGTCTAATGTCTGTTCCTTTCTTATATTAGGGGAGAGGGAAAAAAAATTACTTCAGTGATACGTTTAGCGTACATAGACTGACTATTAATGTGTATCCCACTTAGTGTTGTTAGGGTTACACACCGTCACAACCTGGCTAAAGCTTCTATAGCTGTTAATAAAGTCAACATAACTTTACGGTATCCAAAAAGACAGCTGGTACCGACAGAGAGCAAGACAAATGTCACCCAAAGCTGTGAGCTCTGAACACCCACAGTGACTTTGGCGTCATCATCATTATAAGGGAGTGGGTGGTAATAAATAACTTGGCAGTGCCTAAAACCCAAAAAGCTTATACAACTATATTTACATTAAGATACACAAATGAAACTTTTCAGTAGCATGTCATGAGACAAGCTGATAAGCTCTTCCTTTGTGCAGTGCTATTTGAAAGTTAAACGCTGCCTTTATTTTAATTCTGGAGAAGGTGCAGACATTAGATTTAGAACATGTTGTCTTCATTGTCCAAATCCTCTATATAGGTAACGCGTTTTTCGGGCCGAGCTGTCTGGGAACGAGCTGGTGCAGCACTGACAACCTGGGTGAATATGGCAAGAGCCTGAGATGTAGGGTGAATGAATCCCCAAATTATTTGTGGAATTCCCAGTGAGACAATGGCACTGTATACCAGTATTAAAAATTGTGGGTGCACATAACCCCCATATATTCTTTGAATTCCCAGTCAGACAATGGCACTGTATAGCAGTATTAAAAATTGTGGGTGCACGTAACCCCCATATATTCTTTGAATTCCCAGTCAGACAATGGCACTGTATACCAGTATTAAAAATTGTGGGTGCACGTAACCCCCATATATTCTTTGAATTCCCAGTCAGACAATGGCACTGTATACCAGTAGTAAAAATTGTGGGTGCACATAACCCCCATATATTCTTTGAATTCCCAGTCAGACAATGGCACTGTATACCAGTATTAAAAATTGTGGGTGCACATAACCCCCATATATTCTTTGAATTCCCAGTCAGACAATGGCACTGTATACCAGTATTAAAAATTGTGGGTGCACGTAACCCCCATATATTCTTTGAATTCCCAGTCAGACAATGGCACTGTATACCAGTAGTAAAAATTGTGGGTGCACATAACCCCCATATATTCTTTGAATTCCCAGTCAGACAATGGCACTGTATAGCAGTATTAAAAATTGTGGGTGCACGTAACCCCCATATATTCTTTGAATTCCCAGTCAGACAATGGCACTGTATAGCAGTATTAAAAATTGTGGGTGCACGTAACCCCCATATATTCTTTGAATTCCCAGTCAGACAATGGCACTATATACCAGTATTAAAAATTGTGGGTGCACATAACCCCCATATATTCTTTGAATTCCCAGTCAGACAATGGCATTGTATACCAGTATTAAAAATTGTGGGTGCACGTAACCCCCATATATTCTTTGAATTCCCAGTCAGACAATGGCACTGTATACCAGTATTAAAAATTGTGGGTGCACATAACCCCCATATATTCTTTGAATTCCCAGTCAGACAATGGCACTGTATAGCAGTATTAAAAATTGTGGGTGCACGTAACCCCCATATATTCTTTGAATTCCCAGTCAGACAATGGCACTGTATACTAGTAGTAAAAATTGTGGGTGCACATAACCCCCATATATTCTTTGAATTCCCAGTCAGACAATGGCACTGTATACCAGTATTAAAAATTGTGGGTGCACATAACCCCCATATATTCTTTGAATTCCCAGTCAGACAATGGCACTGTATACCAGTATTAAAAATTGTGGGTGCACATAACCCCCATATATTCTTTGAATTCCCAGTCAGACAATGGCACTGTATAGCAGTATTAAAAATTGTGGGTGCACGTAACCCCCATATATTCTTTGAATTCCCAGTGAGACAAAGGAACTGTATAGCAGTATTAAAAATTGTGGGTGCACGTAACCCCCATATATTCTTTGAATTCCCAGTCAGACAATGGCACTGTATAGCAGTATTAAAAATTGTGGGTGCACGTAACCCCCATATATTCTTTGAATTCCCAGTCAGACAATGGCACTATATACCAGTATTAAAAATTGTGGGTGCACATAACCCCCATATATTCTTTGAATTCCCAGTCAGACAATGGCACTGTATACCAGTATTAAAAATTGTGGGTGCACGTAACCCCCATATATTCTTTGAATTCCCAGTCAGACAATGGCACTGTATACCAGTAGTAAAAATTGTGGGTGCACATAACCCCCATATATTCTTTGAATTCCCAGTCAGACAATGGCACTGTATACCAGTATTAAAAATTGTGGGTGCACATAACCCCCATATATTCTTTGAATTCCCAGTCAGACAATGGCACTGTATACCAGTATTAAAAATTGTGGGTGCACGTAACCCCCATATATTCTTTGAATTCCCAGTCAGACAATGGCACTGTATACCAGTAGTAAAAATTGTGGGTGCACATAACCCCCATATATTCTTTGAATTCCCAGTCAGACAATGGCACTGTATACCAGTATTAAAAATTGTGGGTGCACATAACCCCCATATATTCTTTGAATTCCCAGTCAGACAATGGCACTGTATACCAGTATTAAAAATTGTGGGTGCACGTAACCCCCATATATTCTTTGAATTCCCAGTCAGACAATGGCACTGTATACCAGTAGTAAAAATTGTGGGTGCACATAACCCCCATATATTCTTTGAATTCCCAGTCAGACAATGGCACTATATACCAGTAGTAAAAATTGTGGGTGCACATAACCCCCATATATTCTTTGAATTCCCAGTCAGACAATGGCACTGTATACCAGTATTAAAAATTGTGGGTGCACGTAACCCCCATATATTCTTTGAATTCCCAGTCAGACAATGGCACTGTATACCAGTAGTAAAAATTGTGGGTGCACATAACCCCCATATATTCTTTGAATTCCCAGTCAGACAATGGCACTGTATACCAGTATTAAAAATTGTGGGTGCACATAACCCCCATATATTCTTTGAATTCCCAGTCAGACAATGGCACTGTATACCAGTATTAAAAATTGTGGGTGCACATAACCCCCATATATTCTTTGAATTCCCAGTGAGACAAAGGAACTGTATAGCAGTATTAAAAATTGTGGGTGCACGTAACCCCCATATATTCTTTGAATTCCCAGTCAGACAATGGCACTGTATACCAGTATTAAAAATTGTGGGTGCACATAACCCCCATATATTCTTTGAATTCCCAGTGAGACAAAGGAACTGTATAGCAGTATTAAAAATTGTGGGTGCACGTAACCCCCATATATTCTTTGAATTCCCAGTCAGACAATGGCACTGTATACCAGTATTAAAAATTGTGGGTGCACGTAACCCCCATATATTCTTTGAATTCCCAGTCAGACAATGGCACTATATACCAGTATTAAAAATTGTGGGTGCACATAACCCCCATATATTCTTTGAATTCCCAGTCAGACAATGGCACTGTATAGCAGTATTAAAAATTGTGGGTGCACATAACCCCCATATATTCTTTGAATTCCCAGTGAGACAATGGCACTGTATACCAGTAGCAAAAATTGTGGGTGTATATAGCCCCAATTCTATTGCTAGGGGACTTGCAGGGTATTTCTGAGGTGAAGGTGGGGGGGCACACCGTTGGAACGGGGATTTGGGGTGTATATATGGGGTATACGGGAATACACTGTCAGTGTGTTCCATTCAGGATCCTGGGAAAGCTGGGTTGCGGCGATTGAGCCCGTCAGTGCCACGTTACACTGACAAGCTTCTCCCTGGAATTGAAGTTATATGTAAGCCCAATATATTCTTTGAATTCCCAGTGAGACAATGGCACTATATGGCAGTAGCAAAAATAGTGGGTGTATATAGCCCCAATTCTATTGCTAGGGGACTTGCAGGGTATTTCTGGGGTGAAGGTGGGGGGGCACACCGTTGGAACGGGTATCGGGGGTATATATCGGGTATACGGGAATACACTGACAGTGTATTCCATTCAGGATCCTGGGAAAGCTGGGTTGCGGCGATTGAGCCCGTCAGTGCCACGTTACACTGACAAGCTTCTCCCTGGAATTTAGCTCTTATAAGAGCTGTTGGTTGTCTTCTCCTTCCTATCCTAGCCTGTCCCTGCCTACCCAGAATCTAAGCCCTAGCTAGCTGGACGGAAACCTCCGTCCTCGGTGAATTGCAAGCTCAGAATGACGCGAAGCTGGGCGGCGCTGTTCTTTTAAATTAGAGGTCACATGTTTTCGGCAGCCAATGGGTTTTGCCTACTTTTTTCAACGTCACCGGTGTCGTAGTTCCTGTCCCACCTACCCTGCGCTGTTATTGGAGTAAAAAAGGCGCCAGGGAAGGTGGGAGGGGAATCGAGTAATGGCGCACTTTACCACGCGGTGTTCGATTCGATTCGAACATGCCGAACAGCCTAATATCCGATCGAACATGAGTTCGATAGAACACTGTTCGCTCATCTCTATTCCTAAACTAATGGGGCTATTGTAGTTTAGACCCCTTTAAACCACCGTATGTCTTATCTAGTGTTTGGCTCACCCTCTCTCTTTATATGCACAATTAAAAGTTATGTTTTAGCTCTTACACATAGTTTTTCTTTGATTTGTATTTGGAAGTAAGGGCATACCGTTATTATCTCTGAGTCTTTCTTAGGTTTCCACCAGTACTAACTCCAATCGTATCTTACCATGTAAAGGGAGAGCCCATTCTCCACAAAAATATCAGATGATTACACCCTACTGAGACCGAAAAGAAACCTACCCAACCCCAATAATTGAAATAGGAATTAGCACATAAAAATTAACTTTTATTATTACATTTAAAATCGGCACAAAAAAAAAATAAAACACACTATTCCTGCAGATAGGGAAGGACCATAGAGAAGTTATCCATTAACCCTATACTAAGTTGAATGTGGTAACGTGGATTTGGATTCCTAAGCCCCTAGATACTTCAGCTAAAAACCCTAGACTAGGTCTCTTATTAAAGAGAATACAAATCTCACAAATACACTTGGGGGATAAGTATTGACCACACCCTCAGGGGTTAAGAAACATGCAAGAGTCTGTCTCCTCTGGTCAGTAACTACTGAATAGTCCCCTATGGTAATGTATATAGGTAAGTAAACAACAGCAGTATATGTTAGCTGCTCAAAAAGTATCTCCCCTAATTCAAAATCTGCTCCTTCACTTTCGCAGGAATAAAGCGAATAACATTACTAGTTAGTAGCTTAAGACACCCCAATAGTTAATTTGCTGGGGCTCTCTACAAAAAGCCTTAGCTCACAGGTTAGGCATAGATATTGGAGTAGCTACAAAGACCCTAATAGTAAATTTGTTGGGGCGCACTACACATAGCCTTATCTCTCATCACAATATATTGAGGTTATCTTACAGAAATATGTTGTAAAACTAAAGTCCTACTTGAAAGACTCAGCCAACCTTATAACAGACATTCTACTCATCAAACGGGAATCCACCTATAGAGGGTTCATCAAAAAGGACTTAGCACTACTGTGAGTTCTTTACCTGACTATCTTGATAAGCCACTGAAGCAATGCCAGTTCATTCAGTATATCCTGGAGCATAACATGTTCTCCATTGGTTCCAACATACAGTATATTTGCAAACATGAACGACCACCATGGGTTTGTGTTCCTTCCCAGTTTCAGGATGTGTTTGTGTTTCTCGCCCAGTTTCAGGATATATGGGTCATTCTAAATCTGATTTTCTATATACTACAGAGACATGGGCCACACACACAGTGTTTTTGGGTGTTTTTTTTTTTTTTTTTTACAAGCGTTTCATTGACGATCTTGTTTATTGGAGTGGCACACCTGATTCCTTTCTTACCTTCACCGAAAGTCTCAATAGCCATGTCCAAGAATAGGGCATTTACCCTCTCAGGGACTTCTAATGAAAAACGAATCAAGTATTTTGATCTAATTCTAGAACACAATGGACCTACTACACACAAAAACACATTTTAAAAAAGTAGACTAACAGCATACTAGATTACAGTCTCCATTTCCATAAGTGGAAAAATAATGTCCCCTATGGTCAGTTCTGGAGGCTTAGAAAGAACTGTACTAAAAAGGAGGACATTATGACTGAAAGTGAAATCACGTCACAACGGTTTTATGAGAAACATCATCCCAGGTGCTTAGTACATTTAGTCCAAATGCTTGCCAGGGACCTTTCTCAACAGGACTGCCTCCAACCATCTGCTAAGGGTAGGACGATTCTTTCTGTTATAATTTCATTACTATGTACAACACCGGACATAACTGGATCATGTCCGTCCTGGCCAAACATTGGCAAATTCTGATGGATTATCCATTTCTAAAGAAAAGGTTACTAAAAACACCTGCAATCAACTACAGAGAGGCCAGGACCCGTAAAAATGATCTTGCCCCAAGTAGATTTAGAGTCCCAAAATCTCACTCCACACCCCTAATCTGGAATTCCACCTACCAGGAGGGAGAGGTAATATACCAAGATGCAAATGTTGTACAACCATCACCCATGGCAAACTTTTTACCAGCAGATCCATGGGTGAGACTTTTCTGATCCAAACAAGAATAACTTGTACATCCAGTTATGTGATACATGTCATTGAGTGTAATTGTGGTCTCCAATATGTTGAACACATCAGTACAAATCTAATAGAGAGATTAAACAAGCATAGGTCCAACATTGCCAAAGGTTTCTCCAAACACACTGTATCCAGACATGCAGCAGCTTTCCGTAACTGTAATCTAAAGGATTATTATATAACCCCTATAGACACAATCCTGGATAACAGCCGAAATAGATTAGAATTAGACCTTCTCAAAAAAAGAGAATGTTTCAGGATTTATAAATTGGATACTATGATGCCAGTAGACTTAAACAAAACATTGTAAAAAAGATTGTGTCATATACCTTTAAATACCCCCGTGTTTTGTATATATGTTAGCTGTCATTTTAATACACTTGAAAAAGGGTATTTCCCTGTCGTCCTCAACAGCGGCACAATGTGGGGTATTTCTGCCCCTGTGTGCTGGTAGGACAGGCGGATATTTAATTAGCCAATCAAATGCGTGGCAGGCCCTATAAGAGGGCACAAGAACCTCCCCTCTCCGTGTTTTTTTCTGTCCTGTGTGGACAGAGGACAGGTGGGAGGACTTGTGTCCTCTTAGAGAAGCTCAGCAGGATCACTCACCTCCTGAGCGGTTGTTTTCTTCTTGTCACCTTCTGTGCCCTGCGGGGAGAAGGTGCTTGTTAGCCATGTGTGGCTACCCCCCTCTATCCCCCCTGCCCCCCCTCTCCTCCACTTCCCCTGCTCCTTGTGACTTACCTGACATTTTGGTGAGAGTCCGGGGACTCCGCATGCCGCCTCTGGTGGCCGCGCGGACTGCCGGCGGGTGGAACCACACTGTTGTGTATCCTGTTCCCCGCCGGCCGCTGTAAGCGCGCACTTCCGGTTTCGCCGGAAGTATCATAGCGCCATGGCAACGGCCTGGCGCTGGCGGCCGCTCACTCAGGGAAGATTCAGGCCTTATTAAAGGCCGGGAAAGACGGGGAGATGTGGGGGTAAGTGCCCTTGTTAAGGGCCTCTTGGGGGGGAATGTATATCTTTGCAGACCCCTGATTACAGGGTTAGTTGTCTGGGCAGGTTGCCTCACCTGCTTTGATTGTGGCTCCGCCCACTTCCAGCCGGCCAGAATTAAGAGGCTGGCTGGCCTGGTGTCAGAGACCTTCCTGCAGTATCTGCTGAAGGCGTGCGATTGTGGTGTTCATTGATCTTGAACTCTTTTCCAGTTTGCAAACTTTATTGGGATCCGTCACCTCGCTGTCCGGTCTACAGGACCTGGTAAGATTTACCCTTTTTTTAAAAGCTGGTATGATGTCATGGTGACAGTGTTGCATGGTCTATTATCTCTCTCTGTAGGATATGTCATCCTCTACTACCCCTCCTGGGGATGGTAGGAGGAAAACCTCTTCCAAGAGGAAACATCTTTCCTGCTTCGATTGCGACACACCGCTCCCTGAAGGTAGGAAGCGGCTTGAAAGGTTGTGCCCTGCGGGGTACTACTGGTCCTATAACTTGCCTATTTTCAGGCTATGAGTGGGCCCGTTGTCGCGGGTGCAGAGGTCCTCCACCTGTGGAGCCCTCTCCCAGAGATATGATGGCATGGGTCAAGGAGATGGTGAGTTTGGGCATCGCTTGGGTAAATAGTTTTTCCCTTGCTTGTACTCTCCTTTTTGTTTTGCAGGATGATTCCCTCAAAGGGATCCATTGCACCTTGTCTCAGCTCACCAGGAGACCATGCTCTGAGCTCCGTTCCTCGTCTCTCCCCCCCCCCCTTGTAACACCTGCGGGTGGCAGAGGATGATTCCTCCGAGGACGACTCAGTTATTCCAGCAGAACTGCGTTCCATTATGAACAAACGGGCAGGCTGCTGAAGTCCATCCGGTCTACAGTGGGCCGAGATGTTGACGGGGAAGCCTCCACGTCTGCCTCTGGGGGACATATTGCCTTCCATGCGGACGCCACGCTGACCGACCTTATGGCGCAGCAGTGGAAACAGCCAGAGAAAGGACATTCGCTTTCCAGGATCTTCAAGAGTTTGTTTCCTGTTAACACTACCCAGTGGGATTCCTGGGGGCCTCCCCCGAAGGTGGATTTGGCCGTAGCAAAGCTGTCCCGCAGAACCCTGGTGCCCTTGGAAGATGGTTCAAATCTTCAGGACCCTCTGGATCGTAGGGCAGACTCCGTTCTGAAGAAGGTCTACTCAGCTTCCTCCGCGCAAGCCTCTGTGGCCATAGCCTCCTCTATGGTTGGTGACTTTTTGCGCAACCGCTTAGCCGCCTTGGAGCGGGATATAGACTTGGGCGTAGACAGAGATGAGATTCTGGCCTCTATGAAAAGAGTTCATAGGGCTGCAGATTATTTGGCGGAATCCTCCTGCCATCAATTAAAAATCTCCGCCAAATCTATGGCGTTGTCTACTGCGGCCCGTAGACCCCTTTGGCTAAAGCCTTGGCGGGCAGATTTTGCGTCTAAAGCAGCACTCTGTGCTCTCCCCTTTGAGCTGGGAAGGGTGTCTGGCCAAAGCTTAGACGCCATTATGGAGGGATTAGCTGAAGGTAGGGGAAGGTCCCTACCTCAAGCATCCAGGGGCAGACTTGCTCCCTCTAGAGGCAGAGGTTCTTCCTCTAATTATAGACGCCCTTCCCAACAACGGCGTTTTAGATATCGCCCTAGGGGAGCTGGTCGTGGCGCTTCCAAGGAGGACACCAAGAGGAAGCCTGAGTTTTGACGTGGGGCAGCTCCCTGTGGCCCCCCTTCCTGTGGGAGGACGTCTTTCCTCCTTTTCCAGAGCATGGTTCACCCATATCCAAGACCCATGGGTGTTGAAGATCATACAACACGGGTATCACATCGACTTTCATCTTCCACCTCCAGATCGGTTCGTTTCCACCCAAACTCTTCCACCTTCTCAGCAGGCCAGTCTAGAAGCCTTGGTTGCCGAATATGTTACCAAGGGCGCCCTGGAGAAGGTACCAGCCTCAGACCTCGGTCTGGGAGTCTACTCCCCCGTCTTTCTGGTCCCCAAGTTCACCGGGGGCTGGAGGATGATAATAGATCTGAGGTACCTCAATCGGTTTATCAGGAAGAGGTCATTTCGAATGGAAACCGTGGATTCCGTGGCTGTGTTTCTTCAGCCAGGAGAGGTGATGGTTACCCTCGATTTGAAGGACGCCTATCTACATGTCCCCATTGCTCATTTCCACAGGAAGTTCCTCAGGATTGCCGTCGCTATGGCCGGCCACAGGGAGCACTATCAATTCACAGCTCTGCCATTCGGCATCACATCCGCCCCACTGGTATTCACCAAGGTGATTTCTCCGGTCGCCGCGGCCCTCAGACTTCAGGGTCTTTTCATCGTCCCTTATCTAGACGACTGGCTACTGAAAGCTCAGTCTCCTGCTGCCCTCCTCCAGCAGCTCAACCTTGCCATCAACTTCCTACAGGAGTTAGGATTATCAATTGGGAGAAGTCCGAAATCGTTCCATCCACCTGAAGAAAATTCCTCGGATTTATAGTGGATTCAGAAGCGATGCAGATCTTCCTCTCCAGTCCAAGGAAGGAAAGAATCCAAGCCAGTGCACGATTCCTATTGCGCACTCGGCAGGTAACCATCCGGACCGCCATGAGAGTCCTGGGCCTGATGTCATCCTCGGCCAGGGCGGTGCCTTGGGCTTTATGGCATTTGCGTCCCCTGCAGATGGAAGTGTTGAGAACCTGGAACAGGTCTCCACGGGGATTGCACAAGAAGATCTGAATTTCTCCCGCTACCCGTCTTTCTCTCAGATGGTGGATACACCTGAAAGACGGAAGGTCCACGGTCCTGACAGTGTGGACCCTGTTGACAACAGATGCATCCCAGTGGGGATGGGGAGCCCATTGTCAAGACAAAACTGTACAAGGACGATGGAGATGTCCGGAGCTGGGGTTATCCAATCTCAAGGAACTCAGAGCAGTGTACCTGGCCCTAGTACACTTTGCCCCAGAATTGAAAGGCAAGTCTGTCAAAAACCGGTCAGACAATATGACGGTGGTAGTCTATATAAACAAACAAGGGGGCACCAGGTCACCAACCTTGCTGAGGGAGACGAATCTCATATTTGCCTAGGCGGAGAAGAATCTGGTCCAGTTATCCGCTGTTCACATAAAGGGCTCCCTGAACATAGTAGCGGATCAGCTGAGTCAGGGTATTACCGTATCAGGAGAATGGTCTCTCAATCCAGACGTATTTCAACAGATCGTCCAGAGATGGGGTCTCCCGGAGGTCGATCTTATGGCTACCCGACTCAACGCCAAGGTGGGGACCTTCTGCTCTCTGTACTAAGAGGACAATCCCTTGGCGGTGGATGCCCTGTCCATCCCATGGAGGTTCAGGCTGTTTTACATATTCCCTCCAATTCCAATCATACCGAAGGTATTGACAAAAATAAGACAGGACCAAGCCTCGGGAATAGCCATAATCCCGTTCTGGCCAAAAAGGGCTTGGTTTGCTCAGCTCATACAAATGAGTCAGGGCATATATTGGAGGCTTCCCCCACTCCCAGACCTGGTAACCCAAGGAGAGCTGAGATGCCAGGATCTGAGGAGACTCAACCTGACAGCCTGGAGGTTGACCAGTCCCTATTGAGAAATAGAGGACTGTCACAAGCCGTCTTGAAGACCCTATCCAGCGCCAGAGCAGATTCGACTAACAGGAACTACCGTCGAATAGGTAACATCTTTAATGCCTGGTGTCTGCAGCATCAAGTGGACTCCACCGATCCCCCTACGGAGGCGATCCTGGACTTCCTTCAAGACGGACTAGACAGAGGTCTTGCTGTGGCCACACTCAAGGTACACGTAGCGGCCCTGTCCGCCTATCTGGGGAGGCGTTTGTCTCAGGATCCTTTAGTGAGCACCTTTATTAAAGGGGCAACTAGGCTGAGACCGGTGGTAAACACCCCTGTCCACCAATGGGACCTTATTCCGGTCCTGAACGCCCTATGTGGCCAGCCATTTGAACCTCTGGAAGAGGTCTCCCTCAAGTCGCTAACCGGCAAAATGGCGCTGCTATTGGCAGTCACACCTGCCAAACGCGTTAGTGAACTACAAGCTTTGTCCGCTGAGGAGCCATATACCACCTTTTTCTCTGACCATGTACAGCTTAGGTTCCTCCCTGGGTTTCGTCCCAAGGTGCCATCTGCTGTAAACAGGAACCAACTGATTTCCCTTCCAGTATTTTTTCCGTTCCCTTCTTCTGCTGAAGAAGAAAGATGGCACAAGCTGGATGTGGTTAGATGCCTGCAGATCTACTTGCAGCACACTCGCCCCTTTAGGTGGACTGAAAACCTGTTGGTCAGCTACACGGGGAAAAACAAGGGCGCCAAAGCCGCCAAAGCTACAATATCCCGGTGGGTTACCGAGACTATTAGAGTCGCCTATACCGCCCAAGGGCTGTCGGCTCCATCTTTCCTTCATGCCCATTCAACCAGGGCAGTGTCCACTTCACGGGCAGAAAGAAGTGCTTTGTCTGTGGACCAAATATATGCAGCTGCCTCTTGGGCATCTGAATCCACCTTCATTCGGCATTACCGCCTGAAGGACCAAGTGGCAGATTCCACTGCCTTTGCCCAGACCAGTTTAAGTTCGGTCATGGGTTTGTCCCACCCATCTTGGGGACCTGCTTGCTATATCCCCACATTGTGCCGCTGTTGAGGACGACAGGGAACGAGTGATTATGAAGATAATCTTGTTTTCCTTAGTCCTAACAGCGGCACAAGATTTCCCACCCTGGGAATCATATCTTATGTATAAAACTGTATATAAATGTAATGGAGGTACTTTTGTATTTACACGCAGAGGGGAGGTTCTTGTGCCCTCTTATAGGGCCTGCCACGCATTTGATTGGCTAATTAAATATCCGCCTGTCCTACCAGCACACAGGGGCAGAAATACCCCACATTGTGCCGCTGTTAGGACTAAGGGAAACAAGATTATCTTCATAATCACTCGTTTGTTGCCCAAAACATGTAGTGTGCTTGATCTCAATAAAAGTACTTGAATGGACCAGCGCTGGTACCTCCATGTTTTTTGGGGGCTGTATCATCCGACAACTATTAGATCTTTGCGCCATTGGATTCATACTACATGAAGGAGGTGCCCAGATGCTCAGAGTCCAACTTCCAGTTGGAAAATATCTGATATGCCCTATAAGCAGATGTGAGCTCTTCACAACTGCACAAGGTGAGAACCGTCACATCTTATCTTCCACATTTGATTGCCCTAACAATACTACACTATTGGCACTTGGCACTGTTTTTTTTTTCCTCTTTTTGGCATTCCACCCCAAAGTATAATACTCCACAGTGGCCCCACACAGTATAATATGCTTCAATGCGCTCCCTCACAGTATAATGCTCCACAGTGGCACCCACACAGTATGATATGCTCCCAAAAGCCCACACAATTGGAACCACACAATATAAAATGCTAAAGTGCAATAACATTGAAACAGCTGTCCTTGCCTGAGAGACTACCTGGTAAAATCCCAACATCATTGCAAACAAAGGCCTCTGAAACAAACAAAGGGCGTTTTTAAAACACTATGTCTTTTTTCTGAACTTTTTTCACGTTTTTGTTTGTCCTATGTAATTTTAAAATGGCGGATTAAAAGTTAATTTTTACCAAGCCTAAGGAGTGCGGACCTGCTATTACGTGGTGGATGGTTTTCATATGAAAGGCCTCTGAGGTTGTCAGCATGATGTTAAAGGGAGCGCCCTCTATTGGATTGCTTGACTGAGGCTCTGTCTTCCTAATTACATCATGGAAGATAGACTTGCACATTCTCAGTGAGCACCCTCTATTGGTGTGCATGCCTGAGGCACTGACTTCCTAATTACAGCATGGAAGTCAGATTTGCATATTCTTCCCATGTTCCTTTGCACAGCGAAGCGCTCATGGCTTAATAAGACTCCACACACCTAAATGGTGGTTCTCTCCCTATGGAGTGATGATATCTATAGAAGTGTAAGCTATGCTGTATAGCTTGTTTGCAATGAGGTGATTACTGCAATACCACACAGATTTGGCTAGTGTTGGTTTATTAGGCTTCATGGACAGAGTGAAAGATTTCAGGATATAACGGGATTTTTTGTACTCACCATAAAATCCCTCCTTTCTTATTGTATTCACTGGGGGACACAGCACCATGGGTATAGACCTAGCCACTAGGAGGATGAAAATCTGTCAGCTCCACCTCTGGGCTATACCTTCCTCAGTTTGTAGTCATTTTGTACCACAGCAGTAGGAGAAAGACACCCAAGAGAAAAAAAAAGACCAGAAGAACTAACAAAACACCAACACGTGCACCAAAAAGGAGCAAAACAGCTTGTGCAGGAACAACAGGAAGAAAGCAAGGGTGGGATCTGTGTCCCCCAGTGACTACAATGAGAAAAGGATTTTACGGTGGGTATAAAAAATCCTGTGTTCTCGCTTATTTCACTGGGAGACACAGCACCATGGGCAGTGGCTTAACTAGGAATGGGGCCCCCCCCCACCCGACCAACACCGAAGACCTCGACCGACCCCCTCCTACGCATTCCTGCGCACTCTATTATGCCCCATAGTGGCCCCTGCACACAGTATTTTGTCCCTTACTGGCCCCTGCACACAGTATTATGTTCCTTAGGGAGGGTTCACACAGTGTAACGTGCCGCGTGATGTGGCACGTCTACGCCGTGGGACCCATTGATTTGAATGGGAGCGGGGATCGTATGCGCCGCACTAGTTTGCGGCCGTGATTTTGCGGCTGCAACATCACGGCCGCAAACTAGCGCGGCGCATTGAAATCAATGGGAGCGTGTACGGCTCGCAAAGGGTCCCGCGGCGTAGACGTGCCACATCACGCGGAACGTTACACCGTGTGAACTCTCCCTTAGTGGCCCCTGCACACACTTATGTCCCTCAGTGGCCCCTACACACAGTATTATCCCCCATAGTGGCCCCTGCACACAATATTATGTCCCTTAGTGGCCCCTGCACACACTTATGTCCCTCAGTGGCCCCTACACACAGTATTATCCCCCATAGTGGCCCCTGCACACAGTATTATGTCCCTTAGTGGCCCCTGCACACACTTAAGTCCCTCAGTGGCCACTACACACAGTATTATCCCCCATAGTGGCCCTTGCATACAGTATTATGCCCCACTGTGGACACCCATAAACAATTATTATACTCTGGGGTCTTTTCAGACCCCAGAGTATAATAATCGGAGACCCAGGGAGGAGAAAAACATTAAAAAAAACACTGTTACTCACCTATCTCCCGATTCTGCTGCAGTCCTCCGCTATCAGCCTCCGCTGTAGTCCATCTTCAACTACGTCAGACTTCACATGACCCGGGACGCAGGCCGGGGTCATGAGACGTCAGACGACTAGGCCTGAAGCCTGCCCGGATCGTGGAGAGGTAAGTAACAGTGTTTTTTTTATGGTTCTTACCTCTCCGGGGCCTCTGATCATTATACTCGGGGGTCTGAAAAGACCCCCGAGTATATTGATTGTGCTTGTGGGGCCCGTGGTGTCACTTACCGATCCCGGCCCCTGCCAGGATCGGTAAGTAAATAGGGCCCGTTACTGACTGGAGTAACTCCAGCTGGTAATGACCTATTAAAACCCACCCCCCCCCCCAAAAAAAAAAAACACAGCGGGTAGCGGCTGTCGCTGGGCCCCTAATGTCCCAGGCCCTGTGGCAGCTGCCTCTGCTGCTATAGCGGTAGTTACGCCACTGACCATAGGATCTCCTAAAACAGTCCCAGAGGGTGCAAATTACACGGCTATGCAAACAACCTAGCGAACAGCTGCCTGCAGAACCTCACAGCCCAACGTGCGTCGGCAGAGGTCACAGAATGGACCTGGAAAAACTGAGAGAAAGTGTGAATCAAGCCCAGGTAGCAGCCTGCAGACCCGGACAGCAGAAAACGGATGCAGAACATCTCAGGAGGCTTCAACATCTCTCAGAGACAACCAACACACAGAAGAGAGGAGCCCAAACCCTAAGCAGATAGGCCTCCTAGATCACAGACCGGAGCATCAGTAGATGTAAGCCTAGGAAGCAAGTAAGTCCTAGTGAGGGCTCTCAGAGATGATGAATAAAGTGTCTGAACGACGCAGAGTCAGGGAGAGCCATATAGACCCAAATAGCATCTAAGCAGGGAAGAGAAAACTAACATTGATGCTCAAGGTCGGGGCAGAAAGATCGCAAGCTATGCCCTGTAGATGAAAAAAGAGGAAACCACCTTAGGCAGAAGGACAGAGGCAGACAACCTTGTCCCTGTGGAGAACCAGAAAGGGAGGCTGCCAGCAGGACAGCCAGCATGGAGAGCCTGCAGATGGAAGTACTGGCCAACAGGAAAGCGACCTTTCAGGACAGAAGGCAAAGCGTGGAATCCCCTAAAGGTTAGAAGGGGGGCCCAAACACTTAGAGGGGAAAGAAGATCCCATTACAGATCTCCACGTAGGAAAGTCTTCACTGGCCGGAAGGCCAGAGTCTTCAGAAGAGGAACCGAGAGAGCAGAGACCTGTCTTTCAAGAGAAAGACCAAGACCGTGATCCAGGCAAGGCTGGAGAAAAAAAAAAAAAAACAAAAAAAAAACAGGAACCAGAGAAAAGAAAAAGAAAGTGGATGAAAAACAGTACTCTCACAGGAGCGGGCCTAAGACTTCCAGAAGGTAGAACCTGGCTGACTGTGGTTTACAGGTCTAATACATGGTCTGGACAACAGGTTCCGAAAACCCATGGCATTTCAGAACCTTGGCTTCACCAGCCATGCCATTAAATGCAACTGAGGCAAGGCAGTGGAAAACTGGTCCTTGACACATAAGGTTAACCTTCAGAGGAAGAGGCCAAGGAGCGCCTGCCAGCAGGAACATGATATCCACGTACCAGGCCCAGCAGGGCCAATCCGGAGGCACCAGGATGGCTGGGAACCCCTCGAACTTGAGCTCTTGAAACCCGAAGAAGAAGAGATGAATACAAGAGGGGTGGTGGCGATTGGCCCAGGGGTTTGGCCGGGAACCCTGCAACCCTGAAACCTCAGGAGAGAGAGGAAGAGGTCGATATGCCCCACCAGGAGCACAGCTGGAGGATGACTGACTAATGAAGTGACAACTCGCTCGGGAAGTTTTCCTCAGCTAGGTTGTGAGAGGCTCTGCCCACGGAAGAGAGTGGGAGGCTTCAAAAAATGCCATACAGTGCCAAGGACACCCTGGAAGGTTCAAGTAAGTGACCACGGTGGAGTTGCCAGTCTGGACTCTGACCAGATGCCCTAGGAAGAGAGAGATCCAATGAGACAGGGTTAGGAGGATGGCCAGTAAGTCCAGCTTTGGACCACAGGCCCTGAACTGTCAAGACATCGAAGACTGCTTCCCAGCCAGATGACTGGCGTCATTGACAACCTATGAAAGGAGTGAGGAAAGAAATTCCCCAGAGAGATTCCTGGAGAGGCAAGCCAACAATGAAGCTCCAGGCGAACCTGGGAAGACAGAAGAAACAGGCAAACGAGCTGACACAGACTAGACCCAGTGGCCCAGAAACATCATTGCAAGGGCTCAGGAGGAACTGAGCCAAAGGGAGACTCTCAAAGAACAAAACCATCGTGCCCAGGACTCACAGGCATGACACACTGGGACGGGGACTAGAATCTCGGACATGACCAGGAGCATGTCGAGCATCGTTCCCCAAAATTCAAGGCGCTGAGAAGGCATGAGGCAGAACCTTTACCTGCTGAAGAGCCAGTAAAATCAGTGAAGAGGACCAAGGTGATCTGCAAGCTGGTCAGAATGTCAATTCTGGAGGAGGCTTAAATCCAGAGGATATACAGGTACATAATCACAACAACTCCTCTTTCATGTAGGAAGTGACATCATGGAGAAAACTCAAGGAGGAGAGCATTGTGGAAAGTGATGAGTAACAGGAAGTTGCCAGAATCAAAGGATGCCGCCATCACTGATTGCAGGGCTACATGTGGAACCTGCAGATTCGGATAAACCTGTTGAGCCTCTTCAGGTCCCAGAAAGGAAGGAGCCATCCCTCCTGAAATGGGAAAAATAAAACCTTAGGGTGCATTCACACTACTAATACGCTGACTGATTCTGAACGTTAAAACACGTTCAGAATCAGCGCATATAAAGCAGATCCCATTCATTTCAATGGGAGCCGGCATACGAGCGCTCCCCATTGAAATGAATGGGCTGCTTTTTTCTCTACGAGCGCTCCCATTGAAGTGAATGGGAAGCGCTCACGTGTACGGCTCGCCGTGTGAAGGGGCCCGGCGCTCGGCTCAGTCCGAGCCGTACACGCGAGCGCTTCCCATTGGGAATGGGAGCGCTTGTAGACAAAAAAGGAGCCCATTCATTTCAATGGGGAGCACTCGTATGCCGGCTCCCATTGAAATGAATGGGATGTGCTTTATACGCGCTGATTCTGAACGTGTTTTAACGTTCAGAATCAGTCACCGTATCCGTAGTGTGAATGCACCCTTACTGTAGCAGAGTGGGGGTGGCCTGGAGAAAAAAACCTTCAGTTTCAAAAGGAGGAAAACCTGATGGCGTTGCCGGTATACACCACCTCTTGGACCCAGGAGAGGGAGGTGCTGGCAAGCCAGGACTCCAGGAAGTTGAACATCCGTACCCTCACATCAGAGGGATAAGATCTCAAGAAGAGAAGGGTTTGGAAGAGGAAAAAAATAGGCTTGGAACAAGATTGCCAAGAGACCTGGACTAGAATAGAGGCCTAATTGAAGCATGAGTCACAGGAAGACTGATCTCTGCAATGAGAAGGAGGAGCTGGTGCTAAGATGCTTCTGGTGGAGGAAAGAGCCACTTCCTCCTATAGGCACAGAGATGAACTAGGCAGAGCCTAAACAAAAAGCCAGCCTTGTTATTCCCAAGGGAAGGGATGGGCCACAACTACCTTCTAGAGGATACAGTATTCCTTGAACGGATCCAAAGGAACAGTGCAATGCAACAGCATAGGCGGCCACCTAGGCAGAACATCAAGGTGCTAAAAGAAAGCATCGCCCAAAAACTGGAGGCATAGAGGATTTGAAAGACAAGTAGCTGAATGTCTTTGTCAATGTCCCAGAAGGGGGCAGCACAGGAGATACCCCTATGGAGCAGCTTAGCCCAGGAAAAGTAGGTCTTGATGCCAGAAGGTACAAATGAAGGCCGCAGGGAGGAGCCAGCCGCTATGAAGGCTGCCTTAGTGGCTCCAGCGGAGGGAGAGTCCTCCCTAGGGAAAATAGGTGCACTCGCCAGACCGACCTCGCCAACTATTGCTGGAAAGCGTCACAACTGCTAATATGTTGTGCATCTCATCGGTCACCCTCAGAGGATTACAGAGAGAGGCAGAGTCCTATACCAAAGGCAGCATAGTAGCTTGGGAGGGCCCGAACTATTGCGGGGTCCACTGCAGAGGGGCATTGACCAAAGGATACATGTTTTGTCCAAATGAAGCCATTATTCCATCAAGACATGGTTGGAGGAAGCCAGAGGATGGCGGCGACCGTGGTGGAAGGAGATGTCTTCTGGAGAAGTAGGATACGGGTCCTCTGAAATCTGTAGAATCTCTCTGACCGCTTTGCAGAGCTCCTGCGTATAAATAAGTTCCTAGCTGATACTCCGAGTCGGAGTCAGAGGCATTCCCAGTAGAAACAGACCATACAGGAAGAGGCAGGGTTCCGCCTGTCTGAGTGGAATTGTGAGCTGTGGCCCTATCCGGGGAGTGTTCAGAAGAAGGGGATGAGAACTGTGGCCTGTAGGATAATTTCCTGGTCCTTATTCAAGGACAGCTCCTGGGAAAGGAACCATGAGGGTGCCCAGGGAGGGGCCTAGAAGTCGCTGACAGAGCAGCCATCAGGGAAGATAGCTGTTCCAAAGTTTCCACCTCAGACTGGTTAAGCCTGGCAAGCATGGGTGCCATGGCCCGGGTAAAGGAGGCCACCCAATCTGGGAGGGTAAAACTGCCAGAGAGGGGCCAGGAGGAAACGCTGCATGTATACATTCTGAGCAGTGGCTTGGAAATCTTCCCTGTATTGCTCCAAGTATATGTGCTGCAAAGCGAGCATTGGAAAGTAGAGAGGACCAATGGATTCAGGCTGGCTGCATAAAAACATTTGATACAGCGGGCGCACGTGTAAACGTGGCGAGACCAAAGGTGGGGCCAAGGAGTGAGATGGCTCTATATGGCAGCACATGGAGGAGGGGCCGAAAGGAAAAAAGGGTTAATAGGTTTTAAGTTAAAAAAGGGGTTAACCTACCAGACCACTGGAGGCATGTCCTATCGCATAAAAGGCCCTCCCCCGGATTTCCCACGTTGAGGAACTAAGCAGAAGAAGGAGACCACCTCCTAGCTAATAGGAAGACCTGGGTGGAGTTTGGAGGCCTGGAAAGCCTGGGGAAGGGGCGTGCTTAGTTGCGGCCTAGTACCCGGCAGAAGCCAGGGACTAAAGTAGAATCACGGCCAGTGGCGGGCACGGATGCCGGCCAAAGACTCTGGAAGGCCTGGTCAAGGCCTAAAAAAGGTACCAGGGTTCAGGAGAGGGGCCTTAATGAAACTATAAATGCACCCCCCCGAACTGGAACTGCTCGGTGAGCAGCAAGAAAAGCCCCAGGCAGATTAAAAAGGGGCTCATTCACCAAAGTGCAGCCCCATGTGAGGAAGCCCACCATGGACGTAGAAGGAGGGAGGCTGAGGGAAAGGGAGCCCAATAGGAGGCCCAGAAGAGAAGGGGGTTAAATATTGAGGAATTATCATACTCACCTATCTTCTAATAGTCACCTGTCTGGTGTCTTCAGGTGCCGCAGGGCCACCCACCCCCTCAGTAGGACTTTGAATGTGGGAGTGGGATCACCGGTAATTCGGCAGCAGGTGCAACAAGTGGGGAGCGGGGACTGGGTGTCCGGTGAGGCACTCTTTTGCAGACTAGTGTGGCGTACACGTTGAAGACCCGCCTGCACCTGAAAGAAAAATAGAAATTATGTAAGACAAAAAGAACTGAGTCAAGTCGTGTCTGCCTCCTACGGACAGTAGATTTAAACTGACTACTACTGTCTATGAAAAGGGTATAGTCCAGAGGAAGAGCCGACAGCTTTTCATTCATTAACACAAAAACTCAAATTTAAAAAAAAAAAAAAAAAAAAAAGAAGAGGTAATTTTCTGGCGATACATTCCCTTTAAGAACCCTTCTGGGAGTGATGGAAACAATAGACACAAGGCTCTGTGGCATGTGTGATGTCTTCTTATTAACCTCATGCACTGATTAGACCATGTATGCTGTGCTATGAATTCTGGGTATGGGATACAAATAAAACCTCAATGGTGAAAAAGAGGAATTTTCTCTTAGTGCCAGATATTGGAAGGGAGCTCTCTATAGATTACTACCTGGTTGTCATAGAAACCTAAATCCATAATCTGGGAATAATACACCAAGCTAATATGACTCCTCCAGAAGGAAGACATTCAGTTATTTTTCGAGGTTTGTGCTTCTCATCAGCGCAGAGTAGGGTACTGAGTGGCTGTATGAGAGGTTTCTTTGAAAATCAGGTATTAATCTATAGGGAAAATTCAAATCACCCCCCTTTCCCTAGAACAGATATAAAAGTGAAAAAATAAAGTGAAACACACATGCACACACATTAGATATCCCTATGTCTGAAAATGCTCAGCGTACAAACTTATACATTTTTCTCCCATATGGTGAACATCATAGCAGGGGAAAAAAATAATCACATCAATAATACCAAAAAATTTTTTTGTAGTTTCAAAAAATTTGAATAAAAGGCGATCAAAGCAATAGACATTCCCTAAAATGGTATAACTGAAAAGTACATCTGGCCCTGCATAACAAAGGCCCACTATGACAAAAAAAAAATAAAAAATTACAGGTGTAAAGATAGATTTATTCCAAGAAAAAAAAATATATTTTTGCTTTTGCAGTTTTAGATTATTTTTTTAGCATTGCCAAAATGATCTGAAAATTAGCTCCACAGAGTACAAGAGGAGTTATCCCAGCCACATCATCCTTATTTGAATGCCTCCTTCCTCTGAATTCAATACCCCTTTGTTGTTATCTTCTTAGTTGCATCAATAGTAGTTTCTGACATAGGCACAATCCAAATTTTGCACATGCGCTGTATGCCTGGCTCGACAAAGTGGCTGAACACACAGCGCATAAGCGAGATTTGGATTGCGCCTACGTCAGAGGCTGCTAAGATGATAACAAGGAGGTAGAGGTTTACAACTAGGGGGATTGAATTCAAAAGGCATTCAAATTAACACGATGTGGCTGTGCTTGGAGAACAGGGATGATGCCCTCGTGCTCCGTGGAGCTCAATTACATATCGGAAAATAAAGGACTTATAACAAAACCGCTTGGAGGATCATCAAACAAAAGGTATGTCTAAAATAAACTTTATAAAGGATATTTGAATTTAAGCTTATCTCAATCTTCGTTTTGGTAAGGATAGACTCCCTTTAAGGGGATAAAATGTAAATCAATTACTTAAGTTTGGTGTCCCTGGAATTGTTTCAACCCTTAGAATACAGGTGATTAGAGATGAGCGAGTAATGTTCGGATCAGCCGATCCGAACAGCACGCTCGCATAGAGATGAATGGACGTAGCCGGCATGCGGGGGGTTAAGCGGCCGGCCGCCGTCAAAGCGGAAGTACCAGGTGCATCCGAACATTACTCGCTCATCTCTACAGGTGATATGTCATTTTGGCTGCACAGTGAATGGCGTAAAAACAAAGCCAGTTAGTCACATAAATGCAGTTTTTCTCTAATTCCACCCCATTCTTAATTTTTTTCCAGCTTCCCAGTACAAAATATTAAATGGTACCACTACAAAAGTACAACTTGGAAATACTAAGCCCTTATATGGCTCTGTAAACGGAAAAATAAAGTTATGTGGTTTGGAAGGGGTTAAATAAAAAAAATGCATGTGGCGGGAATCGGTTAAACACTTCCTGTTTATTTCAGTATGCTTATTGGCAGGATTTGATCCCAGTTTACAAGACTTGGCTCTTCCCTTGATCGACTGAAATTTGCATTTCTAAAGGTTCCAGGATAAAAACTTACACTCCTTAGTACAACCAGTGGACTCTATTTCCCAATATCAGGATGGTTAAAATCCCCCACATTGTTATTTACTGCCTTTTCTATTCTTGCAGCATTTCATCCTCATCCTGTTCACTGATGTTTAATGGATTATAAGAAATTCTCATTAGTAATTTACTGTTATTTACAAGAATATTAACCTACAAAGTCTCCACAATGTCAGAGCCCTCCCCAGTGTAATAATATTGCACTAGGGTTTGGATTTTATACAAAGACAAATGCCTCCCTCATCTGTTCTTTCCTTTCTAAACATGGTGTAGCCTTTCACCTTTGTCACCCAGTCATAGATTTTATCCAGCCAGGTTTTGGTCAATAGAATCTCCAGTCCATCCATATTACTTACATCTGCCAGTAAACATTTAATATAACCAAGAAGTTTGTTTTCGGTTCACTATTCACCTCCATTGGTAACCCCAGCCCCCTTATATCACAATCAAATCCAGCCACAACTACTAGATCTATTCTCATGTTTGTAGAATCCCTCTCCTTACTCAGATTTTAGTTAGAACCTCCTTCAGCCATCTATTTTTTCTCTCTGCAATGCTGCACCTTTTCCGTTTAGGTACAGCCTATTCCTAGCATGCGGCCAGTAGACAAAAGAGAAGTCACGACAGTTCTCTATAAACCCAAACCTTTCCTTCCTGCACAATTTTCAAAGCCACTTGTTCAACTCCCTAAACTCCCATTGTGTTTCTAGTGATACCTGTGGCACTGGTAGTATTCCAGGGTAACGACTTGAGTTTCTTTCCTAGAATGCCTTTTTTATATTTCCATCCATAACAAGATAATCCTTTAATAGTCCCACAGTGGGGAAATTTCAGTATGTTACAGCAGCATAGTAATACATATACAGGATAAACAGTAATATATTACGGAAGTAGACACACATATGCTGAGAAGAGGAGATATACTAGGAGTGCGGAGTGATCTTCGCTTGGTCTGATGTAGATTATGTAGCCTGATCGCAGTTGGTTGCAAGAACTTGCAGTAGCGCTCCATCTCACACCTGGGGTGAAGCAGACGGTCACTTACAGTGCTGCCAAGTCCCATCAAGGTCTCATACATGGGGTGGGATTTGTTCTCCCGCATGGAGGTCACCACGGACAGTATCCTTCTGTTATTTACCACCTCTACTGGGTCCAGGGGGCTCCCCAGGACAGAGCTGGCCCTTCTGATCAGCCTGTCAAGTCTATTTCTGTCTCTGGTTGATATACTGCTCCCCCAGCGGACCACACCGAAAAAGATGGCTGAAACAACCACAGAGTTGAAAAGAAGTGGCCCCTGGACTCCAAAGGCCCTCAGCTTCCTGAGCAGGTAGAGTCTTCCGTGACCCTTTCTGCGCAGCGCCTCCACGTGTTCAGCCCAGTCTAGTTTATTATTGAGGCACACACTTAGGTACTTATAGGTCCTGACTATCTCAATGCATTTCCCTTGGATCTCCACCGGGGTCGGAGCACTTCTCTATTTACTAAACTCCACCACCATCTCCCTGGTCTTCCCAGCATTAATCCTGAGGTGGTTCTGCTGGCACTATTCAACAAAATTCCGGTTTAAGTCTCTGTATTCCCTATCGCCACCATCAGTGATAAGGCCGACTATAGCAGAGTCATCAGAGTTCTTCTGTAAGTAACAGCTAGATGAGTTGTGCCTAAAGTAAGCAGTGTACATTGTGAAGAGAAATGGGGCAAGAACTGTACCTTGTGGTGCCCCCATACTACAGATCACAGTGTCATACAGTCCTGCTTTCTCACATATTGAGGTCAGGTTCCCCAGTGGCCTATAAACTCCCTCTTAGCACTATCCACAGAAGCTAAGTCTCCACGATCAAGAACAGGCCACATAGTCAATTATATATTAAGTCAGTAGGCAAACAAAGCAAAAATAAGAAGCCTTTTCAGAGGATTTTATTGTGGTGGGATATTGTGATATACCACCACCAAATAGGGGCCAGGGGTGAGAAGTGCAATTCATGTCTTACCTTTTGAACTACTGCATACTGTTGAAAGTGCAATTCTCCTTTTTTGTGCGCTATTTTTTATATTACGACAGTAAACATACAAAATAATTTCATTTTAGAATTTTATTATATTGCTAAATTGGATATTGCTAGGAGGAATGGCATTTCTGTGAAGATCTCCAGTTTTAGGAATTCACATTAGTTTAGTTCTGCTGAAGGAGAAAAACCAGTCAGAATCTGAAATGTAGAAATTCATTTATGAAAGGAATATATACTTTAACAGTAATCTGCAGTATGATTTATTTCATTTCAAAAGAAGGGAAAGCTTAAAGGACAACAGTCATCAGAATAAACAGCTATTCATATCATCGTAGGTTCCTTCACCACACTCTGCTCCTATGCACTGCCTCCAAATTTAGTGGACAACTTGCTTATCAGATTCATCACTTTTGGGTTGCTCTGATATTTTGATATGTTGGCTGGATTCTGGGCTACATCTTGGAATGCAGCCATCACCTCTGGATCCTGTGGGGAGGGGGAGAAAATAGAATCACAGTTATTTTCTGTTACTATTATTGAATCAACTTCATAATATAAAGTTATGTATCAGCAGAAAATGAATAAGGTTTTAAAAGAGAAACATTGTTATTACTGTCCATGAAGAGTTAAATACTTCTCTGGCCGCCAGTGTCAAGAATCTCCCCAAACAGATTAGAGGTTTGACTGGTTCTTCCAAAATCAGTGGGCTCGACTGATCTAACCCTCATACGCATGGACAGTTTATGTCGTATGTAAAGCAGGGGCAAAACACTTAGCATAGAGAGCTCCATCTCAGGCTCCTTACTATTCCTTGATCTTTGGGGATTTGGCTTGTTACGGATGTGTAGTTTGTGTTTGTGTTTTTTTCATAAACAAGGGGGGGGGGGGAGCATTTTTTATTTTTATTTTCTAAAACAATTTTAGCACCTATGGGGTTAAAGGCATGTATGTTTACTGATTGATAACAGGGGGCGATATCTTAGACAAAAGTCCATGGTCTTCCTTCCCCTGAGGTTATCTGAAGTGATCGGGACAGTGAAATAAAATCATTCTCCTCTCCCTGGACACTGATTGATGTGACGGCTGCGACTATGTGCAGCTCCACTTTAACCAGCGAGATCTCAAAATCTAAGTGGGTTACATACATGGAATCATTTTAAAGCCAAGATTCATGTGGTCGTGGCTGTAGCCCTTGTGGCTCCGGAGTTAGAGCTGTTTGCAGAGGGAGCAGTGAATTTAGTTTTAGTGGACATATCCTGCTGGGGGGTAAACAGTAATGTACTTTGCTCAAACCCTGTCAAAGTCATCTTCATTTTCTGATATCTGAACTTAGCCTTACAAAAATCCAGAACATTGTGTTAAATACAGCACCTACCTGCATTGCAGTCAGGACTTCTGGATCAGAGAGGATTTCACTCACTCCTGGCATTCCAGCCATGCCACCGGGGAATCCTCCAGCCATACCTGGCATACCCGGCATACCACCTGGGAATCCCCCTATGAAGCAACAACAGTGAAATATAAGTGGATTGTAAGTGATTGAACAAATGACAGAAGTGAGGTTTGACAAAAAAAAGGTTTTTAGGATATGCAGAAGAGAAAAGCAAAAAACAGCTATGAAGTATGGTGGCTGCCAAGACCCTCAGCAAGGCGCAAACTGAACCCACAATGCAGGGAAGTAGAATATAGTCACATTCAAGTCAGTGTTGATGAAGACGTGAAAAGCTGAAGATCTGAAGCCAAGGAAGTCCCATTTAATAACCTATAAATTCAGTGTCGAACTGGCCTGCTCTCTCTGCTCTCACCAGAACATGGATGAGGTTTTGAAAAAAAAATAAAATAGTACATTAAACTTTACCTGCAGAAACATGTTTTTCCCATAGAATTGTATATGGTGCAGAAGTAAAAAATTTAAAACACAGTGACAAAAACGCAGTGACAAACATGAACATATTTTTGCGTTTCTTTCCTCGGCCAAACTCTTCTTTCCACTGCGGTGCCAGCAGACTCTCCATCAGTCACTGATTCCGGCATTTCAGCAATGATGTAACCGACTATCTCCTGTGATTGATGAGACCAGTGATTGGCTGCCATGGCCACATAAAGGGTCACTGATGGGGTGCCAAGCTAAAGATCTATGAAGGGGGAAGGGGGCCCCCTTCTGGAATAGCAGAGACAGGAATAGAGAAGTTAGAGCTTAATCACATGACAGAGTTTCTCAGTCATGTGACGTCCGTGATCCATGAAAATATGGAACACAGTCTAGGTTTTTAAGAATTGATCGCTTGGATCAGTGATTTGATAATTGATGTGAATGGGTCAATGAAAAAACTAGACCATACACAGATCTGTGAAAAACCAGTCCAAGAATCAGATCGGTCACATAAATCTAATATATTTTGGCATTCATGGCCAAACTTTTTTTTTCATTATTTAGCTATCTCAGAAATGAGGGCTTGTATTTTGTTGGATAACAGCGTGTCATTCTCACCATTTCAGGGTACATATAACTTCTAGACTAACAATTTATTGGGGGTGGAGTCATGGTGGAGAAACGAAGCAGTTTCAACCTTGTTTTCTGTATTACAAATTTTGATCTAAAAACTGTCAAGTACCCATATCATGCAAACTGGATACTGTTGCCAGAACGATTACAGTGATCCAAATATAGAACTTTTTCTGTTTTACTTGTACAAGAGAAAGTTAAAAGATTTGCTTTTCTTTTTGCCATATTCTGAAAATCATGTGTATAATTTGCCAACAGTTTCATTGGTATAAATATGAGGTATATAAAACTTTTATTCCGGTTGACACCAAGTAGATGTACTTTTTTGTATCTTCTCAAGACATTAATAGCAAAAAATGTTTTAGTTTTTTATTTTTAAATATTTTACCTCTTTTCATTACTCTTTTATTTCACATTTGATTCAAATCAACAAGGGTAATTCACCCCTGGGGACTTGTTCACTAGTAAAATACATGGCTGTACATACACTATGTATTGTAGTGAATAGTTTGCCTAGCCATGTCCACAGCAATAATAACGTTATATGGTCCGATAAAGATGGCAGCTAGGGGGAACCACTGTCAGACCCAGAAGTATAATCTATTATGCTCGCTTATTGACTCTCACGCAGTGTAATGGTGACGATATAACCTGCAAAAGTTGGTGGGGGTTCATTTAATCACCAGAAACATCCTGGCTATAGAACCAGTGCACCATAAATTAACAATTTCTTGCGTTTGTTTTCTGAGCACTAACCATACAATCACAACAGTGAGACATAAATAAATCTATATAGACTCAATGATTTTAAACACTGTTTATATGGCAACATACACTATAGAACTATAAATAGAACTTGACCAGTCACATTAAGCCCTATAGTCACAACTGAAAAGGACTGCGAGCTTATACTTTGCACAGTATCTCTCTTTATATACACACACGCATTTATACATCTCCCGAAATACCAAATGTATTTTATGCACCTCTTCTTCTCACTTCCTGTATTTCTCCCCCTCCCTTTCAGCTTGCTGAACTACACTATAAAGTATCACAATACTTATGCAGATCAGATAATATGAACATGCTTCGAGAGATGGACTCAGTGTTATTTGTGTGTTTACAAAGATGGCTAACAGACTTTATCAGCAAACTGCAATTAGCTGAACTGATTGTCCTGCACAGTGATGTCATGGTTATGGTAATGCTGTGCGAACAGATGTGTGAATAATGGAAAGAATAAGTTCACACAGCAGGGAAACAAAGCAGCATTTCTAAAGCAATACATTTAGGAAAAGACTTCACTTTACATATGCTACCAGTATAGATAGGATCCTTGAAATGGGACAATCCCTTTAAAGACAAACTTAACAAACCTGGGAAACCGCCAAACTGTGCTCCAGCTTGACGCCTGGCTTCTTCTTCCTATTTTCAAATAAAGGAGGAGAAATGTATTTTTAGATTTTTAAACATGATAAGACAGGGTTTTTACTTCGTAAGTGCCCTTTTAACAGTTCAGCTGAGGTTGCTCTTGTGTTCTGATCCAGTCTACAGTTTCAGAGATTTCCTTCACAGCAATCATATGGACTTAAGAAACCTAAGTCAGAAGATGATTGAGACTAAGGCCCCACACAGCGAATTGCTTCCAAAAAATGCTGTGCAAAAGACCGGAGCGGAAACACATCGCAGTCTTTTCTGCAATGTTTTTCACAGAAACTCTACAGAGATTTTCTTTGGACTTTCTAATTCTATTATACCTATACAAAAAATACCAGCATTTCTTTAGGTATAGATTTTTTCTACAATGTGTGGCCAAAATGTTGCACTTTCACAACATGAGGCCCCTGGCCTAAGGACAGAGATGTAATGGACAAATTCACAGTTACATACACTAAGTGTGGTGGATAGAAATCAATCCCCATCCACACCTTACGCAAAGTGAAAAGTTGTGCACTGCAGGTTTTGATCAGTTTATTGCTAAGAGTTTGGTCACAGTTTATAGCCTTTGCAATTCTAAGGCGCTGTACCTGCGGCATGACTTTTGGGTCTCAGCTGCGACCTGGGACTAGCTGCCGGAGTCAGAAAATAGACAGCTTAACCCCTCAGATTCCAATCAGTGATCACAGCTTTTGGGTGCTTAAGAGGAAAGATGGAGCTGGAAACATGAAAAAAGTCACCCAAACTACCCTGTGTTGATAGGGTATGTTCACAGAGGGTTTTTTTGCAGGCTGATTTTGAGGCAGAATCCTCCTCAAAGCCAACTAAAAGAACGCCTCCCATTCATTTAAATGGGAGTCAGTAGCAGTTTTTTTTCCCTCTAACTGATTTATGCAGCTAGAGGGAAAAAAAAGTGACATAACCAATCATCGGGCGGATTCCACCTTCAAGAACTCATTGAAATTAATGGGAGGCGGAAAACCTCATCAAAAACCGCCAGCACTTTTTTGTAAAGGCAAGTTTCCAGGTCTATACAGTCTGCTGGAGCAAAAAAATGGGGCAAAAACTGCAAGAAAAAAAAACGGATCGCATCAAAAAATTGTTTCCTAATTCCTGAACCAGTTTTTTTCATCCTGCAAAAACATCTGTGTGAACATACTCATAAAGGGTTAAAATACACTATAGCAGTACACATTGAAACCATCATATCATCACTTACCCTCTGTGCCCGTTCATGTTCTTCTTTGGCTTTTCTCACTCGCTCCTTACGTTCATTAATTTCTTTTTCCTGTCGTTTACGTTCATATTTTCGTTTGTGTTCTATGATTTTCTGAGCCTAAGTGAACATTTTTTCCATTACTTTTGCATAAACACATTAGCATTTCACACAATATATGGTTTAATATGGACATTGAAATAAGAGATTTATCTGCAGACCATTGATAGATCTAAAAGGGCAATTTCACTTGCCAAAATCCACCTCAAAAACCGCCTCCCAACTCTCCCATTCATTTCAATGACAGTCAGAGAGAAGCACAATGACCTATCTTTAAGTGGATTCCACAACCATAGAAGGAAGGGGAAAAAATAAAAAACATTTTATATATATTGTAAACCGATGGCTGGTCAGGTAATGGAGGGGGTGTACATCTCACCCAGACTATTCAGGTGGGTGAGGTGAGAATGTTTGTTCTCAGCAGACAACTTTCATTTGCTGAGCATTTTGGTAAATCCTCAGTACTGGGCTGGATTTATAGGAATGATAGGTAGGTTGGTAGTGGGATCTGTCATTCCACCCCCCTCCAGTCCACACTTTGGGGATGATCCGGCAACGACTCAGCTGCAGAGAGTCACCTCGTCAAGGAGACTTAAGAAGTTGCTCCAGCAGCAACACTTTGGCAGAGTTTGGCTGGAGAGCAAACAGAGAGGACATATTTATGGAGCTGTGTCTTGAATGACTCAACTAGCTTTTGGATTTCTGTTATTCTAGGTGATGTAACCTATTCTATGTTTAGTTAGAGCCTAGCCGGGCAGGTATTTATTTTTGTATTGTTTCCTTTTGTTGCTGCACTATATTTTTGAGTGAAAATAAACTCTATCTTTGTTTTGGATTAAAAGAAACTGGACTTGTGTGTCTATGCCACCCCACCTAGCAACTCCAGAACCTGACAATATATATATAAAATCTGTTGCTGCCTCCCAGTGAAAAGAATGGGAGAGTTTGGAGGCCTCACAATCTGCAAAAACTGGGTGTCACAATCTGCAAAAACTGGGTGATATACCCTTAAGGTGCCCATACACAATCCAGACATGTAAGGGTATGTTCACACGACGGAAAACTTTTCCACCATGTGAATTCTCCATGCAGCTAGCCGCAACAGGATGCCGATGCAGAGCATTGGCATCCCACTCCTGATTAGGTCCAAATGAATGGGCCTAATTGTGAGTGCGTCTCGCGCCGCAGCTGTCTCAGCCGTGGAATCTGCAGGGAGAAAGGACATTAGCTTCTTGGCATATGAAGGCATAGTAAATCTGGATCTTTGTGTGTTAAAGGGGTTCCCCCATCTAAGCCGGTCAGCAAGGCTGCATGCAGTGTCTGCTTCTCACTTCCTGTATTTTTCTCCCGCCCCTCCCTCCTGCTAAATGGGACACATAACACTTCTGCAGATCAGATAATCTGCAGATTCTTGTATAGAACAAACAAAGTGTTATCTGTGTGTTTACATTGAGAGACTGGATTAATCAGATAACTGCAATTATCTGAACGGATTGCTGGCAAGAGCAGTGAGTGAGTGACGTCACTTGTCCTATAAGTCTGTGGTTATAGCAACGCTGTGTAAACAATGGGGGGAATAAATTCACATACCAGGCAAACAAAGCAGAATTTCTAAAGCAATATATTTAGGAAAAGACTTCAATTTACATAAGCTACTAGTATAGATAGGATCCTTGAGATGAGACAACCCCTTTAAAGAGGACCTTTCACCACTTTTGGGCACATGCAGTGTTATACACTGCCAGAAAGCCGACAGTGCAATGAATTCAGCGCACTGTCGGCTTTCCCAATCTGTACCCGGTGTAAAGAGCTTACAGTGCCGGTACCGTAGTGCTCTATGGTCAGAAGGGCGTTTCTGACAGTCAGTCAGAGACGTCCTTCTGCCTCGCGGCGCCTATCGCGCTGTGCTGTGGAGCGGGGAGGAACGCTCACACAGCTCGTCCATAGACGAGTATTATCAGGAGCGGGAGGGGGCGTTCCTCCCTGCTCCACAGCACAGCGCGATAGGCGCCGCGAGGCAGAAGGACGTCTCTGACTGAGTGTCAGAAACGCCCTTCTGACCATAGAGCACTACGGTACCGGCACCGTAAGCTCTTTACACCGGGCACAGATTGGGAAAGCCGACAGTGTGCTGAATTCAGCGCACTGTTGGCTTTCTGCATGTGCCCAAAAGTGGTGAAAGGTCCTCTTTAAATTGTTACTGTTATTTCACCTAACTTGTTCTCATGTGTTGGCCAATGTGAACACCATCAAGTTTACAGGTTACCTTTAAATAAGATGACCTTTTTGTACTGAAAAATTTCTATATCATTTTCCCTCTGACTTTCTATCCACTGCCTGTTGTGATGTGAAGTCTGTCACTAGAAGCAGAGACACCAACAAGGAATACAAGAACTGGGGAAGGGGAGGGGGGAGCGATGGCTTTGGTTTAATAGTCACAAGCACTACTAATCTTCTATGTGAATCCTCCCTCTTCAGACTGCACAGTATTGCCTCTGATATCGACACTTTCCTGTCCTTTATCCACAGCCAGCTATAGCATGCCAGCTCCATCCGCAGTCATTACTACTGTTCAGTGTATCCTAGACATTTCTATTGTGTAGTATAGCATGACATTTAGGGATAAGGTAAACTAAGCACAGCTAGGCTATATTGTCTCACAATCCTCACTGATGACAAGGGACAGGAAGTCTAGCACCTCCACTGACAGCAAATGCCTCACACTGAATAAAGAGGACAGCTAGAAGTAGAACAACAAGATTAGGACACTGTGTGTGTGTGTGGGGGGGAGAGAGGTAAGCGCAAATAGATGACTAGGAATGCAATAAGTAGTTTATATTGCTTTAGGGCACCATTCAGACCATCCTAAATGAAAAAAAAAAAAAAAAACAGATTCACTTCTGTCGAAGTAAACAGAATGCGTCTGCTTTTTTGCATCCAAAAAGACGAATAGAGCCTTAAACTTGTTGATCTCATAAAGCATTTTACTTACACGTGGTTGCACTTCCTTAAGCATAGCACTTGCGTCTTCATCATAATCCAATTTGCAAGCCATTGCCAAGTCATGTGCAGATTCTTCCCAGTGACCCAGAAGCCTACAGAATGATGCAAAGTTGCACTAAATCCATTTTATTCAGTGATACAATTTAGTAATATCACTGCAGTTCTTACTGACCAACCAATTACAGCAAAAAGAGAAGGTTTTGTTCAGCAGCCCCTAATGTAATGGCTTTAGTTTACATTCTAGAATTACAAAACTCAGCAACCTATGGTTTCTCTAGAACATAGTACCCCCTTTTCAATGTCACATGATATGTACTAAATGCAAGAAACTATTACCTGTGTGCTTTTCCTCTCCACTTGTATGGCTGAGCTGAATCTGGGTTGATGGCAATAGCTTTATCACAGTCACGGATTGCGGCATTTGGCTTTTGTAGTTTTACATAAACACTGTAAGAAAAAAACAAAACAAAACATATGATACCTATCTATATACATCTATGTACACAAACCACACTAAATACATTATATATATATATATATATATATATATATATATATATATATATATATATATATATATTTTTTTACTTATTTATTACACACACAGCAGATATCCTCCACTTATCAGACAGGATTACATTTCAAAGGAGGAGGCTGACAAGATATATAAATATCTGCAGCTACTAAACCATCTGCTTGCACTGTGGGTCAGGGAGCTCTTTTAGGCTAAGGCCCCACTAGGCATCCCGCAGCAAGACAAACGCTGTGGGAAAAAACGCAGTGGCAAGGCAACGCGGTTCTTCCAGCAGCACTTTAGACAGAAAGTTCACAGAGGTTTCCTATTACAATTATACCTATGGGAAAACTGATGGTGTTTCTGTAGATAAAATTGACATGCTGCAATTTCCAAAACTGCGCTATTTTCGAAATCGCAGTGTGTCCACAACACAGTTTTTACCACAAGGTGGGCATGGAATTCATTAGAATCCCATCCACTTTGCCCTGACTGTAAAAAGCAGCGATTTTTCCCATGGCGGAACTTGGGGCCCTGGCCTTGCACAACTATTTTTCAGGCTGCTGCTGACTCAGCTTCCTGTTTGCACACACACATAGGAAATAATAAAAGAAACGAGCGCTGCTGGGAACTTCCTGTGCTGGCTGGAGGCTCATTAGCATATGAATAAAAACGGTCTTATTCAGAAACCACTGAGGCAATTTACATACTAAAGGTAGGTGTAGAATCGCATTTCTAAAGCCTATGCAAGTATGTGATTAGTTAAATATGACTTTTCTCAATGATAGTCCCTTTAAATATAACTGCCGTGCACCTGCATGACTGCTCTTCCACTGATATGGGTGCAAGGCAACCTGTTTTTGTGATCTAAGGAGGTCCGAGTGACTGTATGCCAACTGCAAGCTTTCTCCTATTCTGTGAATAGAGTGTGTAACTATGTATAAATTGGCACTTGCACTATACAGTGTACACTGGATGCACATTGATGCAACAAGGCTGAGCTTGCTCCAACAGCCAACACTTTCACCCTATAAGATGAACCTGACTATATGACATATCTGGATAAAACTTCTTCAGTGGTGGGTTAATGTCTCTATCATTGATATACTAAGGTAGTGGCTTCTTTGGAGTTTTAGGGTAGCAGAAGAGGAGTTGACAATTGATTGCACAGTTTTTAGTGCAAATGCATTTTTGTGGTCTATAAGGGTTAATATAGTATTTACTGGTGTGTAAAGAGTTATTGTTTGAAATGACAGAACTAGCTATAAACAGCCCTCTCAAACCGATCAGGGAAAGTCTGGTGCTTTTTCGTGATAAAATACACACAAACAACCCCCCCCCTCCTCCCACACATGCACACCATGCACACAAAATGCAAAGAATATAAGCATACATAAAATAAACACATCTTTCTTCTCTCACCTTGCTCTTTTTGCATACAAAATAGCAATCCGTGGACTAAGCTTAATAGCGTCTGTGAATAAATCAATGGCCTGCTGAAGTTCACCTGGAGACCAAAATCAAATAAAAAATGAAAAGTCAAATTTTATTTCCAAAACAAACCTAGATCAAGTGAGCCATTGTGTTCTGAGGAGGGCCCCAAAGATGTCTAAGGGAGCGTTCACACTACCGTCGGTGTCCGACATGTAGTGTCCGCTCCTAGTGTCCGCTCAAAATCTGTCACGGACACTAGGAGCGGACACTAGATGTGTCCGTGACACCTGTCATTCACTTGGGTGAATGACAGTCATGCAGGGTTCCTCTGTCCGCTTGAGAAGTCGGACATCTTCTCTTGCGGACAGGGAAGGACGGGCACGGAGTGCAAAAGAACGCACCCGATGCCCATTCAAGTGAATGACAGGTGTCACGGACACATCTAGTGTCCGCTCCTAGTGTCCGTGACAGATTTTGAGCGGACACTAGGAGCGGACACTACATGTCGGACACCGACGGTAGTGTGAACGCTCCCTAACTTCATATTACCGCACTACCATGGGTTAAATAAGTACACAAGAATTAGGTGACCAGACGTTAACTAAACTTTCGGACAACTTCTGATTTCCTAGCACTATTTGTGTCATTAATACATTTTGTAATTCACTTTGCCTTAAGGCAATCCGGTCCGACGAAGGCTCCATAGTGAGCCGAAAAACGTTTCACACCGTATGTGGATTGCTTATTTCAAAATATCACCTTCAAGAAATAACGAATTTCACAAGAATACAGGAGTGCCTGAAATGCTTTCCTATCTGGGCTCAGTGGGATACCTACTGTATATTGGTAAATTTATGTTCGTTAACCCCCCCCCTTGTTTCTTCCTCTTGTGCCTGCCTTTAGTCTGGAAGCCTTATTGCTGTTCTCTTGTTATCTATTGATTGCTATATGCACTTGGAAGGAAAATGAGAAGATGTTTTATACAATAAATCCTAATTTTTGTTAATGCTGAAAGGTCTTCAATAAATACTACAGTTAAAAAAAAATTGTTCAGTAATGGTTTGCTGAACACGGCAAAGTTCAAAGTGCACCTGGCCTCCATATTCCCTAAATTGACCATCTATATTACATGCTGAAAAAACCCATATGCAATCTACAGAGGCCCCACTTTCCAAAACACAGGGTTGTGAAGTGTACGTAACCTTTCATCAAACCTTTCATATAGCAACAGTACAGTGTCTGCTGTCTTCTAGATATAGTGATGCACCTTTAGTACAGTTTGCGTCACAAAAAAATATAAAAATTTACCATCTCCCAGTGCTTTAATCGCCTCCACCTTCTTTTCATTTGCCTCATTCATCATTTCTTCTGTAACCTTAAGACAAAAAAATTAAAAAAACAACTAAATATATAAACATACACCAGCCGTGATCGACTTTTACACTTCCTATACTTGCTAAAAATACAATTAATAATATTGTCACCTCCAAGTCGTCGTTTCCCATTTCCTGAGGGGCTTCATTATCTGGAGGAATTACTCCTTCATTATCAATTTCTAGAACAGAAATCATTATAAAATCAATGAAAAATTAATTATCATTACCAACACCATCATTTTCACATCATATAGAACTGTTTAAAAATTTTGTATATAGTTTATTTACGTAGTCATTGGGCCCATAATGGCATTTGCGTATGGTCTGTGATTTTCACAGACCCATGGAATTTAATGGAGCTCAGTGGACCGCAAAATGCACCAAAATAGAGAAATTTTTGGCTTTTTCCCCCCATTAGCCCCATAAAAAAAACAACTAAAAAAACTAAAAAAAAAAACACAACCCACAAAGAACAAAGACCTCGATGTGCCCATTAAAAGAAATGGATTCATGTGCAGTTTGTGATCATGGACCTTATATGACCACAAAAATCATGACATATGAACAAAACCTCAAAGTGATAATACTCAAAGTATTATTAGTTCTACACTTGTATTTCCATGAAATGACAGAATTGACGAATTTATTTAAATATCAATGTTCCTATTGAAAGAATAAAACTCATGCTGAAAATCATGAACTGATAGCAAAAGTATTTTGTAAAACATCTATTAATTTTTCACAAACTTTTGTTGTTTAAAAAAACTACACACACACACACACACACACACACACACACACACACACACACACACACACACACACAGCGGCTTTAAACCTTTCACAGCCAGAAGTTTCTGGACATTTTGCATTTCTCACAGCCAGAATAATTTTCATACTTTTGATATGTACAAATGAAAAATTTAAATACATGAAGCATGTTAACACCGCACATATCCATGTATTTTCTGAAAAGCGTGTGCTACCAACACGTCCTAACAGCTAAATATGAAAGGCCAAGATGGAGGGCAATTTGTGGAAAGGACCGTTCTGCTACTGTCAGAAGATGCATCCCTTTTCAGAGACTTTCAAGTGGGTAAAATGTGGGTAAAAAAAGTGGGTTTGTCTAGCAGTCAGTGATCTCTCACCAAAAGGTACAGTGAAGGAAAGAATTATTTGATCCCTTGCTGATTTTGTACGTTTTCCCACTGACAAAGACATGAACAGTCTATAATTTTAAGGGTAGGATAATTTTAACAGTGAGAGATAGAATATCAAAAATAAAATCCAGAAAATCACATTGTATACATTTTATAAATGTATTTGCATTTTGCATGGAGAAATAAGTATTTGATCCTTCTGGCAAACGAGACTTAATACTTGGTGTCAAAACCCTTGGTGGCGTGCACAGCAGTCAGACGGTTTTGTAGTTGATGATGAGGTTTGCGCACATCAGGGGGAATTTTGGTCCCCTCCTCTTTGCAGATCATCTCTAAATCATTAAAGGGATTCTACCACTAAAGCAACATTTTTTTCTAATTACCACGTCGGAATAGCCTTAAGAAAGGCTATTCGTCTCTTACCTTTAGACGTGGTCTCCGTGGCGATGTTCTTTAGAAATACCGGTTTTAACCGGTATGCAAATGAGTTCTCCGCAGCAATGAGGGCGGGCCCCAGCGCTCAAATGGCGATGGGGGCGTCCGCACTGCTGCCCAAGAGCTCATTCCAGCGCCACCTCCATCTTCAGCTGCAACCCCGCCTCTTCTGTCTTCCGTCTTGGTCCAACTTCCGACGCCTGCGCAGTACGCTCCTGTACTGAACTACAAGAGCAAGAGCGGCCTCCCAAAAATGGTTAAATCCGGTATTTCTAAGGAACGGCGCCACGGATACCACATCTAAAGGTAAGAGAAGAATAGCCCTTCTTAAGGCTATTCCAACGTGGTAATTAGAAAAAAATGTTGTTTTAGTGGTAGAATCCCTTTAAGACTTTGAGTTTGCAGCTTGGCAATTTGCTCAAAAAGTTTTCTACGGGATTAAGGTCTGGAGACTGTCCAGGCCACTCCATGACCTTAATGTGCTTCTTTTTGAGCCTCTCCTTTGTTGCCTTGGCTGTATGTTTTGGGTCATTGCCCTGCTGGAAGACCCAACCATGACCCATTTTCATGTCCCAGTGGAAGGAAGGAGGACTTTACGGTACGTGGCTCCATCCATTCTCACACCCAAAACATAATGTTTCCACTCCATGCTTGACAGTGGGGACGGTGTTCTTTGGGTCATAGGAAACATTTCCCTTCCTCCAAACACGGCGAGTTGAGTTAATACCAAAGAGCTCAATTTTTGTCTCATCTGACCATAGCATCTTCTGCCAATCACTATCAGAATCATCCAGTTGTTCATTGGCAAATCCAGATGGGCCTGCACAAGTGCGTTCTTGAGCAGGGAGATCTTACGTGCACTGCAGGATTTTAATCCATTATGGTGTGATGTGTTACCAATGGTTTTCTTGGTGACTGTGGTCCCAGCTGCCTTGAGATCATTTACAAGTTCCCATGTATAGTTTTAGGCTAATCTCTCACCTTCCTCATAATCAAGGATACCCCACAAGGTGAGATTTTGCATGGAGCCCCAGATCGATGTCGATTGACAGTCATTTTGTATTTCTTCCATTTTCTTACTATTGCACCAACAGTTGTCTCCTTCTCACCCAGCGTCTTACTTATTATTTTGTAGCCCATTCCAGCCTTGTGCAGGTCTATGATATTGTCCCTGACATCCTTATAAAGCTCTTTGGTCTTGCCCATGTGGTAGAGGTTAGAGTCTGACTGATTCCTTGAGTCTGTGGACTCTGTGGTCTTTTATACAGGTGACAATTTAAGACAGTTGCTTAAGAGCATCTAATTGGTCTACAGGATCTAGAACTCTTAATGGTTGGCAGGGGATCAAATACTTATTTCTCTATGCAAAATGCAAATACATTTTTACAATGTGATTTTCTGATTTTATTTTTGATATTCTATATCTCACTGTTAAAATTATCCTACCCTTAAAATTATAGACTGTTCATGTCTTTGTCAGTGGGCAAACTAACAAAATCAGCAAGGGATCAAATAATTATTTCCTTCACTGTATGTGCACCTAAGTATGTACAGACATAGAGTTGATCTGAACTTCTGCAATTCATCATCTCCTGCAGTGCCATACCTTATCATAGAATACAACAAAATTCAATAAAAACTCATTGGAAATTTTTTTTTTTTTCTAAAAGACTTATTACATTCAGTTGTTTTCTGTGATAAGATATCGCACTTTAGCAGGTTAAAGAGGACCTTTCACCATATCTGGGCACAGGCAGTGTTATATACTGCCAGAAAGCTCACAGTGCGCTGAATTCAGCGCACTGTCGGCTTTCCCGATCCGTGCCCGGTGTAAAGCGCTATCGGTCCCGATACCGTAGCGCTTTACAGTCAGAAGGGCGTTTCTGACCATTAGCCAGAGACGTCCTTCTGCCTCGCGGCGCCAATCGCGCTGTGCTGTGGAGCCGGGAGGAACGCCCCCTCCCTCTCCTGATAATGCTAGTCTACGGACAAGCTGTGTGAGCAGAGGGAGGGGGGAGTTCCTCCCGGCTCCACAGCACAGCGCGATTGGCGCCGCGAGGCAGAAGGACGTTCCTGGCTAATGGTCAGAAACGGCCTTCTGACCATAGAAGAGCTACGGTACCGGGCCGAAAGCTCTTCACACCGGGCACAGATCGGGAAAGCCGACAGTGCGCTAAATTCAGCGCACTGTCAGCTTTCTGGCAGTATACAGTCCTATGAAAAAGTTTGGGCACCCCTATTAATCTTAATCATTTTTAGTTCTAAATATTTTGGTATTTGCAACAGCCATTTCAGTTTGATATATCTAATAACTGATGGACACAGTAATATTTCAGGATTGAAATGAGGTTTATTGTACTAACAGAAAATGTGCAATATGCATTAAACCAAAATTTGACCGGTGCAAAAGTATGGGCACCTCAACAGAAAAGTGACATTAATATTTAGTAGATCCTCCGTTTGCAAAGATAACAGCCTCTAGTCGCTTCCTGTAGCTTTTAATCAGTTCCTGGATCCTGGATAAAGGTATTTTGGACAAACAATTCAAGTTCAGTTAAGTTAGATGGTCGCCGAGCATGGACAGCCCGCTTCAAATCATCCCACAGATGTTCAATGATATTCAGGTCTGGGGACTGGGATGGCCATTCCAGAACATTGTAATTGTTCCTCTGCATGAATGCCTGAGGATTTGGAGCGGTGTTTTGGATCATTGTCTTGCTGAAATATCCATCCCCGGCGTAACTTCAACTTCGTCACTGATTCTTGAACATTATTCTCAAGAATCTGCTGATACTGAGTGGAATCCATGCGACTCTCAACTTTAACAAGATTCCCGATGCCGGCATTGGCCACACAGCCCCAAAGCATGATGGAACCTCCACCAAATTTTCCAGTGGGTAGCATGTGTTTTTCTTGGAATGCTGTTTCTTTTTGGACGCCATGCATAACGCCTTTTTTTTATAACCAAACAACTCAATTTTTGTTTCCAAAATGAAGCTGCCTTGTCCAAATGTGCTTTTTCATACCTCAGGCAACTCTATTTGTGGCGTACGTGCAGAAACGGCTTCTTTCTCATCACTCTCCCATACAGCTTCTATTTGTGCAAAGTGCGCTGTATAGCTGACCGATGCACAGTGACACCATCTGCAGCAAGATGATGCTGCAGCTCTTTGGAGGTGGTCTGTGGATTGTCCTTGACTGTTCTCACCATTCTTCTTCTCTGCCTTTCTGATATTTTTCTTGGCCTGCCACTTCTGGGCTTAACAAGAACTGTCCCTGTGGTCTTCCATTTCCTTACTATGTTCCTCACAGTGGAAACTGACAGGTTAAATCTCTGAGACAACTTTTTGTATCCTTCCCCTGAACAACTATGTTGAACAATCTTTGTTTTCAGATCATTTGAGAGTTGTTTTGAGTAGCCCATGATGCCACTCTTCAGATGAGATTCAAATAGGAGATCAACTTGCAATTGGCCACCTTAAATACCTTTTCTTATGATTGGATACATCTGGCTATGAAGTTCAAAGCTCACTGAGGTTACAAAACCAATTTTGTGCTTCAGTAAGTCAGTAAAAAGTAGTTAGGGGAATTCAAATCAATAAAATGATAAGGGTGCCCATACTTTTGCACCGGTCAAATTTTGGTTTAATGCATATTGCACATTTTCTGTTAGTACAATAAACCTCATTTCAATCCTGAAATATTACTGTGTCCATCAGTTATTAGATATATCAAACTGAAATGGCTGTTGCAAACACCAAAATATTTAGAACAAAAAATGATTAAGATTAATAGGGGTGCCCAAACTTTTTCATAGGACTGTATAGAACTGCATGTGCCCGGATATGGTGAAAGGTCCTCTTTAAGTGCAGAAGTTCGGTTAACTCTGGTACATCCATCTATCTATCTATTGTGAGAAGGTGACAAGCAGAGTGCCGGTATATCTCCCCCAGATTTCTGACGTGTGTAGTCTAGTGCGAATCTTGAATAACCTTCAGCCCAGGTGTGGGTCATAGGCTGGTTACTAGGCCATAAAAGGCTGCGGAGTCTGCACTTCAGGGCAGATCTTGGGAGGAGAGGAAATGGCTGGGTCTATCCCTGACACTGAGAGCCTTGTGTTACGGTACAGTATTGCTTTGGTTGATTTGTGTGGCTGGTAGTAAGCCACACATACAGTTAGTATTTTCTATTTAGTTAGCACTCAGACGAGCAGGTTTTGTTTTGCATTTTTGCCTGAAGTTAAGGCTGTATTTTACTTTGCTTATCCTGTGGCTGATGTAAAGGTTTAGTTATTTATTTATTTATTTTTTTTAGTCTGGAGCACTGCATGGTTTCAAAATACTACAGGGTTGGCTCAGTTTTGGAAGGAAAAAAAAAAAAAAAAAAGCATTCACCTTCACGGCAGAATACAATTTTTGCCATGTTTTCAGACGGACACAAATTTTGGTTCTCACGAAGTTTGCAACATCAGTGTTTTTAGATCTTTTCGTCAGATGTTTCTATGATATTCTGAAGTATAGTTAAAGGGGCTCTATCATTGGGAAAAGTCATTTTTAACTAATCACATACTTACATGGCCTTTAGAAAGGCTATTCCACACCTACCTTTAATATGTAGATTGCCTCAGTGGTTTCTGAATAAGTCAGTTTTTATTCATATGCTAATTAGACTAGATCTAGACTGCACCCTCTTTGCTATTGTTTCCTATGCATGTATACAGCACAGGACGCTGCTCCTGATGACTCAGCTTCCTGTTTGCACACACACACAGGAGATAATAGCATAGACGAGTGCTGCTGGGAACTACCTGTGCTGGCTGGAAGCTAATTAGCATATGATAAAAAACAAACTTATTCAGAAACCACTGAGGCAATTTACATACTAAAGGTAGGTGTGGGATAGCATTTTTAAAGGCTATGCAGGTATGTGATTAGTTAAAAATGACTTTTCCCAATAATAGAGCCCCTTTAAATATTTTATAAGTTTTTGAACTATTAAACAATTTATGCAAATACTTTGGGACAGATATACTAGAAGAGTCTAGGGTTAGTGTTTGATACATCTGTCTTATTGTTAGACCTCCTCCTTCCTAATCCAATTGCTGCTGTGCCAGACTAATATGTTTACTTCCTCACAGGCCACACATACTCACACAGTATGAAACCAGAAGTTTTACATACACTATATAAAGACACATATGCATGTTTTTCTCACTATGACATGAAATCTGAATAAATCTTTTCCATTTTAGGAAAATTAGGATTATCAAAATAATTTACATTTGCCATATGCTAGACTAATCAGTGAGAGAGAGAATTTTTTAAAGTAATTATTACTTTTTACAAAGTCAAAAGTTTACATACACCAAGATTACTATGCCTTTAATCAATTTGGATATCAATAAGATAATGTCATATCTTTGGAGTTAAAGGGATTCTATTATTCAAAACCCTTTTTTAACTAATACCATTTAGGAACAGCCTTAAGAAAGGTTATTCCTCCCCTACCTTTAGAATTCCTCTTTGCTCTGCTATGCCATAGACATCCCATTTTTTTCTCGGTATGCTAAAGAGTCTCCAGACAGCACAGGGGGTGTTACCCCACGCTCAAACAGCACTGGGAACGTCCCCTGTGCTGCTTGAAAACTCTCCAGCGCCGCCTTCATTTCTACAGCCGCATCCTATGTGTTGTCTTCTTCCGATGATCCTGTCTTCAGGATGCAAGTCTGGCACATGCACAGTCGACATTGCTATTGGTCTTTGGGCAGAGCCGAATGCAAAAGTCTCTTCGGCCATTTTACTGTGGCCACTTACAGGAACAGTAAAATGGCAGAACAAACTATATTAAGTTTGACTTCTGTGGTGGGTAAGAGATTTAAGGGCTTTCTAAGAGATGCTATCCTGGAGTATCTCAATGTAAATAATCTTATAACACCCAATCAGCATGGGCTTATGAGGAATCGGTCCTGTCAGACTAATCTGATTAGCTTCTATGAGGAGGTCAGTTCAAGACTGGACATGGGTAATGCAGTGGACGTGGTGTATTCTGGACGGTTCAAAGGCTTTTGATTCAGGACAACATACAAGGTTGGTATGCAAAAAGAGAATGTTGGGACTGGGGGAAAACATATGCATTTGGGTTTGCAACTGGCTCACTGATAGGAAACAGAGGGCACTTGTTAGTGGTAAATATTCAGACTGAAAGGCCATTCTGCCAGGAAGAAGCCATTACTCCCAAAAAAAAAAAAAAAAAAAAAGCCAGATACATGTTTGCAAATGCACACAGGGACAACGAACTTAGTTTTTAGAGACATGTCCTGTAACCTAACAAAACTAAAATTGAGCTGTTTGGCTATAACAACCATCGTTACGTTTGGAGGAGGAAGCTTGGGTGCAAATGGGTCTTCCAAATGGACAATGACCCGAAGCATACTGTCAAACTGGTTACAAAGTGGCTTAAGTGTAACAAAGTCAGTGTTTCAGAGTGGCCATCACAAAGCCCTGATCTCAATCCCACTGAAAATGTATAAGCAAAACTGAAAAAGCAGGTTCGAGCAAGGTGGCCTACAAACATGGCTCAGTTACACCAGTTCTGTCAGGAGGACGGGCCCAAATTTTGTGAGAAGCATGCGGAAAGATATCCAAAACATTTGTCCCAAGTCAATCAGTTTATAAACTTTTGACCTTGCAGAAAGTAATAAAAATGCCTTTAACCCCCCCCCCCCTGCATAAATAAATAACGCTCTCATTATACAGTACTTGCATTTGGCGAATATAAATAATTTTGGTAATCCTAACTGACCTAAAATGGGAAAGATTTATTCAGATTTCATTCATGTCAGATAGTGAGAAAAACATGCATATGGGTCTTCTTATATAGTGTATATAAACTTCTGGTTTGAACTAGTATCTAGCGGTAAAAAATATATTTAAAAGTTCAACAAAACCACAAAATCTTAACATTAAAAAGTTTTATTATGGATATTTCATTACAATTAGTATTTTGTCTTGTCACCCTTACATTCTATCACCAACTGCAGTTATTTAGGCATGGATTCAGCAAGTCTGGCGAGGTATAAGGAGTCTATGGTTACCCAGAATGTCTTCAGATAATTGATGTTGCTGGATCGGTCTCTTCTACCTTGTTTTTCATTACATTCCAGGCATTTTCTATGGGGGTTAAGGTCATGGGAATTACCTGGCCACTCTAAAATGTTAATGTTATTGGAAACTTTGTACTGGCCTCGGCTTTGTGGGCAGGGGCTCCATTATGCATAAAGTAATCACACTGATGAGTGACCCAAAAATTAAGTACGTTCTACCAAAAAATGTATATAATTGCTTGGTTTCATACTTACATTCTTAGGCCTCGTTCATACGGCGGAAAGTGAAGATCTTCACTTTCCGCTGCCTTTTTATCGGTATTCTGACACAGCATCCCACTACTAATTAGGTCCGGATGAATGGGCCTAATCAGGAGGGAGTCTAGAGCAACAGCTGACTCCGCCATGGAATCCTCATGAATATGGGTGATGTCACTTTTTTTTTCCCTGCTAGCTGAAGAAAAAAAAAATAAATAAATAAATAAATCGCTAGCGGGAAAAACAAACAAACAAACAAAAAAAAACATTCAGAGTGACTCCCATTGAAATGAACAGGAATTGGTTTTTGCAAAAAGAAAAAACAAAACAAAAAACAACTCAGTTTGAATTTACCCTTAGTGTGAGGAAGTATAATCTTGCGCTGCCCATTTTTCCACTGAATGCACCCTTCACCATCACACTGTCAGGGTGTTAATCAGTCTTAACGGAATATTCCAGGTCATACCGTAATTCCGTACTCGTGCAATGCACAATCTTTGAGCTTCCCCTGACCAACCTGAAAGTGCTCTCATCAATAAACACCTTCTTCCACTTTTCAGATGTCGAATTGTGATATTTCTTACATTGCTGCAGTGAGACGAGGCTTCTTTGCAACATGGTAGATCCAGGTCCTTCTGTAGGCAGTGAAGAAATGTCCTAGTTGCGACGTTCTGGCAGAGCATATAGTACTATAATAGTATTTACTATAGCATATAGTACTGTATAGTATTTTACACATCTACTGTGTACACTGCTACAGTAGCACAGCGTGCAACTGTAGATGGAACTGAGTGACATGTCAGGTCACATGATCCTCCACTCTCTGAAATCGATACATGCAGGTCACAGACAAAAGGGGTGCAGAGATAAAAGCACAGAAGCTAGGGGGGGGGGGGGGACTTTACCCCCCTCCCCTCCAAAAAGATATCTCTCTCTCTCCTTATTTGGCTTCCAAATAGTATAAACCCCACTTTTCTTGGCCCTACACACGATACATGATTCCTTTTATGGTTCCCACAGTATATGAGCCCCCCCCCCCCCTTTTTTTTTTTACCCCCAAACACCATATGATTCCCCCTTTTTATGGCCACGCACAGTATGTGACCCCATTTTTCTCTCCACCCCCCCCCACTATATATTAGGCCACAACCTATTGTATTATTACAATAGATAGTGGCCGATAGTTTCTACTCACCTGTCCATGCTTCTGTCCAGGAGGTCCTCCACTGCCACCTCCAGAGCAGACTGTAGCTGCATCAGAACCAGACTGTGCATGGAGGAGAGCTAGGGATAGGGGAGTATTTTTTTTTCACCTCCCCCAAACTAATAATACTAAAAAAAAATTATATTATATTATATATATATATATATATATATATATATATATATATATATATATATATATATATATTTTTTATATCCTGGACAACCCAGGATAATGCTTCAGAATACTATGTTATTAAAGGGGTTGTCCAGGATAAACTAAAAATTAACCCCTAAACTAAAACCCCTCCCCCCACCTAACTTGTACCGTATTTTCCGGACTATAAGGCGCACATAAAAACCTACGATTTCCTCAGAAATCGTAAGTGCGGCTTATAGTCCGGTGAGCCTTATATATGGATGGAAGCGGCGGCAAAGTCTGCGTGCCGCTTCCATACATACATAAAAGGCACCGTAAGGGTGCATTCACACTACGGAACGCCGGCGTGTATCACAGTCCATTCATTTCTATGGGGAGCGCTCGCATGCCGGCTCCCATAGAAATGAATGGGAAGTGTCCGGCAGCCCTGCTGTCACGCCGGCCTGAAACAGAACGTGAGACTTACCGAGCGGTGCAGGGCGGGCGGGCGGGCATTCAGGCCTCCTCTTCCTCCGATGTCCTGACCACTTCCTCCGGCGCTCGCGAACTAATGGCCTGGGCGCATGCGCAATATCATAATGCTTCTACTACTGCGCATGCGCCCAGGCCATTATCAGCGAGCGGCGGAGGAGGAGGGCGGAACATCGGAGGAAGAGGAGGCCTGAATGCCCGCCCACCCTGCACCGCTCGGTAAGTTTCACATTCTGTTTCAGGCTTTTATTTTAAAACAGGGGGGGTAGTTTAATCTAACTTTTACGGTTGGGCTCTATCAGCATGATTTTGCTGATAGAGCCCCTCCTTGCCTGCCGAGCGCTTCCAATAGAAGCGGCTGGCACGCGGGGGGTTAAGCGGCCGCTGGCAAAGTCTGCCTGCCGCCGCTTTCAATAACATATAATGCGCACCGGACTGCGGCTTATAGTCCGGTGCGCCTTATATATGAACCGAGACGGACTATAAGGCGCTCATGGGCAATGCGGCTTATAGTCCAGTGCGCCTTATAGTCCGTAAAATACGGTAATTTATTTCTATTAAAATGAATAAAAATCTACCACTACTAGTGGGTGAGAGGGGCTGGTAATGGGCGAGATCGCTAGGGGCTGAGTGAGAGGGAGTTAGTGTAGCATCTACACAGGAAGCTGCACAGCACGAAGTAAACAGCACAAACAAACGCAGAGAATGCTAACAGCAACCAGAGATACACAGAAATCACTCCAAACACTGTTAAAGGTATATAGGTGTACTTGTTAACCCATTACTAGCACTAACACTCATTTAAAAAAAAAAAAAAAAAAATCCCATTCCCTGCCGAGGACGGCAGCTCTACGTCCTCCCAGGGTGGCACTTCAGTAGCGGAGGACGTAGCTAATACGTCCTCCATACTAATGCGGATATCTCTGGACTGCCTGAACATATCTTGATGCTTCATGATAGAATGTATAGTTTTGGAGCGATTCACTGTTGAAAACGCTATTTGGCATGGAGATCCACCTGCAGATCTCAATTCCCGACTGCATTTCAACAGTGAATCGCTCCAAAACTAAGTTCAAGATATGTTAATGCAGTCCAGAGATAAAGAGCTTTAAATTGTCCCCCCCTCCTGTCTCTAAAAAACATTAGTGAACTGTACCAGAAGGGGAGGGGGAATTAGCAGCCCTGCAGCCTGCACAGTGATAATGAATGATCATCATGATCTGTGCTAACCTGTATGTGACACCAGGAGGGGGGTGGCAGGGACTCTTCTGTCCCCATTAACCTTTCTCCTGCCAATCAAAGCACACACTATACTTTCACCCTCTGATTGTCACATACAGGTATAATTTGACTGAGACTGTCTTCCTAATTACATCATGGAAGATAGACTTGCACATTCTCAGTGAGCGCCCTCTATTGGTGTACATACTTGAGGCACTGGCATCCTAATTACATCATGGAAGTCAGATTTGCATATTCTTCCCATACAGGTATAATGTAATTTCCCCGAGCTTTACTACTGGGGTATTCTTATGTTATACCCTCTAAACATAACCAGAAAGTTTATTGGTGCTGTGACCCAAATGTTTACCATTGTCCAGGTTGAAGCGCAAAAAAAAAAAAAAAAAAAAAAAAAGTCGTACCAAACACTTACACAACATATACACAAAGTTGTGAATAACTCAATCCCTGTCCTATCTACAACTGAGCTTTCTAGAGTAAAATACACCTCTAGCGATACCCGTTACACGCTAAAATAATAGTAATAATGATTATCACTAAAGATGAATGTATAGCTTGCTAAAATTTTTATAGGCGGATGGAAAATAATATTTTTATGTAAAGTTCTATTTAATTTGCATGCACATAATGGGATGGCGCATTTCTGCGATTTTGGCGTTTCTTTAACGCCCGCCTCTGTAAATATATACATGTGTGGTATGTATGAGCTCTTCACATCTTGCAGTTTTTTGGAAAGTACATTTTGTTTGCAGAAAGGGATTGCTTTAGTCGCACTTTAGTGGCAAATTTGAATTTTCGTGTAATTTTTGCTTGCAATCTCTGTTTGCTGCAAAGTTGCATGAAGGTAGTTGTATATATGAATTATTAATTTGTGTTTTTATATACGGTATGCTGTGTACTCTGAAAAAAGTTAGATTTTGGGATCACAGTCACAGTTTGCTAGGTGCAGTATAGATTTTAAACAGTGAATAAAGGCAAAATCCTGCTTGTCTTCTGTATTAGTGTTTTTGGAAGTCTGAGCTCTTGTTGTAGTTGATGTTTGCGGTACATATAGCATATATACACATTGCCTACACCTTAAGCTATTATTGTAAATGTGTTTTGTATATGAATCTAAGACTTCAACATGAGTTTTAGGTGCAAATATGTGTTTTAGTGCATTTTTTCAAAAAATTTATTGTGTTTGTCACAAAGTTGCACGAAGGTGGGTGTGGCTATCGATGACCCATTAAGACATTTGTAAACTTCAGGTTGTCTACTTTCAAAAAATATATAGGGTTTAGGGATTCACTTACTTTTCATGGTGTGTAATCCCTACATTTTATAGGATTATACTTTTTTAACATTTCCAGCTTCAAAGCATATTTTTGTTCCTTCTGGTTCTGGTGATTTTCTGAAGATGCATGCGGATGTAGGCCATAGTGATATGAATGAACTCTGCACACGTTGAAGACTTATTTTTAGGAGGTTTTGTGCATATAATTTTTTGTTTGGTTTCCGCTTTTAGCAACTAACATACATTTATTTGTATTTTTTCATAAAACATTCATTTTAAATCAAAATTGCATGAAGGTGCCTTTTTGTATACAGTACCAAGTGGCATTCTGACAATGCTGCAGGTGTTTACTTTAAGAAAATATATAGGTATGGGGGGGGGGGTTGGATGCTTTTGTAATGTTGCAATTTAGGTTTGATTTGTCGGTCTCAAAACTGTGAAAATTGCTCTGGCTACTGGAGGTGCAAAATTTCCCAGAGATCCTTGGCAGTGAAAAGGTTAAAGTTTTTAAGAAAGTTTCCATGGGAAATAAATAAGATATAGCTTACAGAATGCAATAATGAAAAATGATTAATTAACGAAATCGTGCTGAACATACACACCCCCACACGGAAAAAAAAACAAACTTAAAGCTTACCCAAGTCACTTTCCTCGCTCTCAGCTTCTTGAGGTGGGGCATGGTCTTCTTTCTCATCTTTTTGATCTTCCTGAAAAACGTAAATATATACAAGTCAGTGAAGTAAATGCAAAGGGTAGAAGAAACCCTCAGCTGCTGCGATCTTGTTCCCGGAACGCCCGGACACTGTGATCGTTACTGATCACAACATCCAGGAAGTTAATCCGATTCCAACGGCTGGACACAGACCCCGGCTGTTACTGCACTGAGCGTAACATAATAGTATGTCGCATACAAGAAAGGGTTAATCAAAGGCCCCAATATAAAACGGATAGAGAGACCATGTCTTTCAAAGCCTTGTTCTTTTACATTAGCTAGTTGTTAATAGCTTCTTTCTTTACAGATCTGATTTTGTCTGGTGTCTTCAGAAGGTCTACGCGAATGCATAAATACTGAAGTGTGACCATACTCTAAGGTTAATTTCACGTGGCAGAAGTGTTTTGGTCTGTATTTTGCATCAGTATTTGAAAACCAGACTCAGAAATTAAATCTACAAAGAAAAAGGATAATGGAAAAAAATGCATCTAATTTTTGGACCCATTCCTTGTTTTGACTTAAAGAGGGCCTTTCACCATTTTTCACACAGGCAGTTCTATATACTGCCGGAAAGCTGACAGTGCGCTGAGTTCAGCACACTGTCGGCTTTCCCGATCTGAGCCCGGTGTGAAGAGCTTACGGTCCCGGTACCGTAGCTCTTCTATGGTCAGAAGGGCGTTTCTGACAGTCAGTCAGAGACGTCCTTCACAGCACAGCCAATCGCGCTGTGTTGTGAGAGCCGGGAGGAACTCCCCCCTCCCCCTCCCTGATAATGCTCGTCTATGGACGAGCACTGTGAGCAGAGGGAGGGGGCGTTCCTCCCCGCTCCACAGCACAGCGCGATTGGCGCCGCGAGGCAGAAGGACGTTCCTGGCTAACAGTCAGAAACGCCCTTCTGACCATAGAAGAGCTACGGTACCGACACCGTAAGCTCTTCACACCGGGCACAGATCGGGAAAGCCGACAGTGTGCTGAACTCAGCGCACTGTCAGCTTTCCGGCAGTATATAGAACTGCCTGTGTGAAAAATGGTGAAAGGTCCTCTTTAACCACTTCAGTACCGGGCCAATTTGTGGTCCAGGACCAGACACATTTTAGGTTTATTATGTATGTGCGGTTTTGAGGTCTGTAAAATTTTTCTCGTATGTCTTAGTCAACTAATTTTTGCGTCTTTTTTCGGGGACACATAGGGCTTTATTTTTATGTTATTTATATTTTCAAATGTGTTTTAATTTTTTTTATATCCAGGAAAATATAAACAAAATAGGAGGGAAATTGTGTCTGGTTTTCAATTTATAATTTTTTTTTAATTTAATAACACAAAGTGTCACTGAAAAACTTTATAAAATAGTTTTTCCTTTCCGTTACGGTAATTTTTATTTTGCATGGTGTCGTCGGGGGCGGGGCTATAACCTTTAATAACGGCGTTTTATTAGCGTATTATTTATTATTTTATTTACATTTTTTTAAAAACTTTATTATATTTTTATTTTATTTTTTTTCCAGATTGTGTCCCCATAAAGTCATAAGAGACCTTTGGGGACATCTGATCACTTTTTTTTTTTTGTACTTGAGGCTGATTTCTCCTATAACTGGGGCTGCTACATTTAACCTCAGTTACAGGAGGAATACAGACTCCTGCACACTGTTGTTAGGATCACATATTCCATCTTGTATTCTGTCAGCCATTTTGTAACCTTTTTCTTATATAAGCTTCATAAGGATGTCTGTTTAGAGTCTAAGAGATCCCTTTAGGGGATACGGCGTGTGGAATGTTGATGGTTGGGTTATAACTCCTTATCTGTTTGTGCTAAGACTATTCATCTTTGAGGGTGGGTGTAGAAACCGGTTCAAATAACCTGTTGGTCGTTAGCCCCAAGGCCGGAGCGGACCAGCATGTGATCATTATCTCTCTTGCTGTGATATACATCTAGAACTAGTGTAAGATGTTGGCTTACACATAAATATCTTAGATTCTTCTTCATGTCATGAGAAAGGTCATCCCAGGTTGGAGTGTAATAATGAGATGCAGACCTTATCCAATAGTCATGTGCCACAGCTTATGTCATTAGAATAGTCCAACCTGCTTTTGTCTGTATAAATATTGACTCTGTAATAATAAATCAGAACTCTTTTGATACACTACCATCTTGTGTCTTAATCAGTTCTCCAGGCCTAAAAAGAAGATGGCTGTAGTCCATCTAGGCCTGTTAATTATTTAATTTGGAGCCCTGCAACATATTGAGGACCATTTGACGCCCCCAACACTGTATACACAGTATGCAGAGCTGATCTGAGTCCTGTAGGACCCAGCAGCTCTGGCAGGACACTGAGCCCGGCGGATCACGTGTCTGCCGGGTCAGAGGGCAGCTGATTTATGGCTGCGTCCATAGCCGTGTATACAGCGCTCATTGAGCGCACAACAATCGAGAAGGCAGGGGAGGTAATAAATCTGCCCTGTCTTCTCTCTAGGAGCTCCGGCTGAAGTTACAGCCGGCTCCTAGTGAAAGCAGCTACACGATCTCCGTGCAGTTGCTGTGTTCTGGTGGACGTACAGGTACGTCCTGGCAGAACTAGACAACCACTTACCGGACGTATATAGTCTATGGGCGGTCCGGAAGTGGTTAAAGTGGATCCATCATGTCCTCATGCAAATGCGGTATTATATACTGCTAGAAAGCTGACAAGGCTGTTCCAGTATGTGCACCGGGGCTGGAAATTTTGGTACCGATCTCTTTCCACTGTCAGAAGGGGGTTCCAGACAGTCTAGAGTCATCACTGGGCTGTGAGGAATGCCGCCACCCCACCCCCCCAGGACTCTAACATAAGACTTGTACCATCAAAGCTCTGTAACAGACCACCGGAAAATGGCGGCCTGGGCAGTGCAGACTGTGCTCAAACCGCCATTTTCCAGTGGTTTGTTATAGTGCTGTGTCCAATGCCTGCGAAAGGCAGAAGATACGGAGAAGAGGTAGAAGTAGAAAAAAACACAATGAGCTAAGGGGCGGTGGAAAGTTATGACGTGGAGGTTGCTCAAAGCACAGTAGGAACGCCCCTGATACTCTGTAATTAGCATAACAGAAGAAATGTTTTGGGGTTTTTTTTATCCGAAACGACGGGGAGAAGAAAAGAATGGAAGGTATGAGTAGAATAGACTTTTTAAAGGCTATTCCAATGGACCATTAAAAAGGTGTTTTTCTAACGATTAGACTCCCTTTAACTGTAAAATGCAGGCAAACACCCTTCTCCCTGGTTTCTGTCTACACATATATATATATATATATATATATATATATATATATATAAAAAAAAAAATAAATGGAAACTTTCTTCCATCATATTTCTTCACCTCCCCCCCCCCCAAAACAGAAACAGATATAGATGGGGGCAACAGACATAAGAAACTGTAGTGTGAACGTTCCCCATCCATTGCAAGGAGTCTAGGCCATGATGCAGCAAAACAACCCCAAACTGTGATATTACCTCCACCATACACTGCACTAGTAGTCAATTCCAAACAGGACTTTACATGACTTGGCACTAGACAAATAAAAGCATTTTACCAGTGATCTTTACCTGAGTTGGTTTTGTAGGAGATTCTTTGGGTTGTGGAGATGGGATAGATGCCCCCATGCTGCAGAAATACAAACAAACAGGTTTAAAAGCCTTTAATTTATAAATGAGAGCAAAGTATCATTTAAGGGCTTGTCCAGGTTCAGACAAGCATTGAGAAACCAATGTTATTGTTCGTATAATGAAAATTTATCTAGAAAGTTTTGTAGCTCTTTCTCCTTGCTACCATTCATTTTGTTTACTTCCAGTGGACAGAAATTTGTCTTTCAATATTGGTTTGAAACTGGACAACCCCCAATTATGGCACACATGGGACTCCAAGCAGGTCCTGCATATGAAGTTACGTAAGGCGTGATGTGATGATGAGAGCCCAGTTATGTATTTCCAGGCATATGTTTTTCTGTGGTGTATTATCATATGTTCATATTAACCCTTTTGGCTTCAGGAATGTGGTATTTCTGGTTCATAATCAAACCCCAGAAAGACAATTACACAGGCCTTTGTAAATGCTAAACTCGTTATCACAGCAGGGAGACCTCCTGGAGTTGTGTATTGGGAAAGACCTCTCCGTACACAAACACCAAACATTGTGGCTGTAGCCAAAACTACAAAGGAAATTTGGTTTTCTGACAATACTTCCGAGGAGAACCTCCCACAGTTGCACAGTTAAATTCCTCCAAAGCACAAGGCAGAGCCAAACGCTCCATGTTACTGTTGAGCGCAGAGAAAAGCTGCAGAAATGGGAATCATTACCCAAAGGATTCTGTGGGGAGATTCATGGTGTCTACCCAATGGGGGGCCCGCCACAAACCCCACCATACCGCTTGCCTGACCTAATTCATCTGGCAAGGAATTATGATTGTTCATAGTTATTTGGTTTCAAGATGGAGGGCGAAACTTCTCACTAATCATCACTCAGAGGAGACAAGGGTAGTATTTGGTCTCACCTGGGAGGGAGGGGGGAGGCCAAGTGGCTTGGTAAGGCGAGATCCTTCACACCGCAACATGTAACTAACAGATGTTTAGTAGTGGAAATATGCGAATTTCTGGACTGGTGAGTGGGGTTTCCTTTTATGCATAGTAGTAAAGGCTGATAATAAGGATTTTTTCTGTGTTATTACCTCTAACTGCTTGATCCTGAGGAGCTGGAACTGCTTATCATCAAACACATTTGGATGTGAATATTAGGACAAGGACGCTTTTGTGAGGAACAGAGTCTCTGGGACTACCCTTGTAAGAGCAGGAGTTATTATGGGGTGTGAGGGGACATTGTAAGGATGACAATAGGGCCTGTGATATCTACTGATAAATGAAGTGATGCTTTAACTAAGACACCACAAACACACACACACACGGTATGGTACATTATGTTCCTTAACCCCTGACAAGTTGTGTAAACTGTAAAATCCAATTACTGTATTAACATGATATAAAACATGGTGGCCATAGTGATTCATAGATGAGTCTTGGTTGCTTATTCCACTCACTATGTATTAATATATGTGGGTATGGGGGCACTCGTCCACATTAGGGAGAGTGTTCGCCTACATAGGCAGTACGGAGACTTACAAGTCATTCCTGCTCCGCTAGGGATTATGGGTAAAAAATATGCAAATCTAGTCTCCTGGATGGAATTAGGAGAACAGACCTCATTTGCCCGGACCTGAAGGACCTTTACGAGGAGATGGTGGTGGAGGGTACTATGCCGCCGTCGCTGAGGGAAGGTCTGGTCACGATCCTGTACAAGCGGAAGGGGGACAGGTGCGAGCTGAAGAATTGGCGACCCATCTCTCTCCTCAACGTGGACTACAAGATCCTGGCAAAGGTGTTGGCGACGAGACTGAAGGCTGTCATCGACAGGATCATCCACCCCGACCAAACCTGCGGCATTCCGGGCCGTAGGATTGCGGATAGCCTGGCCATGGTGAGAGACACATTGCACTACATCGGAGACCGCCGTGCACACGCGGCCCTGGTCAGTCTTGATCAGGAGAAGGCCTTCGATCGTGTCTCTCACGCCTTCATGGCTAAGGCTCTCCGCAGACTCGGTCTGGGTGCGGGGTTCTGTAAGTATGTCAGCCTAATGTACTTTGACATCCACAGCTCGGTGTTGGTGAACGGCTGGAAGACTGACCCCTTTCCTATCCTTTCGGGGGTCAGACAAGGCTGTCCTCTTTCACCCCTTCTTTTTGTTTGTGTTATAGAACTCTTCGCGGAGTCTATCCGGCAGAATGCAGGGATTAGAGGGATCACCGCACCGGGACCTGGAAACCACGTGGTCAAGTGCTCGCTGTACATGGACGACGTCACCGTCTTCTGTTCCGACAGATCATCGGTCTCAGCGCTCGTCCAGACCTGCGAGAAGTTCGGCCGGGCTTCGGGAGCAAAAGTCAACTGCGCGAAGTCAGAGGTCATGCTCTTCGGAGACTGGCGTCTGGCTTCCTCCTCTCCCCTTCCTTTCACAGTGCAACCGGACTTCATCAAGATCCTGGGAGTCTGGTTCGGAAAGGAGGGAGCGGCTCTGAAGTCCTGGAACGAGCGTTTGGCAAAGTGCAACCAGAGGATTGGATTGTGGAGCCTCAGACAGCTTTCGCTGGAAGGGAAAACGCGCAGGCCTGGCCACCTCTCAACACCGTGGTCAAAGCCATCTACAGGATCGTCTTCCACTTCATCTGGGGCTCCAAGATGGACAGGGTGAAACGGGCCGTCATGTACAAGGATCCGTCCAAAGGAGGTAAGGGTGTCCCCGACATCCCCACTCTGTTGAGACTAACCTTTGTTTGTGATTGTGTCCGCAGAACCCTGATGACTGGAAAGGAGTCGGCAGGCCGAGCCATGTCCCGTTTGTTCCTGTTACCCCTGTGGCGTCGCCTAGGATGGGACAAGTGGAACAGCTCCGTCCCTTACAACTGGACCGTCCCTTGGCACTACCAAGACGTCACCTGGTTCGTGAGGGAGCACCAGCTGGAGGGGCTCAAGCCTGACCTTTGGAAACCCAAGACCGTCCATAAGCTCATCCGAGCTAAGGACACCATGGAGGAGATCCCAGGGCTGCCGGCTGGAACCGCGGAGGTCGTTTGGAAGAACATCTCTTCGGCCCAGCTGACCAACGGACACAAGGATATGTCGTGGATGGCCGTGCAGGGAGGTTTGGCGGTGAGGTCGTTCATGCATTCCCGCAACCTGAGCAAGACCTGCCCCAGATGTCCCTTCAAGGAGACGACCACCCACCATCTTTTCTGGGCCTGCCCGTTTGCTCAGGGCCTGTTGGATGCCCTGGAGGACGACTTGCAGGACTCGGCCCCCCGGAACCAGCTTTCTTACCATTCTGTTTTTTATGGACTCTTCCCGGGGACCCATCGAGAGACAGACTGCGAGAAGGCCTGGAGGATCCTCAACTGCTACAAAGACGCTATCTGGTTCGCCAGAAACCGGCTTGTTCTCAGGAGGGAACAAGTCACCTTTCAGGACTGCTGCAGGCTCATCCACAGCTTGCTGCGGGACTACACCATCCTGGACAGCCTGAGAGGCGAAGACGAAGAAGAAGACTGAGAAGCCTTTTTCTTCGATAGTTTCCTCCATTTTGGGACTTTGTGTTTTCTGACCTAGTATTTGGTATGGTTGCATTGTCAGAGCTCTGAGCCAGTCTTCCCTCTCTCTCCCCCCCTCCCTTCCCTCCCCCAAGCTGTCTAGGGTGCTCAGGCAGTGCTATTGTTTTCAGTTAGAATAGATATTGTGTTGCTCCCTCGTGTTTGTGTGTTCTTCAATAAAGCTTTGGGCACTGTGTTTACTCCCCTCCCCCCCATGTCAGATAGCTAGTTGTTGAATGCATGCATGCTGTGGGGCTAGGAAGTACTGGTATGAGGTAGGACAAGTTGGAGCACTCAGGAGATTTCTTCTGGGTCTCTGCCTCGCCCTGCCCCATGAGGTATGGGAAAAGTATTGTTATTTATTTATTTATTATGCAAGTATTGTAAGTGGTGTATGATATGCGCTGCGATGCAGTACTTTGTAAATACTTTTGCTTGATGACTGATTGTGAATAAACGCATTTTCAATCAAAAAAATAGGCCGAAACAGCGCTGTCCATAGTTGGGAATCTGTTCCTTTTGGGACAGAAATACTGATTTAGCAATTAAATCCACATTATGATTAAAAGACTTTATAACTGAGTCGTTCATGATGTTAAGGATGCTGCCCTCTATAGGGTGGTGTACAGAGTGCACTCTGTTCTCCTAATTCCATCCAGGAGACTAGATTTGCATATTTATTAATATATGTGGTAAGACTTTGCAGACAATTTTACTTATAGTATTAAAAGTTAAGTTCTACTTTTTTTTTCCCCTGGGCACCGATGCTAATCCTCATTCTCTTAAAGCCTCCTGAATTATGTCAGAGACCTGTGATGGGATCGCAGAGATCACACATTGTTGTGACTGGAGTCTATATGTCACAATGCCTTATGACTGCTGAAGACCAATCACAGGCCTGTGTACGATCCTTACAAAACTGCAGGTAAAAGCTTGCGAATACTATATAAACGGAGCCAAACTAAAATGTAATTTTGTGCACATTTGGATTGGAGGGTGGTTTTAGTTATTTTTCTATCAATTGCCCAGCCCTACTCTACACAGTACCGGGATTAGGCTTATAAAGAATTTACTGCTTACAGACTGCCTTTAACACTCTACGACAAACGATTGCAATGAAAATAGAGGCACAAGCGTGAACATAGCGTAAAGTCTTGTGTACACTCACCGGCCACTTTATTAGGTACACCATGCTAGTAACGGGTTGGACCTCCTTTTGCCTTCAGAACTGCCTCAATTCTTCGTGGCATAGATTCAACAAGGTGCTGGAGGCATTCCTCAGAGATTTTGGTCCATATTGACATCACACAGTTGCCGCAGATTTGTCGGCTGCACATCCATGATGCGAATCTCCCGTTCCACCACATCCCAAAGATGCTCTATTGGATTGAGATCTGGTGACTGTGGAGGCCATTGGAGTACAGTGAACTCATTGTCATGTTCAAGAAACCAGTCTGAGATGATTCCAGCTTTATGACATGGCGCATTATCCTGCTGAAAGTAGCCATCAGATGTTGGGTACATTGTGGTCATAAAGGGATGGACATGGTCAGCAACAATACTCAGGTAGGCTTTGGCGTTGCAACGATGCTCAATTGGTACCAAGGGGCCCAAAGAGTGCCAAGAAAATATTCCCCACACCATGACACCACCACCACCAGCCTGAACCGTTGATACAAGGCAGGATGGATCCATGCTTTCATGTTGTTGACGCCAAATTCTGACCCTACCATCCGAATGTCGCAGCAGAAATCGAGACTCATCAGACCAGGCAACGTTTTTCCAATCTTCAATTGTCCAATTTCGATGAGCTTGTGCAAATTGTAGCCTCAGTTTCCTGTTCTTAGCTGAAAGGAGTGGCACCCGGTGTGGTCTTCTGCTGCTGTAGCCCATCTGTAGCCTCAAAGTTGGACGTACTATGCGTTCAGAGATGCTCTTCTGGCTACCTTGGTTGTAACGGGTGGCTATTTGAGTCACTGTTGCCTTTCTTTCTATCAGCTCGAACCAGTCTGGCCATTCTCCTCTGACCTCTGGCATCAACAACGCATTTCCGCCCACAGAACTGCCGCTCACTGGATGTTTTTTCTTTTTCGGACCATTCTCTGTAAACCCTAGAGATGGTTGTGCGTGAAAATCCCAGTAGATCAGCAGTTTCTGAAATACTCAGACCAGCCCTTCTGGCACCAACAACCATGCCACGTTCAAAGGCACTCAAATCACCTTTCTTCCCCATACTGATGCTCGGTTTGAACTGCAGGAGATTGTCTTGACCATGTCTACATGCACTGAGTTGCCGCCATGTGATTGGCTGATTAGAAATTAAGTGTTAACGAGCAGTTGGACAGGTGTACCTAATAAAGTGGCTGGTGAGTGTATATGGCCAGCTTTAGGCTTGATCTAAACAGAGTTTTGTAGCACTACTATCACCTAAGCACAAAGTTTTCCCAAAATAGGGCAAAAGAAAATTGCAAAAAGCGCTGTTGTCAAAAAAAAAAAAAAAGTTATAGCTTTTAAAATGAGACATCGGAAAAATCAAAAAGGACCTTAAAGAGGACCAGCTACACTGATTTTGGCACAATTGGAATTTTTTCTGTAGCCCCCCTCCATTCCTGAGCAATCAATGTTGTTAGATTTGGTGCCCAACATGCTATATATATATATTATATATATATATATTTTTTTTTTTTAGAAAAGCGAGATCAAGGCAGGCCATGATAGGTACACCTCAGCCCAATAATTGTCCATGTATAAACTCACCTGCAAGAGCAAAGGATGAAATTCACATTATTTATTTCGGAGCATGACACCCTATACAATGTATAATTTGAAGTCCCCTCCAAAAGTTTTCCAGGGCCTGGCAAAGTCCAATATGGAAGATCTATCCACACAGTAGGTCATTGGTATCAGATTGCGGGGTCTGGGTGTGAGACCTCAACCAACGATCAGTTGTTTGGGCTGCCATAAGCTATAGACCATGAAAATGGCTGGAACCAGCTCTGCACCCATTCAAGGGGTCTGGATGTCAGACCACAGCCCATCTGATACTGTTGACCCTGTGGTTAGGCCACCAGGATGTAACTTTGCTACATCCTGGACAATCCCTTTCAGTTGTTTTGATACTTTTTCTTTACCAAACTTTGAACTATAATAAATAGGTCAGCACATGCACCTACATTGCAGCTTCACCCCAATAACACGTGACTGGTGCGCTCACCTCTGCAGCCATTCTGTGAAGAAGCTCAGCTCCGCGCTATGCAGGACGGTCGGATTACTCTGACACAAACGCACAAACTCCCGCAGCTCCTTTACCTTCAGAGGATCCATTGTTCACACTCACACTCAGTGCGGCTCCAGCATAAATAGGAAAGCTTGCTGGAAAGAACTAGAAGCAGGAAGACGCTGAGGGCGTGGCTAATCCACCGCCGCCCCACCCCTAAAGTCGCACATATACAGGCAATACGAGCGTAGGAAGTGCGCCATGACACTACACTACACGGGTCTACTAGGGCACGCCCACATGTATAAAGAGATCTCTGACTATGTTCACACCTACCCCGCTATCACAGTATGAAAGTATAGTATGCGCTATAGCCGCATTATGGCCGTACTTCGCCACCTTCCTGACTGGAGCCTTTCCTCAGGTCTAGCTCCCTGCCGGCAGCCGCCCATTTCCAGGCTCTCCTCCATGTCCCCGGCTGAACCTAATGTCATAGACAATCCAGTAGGAGCCCCGCAGACTCCTTTCATTCTTCCCCTCATACAGGCAGCGTTTAGCCTCCTGTGCTGACGTCATCACTGCGCTGCTCAGCTCTCCTAGGCCCCCACATAGTAGTGCCGGAGGTGGAGAAGACTCGTGCTGTTATCCTGAGTGTACAAAGGTGTCTGTAGGACTTGCGGCTATGTGGTGGCCGGCTGCTCATAAGTCTGTGTTAGGCCGCCTATCAGGTCAGGCAGCTTTCCTCCATCACTTGTGAATGTAATATGTGTTTTCTCGCTGCTCAGACATCCTCCAGACACATGGCGGAATTAGCAAAGTTGGTGCAGCAACAGCAGCACTTCTGTTACTATAGCAACCAGTGAGTTTTCTTTTAAGACTGCCATTTAGAAGCTGTAGGTTACACCAGCCCTTTACACCAGCCTTCATACATTGTGACCTTTCTCACAAGTTGTAACCTTTAGGCATGTGCAGATTTAAAGGTGGTTTCTAGGCTTATAAGGCCTGGTCCACATCTGCGTGCGGTATTTCATTCGGAGAGTCCACTTGGGGACCCCTACAAAGGAATTCCGAACACATGAAAATGGAAATAGCTACGAAACCATGTGGACCCCAAAGACTATAATGGGGTCCATGTGTTTTCCATGCAGTATCCGCCTGAATCATGCAGAGAGAAAAATTCAGCACACTGTTGGCTTTTCCCTTATGTGCCCCGGGGGAAGAGATATTGGTGCTACGTGAATTATATGGGTGAGAATGCACCTTGCTACGTTGACTCCGCCCATTCTCCCTCCCAGTATAATGCCCCTACAGTTACCCTAACATTATATGCTACCACATTATAATGCACCCCTTCAACTGCCTCACAGTATGAAGTCCTCTTTGTACCCCTGTTTAAACTGGGAACAACTGGATGGGGACATTAAACTGGGGCATCTGGAAGGAGAAATTAAATTGGGTCACCTAGAGCGGGACATTAAACTGTTAGGGTAGCTGGCTCAGGGGACATTAAACTGGGGGTAACTGGAGACAGACATGTCCCCCTCCAGCTACCCCCACGATTTCATGTCCTTATCCCCCAGTTTAACATCACCCTCCATCTGTTGCCAGTTAAATGTCCCCCCACTCATCCATCCCCAGTTTAACCCTTAAGTACTATCATGGTGTCTATCATACACCACTATCATCCACATATCATTATGATAGACACCATGATAGTACGTAAAGGGGATGGCCACTTTCAGACCGATATTGACAAATGTACAATAAAAAGATATACAATTTTCCAATATACTTTCTGTATCAATTCCTCACGGTTTTCTAGATCTCTGCTTGCTGTCATTCATTCTGTTACTTCTAGAGCAGGGGTAGGGAACGTACGGCTCTCCAGCTGTTGCAAAACTACAACTCCCAGGATGCATACTCGCTCTGCTGTTCTTGGAACTCCCATAGAAGTGAATGGAGCATGATGGGAGTTGTAGTTTCACAGCAGCTGGAGAGCCGAAGGATCCCTACCCCAGTTCTAGAGGATAAAACGCTGACCATGGTCATGTGATTTACGGTCCATGGTCATGTGATGAGCACACAGGTGCTGCTCATTATAGTCACAGCACATTAATCGGACAACTGCCTGGTAATCAGCTGTGCACCTGTGTCCTCATCACATAATGGGAAACCCGACAGTATGCTGAATTCAGCGCACTGTAGGCTTACTACAGTAGCAGTATATAAAACCGCATGTGCCTGAGGGCATGAATGGTCCTCTTTAAGACAATGTAATGAGTAAAAAAAAGTCCCTTTGACTGATTTGGACAGCCTGTTGACTGTATACGTCCAGGTGCTCCTCTCATAACCACATGAGGACCGCCGTACGTAAATTTACGGCCTCATGTGCTGGTACCTAAAGACCGGACTATTGCCGAAATACGTCTGGCCTTTAGGTACCTTTCTGGCGGGGGGAGGGGTGCGGAGGGGGCAGGGGTTAGGTGTTACTAACACCTAACCCCTTCCTCCATAACGTCCAGTCGGAACTGAGTCCGACTGGACGTGTTAACCCTTTCGATCGCGCCGTCAAACATCACGGCGCGATCGAAAGGGATCCGCCGACAGGTTAACCCGATCGGCACCCCCCGCGGCGAGATCGGGGGGTGCCGATGTCAGTAGAAGGTAGTCTGGGGTCTGGCCAGTGACCCCAGACTACCGGAGCCCCCACATACCTGGTGATCCTGCCAGGCGATGGAGGAAGTGAGCAATGTGTCTCACTTCCTCTGCAGCTTGCAGGACACGAGCAGGCTTGTGTCCTGCTCGTGTCCTGTCTGCTATTGTGTAGAATCAGCTGATGCTTTCATCAAAGCATCAACTGATTCAAGTGTCCTAAAGGGACACATGAAAAAGTAAAAAAAAAGTTTAAAAAAAATAAATAAAGTGTATGAAAAAAGTAATAAAGTTCTAAAGTCCAAAAATCCCTTTTTTCTATACAAAATGAATTATATAAAAAAAAGCACTAAAAATTAAAAAAAGCAATGCATATTTGGTATCGCCGCGTCCGTAACAACCTGTACAATAAAACTGAAATAATATTTAATGTACACGGTGAACGTCGGAAAAAAACCCCGGAAAAAACTCGCCGGAAATAATGATTTTTTGCCATCTCATCCTACAAAATATGCTATAAAAAGTGATCAAAAAGTCATATGCACCCCACAACAGTGCCAATAAAAAGCGCACATTTTCCCGCAAAAAATAAGCCCTCAACCAACACTGTCAACCGAAAAATAAAAATGTTACGCCTCTCAGAAGATGGCGATGCAAAAAACATTGATTTATGTCCCCATATGTGTTTTTGTTCTGCAGACTTAGTATCGCATAAAAAAAATAACATAAATGAGGTATCGCCGTAACCGTAGCAGAATAAAGGACACATGTTACTTATGCTGTACGCTGCTTGGTGAAAAATTTAAAATGTAAAACTCAATGCAGGATTGATTTTTTTTTTTTTTTTTTTTTATCCAGCAAGAAAGAGTTAATAAAACGTAATCAGTAAGTTGTAGGCACCCAAAGATGGTGTCATTACAAAATACATCACATCCCGCAAACAACAAGCCCTTATACGGCCGCGTCACCAGAAAAATAAAGAAAATATAGCATCTAGCAATGTCAAGGCAAACCCCCCCAAAAATCGCCAAATTATTAGAACACAACTGGCTGCGGCAGGAAGGGAATATATAAGCTGTGCGAGCGGATATCAGGGGACACCCCAGATTTACAGCTTATGAGGGAACAGACACCAGAAGTGACCCCCAGAGTGACTCCCCCAATCATAGGAGCTACTGGGACATAGTAGGGAATTTGGTGTCTGCAATGTTCTCCGCACTGCTTATATATTCCCTCTTCGCCATCCGCCGTGCAGTCACGTCCGGATACTAATACTCACTATACCCCCTCATAAATTCTTTGAGGGGTGCAGTTTTCAAAATGGGGTCACTCCTTTGGGGAATCCGCTTTTCTGGTACCTTACAGGCTCTACAAACATGACATGGCGTTCAAATACCAAACATCCAAATCTGTGCTCCAAAAGCCGCATAGCGCTCCTTCGCTTCTGCGCCCTGCTGTGCGCCCAAACTGCAGTTTATGACACATGTATGACACATGTATGACACCGGTGTACCCGTTATATCGGACGTACTGTCATATGTGGTATAAACTGATATTAGGGCACAGCTGGACGCAAAAGGGAAGAAGGGTTATTGGGTTTTTGGAGTACAGACGGTTTGGTTTTTGGATGCCATGACAATTTTGCAGAGCTGAAACGCCAGTAAAGTGGAATCTCCTGATATGTGACCTTATTTTGGAAACTACACCCCTGAAGGATTTCTCCAGGGGTACAGACAGCATTTTTAACCCCCAAGTGTTGCTATAACTTATTATCCATAAATGAATACAAAGCTGTTTGTGAGAGGTGAAAATGACCATTTTTCCAGGAATACGTCATTTCTGTGCGTAATATGTTATGCCCGCCTTGTATCAGAGATGAACGCTCTGAAAGCTGTTGTGCCCGGGATACCCGCTTACCAGTTTTTGGAGTGTCTCTGCTGACATAAGTTGGGCACAACATATCGGGCACTAAAATGGCGAATCCCTGAAAAAATTTCATTTTTAACTTCTCATTATCAGCTGTGATTTCATTTCTGGAAACTAAATAAATGCAACACTCAAGGGTGAAAAATGCTCGCTACGCCACTTGATAAATCCCATGAGTGGGCTAGTGTCCAAAATGGGGTAACATGTCTGCAGATTCCACTTTATTGGCAATTCAGGGGCTTTGCAAAAGTGGCATGACTTCCAAAAACCAAACTGTGCTCCAAAAACCAAAATAGCGCTCCTTCCCTTCTGTGCCCGGCTGTACCAAACAGCCATTTATACCCACATATGGCATTAAGTACGTTATCTGGGGTACACCAGTGTCATACATGTGGGCATACACTGCTATTTGGGTACCCAGCAGGGCGCAGATGTGAAGAAGCGATATGTGCTTTTGGAGTGCAGATTTAGATTCTTTGTTTTTGGACACCACGTCACATTTGCAGAGGCCCTAAAATTGTCCCTACAAAATGGGGTCACTTCTTGGTGAATTCCAGTTTACTGTCACCTGTGTAGTTTCTAAAATGGGGTCACAATGGGGGGTTTCCATTGTATTGATACTTTAGGGGCTCAGCTAATTCGACATGGCACCTGAGAACTATTCCAGCCACATCTGCTTTCTAAAAGCCAAATAGCGCTCTTTCCATTCTGAGCCTCACCATGTACCCATACAGAAGATTATGGCCACATATGGGGTATTGCCGTGTTAAGAAGAAATTGTGTAACAAACTCTGGGGGGCTTTTAATTCTTCAGCTACTTGCAAAATTAAAAATATGGCGCTAAATGGACGATTAATTGGAAAAAAAAGTAATTTTTCATTTTTACGTCCCATTGTTAATAAAATCTGTGAATCAGCTGTGAGGCCAAAATGCTCACCAAACCCCTAGATAAATTCTATGAGGGGTGTAGTTTCCAAAATGGGGTCACTTTTAGGGGTTTTCCACTTTATTGGTACACTAGGGGCTCTGCAAATGCGACATGGCACCTGAAAAATATTCCAGCAAAATCTGCCCTTCAAAAGGCGAACAGCGCTCTTTCCATTCTGAGCCCCGCCATGTTCCCATACAGTAGATTATGGCCACATATGGGGCATTTCTGTGTTCAGGAGAAATTGTGTAACGAACTTTAGGGAGCTTTTTTTCCTTTATCCTCTTGTGAAAATGAAAAATTTGGGGCTAAATTGACAGTTTGTTGGAAAAAAAGTAAATTTTCATTTTCATGTCCCAATGTTAATAAAATCTGTGAAACAGCTGTAGGGTCAAAATGCTCACTCTACCCTTTGATATGTTCTGTGGGGGGTGTAGTTTCCAAAATGGAGTCACTTTTAGGGGGTTTCCACTGTATTGGTTCTCTAGGGGCTCTGCTAATGCGACATGGCACCTAAAAATTATTCCAGCAAAATCTGCCATCCAAAAGCAAAATAGCGCTCCTTCCATTCTGAGCCCCACCATGTTCCCATACAGCAGAATATGGCCACACATGGGGTATTGCTGTGTTCAGGAGAAATTGTTTAACAAACTTTGGGGGGCTTTTACTCCTTTAACCCCTTGTGAAAATGAAAACTTTGGGGATAAAGTGACATTTTAGTAATTTTTCTTTTACACATTCCAATGTTAGTAAAATCTGTGAAACAACTGTAGGGTCTAAATACTGACTATACCCCTTGATGAATTCCGTGAGGGGTGTAGATTCTAAAATGGGGTCACTTTTGGGGGGTTTCCATTGTTTTGGTACGCTAAGGGCTCTGCAAATGCGACATGGTGCCTGAAAATTATTCCAGCAAAATATGCTGTTCAAACACCCAGTGTCGCTCCTTCCCTTTCGTGCACTGCCGTGTGCCCAAAAATCAGTTTACACCCACATGTGGGGTATTTCTGTGCACGGGAGAAATTGCATAACAAAATGTGAGATGCATTTTCTCCTTTAACCCTTTGTAAATGTGTTAATTTTAGGTCTAAATGAATGTATTAGTGAAAAAAAATGAAATGTCTAAATTTGACCTCCATATTATTTTTATTCTTATGAAATGCTTAAAGGGTTAACAAACATCCCAAATGCTGTTTTGAATAATTTGAGGGGTGTAGTTTTGAAAATGGGGTGATTTATGGGGGTTTCTATTATATAGGCCTTTATAATTCCTTTCAGAACTGAAGTGTTCCCTAAAAAATTAGTTTGAGGAATTTTCTTGTAAATCTGGAAAATCGCTGTTACACTTGTAAGCCAAAATGAATTAAAAGACAATCAAAAGATGATGCCGATATAAAGCAGAGATATGGGACTTAATATTTATTCATGTATTTGGATGGTATGACTATCTGCCTGAAAAGCAGAGAATTTCACATTTTGAAAATTGCAATTTTTTCCAAATTTCCATCAAATTTGCTAGTTTTTTTATAAATAAATACAAAAATTTTGATTAGTGTTTACCACTAACATGAAGTATAATGTGTTACGAAAAAACAATCTCAAAATCACTTGTGTAAGTTAAAGCGTCTCAAAGTTATTGCCATTTAAAGCGACACATGTCAGTTTTGAAAAAAGAGGCCCGGTCCTTAATGTACTTCTGGGCCTGGTCCTTAACCGGTTAACCTTGCAAGTACATACCCATATGTCCTCCTAGTGTTGAACAACTGCATGAAATTGTGCAGAACTGAGGAGGCGGCTGTTACTACAACTGGATCTCTCATAGGGAAAGCAGGGCTGACTTACTACTGTTCCTGCCATCCCAATCATTGTGTACCCACCTATGAGTACCACCATGATATAGCTCCCCTTTGACCCGGTGGTCATGTGATCTGTCAGGGAAACTGGAGATTATAGAAGACCCAACTCAAGTCTACAGTTCAGATCTTTCTAGTAAATGGGGCTAAGAGTATCAGTCCCAGGTAAAGCAGAAATCATCCCAAAGAAAGAAAAAATAATGTTAAAATGTCCCCTAAAGATCTAATGAGGGGGAGGGAAGGAGGGGGAGCACAATGTAAAAAAAAAAAAAATATATATATATATATATATATATATATATATATATATATATATATATAATAAAACGGTTTTGAATTAATTTCCCATGAAATATTGAAAGCCTTATATAATTTGTAACGGTATAGAAGGGAGTCTGCAACTAAGACTGAGCATATGGATATTCAGTATGTTGTTTTCTCTCTTGTAGCTTGTGCCTATTGTATGATGCAAAGATTTTCTACAAGAACACCTCTTTTATTGAATTTGCCAAAAAGGTATCTTGGACAACCTAGTCCTTATACCCATGCTCATCTCTTAAAACAAGGTAAGTTCCTCAGTTAACGTATGAATTTGCAACCTGAATATATGCAGAAAAATGTTTCCTATGTTATGGCTGATGGAATATACAGTATATAACAAAGTTATGGTAAAAGACCTAACGGCAACACTGACCGTCATTTCATTATATCTGTCCAGTGACTTTCAATGTACAAAAAAATGTCATGCAGCTGTGACAACAATATGAGCTGCCTAGTAAAGTGGACCATAAAGCATGAAGGAGGAGCTTTATTAAAAAGTAACTGTTGTTTCATTTTTTTTTTGTAAGTAAATCGCTCAGGTGAATATAAGAAATGCTGTAATATTGAAAATGCTTCTGCTCCTATCCTACTATCTTATTTTATGAGCCCTCTACTGTTTGCTAAGCTGCTCAGTTTACTGCTCAGAACCACCTTTCCTGAAGGTTGGGATATAGTGAACTGAGAAGTTTAGCAGACAGGAGAGGGCTGAAAAAAGAAGATAGCAGTATTTTTATCACATGCTATGTCAGATATATTACAATGTCTCTTACATTCTCTTGAACTTTTAATTTGAAACAATGGTTACTCTTTAAAGAGTTTTCTGTCTGGTTTCACAGCTTGTTTTTTATGTCTGTTGATCTGACCCATTAAAATATGTTTCAATTTGACAGCCCCCCCACCACTCAAACCTTAAAAACCTAAATCCCCAACAATCCCTTTTAAATGAGTAATTTCTGTCAGGCAGGGGCTGGTTAGTCATTCCTGACAATCCAGCTCCATTATGAAAGAGGGCAGACACTCTACAGTGTGGATGTCTCTCTGCTCTGCCTTCTATTCTTCCTTCCCTTTCCATAGGGGTCTATTATACAGATTTGTCAGTGGAGGAAGGAGGCAACTCAGTGAAGAAACTGTCCATTTTCTTAAAAAAAAAGTATATTACACCTTCATGTGTCCCATATGGATTTATGGAAAAATAAATACAAGTACCATATACTTACATTTTAAATAAACAACTCCCTTTCTCACTTTTTTCACTTTGGGACACAGCACCACGAGTATACACCTGGCCACTAGGAGACAGACACTAGGCAAAAGAAAAGCTGTTGGCTCCACCTCCAGGCTATACCCTGCCACAGCATTGAGCATGAATCAGTTTTAAGCCTAGTGTCATTGGAGGCAGACACCACCACCTGACTCAGGTCTTTCTGTCTTGCATTGTTTTTATTCTTCTTTCAGGTACAGGGGGGGGGGGGGGGGCTTCAGCATGTACGCCACACTAGTTGTACAATTCCGCCTGTGGGAGCAGTGCTCTTCTGAGCTGCTCACCGGTCAACCAGTACCCACTCACCGCTTGCCGCATCTGCATCTGGATATTCCGGTGACCCCACTCACATATGCAAGGTCAACCGAGGGTGTGACCCTGTTGCGCCTGAAGATGCCAGTCAGGTGAGTATGAGAAGAAAAGAAGACAGGTTAGTATGAAAGTTACCTCAGCCTTTCTCCTCCTCCACCTCAAGCCCTACTCAGTGCTCGCAGGGAGAAAAAAAAAACATGGCTCCTGTTTAGGGTGACATCACTGGAATCCCCAGAGCTGGGCCTTAAATTTTTGGATAATAAGTCCCCTTTTTCTGGGGAGCTTTTGAGCTTTTCTGGTCGCTGGTCGTAGGTACCAGGTTTTCCCCCCTTTGGAGTGAGGACCCCCTACTCTGGCCCCTTAGTATATTTTCCAGGCCTCCGTTGAGCCTCCGGAGTTCCCAGCCGGACATACCCACCAAGGGTGCCTTGTGGCCGGCTTCATTTTCATGCAAGTTCCATTTCTCGCCAGGGACTAGGCCACAACTAGGCCCGCCCCTTTCCCGGCCTTTTCTGGCCTCCAGACCCCACCTGAGGCCTTCCATTGGCCGGGAGGCTGTCCTGGCGACCAATAGCCTCTGAGTGTAGAAATTATCAAGAGGATGGCTTTTGCTCTCCTCAAAAGGACTTTTTATTTATTTTTTGCTTTTTTGGCTTGCTGGAAAAGCTCCTCAGAGCTTCTTGGGAAACATTGCATCTGCGGAGCCATCTCTGTGCAGCCATTTCTGCAGCAGTCAGCAAGCGGCCATCTCCTGCGATCTGGTAGGCTAACCCTCTGGGTTATATCATGGGTAAAAAGGAATCCAGCATGGCCGTTTGCAGGGAAATTAAAACTCCTTCTTTATTAGTACATCAGCGTAAAAACACTTACACACGCATCTTATTTCTTTGACATCCCTGCGTCAATCCCCTGGGTTACCCCTAATTTCCCTGGGCTCCTTCCTCTTTGTCCTTCTGTGAAGAGTCATCTTGCCCTCTGGTTCCACCACATCTTCTACGTTGCCTGCTGTAATAAAAAAAAAAAAATTGCCGTCCAGACAGCCTGAGCATCTGCCCTCTCTGCTTTCCGCCTCAGCCAGTTCAGGAACGTTCTGGCTCCTTTCCGGTTCATCCATCCCTGGATTGGGTGACCTCCCTCTCCTGGTCCATGTTCTTACTGGATTTAATCAGTCAGTGGTGTAAACTTGGAATGGCTGCCTTCCCAGTTCTCCACTAAATCGGTGACTTCTGTGGATCTCATTGGACTCCCTCAAAGTTTCTGTTCCAGCTCCATGAGCCTTCCACACATAAAGATCTGGAAGCCTTGCTATAGGTCATGATCCTCCTCCCGGTCCTCTGGGCAATTCCCAGATAGGGCCTCAACTTGTAGCTCCACTCCAACAGGAGAATCCCTGTCTCCCCCTGCTCGGTCTGCTTCTCCTGGGGACGCCTTTGACTCCAACCTGGACCATCAGCTAGGCTCATCTATATCTCCTGCTAAGTGTGTTATGTCAGTCCAGGTAGCTGCAACGGGGCTAAGGGATAGCAGTAGGGAATCTCGCCCTGCACTACTCCCACTAGCTATCCCGGTCCCTGCCTCACGGGTGTGGGTCGGCTGTACTCAGGCTAAGCCTGACCCCGACAGCTCCTCTCTCACTGATTCCGTAGGCCTAGAGGGAAGTGGGAGAAGGAATGCCCTATAAGACCTCTAGGGACTGGAGACTAAAGGGGGTCACCCCTAACGAACAAGTGAAGCTGCTACTGACAGGGACTGACAAGGGTGTGCGCTGACTAACAACACAAGCAGCACACAGGAAAAATGTGGGAAAGGATTCCCCCAAACCAATATGGGAAGGAACCTTACACTAGGAAACAAACACAGGGAAACTGAGTAGAAATCAAAGGATAAGGCAATTCACTCACACAGTCAATTATACACAGAGGGAGGATTGGTGAACACAGAAGGGAAAACACACAAACCAACTCGTTCACCCAAACCTCCCAAAAATCAACCACGGAACTTCCTCTATCCCAGAACACCACCTACTCCTCCTGCTAAGGCCTAGCTCTGTAAAAGCAACACTCAGCACAGAACCATGGGAGGCATGGGTTTAAATACAGAGTAGAGACCACTCCTCCCAGGTGCAAATGGGAGGACAGACTAATCAACCAGGAGATAAAGCTGCCTACCAGCAGTGCGCGCATGCAAGTCAGAAGGTGTGCACCAATACTCACGACAGGACAACCCCGCAGCGCCAGGATGCCACCCCAGACACTGCGCAGCCAAAAACTCCCCAGGTAAGAAAAATAGAAATTAAAGAACCTAAATACTCCTAACAGGATCCTCCCCTCAAGGAGAAGACTCCGGATTCTCTAGGAGCATCCTTCTTCGGGAACTCCTTGTGGAATTTCTCCACGAGTCTGGGAGCTGACACATCCGACTCCAGGACCCAAGAATTATCCTCAGGACCGTATCCCTTCCATGCCACCAGATACCATAGCTTCCCCCGAACACATTTGCTATCCAGAACTCGGGATATCTCATACTCCCCGGACTCAGAAACTGGTGGAACCTTAACTGGAGACGTTCCCTTCTTGACCTTCTTTAACAAGGAGACATGGAAGACCCGGTTTATCTTCCACCTTTTAGGTAGTTGCAGCTGCGCCGCCACTTCATTTACCATCTTGATGATCTTAAAAGGACCCACAAATCTGGGACCCAGCTTCTTGCTAGGAACCTTCAACCTGATATTCTTGGTGGACAACCAAACCATCTCACCAGGGAAGAACTGCAACTCTCCTCTCTTCCGATCCGCCTGGACCTTAGCCTGGTGCGACGCCCGCACCAGATTCTCTCGGATACGGGACCATACCCCTTGCAGCTTTTTAGAAAATAGCTCCTCCTCCGGAACTGGGGAAGAAATGGAAGAAAATACTCCGAAAACAGGATGTCTACCACCGGAGCAAAAAAAAGGTGTGGTACCTGTGGCATTGGAATCATGGTTGTTTAGGGAAAATTCTGCCAGGGGGAGAAAGGCAGCCCAATTATTCTGGTTCTCTCGAACAAAACACCTCAAAAACTGTTCCACATCCTGATTCTTCCTCTCTGTCCGTTAGACTCTGGGTGAAACCCGGAGGAAAACGACAGTGTAACTCCCAACCTGCTGCAAAAAGCCCGCCAGAATTTAGCCACAAATTGCGGTCCCCTGTCCGAAACGATCTCTTCAGGAAGACCATGCAACCTTACAATCTCTTTAATAAACGCCTCAGATAGTGTCTTGGCACATGGCAGCCTGGAAAACGGGATCAAATGGCACATTTTCGTGAAGCGGTCAACGACTACCCAAATGACCGTGAAACCCTTAGACACCGGAAGGCCCGTGATGAAATCCATAGACAGATGAGTCCAAGGTGCCTTAGGAGGTTCCAATGGATGTAGAAGACCGTGGGGACGGGTATGCGACGCCTTGGCTCTTGCACAGACCGAACAATTTTGAACAAACTGCAAGACCTCCTTACTCCACCCTGGCCACCAAAAATTCCTAGACACCAATCTCATGGTCTCTGAAACCCCCGGGTGACCAGCAAGAACCGACTCATGACACTCCCTCAGGAGACTTTGTCGGAGAGTAGTTGGGACAAAAAGCTTGTTTCTAGGTATCTTGGAAGGTGCAGCGTGTCACCACTCCATCCCCAAGAATAGTGGCAGGCGCCTCTCGTTCCTCCTCAGTCGACATATACCGGGATAAAGCATCAGCCTTAACACTCTTTGAACCCGGCACATAAGTCACGTTAAAATGGAACCGCGCAAAAAATAGAGCCCATCTGGCCTGCCGTGCATTTAATCTCTTCGCCGACCCAAGATAAATCAAATTCTTGTGGTCAGTAAATACCTGAACTGGCCTTCTGGCCCCCTCCAGGAAATGACGCCAATGTTCGAACGCTAGTTTTATTGCTAGTAGTTCCCTATCTCCGATGTCATAATTCCGTTCAGAGGCAGAGAATTTCTTAGAAAAGAAGGCACAGGGATGCGTACCCTCCTCGAACTCCTGAGAAAGTACTGCTCCCACCCCCACCGAGGAGGCATCCACCTCCACTCGGAAGGCCAACCTCTCATCCGGCTGTCTCAAAATGGGAGCGGATGAGAATCGCTTCTTCAGTTCTTCAAACGCAGCTAGCGCCTCTGGCGACCACTTAGCACAGTCAGCCCCCTTCTTAGTCAAGTCCGAGATAGGTTTCACAACCTCAGAAAATCCCTTGATAAACTGGCGATAATAGTTGGAGAACCCCAAGAACCGTTGGACCGCCTTTAGGTTCTCGGGTCGCGGCCACTCCAAGACTGCCCTGACCTTCTCAGGGTCCATCTCAAACCCCTTGTCCGATAGGATATAGCCAAGGAAACATAATTTATTGACCGCGAACACACATTTCTCCAGCTTAGCACTTAATTGGTTAACCCTCAGGAGATCTAAAACCTCTCTCACTCTCTCCCAATGAGTCTCCAAATCCGGGGTGTAAATGAGTATATCGTCCAGATAGACCACAACCCCCCTCCCTATGACGGCACTTAGTACATCATTAATAAAATTCTGAAAAAACGCAGGCGCATTGGTTAGACCGAAAGGCATCACAAGATTCTCAAAGTGTCCTAGGGGTGTGTTAAACGCTGTTTTCCACTCATCCCCCTTCTTGATTCTCAGCAAGTTATACGCCCCACGTAAATCTATTTTACTAAACCAGCGGGCTCCCGTAATCTGGCTGAATAGATCCGAGATCAACGGAATGGGATAGGGATTCCGCACCGTGATTTTGTTAATCTCCCTAAAATCCAAACAAGGGCGCAACCCTCCATCTTTCTTCTTTACAAAGAAAAACCCCACTGCTACTGGGGACTTAGATGGGCGAATATGCCCCACCTCTAGACTCCCCTCAATATACTCTTTGAGCGCCTCCCTCTCCGGAATAGTGAGATTGTACAACCTTGTCTTGGGTAACACTGCATTAGGTATAAATTTAATCGAGCAATCATAGGTGCGATGTGGTGGTAATGTCTTGGCTGCCCTTTCCTCAAAGACCTCCCTGAACTCACATATTTCTTGAGGCAAATTGTCTATAGACAAAGACATAACGGATATGGGCAGACATCGACCATTACACCCCTGCCCCCAAGAAACTACTGACTCGGTCTCCCAGTTGATAATAGGGTTATGCTGCTTCAGCCAGGGCCACCCCAAAACTACTTGTGCTGGTAACTTAGACAACAAGAACAAGTCAATCTCTTCCCTGTGGCCACCCACAATAAACTCCAAACCCTCCACCTGTTTGGAGATGACAGCTTGCTGTAGAGGGGTCTTATCAATAGCCCACACCGGTATCTGAGACTTCAAGACCAAAGGACTCACCCTTAATTGCTCACAAAACTCTGAGTCAATAAGGTTGACTGCCGAACCACAATCAACCAAAATCCGGCACTTCTGCCCATTTACCCATCCTTCAAGGGTCAACCCGGCAGTCTGAGTACAGGAAATATGCACACCTCCCTCCTTAGTAGGTTTTCTCCCTTTACCCTCAATAGACCTGGGGTTATTACTCTCCTTGGCGAACCATTCTCTGGAGGGACATACCCTTGCTACATGTCCCATCCCTCCACACACAAAACAGCGTACTGTGCGGGACCCTTCACTCTTGGGTCTTGCACTTCGCACAGTGGCCCCAATCTGCATGGGTTGGTCCCCCGGGTCCTCTCTAAAAACAGAGAATTGAGGAGGGCTAAGCCCCCCAGGACTCTTGTCTCCACGCTCCCGGAGGCGCCGTCCAACTCTAATTGCCAGCTGCATGGCCTCATCTAGATCTCCCGGAACAGGGTGAGAAACTAGATGGTCTTTAACCTGGTCCGAGAGCCCTGTCTCAAACTGACTAAGTAGAGCGGGGTCATTCCAATATACTTCTGCTGCCCACCTACGAAACTCTGTGCAATATTTCTCTATAGCGTGATCCCCTTGCACCAAACGTCGTAGGTTATACTCAGCCGTGCGTACCCTGTCTGGGTCGTCATACAGTAACCCCATTGTGGAGAAAAACGCCTCTACAGTTAGTAAGCAAGCTGAGTCGGCTGGTAACGAATGTGCCCAGATGAGGGGATCATCTCTCAATAAAGTAATAATAATCCCAACTCTCTGTACCTCAGAACCGGAGGAAAACGGCCGTAGCCGGAAATACAAAAGACAGTCCTTTTGAAATCGGAAAAAATCTGACCTCTTACCTCGGAAGGGTTCAGGTAAGCTGACTTTTGGCTCCAGAGGCCGACCCACAGGGGCGCTACTCACCTGCCTCTGTATGCCCTCCACCTGAGAGGCTGTGTATTGAGCCAACTGCTGTACTTGAGATACGCCAGAAGCTTGGATGGCATCCATTCGTAGCTTGATCCCCTCCATCTCAGTGGAAATCTGCTGCACCGCCTGGTACAACTGTTTCAGGTCCGTCATAATGCAAATGAACCTTTTTTTTTTTTTTACCGGCTGAGTGTACTGTTATGTCAGTCCAGGTAGCTGCAACGGGGCTAAGGGATAGCAGTAGGGAATCTCGCCCTGCACTACTCCCACTAGCTATCCCGGTCCCTGCCTCACGGGTGTGGGTCGGCTGTACTCAGGCTAAGCCTGACCCCGACAGCTCCTCTCTCACTGATTCCGTAGGCCTAGAGGGAAGTGGGAGAAGGAATGCCCTATAAGACCTCTAGGGACTGGAGACTAAAGGGGGTCACCCCTAACGAACAAGTGAAGCTGCTACTGACAGGGACTGACAACACAAGCAGCACACAGGAAAAATGTGGGAAAGGATTCCCCCAAACCAATATGGGAAGGAACCTTACACTAGGAAACAAACACAGGGAAACTGAGTAGAAATCAAAGGATAAGGCAATTCACTCACACAGTCAATTATACACAGAGGGAGGATTGGTGAACACAGAAGGGAAAACACACAGACCAACTCGTTCACCCAAACCTCCCAAAAATCAACCACGGAACTTCCTCTATCCCAGAACACCACCTACTCCTCCTGCTAAGGCCTAGCTCTGTAAAAGCGACACTCAGCACAGAACCATGGGAGGCATGGGTTTAAATACAGAGTAGAGACCACTCCTCCCAGGTGCAAATGGGAGGACAGACTAATCAACCAGGAGATAAAGCTGCCTACCAGCAGTGCGCGCATGCAAGTCAGAAGGTGTGCACCAATACTCACGACAGGACAACCCCGCAGCGCCAGGATGCCACCCCAGACACTGCGCAGCCAAAAACTCCCCAGGTAAGAAAAATAGAAATTAAAGAACCTAAATACTCCTAACAAAGTGGACTTGAAAGAGGAAAAACGGAGAGTTGCGCTCCAACTGCTGGATTATTCGCTCACATGAATAAGCCCCGGAATCGCCTCCAAAGATAAGGGGGGAATTCGCTTATCCCAAATGGGATGCTATATCCAGAATATGGGATGCTGTATCCAGAATATGGGATGCTGTATTCAGAATATGTGGAGTGCCTTTAGGCAAGGGCTGCATACATCAGGGAGGCCTGGTCGTTGCGTAGACTGACTGTGTGAAGCAAGAACCAATTTGGAGTGTATAGCTCCTATGTCCCGGGTAGTGTGCTCCTCTTTAGAAACTTGATATGACATGCCTTGAAGTAGTTTCAACAGGCTATACGCTCCAAATTGGTTCTTGCTGTTAAGTGGGAGCTCATCTGTACGGTCAGAGATACCGTACAGATCTCTGAGGACCCAGATCTGTCCTCTCAAGTGGACACTTGCTTCCGCTACAGTTGTCAGAATGGACTCAACAAACAGAGTCTGTGGTTTAGCCAGTAAGGTAACAGCCTTGAATGCCTGCCTTTCCTATCCACTGGACGTCTGATCAGAGGGAACAGTGGCATCACCCGGACTGTCTTCTGCTAGGAAGTCGAATGTCTCTTCCCTTTCCTTGACCTGTATGTCTCAAAGGGAAGGTGAGCTTAGGGGCAGTGATGCCAGGTTAAGATGTATCACATATCTCTAGCTTGGATAATCATCATGTCCAGCCAGGAGGAGCTCAAGGAAGCACACAGTGCATCAAGTTAACCGAAGCTGAGCTCTCTTGTTAGCCAGTTACCCCATGTGTCCCTTCCTATCCTTTAGTGCCTCCCACGTTGGTTCCTGTGATAGCTAGGCTCTCCAAGGCTTCTATTTTGCCTTCAGTGAACTCCACCTCCCTCAGTGATCGCTCGGATAAGAAAGTGGATTCCCTCTCCAGGGTGAGCTGCATAGCAGCTATATTTAGTTATTTATTTTCTTCCTGTGGCCTTCCTTTGCTGCCTCTTGGATCAGCTAGGCCTGCATTTCCTGTGCCAAAAGCTCCAGACAAACCTCTCTGATGAAGCTTCCCTCCAGGACAGCCAGCTGCTCATTTGGCCTTGTGTTGCCTCCCAGATCTGCTAAGGTGACTGCCAACGCAGTGACTATACTGTTAGAATTCGTTTGTGGAACGTTGAGGCCACCTCCAAGAAGGCAGTTGTGGCCCTTCTCCTTTTCTGGGATGAACAGGGCCAGCTTTTTGGCAAAGGCCTAGAGACGCTTATCTCTGAGGCCACAAGGGGAATAGGTTTTTCTTCCCCCAGAAGCGTCCTAAGCAGCAGCCATCCTCTGCCAGCTGTTTTCAGCGTTTTCACTCCTTTTGTGGCTCAATCTCTTGCTTGGAAGACAGCCCAGGTCTCCTGTTCCAAGAAATCTTCTTTCAAGCCTAAACCTGCTTGGTGGTCCTGCACCAAGTCATCCAGGCTTTCCTCTTCTAAGCCCTCCTTGGCATGAGGGCCTTCCCCACTTGGGGTCTCTTGGGTAGGGGGACAATTGGGTCCTGGGTCCAAGGAATGGTGTCATCCGGCTACTCCAGCTTTTTCCAGAGTCTCTTTGCCTTCTCTACATCGGAAAATCCAGACTGTCTCCACTCTCCAGCTACAGGGAGTCAGCATCCCCATTCCCACCTCAGAGCATTTTTCAGGGTTCTCCATTCTCTGTTTTTTTTTGTTGTTTGTTTGTTTTTTGTTTTTTTTTTTATAAAAAAGGATGGCTCCCCTCATCCCATCCTGGACCTGAATGGGCTCAACAGGTTTGTTTGTTTATGCAGGTTCCAACAGAGTCTGTACAGTCTGAGGGGGCATTGACAACTGCAACACCTATCTTCACATCCCCATTGTGATGTGCCCTCAGCGGTTTCTTCATTTTGCGGCAGATTTGCAAATTTTACAGTTTGTTGCTATCCCTTTCGGGCTGGTCTCTGCCCTCGGGGTATTTCCCAAGATGATGGTATCTCTAATGGCCATTCTCCACTTCAGAGATGTCTCTGTTATTTCTTACTTGGAGGACCTCCTGGTAAAGACCACTCAAATTTGGACAATCTGACCAACTTGCAGATCACCTTGGTCCTTCATCACTAGTTCATCTGTCTCATCAATCAGGAAAGGTCTTGCCTCATGCCGTCTAAACGCATGGAATCTAGGACATGATCCTCGACGCATCAGGGCATGATTTTCCTCTCGGAGGCCAACATCCTAAAGTCCGATGTGTCCCTCCTTCGGAGGAACTCTCCTTGCTCGCTTTTGTTCTGCATACAGGTCCTATGCACAATGTTCTCAACCATCAAGGCTGTCTTTTTCGCTCAGTTACACTCTTGTCCTCCGCACTTGGCGATTCTGATCTGCTGTTATAAATCTCCAGCCAGCCTTTACCCCCTGATCCTCCTTTCTCGTCAGGCTTTCCGAGAGCTTCCTTGGTGGATCTCCTCCCCAGGAATACTCAGGGGAAGTGTTTCCTGTTGCCAGTCTCTCTGGCTGGGGAGTGGTCTTTGGTGCCTTGACCATTCAGGCTTTGTGGTCCTGGGCTGAGTCTTCCCTCTGATTCAACCTGGTATCTTCTTTCTCCTCTAACGACGTCCGGTCACAGTCCATACCGACAACTCCACTGTGGTCGCCTACTTGAACCCTCAGCAGGGAACCAGGAGCCGTACGGCCTTACTAGAAGCCTCCTGATCTCTTCCTTGGGTGGAGCGCCTCATTCCATGCCTTTCAGTGTTCCACATTCTAGGCATGGACAGCAGACTATTTAAGTCAAGAATATATAGCCCAGGACGAGTGGTCACTTCATCAGCAAATCTTCTTTCTGCTGTGTTCCCGCCGGGGCATGCTAAATGTCGACCTCTTCGCCTCCCTTCTGAACTACAAGTTCCCAGCTACATGGCCAGGTCTCTGGGTCCTCGAGTCATTTCTGCTGACGCTTTCGTGATATCAGACTTTCGTTTCTTCTTCTCCCTCGGGTCCTCAAGAATCTCAGACTGAGGGAGTACCCTCTATCCTGGTGGCTCCGGATTGGCCCCGCTGTGCCTGATACGTAGATCTTATGTTCCTGCTGACGGACACTTCTTGGCCCTTTCCTCTGCAGGTCGACCTTCTGTCTCTAGGACCGCTGTTCCACCCTAGCTTACTTCAGCTGTGTTCAATGGCGCGTCTTTTGAATCTGAGGTTGGAGACATCGTAGGTGTTCAGAGCCTGTTTTCCAGACTATACTCAAGGCTAGGAAATCCCAGTCAGTTAATATCTACCATCGCACGTGGAACGCTTACGTCTGCTATTGTGAGAATAAAGTTTTTCTTCTAATCTTCTCCAGTCCAGTCTGGATCAGGTCTTAGTCTTCTACTCTTAAAGGACTTCCTATGGTAGTGGCGCACTCTGTTTCTCCCCATTCCTCCCATCCCAACGACCACCCTTGGAAATGTGGAATCTTAACCTTGTCCTTGAGGTGCTTCAGGTTCCCCCCTTCAAGCATTTGATGGATTCTGGTCCTCCACAAGGATAAGGTTGTTCTCCAGCTTACCACTGTCTTTTCTTCCTAAGGTGTTTTCCTCCTTCCACATCAAGGACTTCATCTTACCTGCTCTCTGCCTGGACCCCAAGCATCCATGTGAGCGTTCTTTTCCCTGCAGGAATGTTGTCCAGGCAATTCGGGTCTATTGGTCCCTCACTGATCCTTTCTGTTGTTCGGACACTTTTTTCGTTCTCCCTGAGGGCCCACGTAAGTGCCTTCCTGCTTCCAAGGTTTCCATCTCTCGATGACTTCGGTCTGGGATTGAGGAGGCTTATCGGTTTAAGGGTAGGGCTCTGCCCTTCCGTGTGACTGCTCTTACATCTAGAGCTGTTGGAGCTCCCTGGGGCGTTCAGCATCAGGTTTCTGCCTCCTAGGTCTGTAAGGCTCCCATTTGGGCCTCCATCCACTTTTGCTAAGTTTCACCAGATCCATACTGTGGCCTTTGCTGATGACAGTTTGGGTTCTACGTTTCTCAAGTGGCTGAGCGCTAAGGGTTTGTATGGCAGGGTTATTCCCACCCTCTGGGACTGCTTTAGGACATCCCATGGTGCTCTGTCCCCCAGTGAAATAAGCGAGAAAATGGGATTTTTGTACTCACCGTAAAATCCTTTTCTCGTTGTATTCACTGGGGGACACAAATCTCACCCTTGTTTTTTATTGTGTTTCCTCCCTAAGCTGTGTTGGTTCCTTTTCGGGCTCAGGACATGTTGGTAGTTATTGGTTCTATGTTCCTATATGTCTCTTTTCTACTGCTTACAGTACAAACTGAATTCATGCACAGTGCCGTGGCAGGGTATAGCCTGGAGGTGGAGCCTACAGCTTTTCTTTTCCCTAGTGTCTGCCTCCTAGTGGCCAGGTTTACACCTGTGGTGCTGTCCCCCCCAGTTAATACAATGGGAAAAGGCTTTCACGTTATTTGCCCTTGGTGAAGAGCTATCAGTGCTCTTCATTGTCAGCAGGGCGTTTCTGACAGTCTTTGAGGAACGCCCCTCCTGACAGTAGAGTCCATAGCGCTTTACTGTCAGAGAGGGTGTTCCTTACCGCCCAGCCATGATGCTCCTGACAGTACCGCCTAGCCCTCCTCACAGCTCAGCGACATGGCTGAGCAATAAGGAACACCCCCTCTCACAGACTATCAAAAACGCCCTTCTGACAGTGAAGAACTACAGTAATGGCACCGATAGCTCTTCACCAGGAGCATATAACAGGAAAGCCGATTTCAGCACATTGAAATTCAGCACACTGTCGGCTTTCTAGCGGTATATTAAACCGCATGTGCCCGAGGACATGAAAGGTTCTCTTTAGGTGTTACCCTTGTGTAAATTATTCCAATTACTGTAATGCGACCATCAGTAACAGCTGAACTCCTCAGAGAGAAAGCTTCCTGATCGCTAAGCATTTTCAAACTCTTTGGCAAGCACCGTATATCATGTACCTATACCTGCCTTCTGATGTCACACTCCACCGCTAAGTGCCACACCACTCGCCTCAGAACAACAAGAAGCAAGTAGTGCTATGCTTCCGGGTGTAGTGTGATGTCAGCGGACATGCACATTACATGCTACAGTGCTGACTGAAGCCCAAACTGCAGATTACATGCAGCTAAAGCCCTTTTCCGTTAATTTGTATATTTTTAAAACAAATGGAGCTGCAGGCTGAAATGACAACGGCAGATTTGAAATCAGTACAAGCCCTACAAGTTCCTTTCTTTAGTTTAAAGGGGTAAATACAAGGAGGTCGAGATGGTATCCACCATAAAAACTGCATCCCAAATCTCCATTTCACTTTATCAGAAGCGCCGGAGACAGCTAAAGTTAAAGGTGTTGTCCAGGATAAATGTTTTTTATTTATGTGAGCCTGGGGAAGGTGAAAAAAAACATACTCTCCTGTCCCCAGTGCTACAGTGTCTCCCAGCATAGTCCGATTCTCCTTCTCCAGTGTCTTGTTTTGACAGAAATCCCCGCCTCACATTACCATTGAGTCACATGCGTTGGGGACTTTGATGGAAGAAGGCACTAGAACAGCAGGACCAGACCATGCTGGGAGACACTGGAGCATATATATAAATGTTTACATCGGACAACCCCTTTAAGCACTCAACTATCCCCAAGCGCTTCCATTGAAGTGAATGGGAGCACCGTCCACCACTTGTCACGCCCACATTGAGCCTAGCTGCAGTCAGACAAGAGTTTTTTCAGGGATCTATAAACTCGGTCCAAGAAATGGCAGGCTCTATTTTTTCTTGGATCTTTCACACGGACCATTTAAAACAAGAGTCATGTGAATAGATCGATTAAAGTCTATGGGTTTTGTGCTGGCCATTAGTACAACGGCTACCACATGGCTGATGAACCCTGTTGTGTGAATGAGCCCTTATTGTTCAGCCCTGCCACAGGCTTCAAAAGATTCCCAACTTCCATGACAACTCCTGTCTCTATTCACAAGCACTGATGCATTGTCTCTATTGTGTAAAAAAGCTGACATCTGGTGGCTATGGCATTGTTAAAAGTATATTGTGTATTTTTCTTTTTAGGGGAGGTCACCCCAGGATTGACTCAGACAGAGTATGCTCTTCGTCGTCACAAGCTGATGTCTAATATCCATAAAGAATCTCAAGCTCTGGGCCTGGAAACAGATCATGCTGCAGTTTTTTTATCTAGTGCAATAATGTTTATGTCAAATGACATTCCATTTCCTTTCCATCAGAACAATGACTTTCTGTACCTTTGTGGCTTCTTAGAGCCTGATAGCATCCTTCTTTTACAAAGCAGACCTGGGTATTCTATGCCAGCTCACACAGCAACGCTCTTTGTACCACGCAGAGACTCTGGACGAGAATTATGGGATGGACCCCGCTCTGGCACTGATGGAGCTGTTGCATTGACTGGGGTAGACCAAGCATACCCTTTAGAGGAGTTTAAGCATGTAGTACCCCGGCTACTTGGTATGTGACTTTCTAATTTTAAATTGATATACAAATGACTGAATTTTAATAGTAATGTTATTGTTCTTTAAACATCTTCCTCTCTCAGCAACTTGCCTGTTCTCTCTTCTTCTCACTTCCTGTATTCTTCTACAAGTTAGCAGGCAGGCTTTGACTGTTTGATGTACAGGTACAACCTCAGTAGATGTAGACATAGCCTTTACCATGAGAGATTATGTATTTTGATTGCTAGAAATCTAATACACTGTCTTCCAATAAGTATACTTTCTACCAGTAAGTATTTGGACAGCCATGCAAATGAAGATATTTGTGGTTGTGATGTACGTCATGCCTTGGTCCCAGTGCGTGGTAAATTCAATGCCAACGCCTATTGCACTATTTTAGATAACAGTGTGCTTCCTACATTATTGCGGTTCTTTGATTTGGACCAATGTTACTTCCAGGATGACAACGCCAGCTGTCATGTAGCGAGGTCTAACATGGCTTGGTACAGTGACAATCAGGTTAACCAACTGGACTGGCCTGCCCAGAGCCCAGACTTGAACCCTATCGATATAAGACAAAGATGACAACAAGGAAACAAAAAAATCATACAGCATACCATGTTCCCTCTGTATGGGTCACATAATGACAAGTGTATTCCTATACAGGATCAACTAGAGAAAACTTAAGAACTGAAGGAATACTAAACATAAATAGAAAATGTACTTTATTAATTAATAACATATAAAAACAGGGAAGGAAAATAGCCAACAGACAAAAAGGGTCACCTAAACATTGGAAACCGGTAACCAGGTATGTGTAAAATGACATACAAAATCATGAAATAAATAGATGACTAGATAAATAACTGACAGCATAAATACCAGGATATAGTAGTAAATAGCCGGCTGATTGGAGCAACCATAAGTTCCAAATGGAACAGGACAAGTGTACCAATATATACTAAAAGTACAAAAATATTGTGACAGTCTAAGTATATAATACAAATACAAAAGTTGATGTTGATATAACAGTGGAAAAATCAGTACACATGATAAGTACAATGGCCCAAAATAAGGGTTAAGTCAACATGGTAGCAAGTGAACAGCCAGCTAATAAGGGTTAAATCAGCATAGTAGCAACAGCCAGCTAATAAGGGTTAAATCAGCATAATAGCAACAGCCAGCTAATAGGGGTTAAATCAGAATGGTAGCATATGAACAGCCAGCTAACAATATCAGGATGAAAAAAAGGGGGGGCTGCATACAGTAAGCAGTAACAGTGAGTAATGGTATGTGTAAACGGGTTTTATTAGAGATTTTTCAAAATTAAAACATATAAACAGAAAGGAACAAACGGAGCAACGTCACTAATCAAAATGGACAAGGAAAAAAGGGGCGGCTCAGGAGGAAACCACAAACCGCTAAATTATCGCAGTACCTGCTCAACATAATACAAAAGAAAAAGAAGAAGAGGGAACAAAAACAAGACAGAAATACGAAGAAAACGGAAAGAGAGAAAAAAAAAAGGAAAAGGAAATAGTCAGGACAAACGTCGGGAAACACACAGGGAAGGGAGAGAAGAGGACAACAGGAGAAAGAGAATATAGAAGGCCACACCACACTCAAGCAAAAGAAGCAGAAAAGTCAGACGATTCCCGGAACAAGATCCAAGGCCGCCAGAGGCGTTCAAACCTGGAGTAATCAGGAGAGTCCTCCGCCACCAAAGCCTCCATCCTCTGAATAACAAGGAACTCCTGGAGGAACTCAAGCAAAGAGGGGGGGTGGGGCTACGCCAATGCCTCGGAATGACCGCCCTGGCGGCCGTAAGGAAATGCCCCAAGAGATCCTTCTTAATCGCAGACAATTTGCCCGGAATGACAGACAGGAGCGCCAACTGCGGTGATGCAGGGACAGAGCGCCCACTCACCTTGGAGTATAAAGAAAACACCGCGTCCCAGAAAGGCCGCAGAACGTCACAGTGCCACCAGATGTGAATCATAGTGCCCCTAGAGGTGCCACAACGCCAACACTGATCGGAAACAGCCGGAAAAATACGATGGAGAAGCACTGGACATCTATACTACCTAGCCAGGACCTTAAAATTCCTTTCTTGCGCACTACACGGGAGGGCCAGCTTGTGGGACAGCAGGAAGGATTTATCCCAGTCAGCAGACGACAGACTCACGGAGAGGTCAGAATGCCACGCAGCCACGTAGGGAGGGGGCTCCGCCGAGACGTCAGCGAGGAGGATGTCATACAACATCGACAGCGCGCGGGAAGGAGGGGACCGGGTACCAAGAGCTGACTCAAGGGCTAGAGCCGGCGGTGAGAGTTGAGAGGAAAGTGAGAACCGCTGCAAGAAAGAAGAAAGCTGGGCGTGCTCCAACCAAGAAAGATGCAGGTCAGGATGAGAGGCGCAAAACTGGGCAAAGGGAAGAAGCGGAGAATCACCCGCCACCTCCCGAAGACGAACGTCACTGTCTCTATTCCAGCAGAGGAACCGATCAACCAAGCGCCCTGGGGGAAACATAGGATTATCAAAAAGGGGAGTCAGAGGGCCCGGAACACGCGCCAAGCGGCCACCAGAGCACACCAGATCCCAAACCCTAAAAAAGTGCAAAGGGAGAATGTAGAGGCCAGGTGACTTGGGGCGGAAGTGCGGAGGGATCCATGGCCAAGAGGAAAGCGAAGGCGAGTACAAATCGAACTCAATGGACACCCACTGCTTGTCGCCGCGCTGGAACTGCTAATCAAACAAGCGCAGCAGAACCGAAGCACGATAATAAAGGCGCACATCCGGGAGGCCAGCACCTCCCTTGGACTTGCGCCTAGTGAGGACGCTATACCTCAATCTGCTCCGCGCAGCGCCCCACACGAACCTCCCAAACAGCGATTGAACCCGCGTCAGGAAAGAGCGTGGCAAAGGGATGGGGAGAGCCTGGAACAAGTATAGAAACCAGGGGAGGACATCCATTTTGAGTGAGTAATGGTATATAGACTTACTGGGTAAATAGCAGTATATAAAGTGAAACAAAGCCACAGGCTGAGGTATAAATTAAGGTTTTAAAGTGAGGCCAGTAAGGTAGAGCTGGGTAACAAACAATTACACATACCGATGGACGACATAATCAGAGACCAGTGAGGGGAGACCCTACCCCAACGAATGTTTCGGCGATGCCTTCGGTGACCCTTTTTGTCTGTTGGCTACTTTCCTTCCCTGTTTTTACATGTTATTAATAAAGTAAATTTTCTATTTATGTTTAGTATTCCTTCCGTTCTTTAGTTTTCTCTAGTTGAACCGACCACGGCCTCAAATTACATACCGGAGAGGGCGAAATATCAGGGATCGAGTTGTTAATAGTCATTTTGTAGGTCCGGTTGCCACTTTGAATTGGTTATCAGTCCAGACAAAGGGCTGTTATAGATGTAGTGGATGTGTGGCCTGTCCATTCATCGCTTGTGGCAAATCCTTTGTAAGTCAGGTGACAGGTGTAAGCTACACTATCCGACACTTTATCAATTGTCGTTCTAAAGGCGTGATCTATCGTGCCATTTGCCAATGTGGCATTGAATATGTCGGTAAGACAGTTAGGGAGTTTCGGAGACGGGTGGGCGAGCATTTGGGCGACATCCGGCATGCACGTGATACTCCAATTGCACGACACATTCGCGATGTGCATGCAGGAGATTTCACGCAATTGAGGTTTATGGGTATCGATTTGGTTAAATTCCCAGCACGCAAGGGTGATTGGGATAGATTGGTCACACAAACAGAGACCAAGTGGATTTTTAGGCTACAAACGGTCCACCCGGGGGGCCTTAATGAACAACTTAGTTTTGCCCCATTTATTTGATGTGTATTCTGGCATTTTGTTTCTTTTTTGACCACTGGGCATGTTTTGAGTATTTTTCCTGTACCTGGGATATCTGACCAGTTTGAATACCCCCTTTTTTGTCTACCTTGTCTGGTTTACTGTAATACAGATCTAGTGGACAGTATAAAACATACAGCATATGGGTACTATCCCACTATGCCTTCAGGCTTGTTCTCTGCTCCTGCTATTGGGGCGAGAGTATGTTCCTGTTTAATCCTATGGTTAGCAGAGATTGATTAGATGCTGCCTGTTTTAGAGGATACTTACTTTTTATTTCCTCTGTTGTTTATCTGGGACGCGAGCGCGTATAGGGTATATCGCGCATGCGCCCGCTATAGCTCCGATCTCAGTGTAATTTACGCATGCGCGGGTGTTCGGTCACTCGCGCATGCGCACTGTGGCTGTCTTTTTAAAAGGTGCGCATTTGGCGCGTCTCTCGTGAGGGGAACATAGGACGCGCACTGTCCGGCACTCCGGAGTGTGGGAGGGGAATGTTTTTCAATTAGTGCATTCTCTGCTACATAGTTTGTCCTTTATTTAGCCACTCTACACCAGGGTTGGTTTGCATGCTACTTTTTAGACATACTAAAGTAGATTGTTCCCCCATGGTGAGCATGTGTGTGTGAATCTGTACTTGTATTCTCACGTGTTTCTATTGGCATTGACTACTACCCCTGATGAGTGGGTGCTTTGGGCACCACGAAACATGCATGTCGGGTTTGTTAAAGTAATTTATGTCTATCTGGGCATGCTGAGATTGTATGCCTAATTGTGTAATTTCATTTCTACGCACACTTCTTTTTTCTTATTCACATATTACTCTAGGAGGGTCGCATTAGGGACAGATCCCAGTAATAGGGTGAGGTTCCTGACGGGGCGCCGGCCAGTTAGGGAGGCGACCCCGTGTTTAGGTATTAGGGCTTATTAGTCCCCTCCCTGTTGATATGTAACAGTTCAGGGATAGTATACCTTGCCTCTTTACAACTTTGCTAGTTATTAGCACGTTTTATGCTGACCCCCTGGATTTGATACACGTCTCCACGTCTCCATGTCAACCATACCCAGTGGGTAAGTTATTACTGGTTTCTTTTCCTGACGTGGGACCGCCGTGTCCATTAATTAATTATATTGTAGTGACTTGTCTTTTTGTGGCTATTTACCACATTGTGGAGATGTTTATCAGCTATTTTGGCTAAATGCTACACCTTTTATACCTGTGTTTGATATTTTAAATGACTTTATTAAAGGTTATGTTTTAGATATTTTTTCTTTCCCCATTTTGCTCCTTTTTGGAATTCTTTTTTTCAAGTCCCCAAGCGAACTCGTATAATGGAAACCTGAATGCCAATGTGAACCTAGTGTTAGCAGGCAATCAAAGCAGCATTGCTAAAGAAATTTATTTAGGAAAACTCTTGAATTTACATAAGCTAGCAGTATACATAGGATCCTTGAGATGGGAATTCCCCTTTAACCCTGGTCCAGGGCATTCTATAGTGTAGTGAGCAATTCATTCGCTCAACAGACCCATTGTTTACTTCATTCAGCTGCAGAATGGGTTCCCCTGCTGGTCATATGAACAGCAGACTAACCTGCTCATTCACGCACCAGTTGGAAGTAACTTTTTGTATATGAGAGTCTGGATGTTATTCCCTCATAGTCCTCATTAATGGCCTCATTATCTTTAAATTGCTCTTAAAGGGAGTCTGTCAGCAAAGTGAAGTATATTAAACCAGCAACACGGTTAGATAGGTCTCACCCGATTGTAATTTGTTTTTCCCCATGAAAATTCATGTCTCAGTTGCAGAGATGTTCATTTATTCAAAATGTGCAAATAAGCAGTCTGGAACACCAAGGGCAACCCTGTTACTCCAAACTGATATGCCTCACACTGCCCAGGAATCCCCCCTTCGCCCCTCCCTTGTTTGAGTGACAGGGCCAGGTCTTGTTCCGAGGAACAGTGCTCTCACCAAACATGGTAGTGCAACTGCCAACTCTGATTGCAGGCATTATCGACAATGCCTGCATGCCTACAGTGGAGACCTAGTGGCTATGATGGCTACTCAGCTCCTGAGCAGCTGCCATGTTTAAAGACCTGACATCCATCATATTAGTATGGTGGGAAAGGGTTAAAGAAAATATGTAAAGCATGTTCATTGATTTAACGCTTATAGGATGCAGCCATTTTTTACTTTTTTGTTTTTTTTACTCCTTGCCTTCCAGAAGCCAAGATTTATAAGTTAAAGGGATTCTATCACTAGAATACCCTTTTTACAACAAATACGCGTAAGAATAGCCGTAAGAAAGGCTATTCTTCTCTTTTATTATTCCTGAGGAGTTTCTTCTTTCTTCCTTATGCAAATGAATTTTCTCGCAGCACTGGGGGCGGCCCCCAGCGTTCAAACAGCACAGAGGCCGTCCCCAATGCTGCAGGAGAACTCTCCAGCGATGTCCTCTGTCTTCTTCACCACCTCCACCTTTTCTTACACGCTCCTCTTCTCTTGGTCTAAAAGCACCAACTGCGCATGTCCATCGGCCATTTTCCTGTATTTATCGTAAAAAGGGTATTCTAGAATCCCATTAACATAGTTGTATGAGGAATTGTTTTTTGTGAGACAAATTATACTTCAAAATGGTGCCTTTTAATGTTCTGTACAGTGTACTAGGAAGATGGAAAAAAAATCGGTATGGAGTGAAACTGGAAAAAAATTCAATGCTGCCATTTTCTTACAGATTTTGTTTGTATGACTTCCACTGTGCAGTAAAACACACGTTAGTTTTCTCCAGGTTGGTAAAGATACAGTGATAGCAGATTTGTAGAGGAGCTGAGCAGATTGATGTATAGTTGCATTGGAAAAGATTTATTCTAACCTGTAGTTTATTCATTTATATCATTGCTTTTTTATGCTTAAAAGCAGTCATGGGGTGGTCCTATAAGTGAATGACAGCTATATCTGTATGCCTAGTCATACCGTATCATGTGAGTACGATACAGTAGCATCATCACTATGTTGCTGTGAGTTCAGCTTAGAGATGCCAAAAAATTACAATAAAGTTACAGGAAAAAGTGAACCTTTTGTAATACTTTGCATTGATTATTTATAACACATGGTAAGATGTTATCTACATCATATTTATAGACTAACACAATCTGACTAAGCTAATATTCATACACTGATACTGTTTGTATAAAAAATTCACCACACTGAGTAAATATTCACAGTACAGGGAGGAAAAGTAAATGAACCCTTGAATTTAATAACTCTTAATGACACCTTGCTATCATTGAGAGAACACTGAATTATAAGGTTTGTCAAAACATTATACGGGAGAATGTAAGGAAACGGCTGAGACAAATACAAATAACTTGACTGGGGCTTTGGAACAAAATGCAAAAAAACAAAAAGATCTAATGTCCAGTGTACTGCCAAGAAGGCTGGGGCGTTAGCTTGAGGCATGGCTAGGAGATGCAAACCATTAAAGGGGTATTCCCATGACGCTTGTTCACTAACCTGCAGGCTGTTGTGCTCTCTTCACTTCCTGCTTTTCTCGGCACATAAGTGGGCGGGGTTTCACTTGCACGGGATTGGTTGTAAATGAATTACCACAGTGTGAAGCTGATGTAGCAGAGCTGGATTTGAGTCAGTTTGCATTACATACAGAGGTAACGGACTTACTATCTCAGCCCTTATCAGCCAAATTCAATTAAACTGACTGATAAGAGCTCAGAAATCCTGGAGCTCTCTGAGAAGCTCCACTACTTAAAAGACACAAACAGCTCAGAGCTGCTCCCAGCCTCTCCCCCCTGAGAGCAGGCAGCTACATCTCTAGACAAATGATGTGTATGATGTGATGTGTATGATATATGAAAGGCCAGGACATCCGGCTGAAAGTTTTTTTCTGCGTCAAGGCTGAGAAGCATGGAGGAGGGGCAGTTTTTATCAGTGGGACAGAGCTTTTTCTTCGTGGATCTTTTTGAGTGTTGGTTTGTTATAAAGCCTTGTTGGGAGTCTGCAGGGATGGAAGGGAGTATCAACTGAAGTCTTATCACCAAGATAAGCCATGGTCAGTCAGAAGCCATAAAAATTCTCCAACTCCTTAAAAAGCCCTGGCTGCCCAGGGCTGCCCATTATTACTGGTTTAGATAATAACTGTGCATGTAAAACAAATGTATCATGTGTTACCATGCATTTCACCTATATCTGAATGAGCATACAGGTAAGGCTTACAGACTCGTTCACATCTGTGCCCGGTCTCTGTTCTGCAGGTTTCCGTTTCCTGCACAAAACTGAGCAGGAGACACAAACCTGCAGGACTCTTTCAAACCCATTCATTTGAATGGGTTTGAAAGCTGTCTGGCCGTGAACGGCGGTGAGCTTTTTATGCTCTCCGCCGCGAAACAGTTTTTTTATTAAATCGGACATGCAGTAGTCTGTGTCCAATTTAAAAAAAAACGGTTTTGCGGCGGAGAGCATAAAACGCTCACCACCACTCACGGCCGGAACCGATCTGACAGCTTGCCGTCTTCTGTATGCAGAAGACGGAAACCACAGAATGGACTGCCGAATGCTAGTGTGAACCTAGCGTAAAATGCATAGTAACTTCTGCTAGGCAATAGAGCAGTTAAAAAGTACATTTTTTTCTGTGTAAACCCAACCCCTCCTTGGGTCAAAAAAAACCAAAACACAGTTTAATAAAAATTCTTTTAAATCTTTTCCAGGTATATTTTACAGTTGTTTTTTTTTTTTTTTTTTTTTTTATTTCAGATGAAAAGGTGACCTTATGGTATGACCACTTGAAACCAGCTCATAATTTTTTACACTCTAACTACATACAACCTCTTCTGGAGACAAATTCCAAGCTCAGGAATAGGATCAAGTCTACGCAGCTCCTCACACAGAAGCTTCGCTTAGTAAAGTCTCAAGCTGAAATTAATCTTATGAAAAAAGCAGGACATATCTCTTCTCATGTATGGAACTTTAGACAATCTTTTAAACACAGTGGGGAACTTTTCTAGAACAAGCATGCCATTTTCCTGGCACAAAAGTGGAGGTTTGCCCCAAAAATGTGCCACTTTTTTCATTTTCTGATTTACTTGCTACTTTTTGTGCCTGGATGGGGATGCCTGATGGACTTACACTAACTCATGCCAGAAAAATGGCGTAAGTTATACCTGAAATCTATGCCGTAGATTTCGATCTTGGCAAATAGGGCCACTCAAGATGCTCCAGAATTATTAAGAGGTTGGGGCTTCATAATAATTTAGGCGCACCTTGTGCGAGTTGGGGAGAGGATTAAAACAGGCATAGCAAAAAATGGTTATTCATAATACTATAGTATTAATAAGTTCTATAGAGTACAATAAATTGTTTATCTTATTTTATAACCTATGTGTACATTTACTTTTTTTTGTTGTTTAAAAGGTGCAATTGCCTCTTTTTAATGCTGTCGGACATGGCAACCTGTTTTTTTTTTGGGGGGGGGGTTTCTCTGCCCATGTACTAGAGAACATTTGTGCCTTTTTTGCTCCTTTTTAAAAAGGCGCATGTCATAAATACAGTGTGATCTCCATTTAGGCCAAGGACACTTTTCCAGACAAAAAGCAAAAGTGGCAAGGGTAGCATAACATCTAGAAATGCTGCCCTCAAACAATTGTTTCAGATATTAAGTGCTGTGCAGAAAAATAACACAATAAAAAATATAAAAGGGGAAACACCAAGCGGCAATATGGTGTAGTAATTTAAAACACTAGGGCGAAGTACCGTATTTTTCGGACTATAAGACGCACTGGACTATAAGACGCACCCAGGTTTTAGAGGAGAAAAATAGGGAAAAAAAAATTTCAGCCAAAAAATGGTAAAATATTTAATATATGGGAGTTGTAGTTTTGGAACAGCTGCAAGACCACATTGACAGGTGACCCTGCAGCTGTACGGGGATGTATAGGGCGTTTTTTTTGTTTGGCCAGGTGTACTTTTTAGATATACCATTTTGGGAAATGTTTATTGCTTAGATCACCTTTTATTTAATTCAGAGGCAAAACAGAGAGAAAAACCCGGCAGTTTAGCACTTTTGATTTTGACGTTCACTGTACATAAAACTATTAGTAGACCGGGCATTTTCAGACACAGGGATACCTAATGTGTATGTTTCACAGTAATGTTATACTTTTATATGTATTCTAGGGAAAGGAGGTGAACTTTTATTTATTTTATTTTTTATTATATTTTTTTTAAGTGTTTTTTGTTTTTTTTTTTTACTATTTTATTATCCCCCGCCTAGGGGGCTTGAACCTGCAATCATTTGATTGCAAGTCCCATAGACGGCAATACAAGTGTATTGCCGTCTATGGGAGATTCTATACATTACTATCGCGGAGGGTCATAGACCAGCCGCAATAGTAATATATATCTATGACAGGCCTCGGAGCCTTCATTAGGCTCCCGGCTGTCATCGGAACAGGTCGGCTCCTGCGGCCTCGCCGTGCAGGAGCCGGCCTGCATCACTAAAGGTATGGGGCCGGTGGGGACCGGTCCCGGGGCTAACTTTAAACTGCCGGGACCTGCGGAGGAGGAGCGGATTTGCAGCATGGCCGCGCTACTGCCACCGCTGGTGTTCTTCAGCGGCAGGAGCGTGACAATCTGCAGGCCCCGGCAGCTAAGACAGTCCCCAGCATCTGCTGTAATAGACCGGCGGATGCCGGGGAGTGTCTTAGCTGCCGGGGCCTGCAGATTGTCACGTTACTGCCGCTGAAGAAAACCAGCGGTGGCAGTAGCGCGGCCATGCTGCAAACCCACTGCTCCTCCACCCACATTCAGACTATAAGACGCACCCTCATTTTCCTCCGAAATTTTGGGGAAAAAAAGTGCGTCTTATAGTCCGAAAAATACGGTAAGTATTGATGAAATTTGTGTTGTGATAGGTCACAACACCACAACAGCATATAATAATCCAAAGCAGAGGTGGCAGCAGCTTCCCCTTGACGCTAACCGTAGGTTGCGTAATCGAAAATGCAAAAAGCCCTCAGGGTATTGCACCGATCAGGTGGGGAGGATCCCGGGTGAAGCGTGCACAAATTCGACAAGAGTCTTTCTCATCGCAGAGACTACCAGCCGGTTTTTAATTGCACTTGAGAAAGGGCCCAGCCCGAAACGCGTAGTGCCTCTTACAAAATCTTGTATTGATTGAAGAATCTCTGAGAAAGACTCTTGTTGAATTTGTGCGCACTTCACCTGGAATCCTCCTCACCTGATTGGTCCAGTATCCTGAGGGCTTTTTGCATTTTGAAATAACACAATAGGTTGCAATTTACACTAAAAAAAGGCGCAAGTAGCTTAATAAACGTTCCCCATTAATTTGTTTTTTACTCCTCTTGGCATAGACCTTATATGGCAAAACACAGTTTAAAAAGAACATAGACAGTAGATGAGGTTAGAGGCTGTTCAGAGATGTATGAAGGGGACAGGTTGTGGATGGCTTTGTATGTCAGCATTAACATTTTAAACTCTATCCACTAGGTTTTGGGTAACCAGCGAAGGGATTGGCAGAGGGGCGTGGCTGATGAAAAATGGGGGGAGCGGCAGAGTTTAAGGTGGACTGGAGGAGGGGGGAGAGAGCATTTGCTGGGAGGCCATAGAGTGTTACAATAGTCTAAACCAGAGATTATGAGGGCATGATCGTTTTTTGATGACACACTTTATAAATGGGAAGTGACACATATACTAGTGCAATAACAGAATAGGACAAAAGATGCCCAATTCCACAAGAGAGATACATGCACTTGAGCCATATTAAAGTGTTTCGAGATCTACATGTGATTTATGAGCCAGTACTGGGAAATTTGAGCTCTAGGGCTTTCTAATAAGTAAAGGAAATTTCCTGAGTTTGTCATATTTTAGTGTGTGATAATAATGCCAGTCCATTTTGTATGTGCATGCTTTGATACATCTTTGGGATTATTATTCTAACATTCCTTGAATTATCATTTAGGCTTTCATAGAGACTATGCACTCAAGTAAAGCTCCTGTGGATGAAGCTTTAATATATGCCAAGGTAAGTCCTGTACCCTAAAGTTGTATTGCATTTCTTATGTGATTTTTTTTTTCCAATGAGAACAGTCTTTTTATATCCCTTTTTTCCTATTATTTATATTCCTCACAAGGACATCTAAGTATTATATTTATTTGATTAAAGTAAACACTCGCTATATTTTCAACAAACTTTGCATAAAGTGACTATAACAAACTTTGTAATTATTTTATATACGTCTTTACCAATATTTTTCTTGAACTTTGAGACCAATGCTCACAGAGGTATTAGATTACATAGAAGTCTATGGGGAATTAAGTGACCAGAAGCTGAATGAGAGACAGAAGCGCAGAGGCTCAAACACAGGCTATTGTAGCCAAAGTGAAAGTTTCTATCCTACCCCAGGTCTACATGTGCAGCTCCTATTTATTAGTTTTGATGTGTTTTTTTTAGCACAGTTTTGAAATTACGGCTGGAAAATGAATTTGTTTTTCTTGGAAATTTAGAAAACCTCACCAACAACATCAAAACTTCCTGCATTTTTCCATTGCAGTTTTGATGCAATTGTTTACAACTGCACCATGTGAATGCATCCTCAAAGCTACACCATCCTATACTTTCCACCCAGCAAATACAGAAATGAACCTTTTACTATCACCAAGCTCCTTTAGTGGCCCCACATAGTATTATGCTCCCCAGTGGTACAGTACAACTCTCTGGTATCCCCCAGACACCAAATAATTCTCCCCAGTGGCCCCCAGAATATAATAAGGCTCCCCAGTGGCCCACAGACACCTAATAATGCTCCCCCATGGTCTTCAGACAAGTAGTAATGTTCTCCATTAGCTCCCAGGCAAGTTATAATGTCTCCCTATGGCCTCCAGGGACTAATAATGCTACACACAGACCCCCAGACACCTAATAATGCTCCCAAGAGGCCACAGACACCTAATAATACTTTGTAGTTGTGCCTAGACACCAAATAATGCGTGCCACTGGTCCCCAGGCAAGTAGTCATACTCCCTAGTGGCCCCAGGCAAGTAGTAATGTTTTCCAATAGCCCCCTTCAGAAAAGTTATAATGTCCCCAGTGGCCCCCATACAAGTAATAATGTGCCCCAGTGTCCTTCATTCAAGTAATAATGTCCCCTAGTAGCCTTCCAGATAAGTAATGTCCCCTCAGTGGCCCCCAGACAAGTAATACTGCCCCCTCCAGTGGCCCCCAGGAGCCCCCCAGACAACTAATAATGTTCCCCAGGGGCCCTCCAGACAAATAATAATGTCCCCCATGACCCCCCCATCGGTTTCTGACAAGTATCAGACCACAGAAAGTTCCTGAATTCATGGTTGTATCCATTGGCAACCAATCAAGACTGTCACCACTAAAATTATTAGGGAAAATCTTTAAAACTCTGCAAAATGTTTAATTTATTATGTTTACAAAAATGTTTTAACTGTTCATTGTCTATGAATTTCTATTTACATGGTAATACCTTTTTGTTGCTTTTACTTCTTTTCTGCAGGTACATATAGAGCAGCAATTGTCAGTGAAATTAATCCATTCTGATTATTATTCCAAATTACATTGTTATTATTTCATTCCTTGACAGTTTGATTTTGAGTGCCGAAGACGAGGTGCTGAAATTCTTGCTTACCCTCCAGTGGTCGCAGGAGGAGATAGAGCTAATACATTGCATTATGTGAAAAATAACCAAATAGTCAAGGTTTGTATTACACTTGTTCAGTACTGTATGACTAAAGGGCCTTTAAAGTGGACCAGAATGATAGATTATGTGGAATTTCCCAGTCATTGCCCAGAGTAGTCATGTGCAAATAGAACATGATCATTTGTCTTTTATTGAATCTTTTACTGTTTATCAGCAGTAAATATACCATGTAAACAGGCATATGTAGTCATTACTGCGGTAATATAAACCACATGAGAGAAGGAAAGACAAGCAGGCTCATAAGCAAATACATGTATGAAGTATCAAGTTCAATAGTTGCATTTGTTATAGATTTGCTATATAATGAATTAGTGCACATTTTTCCCAATTTAACTGTGTAAAAGGACCACAATTTTTTATTTTTATTTTTTTGCTTTATTTCATATCATGTCATGCAGAGCAGTTTCAGACTGGGATGTCTAGGGCCCACCAATGGAATTCATTCTAAGGGCCCACCCTACTGCTACTTGTTTAAAAGCCATAAAATAAAGTCCCAACACTTTCCTGGTCCCATCAAATTTATCATCATCTACACCAGTTTTCTGTCATAAATTATGTCAGAATTCTACCCCAGCAAGGGGCTGATATGGAGTTCTGTTTAGTCTTATGGACCTTGGAGAATATGCCTAAAGTATGAGAATGTGTGCATTTCATTAGAAATATAAAGGTGCAAACTTCAGCAGCTGGAAAACATTGGTCTTGATAAATCAGCCTTTATATTTTCTATATTACTCAGTATAAACATACTCTATATTGACTGCGGCATCTGAGGGGTTATTTGACCGAGATTATTGTCTCACCCATTAGAGCAAGTATAATGATACAGTGGTTGGTAAGAATAAAACTACAACTTTCAGCAAGTCCCGAGGATGCTAGGGATTGTATTTTTCAGATGGTCAGGGCTTGATCAGATGTGGAAAATGAAGATGAATTGAGACAGACTTCTGCCCCAGATTCCTCTTTATTTTCCATCCCTCCAGCTTACCACAACAGAAAGTTAAAGTAGAGCTTCACCCACTGATCACCCCCCTTTACTGGCGCCCACATGGTATAATGCTTCCTTTCTGGCTCCCACGTGATATATAACCTCCCCTTTCCTAGACCCCACACAGTATAACGGCACCTTTCCTAGCACCCACATGGTATAAACTATGGAGGCAGAAAAGGGTAAATAACATATGGAATAGCGTTACATTTTGAAGTCGAAAGGGTTACACAGAAGCGGAGACCATGACAGCAAAGCTCCAGTCTTTTTGCTAGTGATGAGCTTCAGTGGCCAGCAAGCTGGGTGAGGAGATGCCTACTGGCCATCACTTTGATACAATTTCTCATCACAACATTTAGGGAAATAAAGTGAGTTGCATGTTAGATGGAGATTACATTGGCTATCATCTGTGCACAAGTTAATTAAAATGACAGTGACTATTTAATACTTGATATTCATTGCAGCAAACAGTAAGGGTTGACTCACAGATTTATGAAGTCCCTACATTATTGTTGCCACTATAGACCACGGTTAGCTGAAAGTGATCTCTCAAGAACACTAACTGACAGCTTATTATGAGGCTCAGTGACCATGGAAAATTGAGACACCAACAACACCATTTTATAAAAAATATGTTTAACATAAAAAATGTAATTCAAACAGTAGGTCATTTTTTTCCAGTACATTCGCTTTAAAGGGGGTATCACAGTGTCTGCAGTTTGGATAGATATTCTTTTGGATGGATGGATGGATGGATGGATATTAAAATTCTGTGCCAATTTCCGTTTTCATGATTTGACTGCAGTCGTTCTTTTTTTTTTTTTTTTTAACTGTAATTTTTATTGAAAATGTTTGTGGGCAAGGAAACCTTCAAGGATCCAAACTGAGAAAAAAAAAAATCTACAATCTACTGGTAGTGCAGCCATTCAGACGCAGGTAAACGTAGCTCGGAAGTGAAATAGTCAAAGGGCCTAAGCTCCAAGGACAGAGGATCAACCAGATCCGCGATATGGAAAAGACCAAGCTTACTCCAGGGCTTCACCATAGACGCAGTCAGACCAGCAGGGAGGAGCGGATTATAGAGGAAGGAGATCTGAGACGAACACGCGGAGGCTAGGGGGAAAAGTTTTGCACAGGTCAACCAGACGGCTCTTGTGAAGCGAATAGGCCCTAGGAGAGGAACAGAGGGAGGAGGACTGCAGTTAGGGAATTAAATATGTGCAAGTGGCCTAATGTACTGTACATACAAGTATTCACAGGTGCTAGCTGCAAGACCTAACTGTAGTGTGTTAAAATCCTAAATGAGAGGTCTTATTGAATGACCACCAGAGATCTTGAAAGTCCTAAGGAATGGATAAATACAGCATCTTGGAAAATGATATAACTTTTCATATTACAAGTCCCAGCTGTGACAAGGCACCCTAAGGATTCATATTTAATGCCTTCGTTTTTTTATAGCCTACAGAATGTTGAGTAACCAGTCTGAAAAGGAAGACCCCTCTGTACAACCTCAACCTAATAATTCAGAATCCTTGCCACGGCTGCAGCCGGTGCTCTCACTATGTGAAAGCAGTAACTGATTACTAGCCTTCTCTTATCACTGGCCACATGGTTTTACAGGTTACTGTGTGACCAGTAATAAGTTAAAACTGGTAGTTGGTTAGCCCTTTCACTTACTTAAGGGTTACTCTTGGTGTATGCACCTCCGTAATACTAGTTGTTTATTAATGAGAAGTCCATCCTGATTGGTTACCATGACCCAGAAAAGACCATTGTGTGTTGGAAATATTGTAACATGAAGCTGTTGCAACTTGACCGACCACTGTACAGTAGTGCAAAGAATGACGAAAACTTCCTAGAGCTGTAATGTGCATGGCCTTGTCAAACACTGCCTTTATTTCACCTACAGTTCTTCATAGCCTCTCAGAGGCAATATTGTAATGTATTTATATTGCAGAATGTGAACTATTACTCAAGGTAATCACCCCTCAGCTTTGTTAGTTTATATGTATAATGAGTATTGTAGGAGTAATTCATTTACTGTATTACTGATTTGCAATGTGAAAAAATACATCTTATTTATTTGTAGCCTGGAGAGATGATTCTGTTGGATGGTGGCTGTGAAGCATCCTGTTATGTTAGTGACATTACACGTACGTGGCCGATAAATGGCAAGTAAGTAAGTGTATATTATTTCTTTATCTTTCAGTTCAGTAGGAAAGGATACAAAATCAGGAAACATGATCAAATAACAACCTATTGCTCAGTTGACTGCTGCAGCCATCAATATCTTATTATTACTTTGTAGCAATGAAACTGGGTCCCCCTCATTTATAGACGCAGGGATGCATAATTTGTATGTTTTTAGAATCTAGGGAAAGTGGGTTGATTTGAATTTTTTTTTTTTTAGCCTCCCTAGAGGGTTTGAACCCAGATCTTTAGATACAATCCAAGTCTATTGGCTATCATAGAGGTAGGACTGCTCCCGCAATCTTGCCGTGCAGGAGTCTCCTACAAAGTGAAAGTGAAAGGCATTGGACAGGCAGCACCAGATAACAAAGAATGAGGCCAAGGTAGCTATTAACAAAGATTAATGTTTGCGGTCAGACTGTGATTGCAGGCATTAGCACTGGGTCCGCAGTGTATGAATCATTTCTAGCACCTGCTCTGAGTGAGTGCCATATTTAATCCCTTTGACTTCCACCGTAATAGGACGGCGGATGTTGGGTATTTGAATAAGGCGGCTACTCAGACACTGAACAGGTGCTATAACTGCTGGGACTTTTCTGTATCATGCAGTATAAACCCATCTCTAATGCCCACAATCAGTGCCCACACTGATCGCAGGCATTCAGGCCCCCGAAGCCTCAGTCAAAGCTGAGGATGCTGCCATTTCGGGTCCGGTGGCAAGATCCGGGGCCGACGACCCGTGGCCATGACAGCCAGGAGCCTATTAATGAATCCCTGGCTTGTCTGGCATTCATTTGTATGACGGACTGCTTTATGCCGATGCATTGCAATGCATTATCATTGTAACGCATTGCATTATTGATCAGACCTTGTGGGGTTCAGATCGAAGAGGTTAAAGATCTGACATCAGCCATGTCATAAAACCAAAAAAACTTTTACCCAAAATATAAGAACAAATTATGGTCCCGGAAACCAATATCAATACATAAACAGAAAACACAGAACCAAAAAAAAAAAATTCATAAAAATTACAAAAATATATTTATTAAATATTCAACAAATAAAAAACATGCAAGACAATGGAGGACAACAAAAGAGGATCCACCTAGATGTTTGGCGGACAAATACCGCAACCCTCCCACTAATGGCTAGCTGGAAGTAACCCCTGAATATATAAAATATGCATATAAACCCAAATGGTAAAGATTAGAGATGAGTGAACACTAAAATGTTCGAGGTTCGAAATTCGATTCGAACAGCCGCTCAATGTTCGTGTGTTCGAACGGGTTTCGAACCCCATTATAGTCTATGGGGAACAGATACTCGTTAAGGGGGAAACCCAAATCCGTGTCTGGAGGGTCACCAAGTCCACTATGACACCCCAGGAAATGATGCCAACACCTCTGGAATGACACTGGGACAGCAGGGGAAGCATGTCTGGGGGCATCTAACACACCAAAGACCCTCTATTACCCCAACATCACAGCCTAACAACTACACACTTTACACACTCAAAAAAACCTCTATCAAAGTGGGAAAATACCTGGAAACCTTCTTTACTCCCAAAATGGATGGACACAAACCCCAATTTAAGCTCAACAAACAGTAACAACCACCCCTTTAAATCACGTTCCCCATGACAACCACAAATGGAATAGGCAATGGGAATTCCAAAAGCCCTCACCCTTAACTGTCATTTTGAGTGTGTGTGTGTGTGTGTGTGTGTGTGATGTGGTAAGACCTTCCAAAATTCACTTTTCTAGCACTTAACATGAGCCCTTCCAAACAAAGTTACAGGACCTTAAGCTGAGCTACCAGCAGAGATTGAGGCCCTTGGCATGAGTAGAGCCTTGCACCAGCAGTGTTTTTGGCACTTAGGGTGAGTTGAGCCTTGTACCAGCATGTGTCCCTTAACATCAGGCGAGCCCTAAGTTCTGCACTTTGCACAAAAGTTCAACATTAACCTTAGTAGCCTTAGTAGGCCCGAGAACCAGGAACAGGTCTTGCAATGGCTGTCGGATAACGCTTAAAGCACATTGTCCACCAGCCAGTCAGCCTCTACCTCCTCTTACCCAACAGTCTTGTCCTCCTTCCACCCAAAATTCCCAATCTTCCCAGAACAATAACCCCAACTGTCCCTGCTCCCCAGAGCTGTTCTCCCTTCCTTTGACTGTACCGCAACCTGCCCCTCCATTTCGCGATTCCACGGACCTAACAGACGAGTATCTGTGTCCAGATGCTCAAACACTAGAGTCTCCTCCATTCCATCTCCGGTCGATTTGGTGGCGGATGACCAGCAACCCACCCTCATCGACGACGATGAGACGCAGTTGCTGTCAGGGCAGCCAGTTGACATGCGCATTGTGCAGGAGGAGGAGGCGAGACAGGAGTTGGAAGAGGAGGTGGTGGACGACGAGGACACCGACCCCACCTGGACAAGGCGGATGTCAAGCTGGGAAAGTAGTGTGGATGTTGAGGCAGGTGCAGCACCAAAAAGGGTAGCTAGAGGCAGAGACATGTCCAGAGGCAGAGGTCAGCTGCTTTGCCGAAGCCAGGCCAGACCCGGAATGTCCGAAGATGTTCCCTTTTGTACCCAGCCCAGAAAAACTCCCCCATCGAGGGCACGTTTCTTGAAGGTGTAGAGTTTTTTCAAGGAATGCGCCGAGGACAGATATAGTGTCGTCTACACAATTTGCCTCTCGAAATCAAGTAGGGGCCCTGAGAAGAGCAACCTGTCCACCACTTCAATGCACCGTCATTTGGAATCCAAGCAATGGAATCAGTGGCAGGCAGCAACGGCAGGACAAACGTCGCCCGCCGTTCATGCCACTGCCTCTGCTCACAGTGCTGGCGATGCACTCCAGAGGACGAGCCAGGACATCACTTCATCTGCCTCCGCCACTTTGTTCACTTCTCCCTCATCCTCCCCTGTTTCTGTCTTATCTCCTTCTCCTGCACCATCAAAGGCACCATCAGGCGCTTCTTTACAACAACCCACCATCTCTCAGACATTGGAGCGCCGGCAGAAATACACCGCTAACCACCCACCCACGCAAGCCTAGAACGCCAACATCGCTAAACTGCTGGCCCAGGAGAGGTTGGCGTTCCGGCTTGTTGAAACTCCCGCCTTCCCGGACCTGATGGCAACTGTGGCACCTCACTATGCCGTCCCTAGCCGTCACAACTTCTCCCGGCCCTGGCGTCCCCGCCTTGCACCAGCACGTGTCACTCAACATCAGGTGGGCCCTTAGTTCCGCGCTTTGCTGCAAGGTCCACTTGACCACCGACACCTGGACAAGCGCCTGTGGTCAGGGATGCTGCTTATCTTTAAGGACAGGCAGGGTGAATGTGGTGGAGTCTGGTCCCGAGGTGCAAACTGAGGTACCCTATCTCCTCTCCCAGGCCAAAATTCATGGCAGGAGTAGACTGAAACCCTACGACGCTGCAACCTCCACCCCAGCTACTAGCGGCAAACGCTAAAACACTGGTGTGGGGAGACGTCAGCAGGCGGTGCTGAAGCTCATCAGCTTGGGGGACAGACAGCACAGTGCCTCCGAGGTCAGGGATGCCATCCTGGCTGAGATGGCATTTTTTTTTCCCTGCTACACCTGGGGCCTGGCATTTTTACACCTGTGATAATGGCTGGAACCTGGTAGCGGCTCTGGAGCTTGCCAGCCTCCAACACGTTCCATGTTTGGCCCACGTCTAACCTAGTGGTGCAAAGTTTTTTGAAAACATACCCAAATGTACCGAAGCTACTGTTGAAAATGCGGCGCTTGTGCGCCCACTTTTGCAAGTGCACAGGAGTCGCTGCTAGCCTAAAAACACTCTAGCAAGGCCTACATCTGTCCAAACACAGGCTGTTGTCCGTCATTCACACACGCTGAAACCCTACAATACCATATCTTGAGCAGGGTGTGTGAGCTGCACAGACCTTTGATGGAGTTCCATCTACAAAACCCAAGGGTTCCTCAAAGTCAGCTCCCAAAGTTTCTGCACCATGAGTTTCCAGGGGTGGCAGAGTTATGGCTAGGGGCAGAGGCATGGATAGGGATGATGTCTAGGGGCAAAAGCAGTGTGGATGTGGAGGCAAGCTAAGCAGGGAAAAAGGTGGCTAGAGGCAAAGGGATGTCCAGAGGCAGAAGACAGCTGCATGACAGAAGCTAGACCTGAGCCAGCAAGGCCCAAGATGCCCTCTTTTTTAGCTTCCTTAGAAAAATTCCCCCATCGAGGCCACGTTCCTCACTGGGGGAGATCATTTCTAAATGTATAGGTCGAGGACAAACTGAGTGTGGTTTACACACTTTGCAATGCGACTCCCCATCTCCCAGGCCTTTCATTCCAGGCTAAAGTACAGCACAACCCACCCACATACCCAAGGCTTCAACGGCCTCATCTCAAAAATTCTGGCCCAGGAGATGTTGGGGTCCCAGCTTGTGGACACTCTGCCCTTTTTGAGCCTGCTGGCTACTGCGCCACCTCACTGTGCTGTCCACACCAGCACTTTTCCCCAAACATGAGGCGGTCCCTAAGTTCAGCGATTTGCCCAAAAGATCCACGTGACCAGCTACGAATGGACAAGTGCATGCGGACAGGGACGCTACCTTTCAATCTTGGCACAGTGGTTGAATGTACTTGAGGCATGGACCGGGTCGCAAAATGTGGTGGACTGACTTGTCTCCCCACACAACATTCCTGGGAGGAGGGCTGAAACACCACCCTCCTCCGCTGTTAAATTGACGCCAGCTACGAGCTGGAAACGCTGCAACACTGGTGTGGGGAGACGTCAGCGGGCCGTGCTGAAGCTCATCAGCTTGGGGGCCAGACAGCACACTGCCTACAAAGTGAGTCATGCCATCCTCGATGAGACGGCAATGTGGTTTTTGCCACTGCACCTGGGCCCAGGCATGTTGTCATGTGTGATAATGGCCGTAAAATGGGATCGGCTCTGTAGCTTGGCAGCCTGCAACATATTCCATGCCTGGGCCACGTTTTTAACTCATTGCTGCTAATCTTTTGAAAAAGGTACCCCAATGTTCCTGAGCTACTGGTGAAAGTGTGGCGCTTGTGCGGATAGTTTTTAAAGTCTATAGTTGCCGCTGCTAGCCTCTATGCACTCCTACAACGCCTGTACCTGCTGGAACAACGGCTGTTGTGCGACGTCTCCACACTGCTGGCACTAAACATATCATGTGTTGAGCAGAGTGTGTGAGCAGCACAGACCTTTGATGTAGTTCCAACTCCAAAACCCTCGGGTTCGTCAAAGTCAACTCCCTGAGTTGCTCAACCATGAGTGGCCATGGGTGGCAGACTTATGTGAAATCCCATCCCATCCATTGCACTGGACACGAAACATTAGCATGCGCTCAGCACAACTTCGGATATGGCAGCTGTGTTAAGCAGGGTGCAGGGTACAACACAGACCAGGCCCGAGCACCAGGAACAGGTGTTAGAAATACTGCAGCATCCGCCATTTCCTTCCAATTTTGGGGTTTTGGACCCGCCACCGACTTGTCTGGACCTAAGTGGGGATCATGAGACACAGTTGCCATCAGGGCAAGCTGTGGTCATGTGCGGTTTGCAGTAAGGGGGCAGTGCGCAATTGGAAGAGGAGTTGGTGGATGACGAGGCCACCGACCCCACATGGACAGGGGTGATGTCTAGGGGCTAAAGCAGTGTAGATGTAGAGGGAAGCTAAATCAACAAAAAACCTGGGTAGAAGCAAAGGCATAAACTGGGGTGATGTTTAGGGGCTAAAGCAGTGTAGATGTGGAGGGAAGCTAATTCAACAAAAAAAAAAACAGGGTAGAAGCAAAGGCATAAACTGGGGTGATGTTTAGGGGCTAAAGCAGTGTAGATGTGGAGGGAAGCTAATTCAACAAAAAAAAAACAGGGTAGAAGCAAAGGCATAAACTGGGGTGATGTTTAGGGGCTAAAGCAGTGTAGATGTGGAGGGAAGCTAATTCAACAAAAAAAACAGGGTAGAAGCAAAGGCATAAACTGGGGTGATGTTTAGGGGTGAAAGCAGTGTAGATGTGGAGGGAAGCTAAGCAGCAAAAACAGTGGGTAGAAGCAAAGGCATGCAAAACTCTACCCTGTTGGAAGACTTATTCCTAGGTCTGGAACACGTTAATGGCCCCCCTGGACAAATTACTGCCACTCAGGGGCCTAGTGTCACCAGGAGGGACAAGTATAGGCGCATGTTGTGGGAATACCTGGCCGACACCAGCTCTGTCCTCTCCGATCCCTCTGTGCTCTACAGCCTACACTTATTTTCTAATCTTTTTTTCTGCACTGCACATCTCTTGCCTGCTTCCTTTGGGATCTTACAAGTGGTGGTCCACTTCCAAGGATGGTAATTTCACTAGACAGTGTAACAGGAGTAGCTGAGGGATCGCTGTCTTAACCACTTTTTGGCACAAAATTAACTTCCAAAGCCAAATATGGTGCAAGTATATGATGCAAGGACACCTACACACCTATCTCTGACACATTGGGGAGTTCACCCTCATGCGCCCTTTTGGCCTGCACCATCATGCGCCTCTTCCCAGCCACTCCACATTTCCCAAGCTTTTCATTGCAGGCAGAAGTACAACACAACCCACCCCCATGCCCAAGCCTTTAACAGCCTCATCGATAAACTGCTGGCCCAGGAGATGTTGGTGTTTGTTTATGCTTCTGGAGACCCAGGCCTTCCGTCAGCAGATGGCAGCTGGGGCACCTCCCTATGCTGGGCTTAGCCGTTACTACTTCTCTTGGTGTGCTGTCCCTGCCTTGCGCCTGCATGTGTCCCATAACATCAGTTGGGCCCAGAGCTCTGCGCTTTGCTGCATGGTCCACTTGACCACCGACACATGGACAAGCGCCTGTGGTCAGGGATGCTGCAGTGCTTATCTTTAATGACAGGCAGGGTGAATGTGGTGAAGTCTGGTCCCCGGTGCAAACTGGGGTGGCCTATCTCCTCTCCCAGGCCAAAATTCATGGCAGGAGTAGACTGAAACCCTACGATGCTGCAACCTCCACCCCAGCTACTAGCGGAAAACACTGTAACACTGGCGTGGGGAGATGTCAGCAGGCCGTGCTGAAACTGATCAGCTTGGGGGACAGACAGCACAGTGCCTCCGAGGTCAGGGATGCCATCCTGGCTGAGATGGCATTTTTTTTTCCCTGCTACACCTGGGGCCTGGCATTTTTGCGCCTGTGATAATGGCTGGAACCTGGTAGCAGATCTGGAGCTTGCCAGACTCAAACACGGTCCACGCATGGCCCACGTTTTCCAACTTGTTGGTGCCATGTTTCTTTGAAACCTACACCATTGTGCCTGATATACAGGTCAAAGTGGGGCCATTTTCGTAAGTGAGAACTAGCCTCTGCTAGGCAGAAAACATTCAGAGCACACTCCTCTCATCTTCGCACCGTTGGCTGGCGGAGGAAGACGAGGGGGTTGGAGTGGCATCTGATGTCCCTATCCCACACGAGGCTAGAGGGTGCACTTCAGTGCATCCCATTGCTTCACCACAAATGGTGTGAAGGGGAGTGGAAAATGGAGGAAATAGAGAGTGACCCTTACAGTTGGGGCCAGCAAAGGCATGCCAAGTAACACACTGGCACACATGGCTGACTTCATCTTGGGTTGCTTTTCAACACATATGTCACATCATGAAGAACAAATAATACTGGATTTTTACAAGCCTCGAACCCCGGTCTAGGTCTAATGTCTGTTCCTTTCTTATATTAGGGGAGAGGGAAAAAAAATTACTTCAGTGATACGTTTAGCGTACATAGACTGACTATTAATGTGTATCCCACTTAGTGTTGTTAGGGTTACACACCGTCAAAACCTGGCTAAAGCTTCTATAGCTGTTAATAAAGTCAACATAACTTTACGGTATCCAAAAAGACAGCTGGTACCGACAGAGAGCAAGACAAATGTCAACCAAAGCTGTGAGCTCTGAACACCCACAGTGACTTTGGCGTCATCATCATTATAAGGGAGCGGGTGGTAATAAATAACTTAGCAGTGCCTAAAACCCAAAAAGCTTATACAACTATATTTACATTAACATACACAAATGACACTTTTCAGTAGCATGTCATGAGACAAGCTGATAAGATTTTCCTTTGTGCAGTGCTATTTGAAAGTTAAACGCTGCCTTTATTTTAATTCTGGAGAAGGTGCAGACATTAGATTTAGAACATGTTGTCTTCATTGTCCAAACCCTCTATATAGGTAACGTGTTTTTCGGGCCGAGCTGTCTGGGAACGAGCTGGTGCAACACTGACAACCTGGGTAAATATGGCAAGAGCCTGAGATGTAGGGTGAATGAATCCCCAAATTATTTGGGGAATTTCCACTCAGAAACTGGCACTATATACCAGTAGCAAAAATTGTGGGTGCACATAACCCCCATATATTCTTTGAATTCCCAGTCAGACAATAGCACTATATACCAGTAGCAAAAATTGTGGGTGCACGTAACCCCAATATATTCTTTGAATTCCCAGTCAGAAACTGGCACTATATAGCAGTAGCAAAAATTGTGGGTGCACATAACCCCAATATATTCTTTGAATTCCCAGTCAGACAATGGCACTATATACCAGTAGCAAAAATTGTGGGTGCACGTAACCCCAATATATTCTTTGAATTCCCAGTCAGAAACTGGCACTATATACCAGTAGCAAAAATTGTGGGTGTACATAACCCCAATATATTCTTTGAATTCCCAGTGAGACAATGGCACTATATAGCAGTAGCAAAAATTGTGGATGCACGTAACCCCCATATATTCTTTGAATTCCCAGTGAGACAATGGCACTATATACCAGTAGCAAAAATTGTGGGTGCACGTAACCCCAATATATTCTTTGAATTCCCAGTCAGACAATGGCACTATATAGCAGTAGCAAAAATTGTGGGTGCACGTAACCCCAATATATTCTTTGAATTCCCAGTCAGAAACTGGCACTATATACCAGTAGCAAAAATTGTGGGTGCACGTAACCCCTATATATTCTTTGAATTCCCAGTGAGACAATGGCACTATATACCAGTAGCAAAAATTGTGGGTGCACGTAACCCCAATATATTCTTTGAATTCCCAGTCAGACAATGGCACTATATAGCAGTAGCAAAAATTGTGGGTGCACGTAACCCCAATATATTCTTTGAATTCCCAGTCAGAAACTGGCACTATATACCAGTAGCAAAAATTGTGGGTGCACGTAACCCCTATATATTCTTTGAATTCCCAGTGAGACAATGGCACTATATACCAGTAGCAAAAATTGTGGGTGCACGTAACCCCAATATATTCTTTGAATTCCCAGTCAGACAATGGCACTATATACCAGTAGCAAAAATTGTGGGTGCACATAACCCCAATATATTCTTTGAATTCCCAGTGAGACAATGGCACTATATACCAGTAGCAAAAATTGTGGGTGCACATAACCCCAATATATTCTTTGAATTCCCAGTCAGACAATGGCACTATATAGCAGTAGCAAGAATTGTGGGTGCACGTAACCCCAATATATTCTTTGAATTCCCAGTCAGAAACTGGCACTATATACCAGTAGCAAAAATTGTGGGTGCACGTAACCCTATATATTCTTTGAATTCCCAGTGAGACAATGGCACTATATACCAGTAGCAAAAATTGTGGGTGCACGTAACCCCAATATATTCTTTGAATTCCCAGTCAGACAATGGCACTATATAGCAGTAGCAAAAATTGTGGGTGCACGTAACCCCAATATATTCTTTGAATTCCCAGTCAGAAACTGGCACTATATACCAGTAGCAAAAATTGTGGGTGCACGGAACCCCTATATATTCTTTGAATTCCCAGTGAGACAATGGCACTATATACCAGTAGCAAAAATTGTGGGTGCATGTAACCCCAATATATTCTTTGAATTCCCAGTCAGACAATGGCACTATATACCAGTAGCAAAAATTGTGGGTGCACGTAACCCCAATATATTCTTTGAATTCCCAGTGAGACAATGGCACTATATACCAGTAGCAAAAATTGTGGGTGCACGTAACCCCAATATATTCTTTGAATTACCAGTCAGAAACTGGCACTATATAGCAGTAGCAAAAATTGTGGGTGCACATAACCCCAATATATTCTTTGAATTCCCAGTCAGACAATGGCACTATATACCAGTAGCAAAAATTGTGGGTGCACGTAACCCCCATATATTCTTTGAATTCCCAGTGAGACAATGGCACTATATACCAGTAGCAAAAATTGTGGGTGCACGTAACCCCAATATATTCTTTGAATTACCAGTCAGAAACTGGCACTATATAGCAGTAGCAAAAATTGTGGGTGCACATAACCCCAATATATTCTTTGAATTACCAGTCAGAAACTGGCACTATATAGCAGTAGCAAAAATTGTGGGTGCACATAACCCCAATATATTCTTTGAATTCCCAGTCAGACAATGGCACTATATACCAGTAGCAAAAATTGTGGGTGCACGTAACCCCCATATATTCTTTGAATTCCCAGTCAGACAATGGCACTATATAGCAGTAGCAAAAATTGTGGGTGCACGTAACCCCAATATATTCTTTGAATTCCCAGTCAGAAACTGGCACTATATACCAGTAGCAAAAATTGTGGGTGCACGTAACCCCTATATATTCTTTGAATTCCCAGTGAGACAATGGCACTATATACCAGTAGCAAAAATTGTGGGTGCACGTAACCCCAATATATTCTTTGAATTCCCAGTCAGACAATGGCACTATATAGCAGTAGCAAAAATTGTGGGTGCACGTAACCCCATTATATTCTTTGAATTCCCAGTCAGAAACTGGCACTATATACCAGTAGCAAAAATTGTGGGTGCACGTAACCCCTATATATTCTTTGAATTCCCAGTGAGACAATGGCACTATATACCAGTAGCAAAAATTGTGGGTGCACGTAACCCCAATATATTCTTTGAATTCCCAGTGAGACAATGGCACTATATACCAGTAGCAAAAATTGTGGGTGCACGTAACCCCAATATATTCTTTGAATTACCAGTCAGAAACTGGCACTATATAGCAGTAGCAAAAATTGTGGGTGCACATAACCCCAATATATTCTTTGAATTCCCAGTCAGACAATGGCACTATATACCAGTAGCAAAAATTGTGGGTGCACGTAACCCCAATATATTCTTTGAATTCCCAGTCAGACAATGGCACTATATAGCAGTAGCAAAAATTGTGGGTGCACGTAACCCCATTATATTCTTTGAATTCCCAGTCAGAAACTGGCACTATATACCAGTAGCAAAAATTGTGGGTGCACGTAACCCCTATATATTCTTTGAATTACCAGTCAGAAACTGGCACTATATAGCAGTAGCAAAAATTGTGGGTGCACATAACCCCAATATATTCTTTGAATTACCAGTCAGAAACTGGCACTATATAGCAGTAGCAAAAATTGTGGGTGCACATAACCCCAATATATTCTTTGAATTCCCAGTCAGACAATGGCACTATATACCAGTAGCAAAAATTGTGGGTGCACGTAACCCCAATATATTCTTTGAATTCCCAGTGAGACAATGGCACTATATACCAGTAGCAAAAATTGTGGGTGCACGTAACCCCAATATATTCTTTGAATTACCAGTCAGAAACTGGCACTATATAGCAGTAGCAAAAATTGTGGGTGCACATAACCCCAATATATTCTTTGAATTCCCAGTCAGACAATGGCACTATATACCAGTAGCAAAAATTGTGGGTGCACGTAACCCCCATATATTCTTTGAATTCCCAGTCAGACAATGGCACTATATACCAGTAGCAAAAATTGTGGGTGCACATAACCCCAATATATTCTTTGAATTCCCAGTGAGACAATGGCACTATATACCAGTAGCAAAAATTGTGGGTGCACGTAACCCCAATATATTCTTTGAATTACCAGTCAGAAACTGGCACTATATAGCAGTAGCAAAAATTGTGGGTGCACATAACCCCAATATATTCTTTGAATTCCCAGTAAGACAATGGCACTATATACCAGTAGCAAAAATTGTGGGTGCACGTAACCCCAATATATTCTTTGAATTACCAGTCAGAAACTGGAACTATATAGCAGTAGCAAAAATTGTGGGTGCACATAACCCCCATATATTCTTTGAATTCCCAGTGAGACAATGGCACTATATACCAGTAGCAAAAATTGTGGGTGCACGTAACCCCAATATATTCTTTGAATTACCAGTCAGAAACTGGCACTATATACCAGTAGCAAAAATTGTGGGTGCACATAACCCCAATATATTCTTTGAATTCCCAGTGAGACAATGGCACTATATACCAGTAGCAAAAATTGTGGGTGCACGTAACCCCAATATATTCTTTGAATTCCCAGTGAGACAATGGCACTATATACCAGTAGCAAAAATTGTGGGTGCACGTAACCCCAATATATTCTTTGAATTACCAGTCAGAAACTGGCACTATATAGCAGTAGCAAAAATTGTGGGTGCACATAACCCCAATATATTCTTTGAATTCCCAGTCAGACAATGGCACTATATACCAGTAGCAAAAATTGTGGGTGCACGTAACCCCCATATATTCTTTGAATTCCCAGTCAGACAATGGCACTATATACCAGTAGCAAAAATTGTGGGTGCACATAACCCCAATATATTCTTTGAATTCCCAGTGAGACAATGGCACTATATACCAGTAGCAAAAATTGTGGGTGCACGTAACCCCAATATATTCTTTGAATTACCAGTCAGAAACTGGAACTATATAGCAGTAGCAAAAATTGTGGGTGCACATAACACCAATATATTCTTTGAATTCCCAGTGAGACAATGGCACTATATACCAGTAGCAAAAATTGTGGGTGCACATAACCCCAATATATTCTTTGAATTACCAGTCAGAAACTGGCACTATATAGCAGTAGCAAAAATTGTGGGTGCACATAACCCCAATATATTCTTTGAATTCCCAGTGAGACAATGGCACTATAAACCAGTAGCAAAAATTGTGGGTGCACGTAATCCCAATATATTCTTTGAATTCCCAGTGAGACAATGGCACTATATACCAGTAGCAAAAATTGTGGGTGCACGTAACCCCAATATATTCTTTGAATTACCAGTCAGAAACTGGAACTATATAGCAGTAGCAAAAATTGTGGGTGCACATAACCCCCATATATTCTTTGAATTCCCAGTGAGACAATGGCACTATATACCAGTAGCAAAAATTGTGGGTGCACGTAACCCCAATATATTCTTTGAATTCCCAGTCAGACAATGGCACTACATACCAGTAGCAAAAATTGTGGGTGTATATAGCCCCAATTCTATTGCTAGGGGACTTGCAGGGTATTTCTGAGGTGAAGGTGGGGGGGCACACCGTTGGAACGGGGATTTGGGGTGTATATATGGGGTATACGGGAATACACTGTCAGTGTGTTCCATTCAGGATCCTGGGAAAGCTGGGTTGCGGCGATTGAGCCCGTCAGTGCCACGTTACACTGACAAGCTTCTCCCTGGAATTGAAGTGATATGTAACCCCAATATATTCTTTGAATTCCCAGTGAGACAATGGCACTATATGGCAGTAGCAAAAATAGTGGGTGTATATAGCCCCAATTCTATTGCTAGGGGACTTGCAGGGTATTTCTGGGGTGAAGGTGGGGGGGCACACCGTTGGAACGGGTATCGGGGGTATATATCGGGTATACGGGAATACACTGTCAGTGTATTCCATTCAGGATCCGCGGAAAGCTGGGTTGCGGCGATTGAGCCCGTCAGTGCCACGTTACACTGACAAGCTTCTCCCTGGAATTTAGCTCTTATACAGTCCTGTGAAAAAGTTTGGGCACCCCTATTAATCTTAATCATTTTTAGTTCTAAATATTTTGGTGTTTGCAGCAGCCATTTCAGTTTGATATATCTAATAACTGATGGACACAGTAATATTTCAGGATTAATATGAGGTTTATTGTACTAACAGAAAATGTGCAAAATGCATTAAACCAAAATTTGACGGGTGCAAAAGTATGGGCACCTCAACAGAAAAGTGACATTAATATTTAGTAGATCCTCCTTTTGCAAAGATAACAGCCTCTAGTCGCTTCCTGTAGCTTTTAATCAGTTCCTGGATCCTGGATAAAGGTATTTTGGACAAACAATTCAAGTTCAGTTAAGTTAGATGGTCGCCGAGCATGGACAGCCCGCTTCAAATCATCCCACAGATGTTCAATGATATTCAGGTCTGGGGACTGGGATGGCCATTCCAGAACATTGTAATTGTTCCTCTGCATGAATGCCTGAGGATTTGGAGCGGTGTTTTGGATCATTGTCTTGCTGAAATATCCATCCCCGGCGTAACTTCAACTTCGTCACTGATTCTTGAACATTATTCTCAAGAATCTGCTGATACTGAGTGGAATCCATGCGACTCTCAACTTTAACAAGATTCCCGATGCCGGCATTGGCCACACAGCCCCAAAGCATGATGGAACCTCCACCAAATTTTCCAGTGGGTAGCATGTGTTTTTCTTGGAATGCTGTTTCTTTTTGGACGCCATGCATAACGCCTTTTTTTATAACCAAACAACTCAATTTTTGTTTCCAAAATGAAGCTGCCTTGTCCAAATGTGCTTTTTCATACCTCAGGCAACTCTATTTGTGGCGTACGTGCAGAAACGGCTTCTTTCTCATCACTCTCCCATACAGCTTCTATTTGTGCAAAGTGCGCTGTATAGTTGACCGATGCACAGTGACACCATCTGCAGCAAGATGATGCTGCAGCTCTTTGGAGGTGGTCTGTGGATTGTCCTTGACTGTTCTCACCATTCTTCTTCTCTGCCTTTCTGATATTTTTCTTGGCCTGCCACTTCTGGGCTTAACAAGAACTGTCCCTGTGCTCTTCCATTTCCTTACTATGTTCCTCACAGTGGAAACTGACAGGTTAAATCTCTGAGACAACTTTTTGTATCCTTCCCCTGAACAACTATGTTGAACAATCTTTGTTTTCAGATCATTTGAGAGTTGTTTTGAGTAGCCCATGATGCCACTCTTCAGAGGAGATTCAAATAGGAGATCAACTTGCAATTGGCCACCTTAAATACCTTTTCTTATGATTGGATACATCTGGCTATGAAGTTCAAAGCTCACTGAGGTTACAAAACCAATTTTCTGCTTCAGTAAGTCAGTAAAAAGTAGTTAGGGGAATTCAAATCAATAAAATGATAAGGGTGCGCATACTTTTGCACCGGTCAAATTTTGGTTTAATGCATATTGCACATTTTCTGTTAGTACAATAAACCTCATTTCAATCCTGAAATATTACTGTGTCCATCAGTTATTAGATATATCAAACTGAAATGGCTGTTGCAAACACCAAAATATTTAGAACAAAAAATGATTAAGATTAATAGGGGTGTCCAAACTTTTTCATAGGACTGTAAGAGCTGTTGGTTGTCTTCTCCTTCCTATCCTAGCCTGTCCCTGCCTACCCAGAATCTAAGCCCTAGCTAACTGGACGGAAACCTCCGTCCCCGGTGAATTGCAAGCTCAGAATGACGCGAAGCTGGGCGTCGCTGTTCTTTTAAATTAGAGGTCACATGTTTTCGGCAGCCAATGGGTTTTGCCTACTTTTTTCAACGTCACCGGTGTCGTAGTTCCTGTCCCACCTACCCTGCGCTGTTATTGGAGCAAAAAAGGCGCCAGGGAAGGTGGGAGGGGAATCGAGTAATGGCGCACTTTACCACGCGGTGTTCGATTCGATTCGAACATGCTGAACAGCCTAATATCCGATCGAACATGAGTTCGATAGAACACTGTTCGCTCATCTCTAGTAAAGATGGAAATATAGAAATTAATGTACACTGTCTAGTAAAGAACAATGTCCAAATGGTAACATACATACATTATGCAATATAGTGGCTGATTCAAGTAATAAACAATAGTTATCTAGGCATTATGCCAACACCAAAGGTCAGGCATTTGCAGCACATATCAGGTGTTTTCAACACAGGGATAAACCACAATCAATGTTAATACATACCAATTGACATACTGACAGTGTAACACTATACAGGGGACAACTCCCAGGATGCCACTTGTGGGGCAAAGAAAAAATGCCCGACGCGCGTTTCGCCTTAGTGTGGCTTCAAAGGTCACGTAACACAGTTCACTTTGGTATAGATAATTTAGCACAATTGAAGGTATTTCTGAAAGTGTTTGTATGTTTGTTTTTTCTTTGTTATGAGACAATGGTTAGTTTGAGATTTACTGATATGTTAATTCCAGATACTTCTTCAAATACCAATTATGTAATTAAGACTATACATTTATAAAATGTCATCTTGTTAATCAAATTGACTTTTTTTTTCTAAAGGTTTACTGTTGCACAAACAGAACTGTATGAGTCTGTCCTGGAGGTGCAGAAGTCTTGCCTAAATCTTTGCCTCCCAGGCATAAGTCTGGAGAACCTATATAGTCATATGTTGATTCAACTGGGAAATAAACTCAGAGACCTTGGCATTGTGAAGGAAAGATGCAATGACAGTCAACTTTACAAAGTAAGTTAGTTTTCTGTTAAATATCAGTACCTGGCTCGATACTGTTAAATATCTTGTATTTGCCGGTGAGACTTGTGTCCACTGTTAAATATCCTTGAAATTGTGGGATAGACTTGTGTCACGTGTTGTAGGCCTTATCCACGATAGGAAGAAGTCAGCTTGTTATAAATCAGTGTAGAGGTTTATTAATATCTTGAAGGAAAACACAGGAACAGGGAAAATGTCCAAATAACACAAATATCAGTCAATTGTCAATAGCTTACATCTTCAGAGAAGTTAAATCATCTGGATATCTTGTAGTTACAGCTTGGTTCATGCTTGTCATCTGGTTGGTGGACTTGGGCTGGTTACGACGTCCATGGATGTCCATCTGCCTGGACCACCCACCCTGGTGTTCCCAAAGAGAGACCCAGACATGTGTATTTCTTACTCATTTATATTCATGAGAGGGGGTGTTACCTTCCATCTTGTAGCTATGTAAGGAGATTTCTACTATGGTGTACTCTAACCGCACCCATGTACCCAGAATATAACAGATATGATGTCAGTAGAGTGTTAACCCCATGTCTGCTAGAGAATATTGTAAATATATAAGATTTAACATTTTCTCTAGCTAAAGTAATATTTTTGAATAGAAACTGCTTAAGATTCACATAATTGAAAAATACTTCATGGGCACATGAAGATGTGATGTCCCAAGCCTGCTTTCACACATGCAAAATTACATTGTCCCATTGTATTGCATTTGACTCCAAATTGCCAATTTTTTCGCTGCTGGTTTTTTTTTTTTTTCAAAACACACCTTCTACAGGTGGACAATTTAAGGTGTAATCAAGTTTTATTAATCTTTTTTAAATACAAAACAATGATAAACCGCATCATAAATGAGGAGTCAGACAAGGCCGCAAGTGGGCCATTGCATAAGCTGACAGGCAAATCACTAAAAGAACTGGCGAACCAAAAACAAGGGAAAGGGCAGAACCAACGAACTCAGAACGACCAGAGGAAACAGGAACAGGGGGAAACGTGGGGAACAGGTGGACAAGTTAAAAGTCAGACAGGTGACTATGTATGTAATTTGAAATGCTGATGCATTTAGCTCACAGATGAATTGTCTAGACCAGTAGTTTTCAAGGCGCGGTACATGTACCCAATGGGGGCTATCCCCAGGGGTACACATTGAGTGAGAGAGACATTCCCCCCTCCCCCCGCCTCAACACTAATTGAACTACTACTATACTCAGAGTATAATTAACAGTGGTGCAGGGGAGGTGAATAAACATAACAAACAGTGTTACTCACCTCACATGGGCTCTGGCACTGCTCTCCGTTCTCTTCCCGCTTCCAGAGCAGATGTTAGGGACCGCTGAAGCCAGTTCTACACATCGTACAGCGAGTGAGCAGCATGGTTTCTGACATACAAACTTTATAGTGAGCCGCACAATCCTGGAACTGCTGATCTCTGGAGGTCCCAGCAGTTGGACCTCTGCGGATCTAATATTGATGGCCTAAGGCATGAATGACCCATGAATATATACCAGATATATAATGAATAAAATTATTAATCCATTGATGTGTGGAATGCTTTGAAGAATTCCTTTATGCAGAGGCCAGTTTTTGGGACATGAATTATGCCATTTTGTATCCTCTTTTTGGAACACACTGCATCATTTTTGGACCTTTCCTTACAGTTTGGGAGGCCTCTCTTCCAAAATTATTGTAGCCTTCCTCTTCCTGGTGGATCACCATCTCTTGAAAATGAAGGAATTATCCTGGCCTACACATTGGAATAGCACTCTACAATGTGCACGGCCAGCTTTTTGTACCACACCTTTGTTTTACAGCTACAGCACTTGATCTGACAGGTGAACCCGTCCCATGTACATGTTGTAAATATGGTTGCAGTCTGGCTTGGAGACAGTAGTAGTAGTAGTGGGACCACTGACGGGTGGGGGCGCTGCTGACAATGCAAGGACATCCCTTTTTTCATCATACTTGACTGTTTGCAGAGAGCCTTATGAAGGGATCTCCCAGGTTGACATGTCTGCTATAATTTTCGCTGACATCCCATTATAACAGCATGGACGTACTGGAAGAGTATTAGTTCTCTCCTCTTATACTCTTTTATTGTGTGAAATCAAAGGACATTAAACCAACCTGGACATGATGGGAGTTGTAGTTCTCTCTTCTTATACTATTGTTTGTGTTTATCCTCCTATCACTATTATAATGTGCTGCAGCACCTGAAGTGCATATTAGGCTCTGTTCACATCTTCACTAGTGATTTCTGTTATCCTGTTTCATCAAAGAAGCAGAACAAAGAGAATCACAGAAATGCCAGATATTGCACCAGTGGTGCCTGATAGATCCTATTACGTATAATAAGATCAGCACACAAAATTGCACACATAGATGTGAACAGAGCCTTCTGATATTCTGTAGTAACAGGTGTGTACTATGATGTCAGTAGCATAACAGGTATGTATAATAATGAACTTATTATATAATAAGTTATTTCAGATAAATTCATAGTTGAACTGAATGTGTTCTTCTGGTTGCAGGCTGCACGTAGGTACTGCCCACACCATGTTGGACATTATCTAGGCATGGATGTACACGACACTCCTCTTATATCCCGATCTTTGCCTCTACAGCCAGGCATGGTTATAACTATAGAACCAGGTAGGACCAACTTTTTTAGGTCTGACTTTGTTGACTTTTCGCTTTAATGAAAAAGAAAAGAAAGAAAATCAGAAATGTTTATCATTATACATGTTGTATAAGAGTACAATGAACACAAAATTAACTCTCTGCTATGTCCATCTTGAGACGGACTGTAGGTAACATGACTTGGATTACTCATGTCTTAGAAGTCATTGGTGAGGAGATGGGGGAGAAGTGAGCAGAAGGTGCAGGAGATAAAGAGAGGAAAGATAGGTTTATATCACTATCATAGTGCTTTATTCAGATCAGTGCAGGCCAGGCCAAATGTCTATTTATGTCCTGCATGATCCTGTTCTTGGGGCTGGTTCTGAGTACAAGGGATGGTTATAGAGCAGATTTAGCCATAGTTACTATGTGCAGTGTATGGCAACTAATATCCACCCACCAACTCAGTGAGACCTGAGGACTTTTATGAGGCGTGACATAGCTTTAGGATCAGCGAACAGTATCCGATCTGTGGGGAATCCAACTCCCAATAACTGCCAATGAGCTGATTGACGCCACTGCAGCTCTTGAAGTAGTAATGCATCTTCTGTATTGGTATTCTGGAATGGTAGTGCAGCTCTTATCAGTCACTTTAATTGTTAAGATTTGTATTACCACTCTGTTGAAAACAAAGTGAACGTTGTTGCTACTTCCTGTGTGAGAATTGGGTCCCCACCTTTCTATAGACAATCAGTATAAAGGGTCATCTATATAAAAGTCCTTGAATATGAAATTCCTAGAAAACATCTAGATTTTCTGTTGCTAAATTGCTTGTGGGAATAGCTGTACCATTCAGTACCAGCAAAATAAGTTTTTACTAAATCTCATCCACACACTCCAGAAAAAAATCCAGCAGAATGACCTGTAGTGCGGATTTGCAATTTTTGTTGCAAATTATCACTGCAAATTTCCCACATAGCAGTGCAATAAGTGACTTCTAAGTCACTGATCATGTGGTGCTTTTTTGTTGCACAAATGCTGCAGACTTCCCACAGATTAAAATCTACTCTGGGGTTCACAGCATAAACTGAGATTTATTATTTATCTATCTATACTGGTTACTTATAAAGCATCATCATATTTCTCAGCACTTTACAGATATAGTCAACACTGTCCTATACAAGGCTCACAATCTACATTCCCTGGGGGCCACACAGTGGCTCAGTGGTTAGCACCGCAGCCTTGCAGCGCTGGAGTCCCGGTGTTCAAATCCCACCAAGGGCAAAAAAACATCTGCAAGGAGTTTGTATGTTTTCCCTGTGTTTGCATGGATTTCCATCCCATATTTCAAAAAGACATACTGATAGGGAAAAATGTACAGGGTGGCCATAATATAACCTCAGGTGTTTGGAGTCGTGTGCAGGCTGACCCAATGGACGGAATTGCCTGAAAATTTGTATTTGTGCTAATCAAGGCATGGGGAAACGGCACAAAACCCTTCTGTCGATACTTGGGGATGTCCCATTTAAACCACCGACTAGCATGACTGTTCAATGTGGCCGCCATCATGCATGGTGAGCATGGTCATCCCATGCAGAACGTGCTCGACGCTTGCGTGTAACGTCTCTGGTTAGATGCTGCGCACTTCCAAAGTGATGCGGTCTTTGAGGTCAGGCAGGGTTTCAACGTTCCCCCAATAAACACGCTCCTTCAAGTGTCCCCACAACCAGAAATTACAAGGAGTGAGATCCGGAGAGTGTGGTGGCCAAAATCCTGTCATTGGGAAAATGTGCACGAAGAGCGTTCTTCACAGGATTTGCGATGTGAGGAAGGGACTCCATCCTGCATGAAGGTGATTGTCTGCAGACACTGCCGCTGTTGGAGTTGGGGAACAACCACTGTTACCAGCATTGTTCGGTACCTCGCTGCTGTGACAGAACAGTTGGCAACCCCATTTGGGCCCAAATCTTTGAAAAAGAACGGTCCAATCATGAATGATGAGGTGAATCCACACCAAATGGTCACCTTGGGCGAATGCAGTGGAACCCCCTTGAGCGCACATGGGTTTTCGGTGGCCCATATGCGACAGTTCTGTGTGTTGACTGTTCCATTCAGGTAAAAATGCGCTTCGTCGCTCCACAGGATATTCCATGGCCAATTGGTATCCACTTCCACTCTGGCCAGAAACATTAATGCAAATGTCATGCGGGTGTCTTTGTCACGAGGAAGCAGTTGGTGATGATTTTTAGGGTTATTTTTTTATTTATTTTCTTTCATGCCGTCCGTTTCCCCATGCCTTGACTAGCACACATACAAATTTTCAGGCAATTCCATCCATTGGGTCAGCCTGCACACGACTCCAAACAGCTGAGGTTATATTATGGCCACCCTGTACATTGTGGGCTCACAATCTACATTAAAAAAAATGTATAAAAATCTACATTCCCTATCAGTATGTCTTTGGAGTACCCGGAGGTATCCCACGCAAACATTGGGAGGGCACACAAACTCCTTCCAGATGTTGTACTTGGCTAGATTTGAACCCAGGACTCCTGTGCTACAAGGCTACAGTGCTAACCACTGAGCCTGGGGCCCAAGCCTTACGTGTTTGGTTGCATTTGCTGCAGAGGCCATGTTATCTGTCCTTTTGTGCAGTTTTTTGAGCTAAACACAAGTGGGTTAACAAATTATAGGAAATATAAAAGAAGGATTTCTACTTTATTTTTCAGTAGTAGCTTGCAGCCTAGCCGTTGCCAAGGATTGTTTCTGTTCCGGGTCCTGTCATTAGTCTGCTTGGATCTTAACTTGAACTAGGGCCCTGTAAGCTGGGGATATGTGCCCACACAGCAGCAGGCCACAGGCAGCGGCAAGATGTGATTGGGACCCCTGCAATGTGATTGAGAAGATGGGCCTCAGGGAGGAAGGCTACTGGTTGGCCTGACTGTGTACTTAGAAGCCATCTCAGCCACCCAGTGTGTCTAAAGTACATAAAAATAAACTGGGTAGCTTCTTAAGTAATCTACCCAGTATATTAGACTTTACTATTACTGTATATTATAGCCTGGTTGAGATGTTGTACAATGAGTGTCCATGTGCCGTGCCAGGCTCAGCTGGAAGCCCATCCGGCTCTGGGGGCCAGTCTGTACCTGCATACTGTAGCTTGTTTTTATGATGTATTCTTTTTATTATGGGCAGTTAGATAGATAAGGCTTCTTTACATATTACTACATCAGTATGGAATTAATAATAATACTTATTTTTATATTAGGTATTTATATTCCTAAGAATGACACTGAAGCTCCCGAAAAATACAGAGGCATTGGAATCCGCATTGAAGACGATGTTGTGATCACAGAACATTCCCCCTTGATTCTTTCATCTGAATGTCCCAAAGAAATAGATGAGATACAGCAAGTGTGTTTGCAAGGTCTCTGATGTAGTGTAAACAATATGAGGTGTCTACATTTCGGCATACTAGTAAATAGTACATTGTACAAGACCTGGCCTATCCAATGACACTTCATTCTTAAATGTATACCAAAAACAATAAAAAAAAATATTTGCTTGGAATCAGAGAACGTCATTTAATGAACATTTTGTATCATTTGTTTTTGTCATTTATATTTGAAGCATGTTGGGAATTATTGGCTTAGGCCACTTTACCATTGTCAGTGTTTGGTCAATGTCTTGTAACAATATTTGTAAACCCAAACCAGGATTAGAAGCACTAGAAGAACTATCATAGGATGAGTTGTGCCTCTTACCATGTTGTTGATCCACTGTTTTGGCTTACAAATACTGATGCAATATACTGACCATGTGATCATTGCCTTACTCAAAGTTCAGTCTGTGAAGTACAAACTGTGTATCAGACATATTTTCTGGACAGAAGACTGAACAAGAACCTGGACTCCAACCATTATCTATTATACCAAGAGTATTATATCAGTAGTCCCTGCAGGACTATTGTCTATTACTATGATCATGTTTGCAATATGGAATAATAGTCCCATGGCAGGGACTTCAAGCATTGTACAATAGTCATCTATGGTGCTAGAAGTACAGGTACCTGTTCAGAATGGGGAAAAACAGGCAACGTACAGACCAAATCCACGTGTGTAGAAGTTGGTCTTATTCCAGGCAGAATGCACCTGGCCTTCAGAATTCCTTGGTGACTGCTAATATTCTTCTAATTTATTTAGGGAATCGTATACTTTGCTCTGGACATTATGGTATCTGTACTATGTAAGAGGATAATATTACATAACCGCTCATGTATGACTGTGGAAAGTATACCAGTTGACATATCAGTACAAATTTAATACAAAGATAACAGCATTCTTAAAAAGTGTGATATATAAGAACTTTATTCTTTTAAAGTTTTGTATGACAGGGAAGCCTGTTCAATTCTTTATTGTAATATGTTTATTCAGAAATAAAACTTTATTAAAGAACTTTTCTCATTTTTTTACTACTTATCTACAAATACAATACATATCTCTATAGACACCTCTTTTATATCTTTGAGAATTTGTTATTATGATTTAAAGTATAATGGAAATTATCTGAAAAAAAAACCCCTGAAAAACAATGTCAGATGAAAGTTTATTTAGTAAGGTTACAACAAAAAAAAATTTGTTATTATGATTTAAAGTATAATGGAAATTATCTGAAAAAAAAAACCCCTGAAAAACAATGTCAGATGAAAGTTTATTTAGTAAGGTTACAACTAGAGATGAGCGAACAGTGTTCTATCGAACACACGTTCGATCGGATATCAGGCTGTTCGATGTGTTCGATTCGAATCGAACATCACGTGGCAAACTCCAAAAAAATTTGATTCCCCTCCCACCTTCCCTGGCGCTTTTTTTGCACCAATAACAGCGCAGGGGAGGTGGGACAGGAACTACGACACCAGAGGCATCGAAAAAAATCGGAAAAAGTCATTGGCTGCCGAAATCAGGTGACCTCCATTTTAGACGAATAGTGGATTTCAAATCCGGGTCATATGAGAATGTGAACTTTGTGACTAAGAGACAGGGATTGCTGTACAGGCAGGGATAGCTAGGGATAACCTTTATTTAGGTAGGAATGTTATTAAAAATAACTTTTTGGGGCTCTATCGGGTGTGTAATTGTGATTTTTTGTGACATAAACTTTTTCCAATAGGAATGCATTGGACAGCGCTGATTGGCCAGAGTACGGAACTCGACCAATCAGCGCTGGCTCTGCTGGAGGAGGTGGAGTCTAAGATCGCTCCACACCAGTCTCCATTCAGGTCCGACCTTAGACTCCGCCTCCTCCGGCAGAGCCAGCGCTGATTGGTCGAATTCCGTACTCTGGCCAATCAGCGCTGGCCAATGCATTCCTATGGATTCCTATATTCGCACTCGGCTCTGCTACATCACACACTCGGCTCTGCTATATCAGATGGGCTGACCGGCACATCAGATGTAGCAGAGCCGAGTGTGCACACTCGGCTCTGCTACATCACGCACTCGGCTCTGCTATATCAGATGGGCTGACCGGCACATCAGATGTAGCAGAGCCGAGTGTGCACACTCGGCTCTGCTACATCACACACTCGGCTTTGCTATATCAGATGGGCTGACCGGCACATCAGATGTAGCAGAGCCGAGTTTGCACACTCGGCTCTGCTACATCACACACTCGGCTCTGCTATATCAGATGGGCTGACCGGCACATCAGATGTAGCAGAGCCGAGTGTGCACACTCGGCTCTGCTACATTACACACTCAGCTCTGCTATATCAGATGGGCTGACCGGCACATCAGATGTAGCAGAGCCGAGTGTGCACACTCGGCTCTGCTACATCACACACTCGGCACTGCTATATCAGATGGGCTGACCGGCACATCAGATGTAGCAGAGCCGAGTGTGCACACTCGGCTCTGCTACATCACACACTCGGCTCTGCTATATCAGATGGGCTGACCGGCACATCAGATGTAGCAGAGCCGAGTGTGCACACTCGGCTCTGCTACATCACACACTCGGCTCTGCTATATCAGATGGGCTGACCGGCACATCAGATGTAGCAGAGCCGAGTGTGCACACTCGGCTCTGCTACATCACACACTCAGCTCTGCTATATCAGATGGGCTGACCGGCACATCAGATGTAGCAGAGCCGAGTGTGCACACTCGGCTCTGCTACATCACACACTCGGCTCTGCTATATCAGATGGGCTGACCGGCACATCAGATGTAGCAGAGCCGAGTGTGCACACTCGGCTCTGCTACATCACACACTCGGCTCTGCTATATCAGATGGGCTGACCGGCACATCAGATGTAGCAGAGCTGAGTGTGCAAACTCGGCTCTGCTACATCTGATGTGCCGGTCAGCCCATCTGATATAGCAGAGCCGAGTGTGTGATGTAGCAGAGCCGAGTGTGCACACTCGGCTCTGCTACATCTGATGTGCCGGTCAGTCCATCTGATATAGCAGAGCCAAGTGTGCGATGTAGCAGAGCCGAGTGTGAATATAGGAATCCATAGGAATGCATTGGCCAGCGCTGATTGGCCAGAGTACGGAATTCGACCAACCAGTGCTGGCTCTGCCGGAGGAGGCGGAGTCTATGGTCGGACCTGAATGGAGACTGGTGTGGAGCGATCTTAGACTCCGCCTCCTCCAGCAGAGCCAGTGCTGATTGGTCGAATTCCGTACTCTGGCCAATCAGCGCTGGCCAATGCATTTCTATGGGGAAAAGTTAGCTTGCGAAAATCGCAAGCTGACAGGGATTTCCATGAAATAAAGTGACTTTTATGCCCCCAGACATGCTTCCCCTGCTGTCCCAGTGTCATTCCAGGGTGTTGGTATCATTTCCTGGGGTGTCATAGTGGACTTGGTGACCCTCCAGACACGGATTTGGGTTTCCCCCTTAACGAGTATATGTTCCCCATAGACTATAATGGGGTTCGAAACCCGTTCGAACACTCGAACAGTGAGCGGCTGTTCGAATCGAATTTCGAACCTCGAACATTTTAGTGTTCGCTCATCTCTAGTTACAACAAAAAAAAGGTTTTTTAAAAAAATTAAACAGAAAAACATGGCCACGGAAAAGAGCAGTTCTTAAAGGGTTATCTGTTTTTAACCCTTTTGCTGCCAGGGATTTATAGGTATTTTGGTAGCCAAGGCAATTTTCACAGTTTTGAGATGGACAAATAACACCTATATTGCAACATTAGAAAATTATACTAACCCCCTAAGGTCTACACCTGCATACACATATCTTCATAAAATCACCAGAGCTGGAAGGAACAAAAATGTGCATTGAAGTTGAAAATGTTAAAAAAATAAGAAAGTGTAATCCTACAAAATGTAAGGATTACACAATGTGAAAAAACAAGTGGACCCCTAAACCCTATATATTTCAGGTAAGTAGACAACCTATAGATTATATGTGTCTCAATGAGTTATCAATAGCCACATCCACCTTCATGTCACTTCACTCCCTAATCCCATGTTGTGAGATTATGGTCACTTTTCTTGTCTGGTTATAAGGTCAACTCCTTGAAGACAGAGGCCCTCTTGTTAAATATTCCGGAATCTGCCCTTCAACTCCTCCATCATAATTATGACTTCAAGTGGAGAGACCATTCCCTTTTCTATCTAGGTTGAACAACTGTCATCATCCTATACTACCTTATATTCAGTTAATTACCCCTGGCTGTTTCGTATTCTCTGCTTTCTCCTAGATAAATGGTGTCCCTTACATATTTCCCTGATAGGGAGAATTACTGCTGTTAATATGACACTACTTCTTTGAAACCCTACCAGTGGCGGTCCTCCACTCAGACTGCAATCTCCCCAGAGGGCTATTTTCCAATTCATCTGGAACAGGAGGAGGCCCTGTATCCCATGCTCCGTTATGCTGGCTGGTAAGGCAGAGGGGGGCCGGCGGTTCCGCATTTTCTCCACTATTATTGGGGGGCTGATCTACATTGTATTCTGTTCTTGGAGTTGGCCAGGGCCTATACTAAATGAGTGGAGATAGAAAAGATTTGTCTGGCTCCTATCCATCTGACTGCTTTCTTATAGTCACGTTTGAACCCCCTTTGCCTCCCACCCTCTTTTTAGGACCCACCCACTTCACCAGAGCCATATGGAATACCTACCATAAGCTCTTGCCTCCCACCACACCTCCATGGTTTCTTTTCTTTTAACCCTCTCCTCCTGGGGGGCTTCGACGTGATATAATGCACCTTTGGAGCAGACTGGGTCTGTTCCATATCGCTGACCTAATGGTCTCTGATCTCCCCTTCCTCCCCTCTTGTGTGTGTCGTGTTTTATGTTCTGTGTTCCATTTGTACTGTTTTTTTTCTTGGTTAATTATTTCATGCTGTTTCCCCACCACTACTAGGACTCCCCCCCCCCCTCTTTTTCCCTTTCCTACTTTTCTTGTATTTTGTATAGCTTAGCTTATTTTACTGTTCGTATTCCAAAACTTTTGTAAAAACCTAAAAATTAGAGTTTATAAAAAAAAAAAATAGGCAAGTGTACAGGCTAGAAGTTTTGCATGTTTATTTAACTTGTGAAGTATTCAAAAGTTAAATAGGCAATAGGCCTGACATTTTTAAAGGGATCAGGAAATTTCAATGTGGTAAAGTAACAATAAGAGCAGAATGGTTTTCCTTTGGAATGTCCCTGTCATTATTGCCTCTTGGAAGAAAGGGTTCATATTTTAGGGTACGAGTGATCTGCTTAAAAAAAAATAAAAAAATACAGTTGATAGCCTGTGTGGCCCAGGAGATTCACCTAAGGAAAGGAACCTAATAACATCGATGACTCTTCCATCCATGATCAGTCAGTTAGGGTTTTCAGTAGTAATTTTAAGAAGGTGTGCTTTCTCAAAAGAAAGGGGGCATGGTCTAAGAACTGATGTGTGTTCTGAATGCTCTACATCAGGGGTGCTCACACTTTTTCAGCATGTGAGCTACTTCTTAAACTGACCAAGGCAAAAGATCTACTACCCACTTCTTGTGGGCGGGGCCGGGGCGTGTCTGCGGGTGGGGCTGGGCCTGTGGGCGGACAGGGTGTGTCTGTGGGCAGGGCCAGGCTTGTGGGCGGGGTCGGCGCAGAGCGTGAGAGCAGGAGACAGCGGCGTTCTGTGGCCGCCCAGGGATCCCCGATGTCTGCTTGTTCACAGCGCAGGCTGAGAGTTATCTCTGGACACTGGCAGGCTGGGGCTGCGGCAACCCCACCTGCCAGTGTCCGGAGATGACTCTCAGCATGAACAAGCAGCACCCCGGCTCCCTCCATCCCTAAGCGTCCCTTTGCGCTAGCCTTACGCATTTTGAGATGTATATAAATGCGAATTTTATGGGGTATACACCGAGGAAAGCTGGATTGAGCGTATATTTTGCTGTATACCACTCTGGTTTTTTGAGTGTTATACAACAAGGAAAGCTGGATTGAGCGTATATATATAGCACTAAGCTATATATAGCACTAAGCTATATATATATATATATATATATATATATATATATACACTACTGACTGATTTGCTGTATACAACTTCGGTTTCTTTGGGGTATACACCGAGCTGTATATCTCCTCTTGCTGCAGTATAGCTCTGAAAAGAGCTGCTGTTGTTCAGTTTTCTTGCCTAACAGAAGCTACAATTCTATCTGACCCTCAGCAGATGTCTCTCCCTATCTCTCACCGCAACTGAGACGAACATGGCTGACACTATTCTTATAAATCTGAGGTCACTTGATTTCAGCAGCCAATGGCTTTTTCCTATTTTATTTCAATGCCTACGTTGCATAGTTCTTGTCCCACCTCCCTTGCACAGTTATTGGTGCAAAAAAAGCACCAGGGAAGGTGGGAGGGGATACGAATTTTTAGTGTGTTTGCCACGTGGTATTTGATTCAAATCGAATATTTCCAATAAAAAAAAAAAAAAAAGTATCGGCGTCCACCATCAGGGCGCCGAGAACTGCGGTTTTAACCGCATCTCTTCATCTGTGGGGTTATCAGCAGTTTATTGTCCTCTCCTGATGAGTCTAATGTGCTTTTCATGTTAGATGAAAGGCGTAGAGAGAAAAGATTAAGTATGGAGAGCTAGATTTGTAGTACACTGACAGAGCGGAGTTTGAATATATCCAGCCGTAGAATTACTCCAGCGTGCTTTAACTAGTCTCTATTAGGGACACAGAAGTGTCCGTGTGTCTTGTTATCACCCCTATATTGAGCATCAATTTTACTAATATGCTACGAGCACAATGAGTCTTTCAAACTGATAGGGACTGTGTATCATTGTCAACAGCAATCCTGCAAATATATCAGTGTATGAGCAATTAAAAAGAGTGGGGTAGTACTCTGCAAAAGCTTTAATATCTGATGAGGCAGTGAAAATATCCCCTACATACGTATTCATAACTGAATTGCCAGTGAAAGCTTATTGTAGCAACAATCTAGGTTATCAATTGGTGCTCTAAATTGTTTTATGCTTGCAATCGGTGTTGCTCTATCTACATTCCAGATGACTTAATATAGGTTAATATAGGTCACTGTTGAATGAATCAATGTTAACTCCTTATTTTCCCAAGCTGAGGGACTAGAGCAGCTGGGATATATAATCAATATTTATAGGAGTAAACAGTGTGTGTATGTGGCTATGTATATGTGATTTTAAAATTATCTATTAAAGTATATTAGTTTTATTTTTGCCACTTTTAGTTTTTCGAATATTTCCAATAGCCTGATATTCGATCGAATACCTATTCGATTGAAGGCTGTTCGCTCATCTCTATTGGTGAGATTCCATGAAAGTCCAAATGACAAGTTGGACATAAGATAAAGCAGAAGCATATAATCATGCAGAAAAGTAAGGAGAGATCCAGGTGGCCACAGATCTGCTTTAGTGAGACATCTGCTCTGTTAGCCCAAGCGGCTGTAAATGCTCTAGTAGAGCGTGCTCTAAATTAGTCATACAGATAGTATTGGTTGATACATCTTATTTGCCTATTTGGCGTTGGTTCTGACACATTTAGTCCCAGTTTGTTTGTTTTTTGTGATTTCGAACCTCTTCCAGGTATGATGTTTCGGATGGGTTCTCTTGTTTTTGTTTATATATGTATATATGTATATTATATATGTTCATTTGTCCTATCCCTGCTTTTTTTTCTCTCACACTTTTTCCCTCCCTTCTTACTTTTGTCTTTCTTTTTTCGACTCTTCTAGGTTCCTGTCATTATGCAAATTGTTTCTTGTATATGTGTTTTATTACTGTCCATGCTTTCTGATATGGGGAGCTGTTTTTTTCGCTCCCTTATCTTTGCTTAGTGTGTTATTGGTATCCTTTGCCTTCATGAATATATTGTAAAATCTCTTTTTCTCTCAATAAAAATCAAATTTAAAATAAAATAAATTAGTCATACAGGCAATAATTCTGGCTGGTATAGGCTAGAGAAAAAGTTTATCTAATCTATCTACTGATGGTGTCCTTACAGGCGGCCTTACTTTTTTGTTGGCCTTCAAAGGCAGACACAATTGTTCTGTCTTCCCCCTAACCAATGCCTAGCTTATGGAAAAGGCCCCTCCCACCCCCATGGTTGGAAGGAAGGTATCGCTCACATACCATGTCTAGGATCTTGTTACGTGGAGGAAAACCAGACAGGGCCTGAATTTAACTGCCTTTGCAGGTGGAGGTAATGGCTAGAAGAAAGTTTTTGAAGGAGAAAGCAGAGGCTGAAAGGGTGTTCTGAAAGAGCTGATAGGACTGTGTTCAGATCCTATGAAGGGACCACCCTTATTTCCAAACTGGCCTCTCAGCTCCCAAGCTGTCAGATGGAGTGGAGTGTATGCGGTGATGGAGGACTGGTCCCCGAAATAGATCGTATTTGTCTAGAAGACAAGACTGGTCTACTAATAGAACTCAGCCGGGTGGAACGAGGCATCCTGGGTCAGAAGGAATCCGGACTATTTCTGCATGGTCTTCCTTAATTATTATTATTTTTTTAAGAATTACTCTTAGTAAGAGGCAGATAGGAGAAAAGGCACAACCCCTTTCCCATCCAGATGGACAGGAAACTTGAACTGAAAGTTAGGAGAGGTATGTCCCCCTTTTAGCTTCACAGGTTCCCTGTTCAATAAGAGGGGGTCCTTTCTAAGGATAAAGAGGCAAATAATTCAGATATTTTCTTAAACTGTGTAGACCAGTCATGTTTAACCCCTTAAGGACACAGCCCAAAAGTGCGTTAAGGACCAGGCCTATTTTTTCAAAATTGACATGTGTCACTTTAAATGGCAATAACTTTGAGACGCTTTAACTTACACAAGTGATTTTGAGACTGTTGTCTCGTAACACATTATACTTCATGTTAGTGGTAAACACTAATCAATATTTTTGTATTTACTTATTAAAAAAAATAGGAAATTTGGAAAAAAAATTGCAATTTTCAAAATGTGAAATTCTCTGTTTTTCAGGCAGATAGTTATACCACCCAAATACACGAATAAATATTACCGTATTTTTCGGACTATAAGACGCACTTTTTCCCCCCCAAATTTGGGGGGAAAAGAAGGGTTCGTCTTATAGTCCGAATGTGGCGCCTGGCATCCGCTGTAATAGAGAGGCGGAAGCCGGCAAGTGATAGACGCCATTACAGGTGCCGGGGCCTGCGACATCGCTGCGCTCCTCTGCCCTGCATGAAGCCAGCAGCGGGAGGAGTGATGCTGCTATTCCGCTCCTCCGTCCCCCCGCCGCTGGCTTCATGCAGGGCAGGGCAGGGATGTCTCAGGCCCCGGTGTCTATCCCTCCCCTTTACAGGTACGGGGCCGGTGGGGACCGGCCCCGGGGGAGAAGGGGCCGCTGATACTGACCCGGCATCCGCTGTACTAGAGAGGCGGATGCCGGGTCAGTATCAGCGGCCCCTTCTCCCCCGGGGCCGGTCCCCACCGGCCCCGTACCTGTAAAGTTGCAGGCCGGCTCCTGCGCGACGATATCGCAGGAGCCGACCTGTTCGGGTGACAGCCGGGAGCCTAATGAGGCTCCCAGGCCTGTCACTGCTGTATTAGTATTGCGGCTGGTCTCTATGACCAGCCGTAATACTAATAGACAGAATGTCCCATAGACGGCAATACAGTTGTATTGCCGTCTATGGGACTTCAATCAAGCGACCGCAGGGTCAAGCCCCCGGGGGGAATAAAATAGTAAAAAAAAAAAAAAAAAAAAAAAGCTTTAAAAATATATAATAAAAATATGAAATAAATAAAAGTTCTAAATCACCTCCTGTCCCTAGAATATATATATAAAAGTAGAAAATCATATATCATAAACCAAGGGTTTTTTTTTTCAATAAAAGGTGATCTAAGAAATAGATATTCCCCAAAATGGTATAACTAAAAAGTACTTCTGGCCCCGCAAAAAAAAAAACACACTATGCGCACCCGTACAGCTGCAGGGTCACCTGTCAATGTGGCCTTGCAGCTGTTGCAAAACTACAACTCCCATATATTAAATATTTTACCAGTTTTTGCTTCAAATTTTTTTTCCCCTATTTTCCTCCTCTAAAACCTAGGTGCGTCTTATAGTCCAAAAAATACGGTATCTCCCATATCTCTGCTTTATATCGGCATCATCTTTTGATTGTATTTTAATTTATTTTGGACGCTACAAGGCTTACAAGTGTAACAGCGATTTTCCAGATTTACAAGAAATGTAACTATGTTTGTGTTACACACTTTACTCTTTTTAAAAAAACCTTTTTTACATTTTTTTTTATTTGTGCTGCAGGCACACTAGAACCAGCGATCAGAGAGGATCACTGGTTCTATACTAACTACAGACTGCAATACACGTGTATTGCAGTCTATAGAGGAAGCTAGCTATGCAGATGCATAGACTAGCTTGCTCTCGTCCTGGCATCCAAGGGGTTAACCCTTCCCCCATCGGAGCGAGCTCCCTCCGATGGGGGGAGGGATTAAGGAGCAGCTGTAGCTGTAAATTACAGCTAACACAGACTCCTTATGCAGCCGGCAGCATGCTTTATAGCCGGCCAAACCCCTAGGGTGCCATGATCACTATGGATCATGGCACCTTAAGGGTTAAACAGGGGGGGGGGGGGGGTCGGTGCAATCACCATCCCTGCTGCTACAGGGGAAGCCTGGCTGTCAGATACAGCCGGCCTCCCGTGGAGGTCGCACGGGCTCTGCTTCTGAGCCCGTGCGATCTCCATCACGTACAGGTACGTGGGAATGCAGGAACTAACCACATTCCCTGACGTACAGGTACGTGATTTAGCGTTAAGGGGTTAAAGTAGTATGAGGTAATTTCTCATAAGGGTTTATTAAACTTGTGACATATGTATAATACAATTGAGTGGGCTTTTTTCAGCAGCATTTGGTTTTCTGCAAGCCTTATTCATATAAATAGGACTGCAAAATAAAAAAAAAAAATCACTGAAACTAATCTTGTATGTAACTATAGCCCCAAGGCTCCCTTGTTTTGACTATAATGTTAGTTACCCTTCTCGCTGCACAATGGGAACTTTAACAGCAATTCTTAGAAGGTTGTTTTTTTTTACAATAAGATTTAAGATAGTTTAAAGGATGACTAAAGTATTAGATGGGGGGCTGTAAAATAAAAGACGGGAAAAAACATACCGTATTTTTCGGACTATAAGACGCACTTTTTTCCCCCCAAATTTGGGGGGAAAAGAAGGGTGCGTCTTATAGTCCGAATGTGGCTACCTGGCATCCGCTGTAATAGAGAGGCGGAAGCCGGCAAGTGATAGACGCCATTACAGGTGCCGGGGCCTGCGACATCGCTGCGCTCCTCTGCCCTGCATGAAGCCAGCAGCGGGAGGAGTGATGTTGCTATTCCGCTCCTCCGTCCACCCGCCGCTGGATTCATGCAGGGCAGGGATGTCTCAGGCCCCGGCGTCTATCCCTCCCCAGCATCCGCCTCTCTAGTACAGCGGATGCCGGGTCAGTATCAGCGGCCCCTTCTCCCCCGGGGCCGGTCCCCACCGGCCCCGTACCTGTAAAGTTGCAGGCCGGCTCCTGCGCGACGATATCACAGGAGCCGACCTGTTCGGGTGACAGCCGGGAGCCTAATGAGGCTCCCAGGCCTGTCACTGCTGTATTAGTATTGCGGCTGGTCTCTATGACCAGCCGTAATACTAATAGACAGAATGTCCCATAGACGGCAATACAGTTGTATTGCCGTCTATGGGACTTGCAATCAAGCGACCGCAGGTTCAAGCCCCCGGGGGGAATAAAATAGTAAAAAAAAAAAAAAAAAAAAAAAAAAAAAGCTTAAAAAATATGAAATAAATAAAAGTTCTACATCACCTCCTGTCCCTAGAGTATATATATAAAAGTAGAAAATCATATCATAAACCACCGTTTTTTTTTTCAATAAAAGGTGATCTAAGAAATAGATATTCCCCAAAATGGTATAACTAAAAAGTACTTCTGGCCCCGCAAAAAAAAAAACACTCTATGCATCCCCGTACAGCTGCAGGGTCACCTGTCAATGTGGCCTTGCAGCTGTTGCAAAACTACAACTCCCATATATTAAATATTTTACCAGTTTTTGCTTCAAAATTTTTTTTCCCTATTTTCCTCCTCTAAAACCTGGGTGCGTCTTATAGTCCAGTGCGTCTTATAGTCTGAAAAATACTTAGAGTCAAAATGGCTATTGTTTCTCCATTACCTTGTTTTTGTATATTATGAAAACTTCAATAAAAATTACAATTAAAAAAAAAAAAAAAAAAAAGTATTCATTATAGTTCTCACCGGAGAAAAGAGTAGTCTCAGAATTATCTGTCTCACACAGTTTATTTAACAATAAGTAATAAATGAAATGCAACAATTTGTACAGTGATTTCAATTTTGTATTTAGGAGAGCCCGGTTCATTGCATGATTTACACCATTTAACACCACGTTATCGAAAGAAGGGGGAGACATGGAAAGACAATAGTCTCTTTCATGTTTCTCCATGTACAATTTTTCCAAAGAAGAAAGTACTGAACAGTCATGACCAGCATCATGGCAAACACTGGCATTATTCTTATGCCTTTTACCCAATCCGCTACAGCACAGAAAAGAGTGGGGCTATTTTAGTTATTTATATATATTACCTCTGTGTTTGGAGCACAGGAGCCCCTTCTCACCAATTTAAACAATCTATGCCTGGGAAAAGGGCAACTGACCATACAAAAATAACCCTTTCCAACTGCGATTCATGATTCCTTTAAATCGGAGTCAAATATAATATATTTTCTATATAAAATATTATAGTATATTTAATAAAATCACAGCAACAGGAAAGAGCGTGAGCCCTGTATTGAGTGCAATATGTGGCCAGTGAAAGAAATATAGACATGGACTAAAGACAACAACTGACAAGGATGGTAACACAGGAAAAATGGCTATACAAAAATCATCCAACACCAAATAAAAACAGTCAACATTTTCATTAATTTAACCACTTCACTACCGGGCCAATTTGTGCTCCAGGACCAGACACATTTTAGGTTTATTTTGTATGTGCAGTTTAGAGGTCTGTAACATTTTTCCCGTATGTATTTTTGCGTCTTTTTTCGGGGACACATAGGGCTTTATTTTTATGTTATCTTTATTTTCGAATGTGTTTTAATTTTTTTTTATATCCAGGAAAATATAAACAAAATAGGAGGGAAATTGTGTCTGGTTTTCAATTTATTTATTTTTTTTTAAATTTAATAACACAAAGTGTCACTGAAAAACTTTATAAAAGTTTTTCCTCTCCGTTACGGTAATTTTTATTTTGTATGGTGTCGTCGGGGGTGGGGCTATAACATTTAATAACGGCGTTTTATTAGCGTATTATTTATTTATTTTTTATTATTTTATTTACATTTTTTAAACTTTTTTATTATATTATTTTTCCAGATTGTGTCCCCATAAGGTGATAAGAGACCTTTGGGGACATGTGATCACTTATTTTTTTTGTACTTGAGGTTGATTTCTCCTATAACTGGGCTGCTACATTTAACCCCAGTTGCAGGAGGAATCCAGTCTCCTGCACACTGTATATACAGCTTACTGAGCTGATCTGAGTCCTGTAGGACCCAGCAGCTTTTGCAACTCTGCTCCCCGCGGATCACGTGTTCGCCGGGTCAGAGGGCAGCTGAATTATGGCTGCGTCCATAGCTGTGTATACAGCACTCATTGAGCGCTGTATACACAGCGATCGAGAAGGCAGGGGAGGTAATAAATCTGCCCTGTCTTCTCTTTGGGAGCTCCGGCTGAAGTTACAGCCGGCTCCTATTGAAAGCAGCTGCACGATCTCTGTGCAGCTGCTGTGTTCTGACTGGACGTACAGGTACATCCTGTCAGAACTAGGCAACCACTTCCCGGACGTATATAGTCTATGGGCGGTCCGGAAGTGGTTAAGAAAATATAAGACAAACCGAAATTCACAACATAAAAACAGATAGTCATGTTAGGTGTGAAGAAGATCAGGAGCTAGGGAATACTCTGCATCATAACAGGAAGATATCAAGAGGCTGGCCCAGCCACTGAAAATATATTCTTTGTAATAATTATAATATTACTATACGCCCTCCCCACTCTCTGCAGGCTTTTCTTTTGATTTTTATTTGTTTTTATTTTACCTTAACCACTTCAGTACTGGGCCAATTTGTTGTCCAGGACCAGACACATTTTAGGTTTATTTTGTATGTGCGGTTTTGAGGGCTGTAACTTTTTTCTCGTATGTCTCATTCAACTAATTTTTGCGTCTTTTTTTCGGGGACACATAGGGCTTTAATTTAATGTTGTTTTTATTTTCGAATTTGTTTTCATTTTTTTTTATATCCAGGAAAATATAAACATAATACGAGGGAAATTGTGTCTGGTTTTCACTTTAAAAAAAAAATTTAATAACACAAAGCGCTACTAAAAAACTTTATAAAATAGTTTTTCCTCTCCGTTACAGTAATTTTTATTTTGTATGGTGTTGTCGGGGGTGGGGCTATAACCTTTAATAACGGCGTTTTATTAGCCTATTATTTTTTAAAATTATTTTAAATTTTTTTTTTAACTTTTTTTATTTTATTTTTAATTTTTTTTTTCAGATTGTGTCCCCATAAGGTTATAAGAGACCCTTGGGGACATCTGATCACTTTTTTTTGTTAGGGAGGCTGATTTCCCCTATAACTGAGGCTGCTACATTTAGCCTCAATTGCAGTAGGAATCCAGCCTCCTGCACACTGTTCTTTAGACTTACAGAGCTGATCTGGGTCCTGTAGGACCCAGCAGCTCTTGTAAGACACTGAGCCCGGCGAATTACGTGACCACCGGGTCAGAGGGCGGCCGCATCATGGCGGCGCCCATAGTCGTGTATACAGCGCTCAGCTGCTGTGTTCTGATTGGACGTATCGGTACGTCCTGTCAGAACAAGGCAACCACTATCCGGACGTTTATACTCTATGGGCGGTCCGGAAGTGGTTAAGCACAGTGTTTCTGGAGAATTTAAAAAAAAAATATGAAAAATCAAAACCTCAAAATACCCACAAGCCCTTCTCCCCACCCTCCCCAATCCACAAAAAGAAACACAGCTGTTCTTCAATATAAAAAGTCAGTCTGAGAAGATAATAATTTTTTTTTTCTGGATTTCTTACAGTCTTTGCCGAAGTAAAGAAGGATGGAAGTGTGACTTCCTTCTGTCCCCAATTCTTAGTGGATATCTAGTGTACTCTGTGAAAGACTGGGATTAAGGTCCGAGTTGTCCGCACTCAGACCCAGGTCAGAGATTCCCCCTCCATGAAGGCCAGCCATTTGGGACAACATAGCTGAGGGATCCGGACTCCCATAGTGTCCTTGATCCATAGGGTTTCCCTGCCCAACACCTACCATACCAGGATGAGGAGAGCTTGTCTGGGGAGAAACATGATGAGGGGATGGCTGGGGTTGCATACGTGGAGATGGGCTAGAATGAGGGGGCTGAGACTGGGGACGTGGAGATGGTACAGGCTGTGGAGAACGCACCTGGTTACTTAATGAAGGAGGGAGTTGCTGGCCTTGGAGGTGAGGCGACTGGGCAGGACCTGGCAACATATGTTGCTGTGGACTCATTGGATTCTGCTGTGCTGGAGATCAAATCTGCTGGTGCAAAAGGTGTTGCTGGAAGGTCTGCAAAATATTGCCAGGGTCTCCAGGTATTCCCTGGCTCCTCTGTCCAATGCTACCTTGTTGCATCTGCATATGGTGCTGAAGTCGTTGCTGCTGTTGCGTGTAACCGCCCATAACCTGATACTGCTGAAATTGACTATGGTTTACCATTCCGGGACCAGCTCCTTGTTTGCTGACGTCTAAGAATCATCACTCGAAACTGTGGGGATATTCCAGCATGGTTCATATTCACCTGCTACATCTGTATGTGTTGGTGGTTGAGGGGATTGCTGCTGAGGCACTTGAGACATGGTAGGATGCAGTTCTACTGATGGCATTGGATTCATGCCCTGCATTTGAGTGGACATCTTGGGACGGTATTCCTGGCATGTCGCCAACATTTTGTGGGGCTTGGTTACTAGCGTATTTGGCTGCTCTCTGTTTGATAAAAGCAGCCAATAATTGTGGATTAGAGTGCAGAATATTAAGCGCTTGCTGCTGCTGAATTGGTGAACTGGGGGTCCTCCAAGTATGGTGGTGGTGGTGGAGGTTGGGATGGTTGTTGGGACTGGGCTTGAGGGGTCAGGGGTGTTGGAGGTTGCTGTCCAATAGTCGTTATTGGGCCAGCAGAATTTGGTGAGGGGAGCCCTTGCTGGGGGCCCACTACGCCTGTTCTCTGCATGCTAGCCATACGCCTCCGCAGCATTTGAGCTTGTTGAAGTCTGTGCTGTAATTGCTGTTGCCGTAACTTCTGCTTGATATTGAGGCAGAATGGCACAGGGCACTTGTTCTCTTGGCAGTGTTTAGCATGATAGCAACACAGAGCAATGAGCTGCTTGCAAATAGGACAACTGCCATTTGTTTTGCGCTTACAGTCCTTTGTGTGCTGAACCACCCTTTTCATCTTCTGACATGACGGGAAAGAACAATTTGCATTACGGCACTGGCAAGCATGAACTAAAGACTGGATGCAACGTTGTATGCTTAGTCGACGAGAATCTCCTGGACTCTGTGTTGCTGTAGCTTGCTGATTGTTACTCTCATTGTTCAAACCAAGCCCATGTTCCTCCATTTTGTGTTCATAGGTTTTTGTATTAAAGCAAGTAATGCGTAAATCGTAATCCTATAATGAAAAAAAGTTTCCATCAATAAAAAAAAAAAAAAATAGACTTGCATAAAAGGGTTTTCGGGGCAATTTTTTTTTTTTTTAAACGGTGTTTAAACGGTGTTATTTCTCTTAAAGGGGCTCTATCAGCAAAATCATGCTGATAGAGCCCCACATATGTGTGAATAGCCTTTAAAAAGGCTATTCAGGCACCGTAAATGTTATATTAAACTACCCCCCCCCCCCCCCCCCGTTTTAAAATAAAACCCTAAAAAAGAATGTGATCTACTTACCGAACGTGCACACTGGGCGGGCATTCAGGGTGTGTCTTCATCTTCATCCACGCCTCCTCTTCCTCCAATGTCCTCCGGTCCCGTCCTCCTCCGGCGCTCGCGAACGGACATTGATAAAAAAAAAAATGACCTGGGCGCATGCGCAGTAGCACGCGGCTTCTACTACGGCTACTGCGCATGCGTCCAGGTCATTTCTTTTTATCAAAGTCCGTTCGCGAGCACCGGAGGACATCGGAGGAAGAACAGGCGTGGCTGAAGAAGACGGCGCACCCTGAATGCCCGCCCAGCGTGCACAATCCGTAAGTAGATCACATTCTTTTTTAGGGTTTTATTTTAAAACCGGGGGGTAGTTTAATATAACTTTTATGGTGCCTGAATAGTCTTTTTAAAGGCTATGTGATTTTGCTGATAGAGCCCCTTTAATGAGTTAATCAGTGCACCCATATACCTCTAACAGTGTTTTGAGCGAGGTCTGGGTTTCTCTGGGAGTTCCTGCCTGGTGTAGCTTCGTTTTTTTCTATCCTACAACTACCATAATGCATTGCTCTTTACTCAGATCCCCTCTCACACCCTCCTCCCTGTCTACCTAGCTAGCCCGCCCACAACTAGCCTTTCCTAACTATCTCTACCCCACCCCATCATACTTACCTGTCTGGGCATGGGAGATCACTTGTGGGGCCGATGCAATACAGCTGGAGTGCTGGCATTGTACTGTAGCTAGCACTCCGACTCTACTGCGCAAGCATATGAGGCCTTCAGTGCAGAGTTGGCATCTCCTCCACTCCAGGTATTTCCTGGAGCCGGGTGCGACATCACTTCTGGAAGTGACTGGAAGCAAGAGAAGCCGGGTAAGTATTGTGTGCCAGCTTCTCACCGCACTGTGCATGCCGGCATTCTGGCACTATTGCGCGTGCCTAGGGTTCTGGTACACAGAAAAATGAGGAGGTGGCCTTCCTTGGATGATGCATCAGGCCCAAATCCAGAGGAAATGGTAAGTACAATGGGGCTGACGGCTTCACCCTGACATAATGGGTCAGGGTGTGGATTAAACCAAGGACCCGTAATGTCACATGATATGCATATATTACTGAAAAACTACAAAGAATTGAAAAAAAAGATATACAGGGTGGCCATTAGAGGCCATAGGGTTGTTGTTTGGGCTTCCTTTTCTAAGGCCTGGTTCACATCTGCGTTCGATATTCTGTTCAGGAAGTCCTCTTGGGGACCTCCGAACGGAAATGTGCATGCATTAAAAAGCGGTTAGTTAAGAAATCACACAGAACCCATAGACTATAATGGGGTCCATGTGGTTTCCGCACAAATCATGCGGAAAGAAAAGTGCTGCCTGCAATATTTTCCTGTCTGCATGATTCGTGCAGACAACACACGGAAAACACAAGGACCCCATTATAATCTATGGGGTCCATGTGGTTTCTTAGCTAACTGCTTTTTAATGCGTTTGGTATTCCGTTCAGGGGGTCCTCAAGCACACTCCCCGAACGGAATACCGAACGCAGATGTGAACTAGGCATAAGACATGTACCTTGTATTATAAATTATATATTAAATTCATTTTAACAATTCTGGTAACAATAATCCTATTAATATTATAAAGGTGAAAGTTTGTGAGTTTGGATGTTTGTGTGTTTGGATGTTTGTTCCTCAATCACACAAAACCCGCTCCACCGATTTGGCTGAAATTTTCCACAAACATAGTCACTACACTCAATTGCGCAATAGGCTACTTTTCGTCACAATAGCGCACATACGTTTTTCCCAGGACCCCCACAAAACCCAAACTCACATCACTATTTCTGCAATCTCACACACTTTGGACCATAGCAAACCACAAAATTCATATTACCCTCTACAGCATAGGTCAGCAACCCCTGGCACACATGCCAAGAGTGGCACTCCTGCCATATTTCACTGGCACACCAGCAGCACAGGACCTGCAAGAGTTAAATGAAGTCCCTTAAGTGCTCTGCTAGAGCTCAAGCATAAGGACACTCCCCTTTGAGAGGGGTGCAGGAAACCCAGGGGGTGGAGCTTAATTGCTCAGGTCTCTGCCTGCTATAGTGGTCTGCATCCTGCCATCATTCCCCAAGGAGGAGAGGAAGCTGCAAGCAAAGTGAAACTGAAAAACACACAGGTACATAGGATTACTGTTCTCATTAATGTCAGGCATTTGGGGTTATTAGTTTAGTCTTAGTATTTGGAAGGCATTGATCTACTCCCTAATACCTTCCTGTCAAGTTTGGACATTGAGTCCTTATATAGTTCCATATGTCATAATGACTGCGAGACAGTCCACCATTTTCTGATCAAGTGAAGTACACAATGGAACTCAAATAATCATCTGATTTTGAATCTTCTGAGGCCAGTTCTTAACAAGAATGACTTCTTGTTTAGTGGATGCTTCTTCCACAGCAGCAGGGCATGATATAGGGGGAGGCCTACTGCTCCTACATATCTGATCAGAAGGGCCAGTTCTGACCTGGGGAGCCCCCTGGACCCAGTACAGGTGGTGGGTGACAGAAGGCCACTGTCCATGGTGAGCTCCATGCTGGAGAATCAATCCCACCCCATGTATGAGATCTTGACGGCACTTGACAGCACTGTAAGTGACTGACTGCTTTACCACAAGTGTGAGAGAGTGCTATCGGAGACCCTTCCTCCCAACCGCGGTCAGGCTACATAATCTACATCAGACCAAGTGAAGAGAGCTAAATGACTCTGAAGTCTTCTTTCTTTCTTTTCTCTTTAGCTGCTATTGATTCCTAGTATCTTCCTCAGCCTTCTGTAATATATCACTGTTATTATCCTGTATTTGTATTACTATGCTGCTGTAACACACTGAAATTTCCCCATGGCGAGACTATTAAAGGATTATTTTATTTTATATGCCAATTTGATTTTAGGCTGATGGAAGGAGAATATCATGTTCTTAGAGGATCATGAGGTGTGGACAGTATCAGTTCTACTCTGCTTATTGTGTATCGATGACATACTGATTCTCTGAATTTGATCATCATTTTGGTAATTTGTACCTGTCCTTAACATTAATGATATTAATAACGATAATTAACCCTTACACTATCTCTTTCTTGAATTTGCAAATAACAATCGGGGATCATAGCAAACTATGCCCCACTGAGAAAAAGTACAGCCACCAACTATCTACTCTGTTGGGATAGTGACCAGTGACCACCCATTCCTTTTAAATCAGGGCATTCCCAAGGGACAGTTGCTATGAGTATGCAGAAACTGCTGAGAAAAAGTGTCCTAAAAAAAATCTTGAGGAATGTCCATAACTTTGTATCATCTCAAAATAAATCTGATTTGCTTACCCCCCACGATTGTGGGGGGGTAAGCAATGGTCAGATCTGCCTGACTGGTACATTTGATCATAAATCTAAGGAAATCACAGAAATAATAAGGTCATATTGTGGTATGCTCAGAATCGACGTAGACCTCATAGACAAGATTACTCTTGTACTATTGGTAACCTACAAGCGAGTTCGCAACTTGGTTGACAGGTTTGTCCATAGTCACCTGACCCCTGAGAAAGGGACCGGGACATGGTGACCTTCATAGAGATTGAGTGCCTAAACTGCAACCCAAAACCCACAAATTTATTGCAAAGTGCCAAAGCAACAATTTAACCTTAAGGTTAAGTTCACACTGAGTTTTTTTGGTCAGGGTTTTAGTAGAAATCCGCATCCAAACCCTGAATCAAAAAAAAACCAAAAAACCACCATTCAAAGTATACAAAATGCTTCTGAGTCTTTTCCGCTAGCGATTTTTTTCCACTATCGGCAAAAAAGAAGCAAGCTGTTCATTCTTTTTTGAAGCCTGAGCGGTTTCCAGTTTAACGGCTTCAATGCAAGTCAATGTGAGCCGGTTTTTCCTGCTTACATTTTTTGGTCAGAAACCTGAAGCGGAACCTGAAGCATTTTGGGCAAAAACCTGATCAGGAAACGCCAGGCGGTTTTTTAAAATATAATTCATTACTACATCCCAAGAGAAAAAGGATCAGGAAACTCCTCGAAAAAAGCCTCAAAAAACACTTCAGGAAACGCTTCAGACGGCAAAAAATGCCTCACAAAATGTCTCACGTGTTTTCCAGTCCGGTTTTGACAATGCCAAAACTCAAACCAAAAAACTATGTGTGAACTTACCCTAATACTGTGCAGCTCCACAATTGTCCACATTGTAGACAGTTATGGACTGTGGTGTATATTATACCCTGTGGAAGCCACTGTGGTGTACACAGCGCCGCACCTCTAATGAGGCAACGTGAGGCAATTGCCTCAGGCGGCGCTATGCCAGGGGGCGGCATTCTTACTAACCTAAGCCAGTCCAGGACAAGCTGCGTGCGAACTGCCCTGGACTGGCTTAGCGTTACGGCAGCCTGGCAGGGGAAGCGAGCGGGGCGGCACTGTGGACGCAGCGCTGCTTTATCTCTCACCTATTAGCAGCAGCGCTGCTCCAGAGGCCACCCCTCATCCTTAGCAGAAAGCAGGTCTCCCTGCCTGCTCTCTGCATTCTAACGCCCTCCTCCACTCCACACGCCCGCACCCGACGTGTGCCTGCACTCCTACGCGGTCTCACAAGACCACTTCACAGGCTGAAGAGCAGAAGCAGGTAAGCTTCTGCTGAAAAAAAAAGAAGTGATTTTTCAAGTATTTATCCCCTATCCTATGGATAGGGGATAAATATTAGATTGATGATGAGGATGATGGGGCGGTTTGGAGTGCTGGGATGGGGGGTGCTGGAGAAGGGAGAAAGGGGCTTTTGGATGTCTGTCTGGCCCTTCCTTGGGCTTGAGGACTGTTTGTTTTTCCACCCACTTGTAATTCTTGCACAAGAATTGCAAGTGGGAGGAAAAAAACAAACAGTCCTCAAGCCCAAGGAAGGGCCAGACAGACATACAAAAGCCCCCCCTCTCCCAGTACCCCAAAGCCCCCTCCCAGCACTCTAACCCTTCCCCAGCACCCCAACACAATAATGGTGTCTGCTGTTTTAGCATTAACCCCCCAGCTTTGACTGAGGCACCATTTTACCGGCAATCGCAGGCAACCGGAGCAAGCTTTGGGGCCTGCGTCCATTTTTATGACAGCCGGGAGCCTTGTGAAGGCTCTCCAGCCTGTCATTCTATACTTTCTATTGCAGGCTGTTCTATGTAGCCTGCAATAGAAATGCCGGATTTTTGCAATGCATTGTATTAGTGATCAGACCCCTAGGGGGTCAAATAAGTACAAAAATTAAATAAAAAATATAAAAAAAATAAAAAGTATTAAAAATTGAAATCACCCCCCTGACCCTAGAACACATAAAAGTATGTAACTTCTGTGAAACACCTACACGTTAGGTACCCCTGTGTCCTAAAATGCCCGCTCTACAAATCTATAACAATATTTTTCCTGTACGGTAAACGCCGTAGCAGGAAAAAAAAAAAAAGTCAAACGTGTCAAACTGATGGTTTTTTACTGTTTTGCCTCTAATAAAAATTTGAATAAAAAGTGATCAAAGCAATAAACAGTCCTCAAAATGGTAGAACTGAAAAGTACACTCTGCCCCACAAAAAAGAAAAAAAAAAGACGCACTATGCATCGTACATGGAAGTATAAAAAAGTTACAAGTGTCAGAATATGGCGACTTTATATAGGGACTATTAGGAGCATTAGTAATACAAGGGGGAATTATTAATGAGGCACACTATTTAAAAAGGACCTTTCATCAGTTGGGCACATGCGTTTTTATACACCGCTGGAAAGACGACACAGCTTTCACGATCTGTGCCGGTACCGTAGCTCTTCACTGTCAGAAGGGCATTCCTGACAGTCAGTCAGGAATGCCCTTCCTCACAGCAGCGCTTATAGCGCTGTACTGTGAGAGGGGGAGGAACACCCCCTCCCCTCCTGCTCGTCCATAGATGAGTACTGAGGGAGCATTCTTCCCCCTCTCACAGCACAGCGCTATAGGCGCTACTGTGAGGAAGGACATTCCTGACTGACAGTCAGGAACGCCCTTCTGACAGTGAAGAGCTACGGTACCGGCACAGATAGCTCTTCAGCGGGGGCACAGATCGTGAAAGCCGACAGTGCGCTGAATTCAGAATTTCTGCTGATCACTGCTTGACTATATGTATCTGCAATACACGTGTTATACGTGTATTGCAATATAAAGAAAGCTGTCAGCTTTCTTTTTGGCAGGATCCACCAGGTACGTGGAGGGAACGGCGTGGGGCCGACCCGGGGTCACTGATCAGACCCCGGCTGCCCATTACCAACACCGGCGACCCCCGAAACCGTCGTGGGGGGTGCTGATCAGCACCATAATATACTGAAACCCCTGAGATGCCGGCGGTCATGTTTGACCACCGACACCTCAGGGGTTAACACCCGCGATTGGACCTGGTTCCAACCGCGGATGTTACAGGGCCTTGTCAGCCGTAAAATACGGCTGACACTTGCAGGGCATGGCGCGCACACAGGTTCTGAGTGCGCACCATGCAGCCACCGTAGTACTACGGCGGTTTGCGGGAAGTCCTTCTGTCGTCCGCCTCAGGCAGCAGAAAGGCTAGGTTCACCACTGGGTGTACATTATGCTGTGTGGGCACCACTGTGGTGTACATTATACTGTGTGGAGTACATTATTCTGTGTGTGTGGACACTACAGAACGTAACATACTCCACAGTGAACCCCACACAGTATAATATACTCCTACAGTGGCCCTTACATGGTATAATGTACTCTATAGTTGGCCCCACAGGGTATAATGTACTCCACAGTGGAACCCACACAATAGAATATACTCCGTAGTGGCCACTGTGGTGTATATTATACTGTTTGGGGCCACTACGGAACATAATGTACTTCACAGGGGCCACCACAGTATAATATGCTCCTGTACTTGTCTGCACTCTCACAAAGAGCCAGGCGACTTCCTTATTCCACCGAAATGCAGGCGAAGCTGATAAATGACGTCATCGCACCTGCCTCAGAGTTCACGATCCTCTGACTGACAGTTTTCAGGTGTATGACGTACATTTGCATACCCACCTGAAAGAAGCGCTGCCTCGGAGATTTGGGACAGGTGACTCAGATTCTCCGCTGGCGAGCGATCAAGGAGCTTAGCTGGGCTGACGGCTCTGAGTGCCCCCTCCGGACGGGTGACATAAGTTCGCCCCCGTGAATCTGGACCCTAATAGCAGCTGTTTCTATTCTCCTTCAGAGGGTCTTATCATACGATGTGTATATTCACTTTGCCTGGCACTACGTGCTTACCCACCAGGGGAACACTTTCAATTTCTCTATAACTCCTCCGCCCCTTCTGTGACGTCATGACGGCAGGGGACGACTGGTGGGACAACGTAATTGGTGGGACTAGCGTTAACGCACGAGGGAGGGGCGTGGTTATTAGCGGGGTTTCTATATAAACCCGCTCCCGTTCACCACAACAGTTGGGAGTGTCTCAGTGCCGGGGATGTTATGGGTGTAGCGGGAAGAAGTCAAGTTCTTCCTGCAGGTTGCTCTGCGTTATCAGACCTAATAGCAGTCTCCATATGTACTAATGTGTTGTCTCTGGTAAGCACATCCACAGTGACTACCGAACAGCCTGCTAGGACTGCACGGGACATGTGTATTATCCTGTGTGGGATATTGGTATTTGTGGCGCACTATATGGTTCAGTGGGAATGTGTATAATGACGTGTGTGTATAGACATTTATACACATTATATACTTACAATAAAGGTTAGGTTTTAGATTTTTGCTTTTTCTGTCCCATTCTCTCTAGGACCCTTATGGGCAATCACGTGACTGCTTGATAGGGAACATGTCAACTTTTATCCAAATGCAGCAGAGTCCCCTGTGTAGAAGGTTTACAAGGAGAGATTCCCTTCCTTGGAGAGATTTTTTTTTCTTTTCAGGATGGCATTGCTGAGGTTTTTAGGAAAAACTACACTTATGACTACAGATCACTTGTGTTTAAAGTTTTTTTTAACTTATTAAAGGGATTCTATCATTAGAATCCATTTAACTTATACCACATAGGAATAACCTTAAGACAGACTATTCTTCCTCCACCTTTAGAATTCTTCTCTATGCTGCCGTTCCATAGATATCCTGGTTTTTCTTGGTATGCTAATGAGTCTCCAGACAGCACTGGGGGCGTTCCCCATGCTGCTTTAAAACTCTCCAGTGCCGCCTTCATCTTCTACAGCTGTACCTCTCCGCTGCGTCCTCTGCGTTGTCGTCTTCCGGCGATCCTGTCTTCGGGATGTAAATCTGGCGCATACGCAGTTGGCTTCAGTCCAAGCCGACTGCACGTCTGTTCCACCGTTTTAAAGTGGCTGCTTACAGGAACAGTATGCTCAGTTTTTAATTGCAGTTATGAGCATCACATGTTTACTGTGTAGTTTAATTTAATGGTCGTTACCATACAGGTAAAATGCATAGTGATGCTAAGTTCACACTAGTGTTCGTGTCTCCATTCTTTTGGTCCAATTATAGACCTGAAAAATGGATAGCCTATCTGCTTAAAAAGCAATTACCTGCAGAAACCCGCAGACCCCATAGAATATAGTGGGGTCCACCAGGTTTCTGGCTGAAATCAGTGAAAAGATAAATCCACTTGTGGGGACTTTTCTCTCCACATATTTTAAGTGGAATGGGGGACAGAGTCTCCGAACAGTCACCCAACGCTAGTGTGACCGCAGTCTAACGTGCTACTTATGACTGCAATTAAAAAAGCATGCAGTTATTAAGATGCTTTGACTAAAAAAAAGAAACACAACCGCACAAAAAATGCAACACAACTGCCCAATGTGAATCCAACCTAAAGGATCACCTAGTTAAATTGCTGCCTGGATCTTATTTTTCAACTTTAGTGACTAGTACAAGACAGCTGCTGAAAAGGCAATTAAAAGCAATTTGTGCATCAGATTCCCAGCTAACAAAAAATCCTACATGCAAGACTCTAGTGTCCTTCAGAAAAAAAAACGGATTCTTGACGGACGGTAAGTGTCCGTCTATGGGCAACGGACTTATAACGGACAGTAATTGATAGCCATCAGTTACTGTCCGTTATTTTTTTTATCCTTTATTTTCTGCACCTGCTCAGACATCAGAAACAAAACAAAAAAAATGGACAGTATAAAAAAATAAACAAAAAAGACTGATGCTAGTTTTTTTTCTTTTTTAACTGGTCGATTATATGGGTTAGTTAAAAAAAATAAAAAGCCTGACATTTAACATCAGTTAGTGTGTAAGCCCTCATAGATTGTAAGCCCTCGCGGGCAGGGCCCTCTACCCCACTGTGCCAGCCGATCACTGTTAGTATGATATGTACCTGTATATTTTGTGTATTGTATGTAACCCCCAAATATAAAGCACCAAGGAATTAATGGTGCTATATAAATAAACAATAATAATAATAATAGTTAGTGTCTGTTGCTCTAGTTTTTTTTAAACGGACGCCTTCATAACAGAATCTAACGGTAGTGTGAACCCTGCTTTAATGCCTAGGCTGGGTTTATGCTACGCAATCTTTGCTGAAAAACTGCATGAAGTTTTAATTGCTGTAATAATACCTAGCACGTTACTTTTCCATTTCACCAGTATGCAAACAGCCATTACATGGAAAATCTCTAGTGTACTGCCGGTTAGAATACAGGTGAGATGTATAGTAACGTGCTAGATATTACAGAACAGTGACATATAAACTCAGTCTAAGGGTGCATTCACACTGAGTAAACGCTAGCTTATTTTGTAGAGTAAAATTACACTTGTAAATTTTGCTATCCCATTGACTTCAATGATATTTTTTTACAAGTGTAAAAATACGCCTGTAAAAAATACGCCTGTAAAAATACGCCTGTAAAAATACGCCTGTAAAATGTCATTGAAGTCAATGGGATAGCAAAATTTACAAGTGTAATTTTACTTTACAAAATAAGCTAGCGTTTACTCAGTGTGAATGCACCCTAAGGGTGCATTCACACTGAGTAAACGCTAGCTTATTTTGTAGAGTAAAATTACACTTGAAAATTTTGCTATCCCATTGACTTCAATGATATTTTTTTACAAGTGTAAAAATACGCCAGTAAAAAATACGCCTGTAAAAAATACGCCTGTAAAAATACGCCTGTAAAATGTCATTGAAGTCAATGGGATAGCAAAATTTACAAGTGTAATTTTACTCTACAAAATAAGCTAGCGTTTACTCAGTGTGAATGCACCCTTAGGGTGCATTCACACAGAGTAAACGCTAGCTTATTCTGAACGTAAAACATGTTCAGAATAAGCGGCGTCTAAAGCAGCTCCATTCATTTCTATGGGAGCGGGGATACGAGCGCTCCCCATAGAAATGAATGGGCTGCTTCTTTCACTCCGTGCAGTCCCATTGAAGTGAATGGGGAGTGCCGGCGTATACGGCAAGCTCTGCTCATGCCGGAGCGTACACGCCGGCACTCCCCATTCACTTCAATGGGACTGCACGGAGTGAAAGAAGCATCCCATTCATTTCTATGGGGAGCGCTCGTATCCCCGCTCCCATAGAAATGAATGGAGCTGCTTTAGACGCCGCTTATTCTGAACGTGTTTTACGTTCAGAATAAGCTAGCGTTTACTCAGTGTGAATTCACCCTTACTGAAGAACTGCATGCAGTTTTTAACTTCAGCACATGTTAAGATGTACTTCATTTGTATGGTAATGGCCAATAAAACTAAGATAAAGAATAGCCACATGGGGGCACATTTATTAAGCTACGAGCACCTTTTTTTGTGTGTTGTGCCTACTTGTGGTCTCTTTCTGCTCAGAGCTTTATTTATGAAGTGCCTTTGTTTCTCAGATGTTAATACTGCTCTCAACAATTTTGCTTTTCTGTTGGGAAAAAGAGACTGCTTAAATGGAGGTCCTTTTCTCACTGCACTTCCGACAATGGCTTTTTTTTTTTTTTTTTTTTTAAGAGCAGATATAGGCAGGTAATGATCAGGTCAGACAGTATTAAATTGGGGCAAATTTTTTTTATCTATTTTTTAAAGCAAATAGGGGAAAAGTACACATAGCTTATCATGGAGCACTTAAACCAACACGTGCACATTTAACTCTTTCACTGCCAAGGGTCTCCGGAAATTTTGCACCTCCAGTAGCCATAGCAATTTTGAGATGGATAAATCAAAGCTAAATTACAACACTAAAAAAGCATCCAATACCTATATATTGTCTTAAAGTAGACACCTGCAGCATTGTCTCAATGCCACTTGGTACTGTATATGAACAGGCACCTTCATGCAATTTTGATTTAAAGTGACTGTTTTATGAAAAAATGCAAATAAATGTATACTAGTTGCTAAAAGCGGAAACCAAACAAAAAATTATATGCACCAAACCTCCTAAAAATAAAAGTTCAACATGTGCAGAGTTAATTCTTATCACTACGGCCTACACCTGCATGCATGTGTCTTCAGAAAATCACTAGAACTGGAAGGAAAAAAAATCTGCTTTGAAGCTGGAAATGTTAAAGTATGACTTACCATGAAAAGTAAGTCAACCCCTAAACTATATATATATATATATATATATATATATATATATATATATATATATATAGTATAGTATAGTATGATTTCTGATTGGCATTAGAGGGGTTATTAGGGACAAAAGAGCCCATGCCACCCCCTCCTGGTGTCACATACAGGTTATGCACAGATAATGATGATCATTCATTATCACTGTGCACGATGCAGGGCTGCTCCTCCCCCCTCCCCTTCCTACTACAGTTCGTAAGATGCTTCCTTAGACGGGGGGGGGGGGGGGGGGACAGTTTAGAGACCTATACCTCAGGACTGCATGAAGATATCTTGATGCTTTAAAATTCATTTTAAAGATGAGAATCTCATCTTTAAAATTATACAAAAGTTTTCGTGATAGAACTTATAGTTTTGGAGCGATTCACTGTTGAAACACTGTCGGGAATTGAGATCTGCAGTTGGATCTCAATGCCAAATAGCGTTTTCAACAGTGAATTGCTCCAAAAGTCTAAATTCTATCATGAAGACCTTGGTATCATTTTAAGGGTGCATTCACACTGAGTAAACGCTAGCTTATTCTGAACGTAAAACACGTTCAGAATAAGCGGCGTCTAAAGCAGCTCCATTCATTTCTATGGGAGCGGGGATACGAGCGCTCCCCATAGAAATGAATGGGCTGCTTCTTTCACTGCGAGCAGTCCCATTGAAGTGAATGGGGAGTGCCGGCGTGTACGCTCCGGCATGAGCAGAGCTTGCCGTATACGCCGGCACTCCCCATTCACTTCAATGGGACTGCACGGAGTGAAAGAAGCAGCCCATTCATTTCTATGGGGAGCGCTCGTATCCCCGCTCCCATAGAAATGAATGGAGCTGCTTTAGACGCCGCTTATTCTGAACGTGTTTTACGTTCAGAATAAGCTAGCGTTTACTCAGTGTGAATGCACCCTAAAGATGAGATTCTCATCTTTAAAATGGATCTTAAAGCATCCAGATATGTTCATGCAGTCCAGAGATATCGGCATTAGTAGGGAGGACGTTTTAGCTCCGTCCTCTGCTACTGAAGTGCCACCCTGGGAGGACGCAGAGCTAATGTTGGCTGTTTTTTTTCTCTGCAGTGTTTTTCATAGAAAGTCCAAAGAGTTTTCCTCTGCTGATGTACTGCTTCTGTTATAACTATACGGAAAAGGTCAGCATTTCTGTAGGTATAACCGACTTGCTGAGATTTGCAAAATTGCTTTTTGAAATCAAAACATTTCCGCTGAGGAATTTTTTTTTCTTCTGCAGTATGTGGATGGGATTAGCCAGAATCCTATCCACTTTGCGGGTAATATACAATGCTGTGTTTTCACAGCCTAAGGGTGCATTCAGACTACGTAACGCCGGGCGTGTATGAGAGCCGTACACGCCGGCATTACGGCAGACTGCCGAACACTTCCCATTCACTTCAATGGGAGCGCTCGTAAACGCCGCTGTTACGAGCGCTCCCATTGAAGTGAATGGGAAGTGTTCGGCAGTCTGCCGTAATGCCGGCGTGTACGGCTCTCATACACGCCCGGCGTTACGTAGTCTGAATGCACCCTAAAACTGGATAAAAAAAAAAAGTGCAATGATAAATAACTCTATACGAATTGAATAGTGTTATTTTAGCATTAAAAGATTTCTATAATTGGGTATACTATAATTGGGTTGATGTAGCTGATGTTAGTACATCTGGCCATTGCTTTGTTGTGGGAGAAAATCTTGGCAATACTCAAGTTAGGTGCTTAGGAGTCCCAGATTCATCTCATGGATTAACAAGTTATTTTACTAAACAATGTTGAAATAGACCCTTTTGACATTGCCAGATTCAGAAAACAAACCCCCAGCTGCATTCTGGGTTTTGGAGCCCTGTACCTAGTAATGGGTTTCCTTTATAAGTTTGTATGTAGAAAATTTAAAAGAAGAACCATGAGAAGCATGTATCAAGATGTAAAAAGACAATTTTATTAATTTATGAAAACCCTTTTCTCCCCATCTATGGACTGCAGTGTTCAACGTGGAAAATGATCTTCTGAGTAGAGGTGCGCACAGCTTCAAATTACAATAGACTGTTTTATTCTTTTAGAGCCATAATTCGGAATGTCAGGTTAGCCAGTTTCTCATATACAAGGAACATAAGTGCAGCTGTTAAGACAGTTTGAAGCAGCTTTGCTTCTAGACCTTTGTAAAGACCAAAAAATCCTAAACGCCTGGAAGGAGAAAAACATATGATAAAAACACGGGATAATGTGATAACACAAGAATAACAAACAAAGCTTTGCAAAATATTTTAAACCCTGTAGAAACTTAAAAGAACAAACACTGTATTCTCACTTCTCCAAGAGTCTTCGTTTGGATCCCTGGCATTTGTTAACACATTGCCCACATATGAGTATGTCAGCCAATCGGTAGGTAAGAGGTTCCATATGACTGGATCATCACTGCTCAGCCACTGATTGACTGTATTTCATCGGCGCGCAGCCGCTCCCATTCATTCCTATGGAGCGAGGTATTCGAAACTGCAGTTTCGAATACTATTCGCTCATCTCTAGTAAGTATGATTACTAACCCAAGTTTATATAGTGTTTTTAAAAAATAAATAAATAACGTTAAAACAAAAATCCAAACATTTCAAAAGAAAAGAAAAAAAAATAATCTTGGATTCAACATATTCTGTAATTTTTTTATGTTTCAGTGTATGGGGGCTGCATAAGGCTGATTTATTTTTATTTTGCAGGGCCAGAAGTACTTTTAATTTATAGCATTTTGAGGAAGATTTGTATTTTTTTTTTTTATTTTATTCATTTTATTAGACACACATAACTGAAAAAAATGGCACTTTTGTTTTTTTTCTCTTCCTGCTACGGCATTCATTGTACGGGGAAAAATGTTCTCAGAAATATGTAGACTGGGTACTTCTAGACTTATGTGTATGTGTTATACTTTATTTTTATATCTGATCTAGGGAAAAAGAGGTGATTTTAAACATGTAAAATCTTTGTCACTCAGACAATTCTCTCTCCAACAATTTACTCATTTTAGTTTAATTGTTAAAGCAACATTAAAACAAAAAAAAAGGGAAAGCATACCTAATCCGTTGCTTGAGAAGATGAATGACACTAAAAAAACTTCCAAATGTCCTTTTCTCTGGATTAAGTTTCTCATGCCCAAACTAGAGAACAAATTGAAAATGGCAAAAGTAGGAAAATTTTAATACAGAATGTTCTTACAAATGTTTTACAAAATTAAAACTTATCGATATGTGAATACTACATGGTATTTTCAGAGAGTCCAAGTTTACACTTTCTGACTATCAACCAGTATTAATATCTCGGCTATTGACTTTCAGTCTCTTGACAGCTAATATCTTACCCTCTATACCTGGTTACCAGTCACACTTTCAGCTTCTCTGTAGTAGTGAATTCCGCAATTACCTCTCAATGGCAATGCGATAACACTGAAATCTGGGCACCCTTTTCTAACTGATTCTGCGGACCCATCTTCAATGTACACAATAATAACCCATGTTCCTGTCTTGATGCTCCCTGAAGTGCTGTTGTCCTTTAATGCTGCTCAGATATTTCCATAAGGTATAACAAGCAGAAATACACTGGTCACCTGGTTACTGTTTTTATATAGAATCAGTATGATTATGGGGCCTGAAATATACAAGCAGCAGAGAAAAAGAATACTGCTGAAGGTATAACAAAAGTGTGAAACTAAAGGGGTCACATGCTGCAAAAATAAAACCGTAGTGTGCAGATAATGGTCCAATACACGCAGTACCAAATACACAACATATACAGAGAATACAAATACGTTTGGCATGGCAAACCAACCTTTGTTATGGGATAGTGTAGTAGACCATACTATTCCATGTTAACAGAGCCCAATCCGTACACGTATAAATAGTGCACATAAGTAGTGCCGCAAAGAATGCACATAAATAGTGCTGCTATAAAAATACACATACACCGTATATATACACTCACCGGCCACTTTATTAGGTACACCTGTCCAACTGCTCGTTAACACTTAATTTCTAATCAGCCAATCACATGGCGGCAACTCAGTGCATTTAGGCATGTAGACATGGTCAAGACAATCTCCTGCAGTTCAAACCGAGCATCAGTATGGGGAAGAAAGGTGATTTGAGTGCCTTTGAACGTGGCATGGTTGTGGGTGCCAGAAGGGCTGGTCTGAGTATTTCAGAAACTGCTGATCTACTGGGATTTTCACGCACAACCATCTCTAGGGTTTACAGAGAAAGGTCCGAAAAAGAAAAAACATCCTGTGAGCGGCAGTTCTGTGGGCGGAAATGCGTTGTTGATGCCAGAGGTCAGAGGAGAATGGCCAGACTGGTTCGAGCTGATAGAAAGGCAACAGTGACTCAAATAGCCACCCGTTACAAGCAAGGTAACCAGAAGAGCATCTCTGAACGCATAGTACGTCGAACTTTGAGGCAGATGGGCTACAGCAGCAGAAGACCACACCGGGTGCCACTCCTTTCAGCTAAGAACAGGAAACTGAGGCTACAATTTGCACAAGCTCATCGAAATTGGACAATTGAAGATTGGAAATACGTTGCCTGGTCTGATGAGTCTCGATTTCTGCTGCGACATTCGGATGGTAGGGTCAGAATTTGGCGTCAACAACATGAAACCATGGATCCATCCTGCCGTGTATCAACGGTTCAGGCTGGTGGTGGTGGTGTCATGGTGTGGGGAATATTTTCTTGGCACTCTTTGGGCCCCTTGGTACCAATTGAGCATCGTTGCAACGCCAAAGCCTACCTGAGTATTGTTGCTGACCATGTCCATCCCTTTATGACCACAATGTACCCAACATCTGATGGCTACTTTCAGCAGGATAATGCGCCATGTCATGAAGCTGGAATCATCTCAGACTGGTTTCTTGAACATGACAATGAGTTCACTGTACTCCAATGGCCTCCACAGTCACCAGATCTCAATCCAATAGAGCATCTTTGGGATGTGGTGGAACGGGAGATTCGCATCATGGATGTGCAGCCGACAAATCTGCGGCAACTGTGTGATGCCATCATGTCAATATGGACCAAAATCTCTGAGGAATGCTTCCAGCACCTTGTTGAATCTATGCCACGAAGAATTGAGGCAGTTCTGAAAGCAAAAGGGGGTCCAACCCGTTACTAGCATGGTGTACCTAATAAAGTGGCCGGTGAGTGTATATTACATATACAGATATATACATTAAATACACTCATTGTACAGTGCTGTGAAAAAGTATTTGCCCCTTAGAGATTGTTTGTTTGTTTTTGGACATTTGTCAATATCAGATTTATTTGATAATCTGAAAGAGTTAAGTATGGCAAAAATAGCAGTAATCTGTAAACGGACAAACTGTTTTTCACAGCTACTGTATGCACATATACACATTCCAATAACAACATCGTTCTCACATACATATAGATTACATACCTAATATAGATAACATTCCCTGTCCAAAGGATATGGCACTATGTATAAATTTTCTGTAGGTCTGACTGCTGGGTCCCTTGTGATCAATCAGCAAAAGCAGTGGCCCCTAAATTCTCCATGTGAATGAAAGAATATGCTCATTGATCTATGTCTGAATTGATGTGAATCATGGCCATGCAGACCACCACTCCATTCACAAGGAGCACTCAAGGGCCTCTGCGCCCATGATCACTTGGGGACTTAGCAGTCTTATATCATATCCAGAGTGTACAGAATGATATGTACACTGTTTTAGAGAACTACATAAACTGTGCCCTAAACATATATATGTGTGTGTGTGGCATAACTAGAAATGGCGGGGCCCCGTGGTGAACTTTTGACATGGCCCCCCCCCCCCCCCGACCGACGCCGAAGACCTTGACCGACTCCCTCCTATGCATTCCTGCGCGCTCTATTATCCCCCATAGTGGCCCCTGCACACAGTATTATCCCCCATAGTGGCCCCTGCTCACAGTATTATCCCGAATAGTGGCCCCTGCACACAGTATTATGTCCCACTGTGGACACCCATAATCAATTATTATACTCTAGGGTCTTTTAGTGCCAATCTCATACAACTTGCCATCTGCAGAATGACCTTTAGAATGTTCCTGGAGTCCCTTCTAACCCTGTCGACATCAGGAACCCGTAATTTTTACACTATGTCCAATCTTGCCTCTTGGAAACTTCGATTCAGACATTAGCCTCATCTGTTTTTGTGCCTGGCACTGAAACTTGCACACAGACAGGTTCAAACCTGCATAAGTGCGACATTTATCACACTAACAGGAGGATTCTGGATATTATTCATAATAATACATTAATGTGATTAATTATTTAAAATATTTATGACCTTAACCACCTTGAGTATATGTATAATTCCTGGTTATTATGCATGCTACCCACTAGCCACTGTTTCTCCTCTTTAAAATCCATCGGTGACATTTTACACGTTAACCCATACAGTCATGGCCAAAAGTTTTGAGAATGATACAAATATTAATTTTTACAAAGTCTACTGCTTCAGTTTTCCTAATGGCAATTTGCATATACTCCAGAATGTTATAAAGAGTGATCAGCTTAACAGCAATTACTTGCAAAGTCAATATTTGCCTAGAAAATGAACTAAAAACACAGCCATGAATAAAGAATGGTACCAGAATGTCCTCCAACATCAACTTCTCCCAACCGTCCAAGAGCAGTTTGGCGATCAACAATGCCTTTTCCAGCATGATGGAGCACCTTGCCATAAAGCAAAGGTGATAACTAAATGGCTCAGGGAACAAAACATAGAGATTTTGGGTCCATGGCCTGGAAACTCCCCTTAATCCCATTGAGAACTTGTGGTCAATCATCAAGAGACGGGTGGACAAACGAAAACCTACAAATTCTGACAAAATGCAAGCATTGATTGTGCAAGAATGGACTGCTATCAGTCAGGATTTGGTCCAGAAGTTGATTGAGAGCATGCCAGGGAGAATTGCAGAGGTCCTGAAGAAGAAGGGTCAACACTGCAAATATTGACTTGCTGCATTAACTCATTCTAACTGTCAATATAAGCTTTTGTTACTCATAATATGATTGCAATTATATTTCTGTATGTGATAAAAACATCTGACAAACACACATAAAAACCAGAGGGCAGCAGATCATGTGAAAATATAATATTTGTGTCATTCTCAAAACTTTTGGCCATGACTGTACAGTTCTTTTTTTTACTCAGATGGAAAAGTGCTGTCAGTTTATTCTCCCTTTCTCCTCTTTTACTTGAAAGTTAAAACTGGGGGATATACCCTCAGATTGAAAGACCTACTTCGCGCTCTTCACGGTGAAAAATAAAGAATTGTCCTTGGTATTTTTATACAGTAATTTATTAAAGATAACGCGTTTCGGGGTTTTCTAGTACTTCACGTGTACCACCCCTTCATCAGATCTCTGTTCCTTTGTTTGCAATTGCTTGCTCCTTCCACTACTTGCAAGCCCAGAATTATTTACCAGTGTCCTCTACACAATTCTGGACCAAGACTGGAATGATTCCATCTGACACAGAATCAGAACCCCGACCCTGTTCACGGGCCTTATTGCTAGTAATTACATCTTTCACCACCTACACTATGAAAATTTGGCTTTATGAATAATCAAAATGACATCCCGATGTCACACCAATGTTTTCTGTGAGAAACAACTGCCAGGTTAGGTACTTTTTCACTGCCTGGATTCCAATCATTTAGTTAATCCCTGCCCTCTAACAGAGAATTAGAGATGGTTTTAGACTAACCAGTTGGTTCCCGGAACCAGCAATGCGCCCCTGTAATTCTCCTTATACAGACAGATCCATGAATTCCAGACACATCCCTTGTGATTTTTTTTTTTTTTCGTTTAATGGTGCCTAAATGGAAATGGATCAAGTCTGCACGAAGCTCTCTCCCACCCACCCTTTTAATGCCTCCTCCCCTTTATTTTTCGATCCCTTCTAACTGTATTTATTTATAGACCGCTAGGAGGACTTTCAGTAGGACCGGAGAAGTTTTGTTGTTGGGATCCTAATATGGACTCTGGCTATCTAAATGCAAACTGGTTATTGATTTAGTTCATTACTACAGTTGCATAGTTAGTACAGTGGAAAAAAAATACTTAAGTCCATAAAGTCTAACCAAGGGATGGAAAACGTTGTGGCTGAAGGGGCGAGTGAAGGAAATCCGCACTCTATTTTCACCTTTCCATAACCATCAATGCTATTTTGCTGTAAAAAGGCATCTAATCCTTTTTTTCAAGCTATCAGTTGTTGCTATTGTGACCAGCTCCTGGTTTAGGCTATTCCATAGATTCGCAGCTCTTAAAGAGAAGAAGCCTTGTCAACTCTGGAGAACCCCCTTGATTTTTGAGGAGATTTTACATGGAACAGCTTTTCCCCACATTTCATGTATGGGCCATTTATATATTTACTAGCATTACCCGCGACTTCGTCCGCGGCCCTCCACCCCCCCGCGTGCCCCACCTGCAGTGTCACCTGGGCCCCCCGCCTTTGCCTTGTGGCCGCAGTGGGCCCTTTCAACCCCAGTGCGCCCATGGACCCCCACCTTGCGCCCCGCTGGCCACCTTCTCTTCCTTTCCCCCATGGACCCCCACTTTTTTCCCTATCCACTCCAACATTCCCTCGCTCCGTTCTCCCTCCCCAACCCACGACCCTGGGCCCAGTTCCCACCCCACCCCGTGCCCCCTTTCCTCTACTACACAACCCCCCCACCCTGTGCCCTGTCTTTGCCATCTCTAACCATCCCCCCACCCGCACATGCGACCCCGGCTCCACCCCACCCCGGGCTCCCCGTGCGCCGAGGTTACAGGGGTGCATGGGGTTGGCAGACAGCGCAGCTGCTGCGGCCATGCACGGCACGCGGCACAAGTAGACGTCGATCTGTGGGAGTGCGGCACAGTTCCCTGTACCCCTTCCGACCCCCGGTGGACTCACCGCTCCACATCACGCACCGGGCTCCAGCGATACCGGCAGGTGCGGCTCTCAGATGCTGGCATGCACGCCAGCATTTTCTTCCTGTGAGTGGGTGCACGCCAGCATTTTCTTCCTGTGAGTGGGTGCACGCCGGCTTGTGGGTCTATATCTCCGGCCACGCAGTTCTTGGGCCAATCGGAGCCCTGCGCATGACGTGGTGACGTCAGCTCAGGCCCTTCAGCCCTGTTTGTTCCGACCGAAAATCACTGCTGCTGGTGCGGCTGTCTGCAGAATGTGGGGTGAGGCAACCGCAATCTATGCCCGCTCCATGCTGCCGGCTGGCATGGCGTCGTCGCTCCGAGCCAGGAGCAGCCGCCATTTTCTCGGGCAGAGACTTTCTCAGTGGTGCCGCCCACGCAAGCCCACCAACGTATTAGGCCGCTTGGCTTCCCCTGCGGCCCCCACCCCCAGACTGCAGCCAAGCAATCGGAGCCCCGCTGAAAGACCTGTGATTACGTCATCTCAGGTCCTGCAGCGGAGCCGGAGAGCACTTTCACTGGTCGTGGTCAGTATTGCGGGTGAGTGTGGGACCTAAAAAGTAGCTTATGTTTCCTTCCTAGTGAATATCTAGGTCTGTGGCAAATGAGGATCAAACATCCAAACACACAAACTTTCACATTTATAATATTAATAGGATACCAGTTTATCATATCTCCCCTTAAAGGGATTCTACCTTTCAAATCGAATTTTTTGCCGTTGACAGATAGGAATAGCCTTAAGAAAGGCGATTCTTCTCCTACCTTTAGATGTCTTCTCCACGCTGCTGTTCGTTAGAAATCCCGGTTTTCGTCGGTATGCAAATAAGTTCTTACACAGTAAATAAGCAGCCATTTTCTTGTGGCCTGCGGGCATGCGCAGTCGACTCTGCCCGAGACCTAGAAGTTTGACCCCGAGCGCCGGAAGAAGACTCGTGAAGAGGCCGTTCCTGAAGAAGATGGAGGCAGTGCTGGAGAGTTCTCCCGCAGCATTGGGGACGCCCCTAGTGCTGCGAGAGAACTCATTTGCTTACCGACGAAAACCGGGATTTCTACCGAACGGCGGCCCGTAGAAGACATCTAAAGGTAGGAGAAGAATAGCCTTTCTTAAGGCTATTCCTACGTGTCAACGGCAAAAATTCGTTTTTAATGGTAGAATCCCTTTAAATACCTCGACTCCAGACTAAACAGATTTAACTCCTTTAATCTTTCCTCATAACTAAAGTCGTCCATGCCCCTTATCAGTTTTGTGGCTCTCTGTTGTACCTTCTCCAACTGTAGGACACCTTTTTTTATGAACTGGTGCCCAGAACTGAACGACATCCTAGAAGAGGCTGCACCAATGCAGTGGTAATATTACAACCCTCTCCAGTGAGTCCATACCCCTTTTAATATATAACAATACTCTCCTGGCCTTAGAAGCAGCTGATACACATCGTATGCTGTTACTTAATCTATGATCTACAAGTACACCCAGGTCCATCTCCACCAGTGACTTTCCCAGCTTTACCCCCCCCTTAGGGCATCTGTTGTATGCAGATTATTTTTACCCAGATGCATAACCTCACACTTATCCACAATGAACCTCAAGTGGCTACTCAAACACTCAGTCTGTCCAAATCGACTTGTAACCTATATACATCCTACATAGGCTTCACTGTACTACATATCTTGTTGTCACCTGCAGAACCATTTATTCCTCTAAATTATACTGTCCTGGTGGCTATTATTATTATTATTATGATTAATAGTCTCTATTTTTAACCCCTTCCTATCGCACCTCTCTGCCTTCCCTACATCCTATCCCCACCCCTTCTCTCCTGTTATGTATATAAAATTACCTTCACTAATAAAAAATAACTTGTCTAAAAAAAAATTAATTGCTTAAAATATAAAACGATTATGATCATACTTGCAATAAAAATATTCAATCATGAATATTTAATTCACAATTAAAATTCATCCACTAGCATAAAAAAAATGCTTGAAATACTTGTAAAATTTCAAAATGAAACTATATATTTAAGTTTATTAAAGAGGTTATCTGCTTTCTAAGACTGATGACCTATGCTGAGGGTAGCTATACAAGCTGTAGTGGAGAATGTAGGTACTGCAGCACTGCTCCATAGCTCTCCTGCACTGCCTCAATACTGGTGATCTGCAGGGGCTCCATGCGTCGGAGCCTCTCCCCATCTAATATTGATGACCTATCGTAAGAATAGCACATCAGTCTTAGAAACTGGATAACCTGTTTAAAATATATTAAAGTTCTAAACCATTTTTTTTATACTGTAAAATAAAACCAATGAAATTAACCAATCTACACATAGTAATACATAACCAGGCACACTGCATTTTCATCTACACACTTTGATCCTGTTGTACTGGACATCTAATAATCTAATGACAGGGAATCCTGTGTATTAGCAAACCAAGAAGCAATGGACCTGTAACAGAGATTCCCTAGGCATCTCTGGTACTTTTATAAATAATTGGTTCTAGGAGAGAACTCCCATGTAATACGGCATGTATAGCGAAATACTATTTTTCTATGTAGTCATATGCAATGACTTGTGTATGTTTACAAAGAAAATACAGCTGATAATTCAGCAAAGCTATATTATAATAGCACTTACCCGCAGTACTGACTGCACAGTCTGTAAAGGATAGGTGACCGTTGTGGCAATAGCTTTGGCAATAGCTCCAATAATGAATACTTGAAAAGAAGAAAGCTGACAAAAGAGAAGGAACCAGTTTAACATAGTGCATAGTATTACCAATACCAGCAATGGGCAAAACAGTTTTGAAAAATGCATAACATCAATTACCATGAATGGAATTATATTGATTATATATATTATATATTTTACATGCGTTATATTAAAGGGGTTTTCTGGGTAAAAAAAATTATATATATATTTAAAAGGTCTGTTAGTGCTATTAATGGGTAAATAAGTGCACCCGAATACCTTTAGTAGTGTTTGGAGAGATGTCTGAGTTTCTCTGGGAGCTCCTTGCATCCACTGCATTTGTTTGCGTGGTCTAGCTTCCTGTGCTTTATCCTACAACTCCCATGGTGTTGACTCACACTACCTCCCTCTCACTCCCTCACACCCCCTCCCTGTTTTCCTAGCTATCCTTCCCACTACTAGCCCTTCCCAATTAACTAACTCAGCCCTCCCCCAGTCATACGTACCGGACTTCCTGTCCAGAGATGACTTCCTTCTGTTGGGAAGGCTACTCCTCTTCTTTGAGTTCTGCGGGTGAGTGCATTATAGTCCCAGCATTGCGCTGTAGCCGGCACTCCACCTCTACTGTGTAAGCATGGGAGGCCGGAGAAGCAATAGAGATGGAGTGCTGACTACACAACAAATATTTTTATAACTTTGACTTATTAAGTGTTGGCGTTTTTTTTTTTTTTAAACTTTTAGACACCTTAGGGTTTTGCATTGCATAATTCCAGCATTTCCATTGCATAGAGCAGCCTGTAATAGCGGTGTATGCCAGACAAGCCTGGGAGCCATCAATAGCCTTATCATTGCTCTCCATAGGCGACTCCACCGCAGAATCAGTATGAAACTGTCTGAGAGAAAACTGCAAAGAGGACGTTTCTCTCTGCTGCTTTCAGTATAAAAAAGTGTGCTGCAAGATACCAAGATTTCTAATTTTTTATCCAGGCTAGAGAGGTTGCCCAATAGGATACAGAGCCGCCTTTCAATTATATAGAATTCCCAAATAAGTTTATCTATATCCCAATCTACACTCCCTATCAGTATGTCTTATAGTGTGTGGGAGGTAACCAGAGGAAACCCACGCGAACACGGGGAGCAGTGGCGGATCCGGGGTTTGCGGGGCCCTGGGCAATTGACTTTGGCGGGGCCCTACTTACTGGGGGTCTTGCACTTCTAACCTGTACTTCCCCACTGTTGAAGACTAGAAAGAGGGAACAAAACGTGCGGCGCGCGCAGTGCGCCGCAACAAATTAGGCCCCACCCACTTTTATGTTGACTCCACCCATTCTCATTCAATTTTCATGTGATTCCACACAGTATAATCCTCCTACAGTCACCCGTAAATTATATCTCCCCCCCATTTTCATATACACCCTTCATCTACCTCTAGTTTCATGTCCCCCCTCTATCTCTGTCCCCAGTTTCATGCCATTCTCCCCCTTTATCTGCCCACAGTTTCATTTCCCTCCCGTCTCTGCCCCAGTGTCATGCCATCCCCCCCTTCATCTGCCCCAGTGTCATGCCGTTCTCCCCCCTCCATCTGCCCCAGTGTCATGCTGTTCTCTCCCCCTCTATCTGTCCCAGTGCAATGCCGTTCTCCCCCCTTCATCTGCCCCAGTGTCATGCCATTCTCCCCCTTCATCTGCCCCAGTGTCATGCTGTTCTCCCCCCCTCCATCTGCCCCAGTGTCATGCTGTTCTCCCCCCCTCCATCTGCCCCAGTGTCATGCTGTTCTCCCCCCTCCATCTGCCCCAGTGTCATGCTGTTCTCCCCCCTCCATCTGCCCCAGTGTCATGCCGTTCTCCCCCCTCCATCTGCCCCAGTGTCATGCTGTTCTCCCCCCTTCATCTGCCCCAGTGTCATGCCGTTCTCCCCCCTCCATCTGCCCCAGTGTCATGCTGTTCTCTCCCCCTCTTCATCTGCCCCAGTGTCATGCCGTTCTCCCCCTCCATCTGCCCCAGTGTCATGCTGTTCTCCCCCCCTCCATCTGCCCCAGTGCCATGCCGTTCTCCCCCCTCCATCTGCCCCAGTGTCATGCCGTTCTCCCTCCTCCATCTGCCCCAGTGTCCTGCTGTTCTCCCCCCCTTCATCTGCCCCAGTGTCATGCCGTTCTCCCCCCTCCATCTGCCCCAGTGTCATGCTGTTCTCTCCCCCTCTTCATCTGCCCCAGTGTCATGCCGTTCTCCCCCTCCATCTGCCCCAGTGTCATGCTTTTCTCCCCCCCTCCATCTGCCCCAGTGCCATGCCGGTTTCCCCCCTCCATCTGCCCCAGTGCCATGCCGTTCTCACACACACACACACACACACACACACACACACACTCACCATTCCTCGTTCCCTCGCAGCTCTCTCCTCTCTCATACACATATTGTAGCCGCGATGTGATGACGTCATCACATCGCGGCTACAAATGCCGGAGGCCCGGAGCTCAGCGTTAAAGCAGGAGCTGAGCTGTGACAGCTCCGGCTTTAAACGCCTATGCATTCAGCTCATCGGCGTCCTACCGCCGATGAGCCGAATACATAGGTGTTTAAAGCAGGAGCTGTCAGCTCCTGCTTTAACGCTGAGCTCAGTTGGAATCGGGACATGCCGACCGGGACCATTTTGTTAGGTCGCCCGGCTCGCCCGGCCCTGGATCCGCCCCTGACGGGGAGAACATACAAACTCCTTTTGTCCTTTACAGGATTCAAACCCAGGAGTCCAGCGCTGTAAGGCTGCAGTGCTAACCACTGAAACATGTTCAACCGCAAACGGTTCATTTTAATAATAGTGAGACTACAGAGCTCTCTGCCAGAGGAAGTTGTCATGGTGAGTTCATTGAAAGAATTCAAGAAAGACTTGGATGCCTTTTTTTCAGTGGACAACATCTGCAAGGAGTTTGTATGTTCTCCCCATGGCTTTCCTCCAGGTACTCTGGTTTCCTCCTACACTCCAAAGACATACTTACGGGGGATTTAGGTGTGAGCCCTACTTGGGACAGTTTTGACTATCCTCTGTTACCCAGAGGACTTAAAGGGAACTTATTACCAAGAAATTGCACCACTTTAATGAGCAGGAGGATCTAATTGTTTTGTGGTAAAAGATTTAGTATAATTTGATAAGGAGTCACTGAAATCTCTTCTCTCTATTTCGTATGGAGTCAAGAAGGCGGTTCTATCCGTGATTGACAGTCATCTCTGTATGAAAAGTCGCAGTGCAAAGGCTGTCAACCACAGATAGGACCATCTCCTTGACTTTGTAGCAAAGAAGGAAAGATACTTTAAAGAATAAAGTATAAATTATGCTGTATCTTTCCTGTACTTTCGCTGTACTGTGAGAGGGGGCGTTGCTTACCGCCCAGTGATGACGCTGAGCAGTTAGGAAGGCCCCCCAGTTCTGGTCTATGGATGAGTACTTTCAGGAGGGGAAGGATGCTTTCCTCCCCGCTCTCACAGTACGGCGCTATAGACACTACTGTGAGGAAGGGCATTCCTGACTGACTGTCAGAAACGTCCTTCTGATAGTGAAGTGCTACGGTACCGGCACCGATAGCTCTTCAGTGGGGGCACAGAACGTGAAATTCAGCACACTGTCGGCTTTCTAGCTGTGTATAAAACCGCATGTGCCCCAGATGATGAAAGGTCCTCTTTAACCTGCAACTACATATTACATACATAATCTGTTCAGCTCCTACTGCTCCATAACATGATGCCTGTAGTGCATTTTCCTAGTGACAGAAGCATTTTAAATTTAATATAGAATTATTTTGCTTTCCTTGAGATTCATCTATTTTACATATGGTAGTGTTTGAACCATTTTCCTATGAATGTTCCTCAGCTACACGACAATGCACCTTCCATAGTCCTCCTGCTCATTTTAATACTGCTCAGTTGCCTAGGGGTGCACAGTGAGCACGCTCATCAGGACTCAACTCATAAAATGATACCAGGTCCCACACAGTACATGTCCAAGGAGTGAGAGAAGAGTATGTTTTTTCATGGCTTCTAGAACAGGTTCTTCTCTACGCCGGGCGCCTGTGTTGCTCTGACGTAATGTGTGCCGGCACACACACAACACATCAATGCGGGCAGAGAAGGAGCATCGTGTTATAGATATGATGAGGTTACTGCCTATTGAGGCACATAATGTTGTTAAATATAGTAACCACATGTTCCTCACATTAAGATTGCCTGTGATTTTTTTTTTTTGCTGTATTTTTTTTTTAATTTACAGGTAAAACACAATTAAGGCATACTTCTGATTATAAAACAACTTTCAGAACAGAAAAGTACAGCTGATGATAAGAACCTCTGTAATATGTAAAATGTAAATTTTGCTTGGAAAAAAATATAGAGATAGATCTTTATATAGCTATATTCGACTTTCTAGCGGTATATAAAACCACATGTGCCTGAGGACATGACTTTAAATTTTGGCAATTACTTCCCTTATCAAAGAGGAACTCCATGACTATAAACCCTGCACAGAGAACCAGTTTTGAGTCAGTACGAGCATTATCTGAGCGCATTGAGCTGCAAACTCAGCCCCATATCGAATGCATAAGTGGAGAAAGAAATTGTTTAATAAGATACACTACAAAGCTTCTTATATTCACTTATACTATTCAATTATGAAAAGTGTTTTATAGGTGGAGGATCATTTTATTGTTTCATCTGCAAAATAAAAAAAATAGCACCAATACGATTTTGGCGATACCAAAGTCATATAGATTTTGTTATTTTACTGTTGTTAAAAAATGCTTTGCATCACTGTATTTTGAGTCTATCAAAATATTCCTCATATATAACAGAAGCTGTGGGTGGTAAGCGCAGCAATTCTTAGACGAATCGTAATACATACTGTATGTTTAAAGTATATACATGCAACTATATGCATCAGAATGACCGTTACAGCATTTGCTGAATATTGAAATAATCTCTCTATATTATAAAAATGAATTTCTGTCTGTCTGTTCTCTATTGCAAACCAAACGACTGAACCGATCTTCACCAAATTTGGTACAGAGATATTTCAGGTATCCGGGAAGGTTTAAGGGTGCATTCACACTACGTAACGCCAGCGTGTATCACAGCCGTACACGCTGGCGTTACAGCAGGGCTGCCGAACACTTCCCATTCATTTCTATGGGAGCCGGAATGCGAGCGCTCCCCATAGAAATGAATGGGCTGCTTCTTTCACTGCGAGCAGTCCCATTGAAGTGAATGGGAAGTGCCTGCGTATACGGCAAGCTCTGCTCATGCCGTGCCGTACACGCCGGCACTTCCCATTCACTTCAGTGGGACTGCTCGCAGTGAAAGAAGCAGCCCATTCATTTCTATGGGGAGCGCTCGCATGATGCCGGCTCCCATAGAAATTAATGGGAAGTGTTCGGTTGCCCTGCTGTAACGCCGGCGTGTACGGCTGTGATACACGCTGGCATTATGTAGTGTGAATGCACCCAAAGATGGGACTCCAACTCGCTCGGACGTACCGTTGCTGAGATACAGCATTCCAAACACAATGCCCTTCCCCCCCTTAGCCAATACAAACCTGCAAGTCTTTCACTCATATTCCAACTGCAATACACATCGTCACTCCACATGCACAATACAACACTGATATCCGAACTGAGATACACGCATCAGAGGATTAGATACACAGATCAGCACACAGTATCACACGCCATAGGATTAGGTACACACGTCTGCACACAGTCCCACACACCAGAGGATTAAATACGTGCTTCTGCACACAGTTCTACACACTGAAGGATTAGATACGTGCATCTGCACATGGTTCCACATGCCGAAGGATTAGATATACACGTCTGCACACAGTACCACATGCCAAAGGATTGGATACGCGCATCTGCACACAGTTCCACACACCAGAACATAAGATAAGCACGCCTGCACACAGTACCACATGCCGTAGGATTAGATACGCGTGTCTACACACAGTTCCACACTACAGAGGATTAAATATGTGCGTCTGCACACAGTTGCACACACCGTAGGATTAGATACGCGCCTCTTCACACAATACCACACAGGGGAGGATTAGATACGTGTGTCAGCACACAGTACCACACTTTGGAGGATTAGATACATGCCTCTGCACACAGTACCACAAGCCAGAGAATTAGATACGCGTCTCAGAACACAGTACCACACGCGGGAGGATTAGATACGCGCGTCTGCAGACAGTGCCACACGCCAGAGGATTAGATACGTGTGTCTGCACACAGTACCACATGCCGTAGGATTAGATACCTGCCTCTTCACACAATACCACACAGGGGAGGATTAGATATGTGCGTCTGCACACAGTACCACATGACCGAGGATTAGATATGCGCGTATGCACACAGTTCCACATGCTGAAGGATTAGATACATGTGTCTGCACAAAGTACCACACGGGGAGGATTAGATACGCACCTTTTTACACAATACCACACAGGGGAGGATTAGATACACACATCTGCACACAGTTCAACACGCTGGAGGATTAGATACGCATGTCTTCACATAGTACCACTGCCAGAGGATTAGAAACGCACGTCTGCATATAGTACCATATGCCGTAGTATTAGATACGCCAGGCTGAATATAGGGTATCTGCGGTGCTCCTATTTCGTTGGGAAGGGGTTAATAGGAGCACTGCTATACTCTATATTCAGCCAGGCTGAATTCCAAGTGGGGAAAAAAAAAACAGTCCTCATGCTCAGGGAAGGGGCAGACAGACAACCAAAACACCCCCTCCCCTTCCTCAGCACCTACTGCACCCAAAAACTCCGGTCACCCTACCCATCCCATCGGTGCCGTGATTAGACCCCTTAGGTGTCAAGACCCCTAGGGGTCTAATAAATGCAAAAAAAGTATAAAAAAAATTATATCACCCCCCCCTTTCCCTAGAACACATGTAAAAGTACTTAAATACTGTGAAACACATACACATTAGGTATCCCTGTGTCCGAAAATGCCCGGTATACAAAACTATAAAAATATTTTTCCCATACAGTAAACGCTGTAGTGGGAAAATGAAGTCAAAAGTGCCAAACCGCCATTTTTTCACGGTTTTGCCTCTGATAAACTTTGAATAAAAGTGATCAAAGCAATAACGATTCCACAAAATGGTAAAACGGAAAAGTACAACCCACTCTGCGAAAAAAATAAAGTTACAGGTGTCAGAATATGGCATGAGGCATGTGCCTCACATTAATAGCAGTAAACCCCATCATGTCCCTCGCATTAACCCCTGTGTGCCCTATATAAAGGTTATTAATATGTGAGACATATGGAGGTAATAATAAAGTGCCTTAATAATGTTTAATGTAATAATTATTACCTCCATGTCTCTGAGGTATGAGGCACACGGGGGGTTAATGTGAGGGACATGATAGGGTTAACTGCTATTAACCTGAGGCACATGGAGTTACTAAACTGTAATGCACAGGACCAGACTTTTTATCTGCAATGGTGGATAAAATTATGGACTATTACACTTCAATGGGCCCATTCACATAGATGCCCTTGCTTTTGCGGCTGTATGTCTGGGCCAAATTGAAGAGCTGCAACTTATGGAGCAGGTCCTATATGTGTCCTATACCTGTCCTATATGTGTCTGCATTTGCAGCCCTATCTATTCATTTTTAATGTAAAGATCGGTGATCAGTTAATGTAAGTTTATTGGTAACTATTTTAAATTTTCCAAATTTCGAGTCAATAAGTTTCTCCAGTTTTTTTTTGGTAAAATTAGGGGCCTCGGCTTATACTTGAGTATATACGGTAATTTCAGGAAACCCCATTGGATCTTAGAACATTAGTTGACTTATCTGAAAACTATCTGGTTGTTTTGTCATTTTTAGATTTTTACTATATGGAGATGCAGTTTTACTAGGTATGCAAACATGCCCCTTGAGTCTTTACTAGAGTTTTTTTTTTTTTTACCCTGATATATAGGCCTTGTTTAATTTATTGCTATATATGATTTGTTTTTTTGTGTCTTGATATTTTCTTCTGCTGCTTCACATTTGATTAAAATACTTTAGCCTACAATTAGAAAACTATAATTTTTATAAACCAATAATGTGAGAGCAAGTTAATTCAAAAACTTATTCAACTAAAAAAAACTTATTCAAAAATTACTGAGGCACTTTACATACAAAAGGTAGGTGTGGAATAGCCTTTCTAAAGGCTATGCAAGTATGTGCTTAGCTAAAAATGACTTTTCTCAATGATAGAGCTCATTTAAACAATGTAGTAGCTTTATATACTGTATGGATATCTACAAAGCCGAAACAGCCATATACACATTACAGTAAAGAAGGGTTCACACTACCGTTGGTGTCCGCTCAGGTGTCAGTTTTAAAAAAAACAAACAAAAAAAACAAAAACAAAAAACTGGACACCTATCATAATGGACACAAACGGACAGCAACTGATGGCTATCAGTTACTGTCCATTATATGTCCGTTGCCCATAGACCTCAATGTTAAAAGAAAAAAACGGACACTTACTGTACGTTTTTTCAAATGGACAGAAAAGTCCTGCATGTAGGATTTTTTTTAGTCAGCTTGAAAAACTGACATGGTTGTAAACGGACACTAAAGGACACAAGATAAAATCCCATTAAATGAATGGAAATTGCACATGGACCAGCTAGTGTTCGTTACTAAAACCTTGTACGGACAATAGCCACGGACACTGCTGAGCGGACACCAATGGTAGTGTGAATGCCCCCTTAATTCCGCAGTACATATACGATATATGGAATCCAAAAATTAAGATTCACAAACTTTACATACCGCCCCTACTACCACCAGTGAACAAATGTATTCCCAAAACTAAAATATAAATAAATTTTACTTCTGTCTGCTGTCGTAGAAGTTGCCGCTTTAATCCTTCATAGAACATGAATTGGATGGCTGGGTTGAAAACCAGAAGTAGAGATGGCAATGTACCGTTCCAAAGTGCTAGCACTCCCTCCTGTTGCAGTATCTTTTGAAAAGCATCTAAAATATAACATAAAATGGATGGAAAAATAAATAGCTGGTCAGGTTGAATTACTACATTTTTAAAATGAGATTAATAAACATGATTTATTTCCTTTTCACGCCCTCTTTTAGTCAGGAAAGTAGTCACTTTCTAGAGTTTACTATTATTATAGAAACAGGAGACAATGCACAGAAACAAGCCAACAGATGGTGATAGGTGATGGTGATTTATTCCGTCGATCAACTATATGATTGAATAACATCTCAAAGGGCAAATTCATGAGGATGAGAATAAATTGTACTGACCTAAAAGATTATGAACTAGAAGCCCAAATACCTCCAGAGCAAATTTAAGTAGAGAACCTTTCACCACCTCCAAAGAGTCTAGCTCTTTATAACATTTAATAGACAACGCTCCAATAATTTTGACAAAGTTGGAACTATTTCTCTAGCTCCCACCGTTCGCAAGAAATCAATGTTGCCTGATATTCTATTTAGTTTCTGTTCTGTCAGGAGGGTGGTGTCAGGCAGGAGCAGGGAAAGGATGTGATTCTGAGCTCTGACACTGGATGCCTCGGATTGGATCTCTGAATCACACCCCGCCTGACACAACTCTTCTGACATTACAAAGCCTAAACAGCATATCCGGCACCAAATCTAACTGTGCTTGTTGCTCAGGAATGGTGAGGGCTAGAGAAAAAATTCTAACTGTGCTGGAATCAGTGGAGCAGTGCCTGTTAACAGTGGTAAGAACTGGAATTTGTGGAGGTGATGAAAGGTCCTCTTAAAGGAAACATATAAAATAGAGGACAAAAACATATAGGGGATTGATCTAGGACTGATTTGTTCAAAGATAGGGAGGATGCATTAAAACCAATCAGAGCAGATTGCTATACCTTTCATTATATGGTGTAATACAGATGAAGGTGTGTTTAGGCGTCCCATAAATAAGTATTGGCATATTCTTCATTAATAACTAAACAACCTGAATACATTTTTAGAAGAGCTAAAAATGTACCTAGTAACATCAACTGTTAAAAAAATAAGGGACAAAGTCCATCTAGTATCATTAATAATATAAGGGTGAGTTCACACTACGTAAACGGCAGCTTATTCTGAACGTACACGCGGGCACTTCCCATTCACTTTAATGGGAGTGCTCTTAGTGAAAAAAGCAGCCCATTCATTTCTATGGGGAGCGCTCGTATGCCGGCTCCCATAGAAATGAATGGGAACTGCTTTATACGCCGCTGATTCTGAACGTGTTTTACGTTCAGAATAAGCTGGCGTTTACGTAGTGTGAATGAGCCCTAAGTGAAAAAAAGAAAAAGGAAATGGATAATGTATTGCATCAATTGGGATTCTATCCATGGAGGAGGAGATTTTGTGTATGCCAAATATCAAGAATAAAGGTATATTAACACAGAGAAATTTGGCGCTGAATTCCGCCTACAACTAGCCTTCATTCAATTCAATGAGAGTCAGATGCTGATTTTTCCTCTAGCGGATTTATCCTTAAAGAGGACCTTTCATGACTTTGGTCACAGGCAGTTCTATATACTGCTGGAAAGCCGACAGTGCGCTGAATTTAGCTCACTGTCGCTTTCCCAATCTGTGCTCCTGGTAAAGAGCTATTGGTACCGGTACCGTAGCTCTTTACAGTCAGAAAGGCGTTCCTGACACTCTGTCAGGAACGTCCTTCTCCACAGCAGCGCCTATCGCGCTGTACAGTGTGAGCAGGGAGGAACGCCTCCCCCCTCCTGATAATACTCGTCTATGGACGAGCACTGTGAGCAGTATATAGAACTGCCTGTGCCCAAAGTCATGAAAGGTCCTCTTTAAGACAATTTTCCCAGCTTGCGGAAAAATAAGCATCATGTTCGACCCTCAGGCAGATTCTGTCTGATAACTCCCATTGAAGTGAACAGGAAGCAGAAAATACCGCCTGGCAGGTGTGGAATTTGGACAAATGGAAAATTCAGCTTCAAATTCCTTTGCAGAAGCCGAATTTTTCCAGAAGCCGAATTTCCAGAAAGGAAAATTTCTTCCGTGTGAACTGCCCCTAAGAGCGACAGTTCTCCAAATAGAAAATGTAATAAGTCAGTTCATTTTTACCACTAGGGGCTATATAAACTTTTACAGGTAAAGAGATTAATACCTCTAAGGGCTCGTTCACATCTGCGTTCTTCTTTCCTTATTGCAGGTTTCCGTTTCCTGCATAAAACAGATGCAGGAGACGGAAGCCTGCAGGAGACTTTCTCACCCATTCATTTGAATGGGTGAGAAAGCTGTCCGGCCGTGCGCGGCAGTGAGCGTTTTGCGCTCTCCGCCGCGAAACCGGGTTTTATAATCCGGACACAGAGTCGGACATGCAGTACTCTGTGTCCGGATAAAAAAATCCGGTTTCGCGGCGGAGAGCCTAAAACGCTCACCGCCGCGCACGGCCGGACCCGGTCTATGGTTTCCGTCTTCTGCCATGCAGAAGACGGAAACCATAGTACGGACACATTGAACGCAGGTGTGAACCCAGCGTCACTGTCCTTGTAATAACTGACATGAAGGCTTGGATGAAGAGAGCATTGCCTGTGTGTGTGAGAGAATATCTGGATAATATAACATGCCAATACAAGGGGCACCTGATCTCTCAATAATACAAAGGTTAGTTCCATGATTCCACAATACAGGGGACTGAATATATTACGCTAAATTAGAGAAAAGGTAGCAGATGTCCAGGGTAGACTGCTGCTGGATATTTCAGTTTGATATATGGATATCTGGAGTGCACAGTTTTGTTAATATTAAAAACATCTAACATGGCTTTTCTTAACAGATATTTTATAGATTGGATAAAAGAAGTACGGTGGTGTTACTGTATATACTCGAGTATAAGCTGAGTTTTTCAGCACAGTTTTTGTGCTGAAAAAGCCCCCCTCGGCTTATACTCGAGTCAAGCAAAAAAAAAATAAAAAATTTTGACCAACCGCAATAGTAATGTATACAATCTCCCATAAAATAGTGAAAAAAGAAGCTTTAAAAAATAAATAAATAAATAAATAAAAGTTCTAAATCACTCCTTTCCCTAGAATACATACAAAAGAAATAAATTACTGTGAAACACCTACACATTAGGTATCCCTGTATCTGAATATAGGGGATCTGCAGTGCTCCCGTTCTGTAGGGAAGGGGTTAATAGGAGCACTGCAGATACCATATATTCAACCAGGCTGTAGAAGATGGATGGTGCCAAATACAGGATCATTCTGGAAGAAAACCTGTTGGAGTCTACAAAAGACCTGAGACTGGGACGCAGATTTATCTTCCAACAAGACAATGATCCAACACATAAAGCAAAATCTACAATGGAATTCCAAGTGGGGGAAAAAAAATCTAGTCCTCAAGCTCAGGGAAGGGGCAGACAACCAAAACATCCCCTCTCCTTTCCCAGCAACTACTGCACCCAAAAACTCAGACCATTTTATTTTTTGAAGTTTTCCAGTAGCTGCTGCATTCCCCCCCCCCCCCCCCCTCGGCTTATACTCGAGTCAATAAGTTTTCCCAGTTATTTGTGGTAAAATTAGGGGCCTCGGCTTATATTCAGGTCAGCTTATACTCAAGTATATACAGTAATTAATTTAGAATTACTTCAATGTTTGAATCCTTCTTGGAACAAGAAACCTCAATTTAATTTAATTTATAAAGTGTTGGCCAAAAGTATTGGCCCCCCTGCAATTCTGTCAGATAATACTTATGTTCTTCCAGAAAATGATTGCAAGCACAAACTCTTTGGTATTAATATTTTCATTTATTTTGCTTGCAATGAAAAAACACAAAAGAGAATGAAAAAAAAAAAATCAAATCATTGATCATTTTAAACAAAACTCCAAAAATGGGCCAGACAAAAGTATTGGCCCCCTCAGCCTAATACTTGGTAGCACAACCTTTAGACAAAATAACTGCGAACAACCGCTTCTGGTAACCATCAATGAGTTTCTTACAATGCTCTGCTGGAATTTTAGACCATTCTTCTTTGGCAAACTGCTCCAGGTCCCTGAGATGTGAAGGGTGCCTTCTCCAAACTGCCATCAAGAGATCTCTCCACAGGTGTTCTATGGGATTCAGGTCTGGACTCATTGCTGCCACTTTAGAAGTCTCCAGTGCTTTCTCTCAAACCATTTTCTAGTGTTTTTGAAGTGTGTTTTGGGTCATTGTCCTGCTGGAAGACCCATGACCTCTGAGGGAGACCCAGCTTTCTCACACTGGGCCCTACATTATGCTGCAAAATTTGTTGGTCTGCTGAGCACAAACATTCCAGGAGTTTTCTCATCTCACCCACCTGAGTAGTCTGGGTGAGATGTACACCCCCTCCATTACCTGACCAGCCATCGGCTTACAGGGGGTATGAACAGAGGGCGGTTAGTTTTAGGGAATGTGACTGCAGAAGTGTTAGATTAGTAAATGTTTTAGGCCTGTCTAAAGAGATGTGTCTTTAAAATGTGCTAGAGGCTGTAGAAGAGAGTTCATCTGATTGTCCAGGTTAGCACATTCCACAGAAGTTGTGCAACTCAGGAGAAATCTTGGAGAGAGGAGTGGGAGGTTCTGATATTAGAGGATGTTAGTCTTAGGTCATTGGCCGAACAGAGGGTACGGTTTGTGTGGTAGACAGAGATGAGGGGGGAAATAGAGAGAGAGAGAGAGAGAGAGAGAGAGAAGAAAAGAAAAGAGAAAAAGAAAGTGGGAAAAAAAGTTTGAAAATTTAGATACATGGAGGAAGACCAGATCAATTGTATTGTAATCTTTGTGTGTGGGAGAAGGGTAAAATTGTGAAAGAACAAAAATTAGTGAGATAAATCAATAGCTAGCTGGGGAAACAGGGGTGTAAATGATGATCTTGAAGTTGCCCATGATGGGGTTAGGTTTCTGGTTAAGTCCACTGCCAAAAAATATCAGTGTTAAAGGGGTTGTCCCATCACAAGGATCCGATCTATACTGCTTGTTAATGTGAATGTAAGACTTTTCCTAAATACACTGCTTCAGCAAAACTGCTTTGTTTGTCCAGTACCTTACTTTATTCAATTCATTGTTGACACATCCTTTGACTTATCTGGTCAAAAGTCAAGTGATGTATCTGCCTGCTCTCAGGGGGGAGGGAGGAGGGGCTAAGTGCACGGGAGCGAGCCTGGAAGGGGGGGGGGGGTAGTTTACACTTTGGGGGGGGGGGGGAAGGGGTCACCAATACAGACCAGGCATCCGCTGTAAGAGAGATGCGGATGCCGGGGAGGGTTAGACACCGGCACAGGTGCCTACAACATCGCTACGCTCCTGCCCTGCATGAAGCCAGCAGCAGCAGGAGCGATGTTGCTATTCCGGAGGGGGCAGAGGAGCGGAATAGCAGCATCGCTCCTGCCGCTGCTGGCTTCATGCAGGGCAGGAGCGTAGCAATGTTGTGGGCACCTGTGCCGGCGTCTAACCCTCCCCGGCATCCACCTCTCTATTACAGCGGATGCCGGGTCTGTATTGCATTGTGAAGACTGTACGTCCGATGCCTAGCTGCATCGGGATCGCACACGCAGGGCCAGCGGCATAGAAGCGACCGCTGACTTTGCATATGTAACCCTTCCCACCAATGACGCAACAAAGCAGGAATAAAGAAGAATTTACAGCAACGAAGACTGGTGAGTATGCGATGTAGGAATACCCCTTTAAGGTAGTTAAAAATAGTGAAGTGTGTGAGAGCTGCATATGGCAGAGAGAAGAGAAGGACTGCTGTGGATAGAGTGCGCAGATGGTATAGATGGATGGTAGTTCTGCATAAGAACAATAGCTAAGATAAAAAGTGAGAATGTAAACCTTACAAACCAATTGTAAAAGGTGGTTTTATTGTGAGCAAGTTTATTTGGTTTTCTTACATAGCTTACCTGCTTTGTGCCCTACGTACCATGTTTAAGTGCCAGTGTACTTGTAATGATACACTTAGGATGATGAATGCTAGAAGAATATGGAGTCTGCATTAAAATGATCCCTGCATTAAAAATGCATCTCAGGGAAACTGGGCTTCAGAACAAGGGTTAATTTAGGTTGTTAAACAAATAATCCACGACACATGATGAGCCAGAGCTATGTAGATACAAATAAGCACAAACACTAAGCTATCAGGGCAGAAAGATAAAGATAAAAGACAGAGTTGTACAGATAAGAAAACATGGAAATGGGAAAACTAGAGATTGGTATGTACAATCATTTACTTCTAATGCCTGATGGTCCCATGACAAAATAGGATGTAATACACAAATAGTGAATCCTAATATTTTACGTGTTAGTTTCGATGTACATACACAGGACTCTTCTTCAAGAGTTCATGCCTTCGACCATTAATAGGAGAGATCCCAAAAACCTGGGGCCAGGGTCAGAATTGGAGGGGAAAGGGGGGCTAATTGGACAAATGCCCAGGGCCCTCGTCCCCAAAGGGGCCCCCTGGGATCTGGAGCCTGATGACTATGGATCCTGGAGTCAGGCCTGGCTACATTAATCAAGACAAATTTAGTGGGGTTCGTCTGAGGCGGCTCTAGGCTCTGGAGAGCATAGATAGATAGATAGATAGATAGATAGATAGATAGATAGATAGATAGATAGATTGTGGGACCACTGTGGAGCATTTTACATTGTCTGGGGCCACTGTGAAGCATTATACTGAAGGGGCAGTGTGTGGAACCTATTATAATGTGAGAATTGTTCTTCTGCGCTGTCGAGAGCCTATTATACTGCGTGGGGCCTCTATGGAGAATATTATATTGTCTGGGGCAACTATGGAGTATTATACTGGTGGGAAGGGGAACTATGGGGAGAATATTACACGATGTGGGGCCACTGTGGAGCATTATACAAAGGTGAGTGCTGTGGACAGACACTCTGGCTGTAATGTGCAGGCATGGGAGGCTGGCAGACAGTCAGAAGAGGAGGAGCAGGCCAGCTAGAAGGAAGTGATGTTCCATGCCCAGAAGATCCGAACAGGTATTTATGTTGGGGTGGGGGTTACTATTGGTGATGTTCCTTTTCCCGGAAACAAGGAAATGGAATGACAACAGAAAATATGCCTGGGGGTGATCTGGGTAAATATACATTTTTTGTAAAGTAAGCAAGTTTACTTATATAAGTGTGAAAACTGTGAGTCCAAGGTTTGCACATAATCTCCAGAAACTTACCTGAAATACCAGTATATGTGGTGGGTTTTATATCATCGTTTCTAAACTTGGCGCCTTGAAGTTTCAGTCTTGTGTTTACCACCCACAGAGGAGTTGTGAGCAGTACATTAACTACCCCTAGGAAGTAAAATTTATGTTAGTAATTCACACCAATTTCCGAATGCAAAACGCTGTTATCAATTCCAAATGTTATGTTACTATCCTAGATATTTATATTATGTGAGTTTGGGAGAGGGGGCTCAAGGGAGCAGAATATCTGAGAAACAGATGAAACATTTTCACAGAAGACTTAGGACAGAAGAACAGGGGGGCAGGACTTTAATGAATCTGAAGTCACATGGAAGCTCTCAATAGTACCTACAGGTACAACCGAAATAGGATGTCACTTTGTTATCATGTGACTTTTTTGAGCCGAGCACGGAAGGGAAGGAGCGCTATTTGGTTTGAAGGAAACAGAAAACTGTTAATACAGAGGAGGTAACCTTTCTGACAAAATAATTAGCCAACAAAACAGAATATATATATAAACAAAACACCAGAATGTCCCTTTAATAAGACTTCCTAACGTGATTCCCCCAAAGTCCTATAAAAATACTAATAAATCCTAAATAACTAAATAAATTTTTTTGCAGATATATTTTTAGAATATATTACAGGACAAGAAAGAAAGTTGTTGAAGGAGTATCCATTTCTCCTAGCTTCCATTCCTATATATTTGAGCCCCCTTGCACACAACATATGAATGGCCAGTGTTCAGTCTGGGATTTTCCCGAATAGCACACTGATCTATTCATTTCTAATGGGCCCATACACATGACCATGGTCATGTGTGCAGGCCGACCGTCCGGGCCGCAAAATATGGGTACAGTTTCCTATTGCTGTCCGATTTTGCAGCCCTGCTTCCGCAGCTCCTATTCATTGAGTAAAAGGGGCCCCGTAAGCATGACTGGTGCATGGGCGGCACGAGTGACATCCTTGTGTCCCTCTGCGCCACCCATGCCGTTCATTTACGGCAGCCAGTTAGCACACGGTCATGTACAACTGGCTTTAGAAGCAACTAGAAAAGCTTGTAGCAAGAATCATTGTTCCTTGCTCAAGGCTCTTGATTAAAGGGATTCGCCTCCTGTTCTTTCTGAAGTTACATTTGCATATGGAAGAAAAAAGAAAATTCACAAAAATAGTGGTGCGGATAAGAATTAAAAAGGTAGAAAAAGGGATTCTAATGAAAGAATGCCTTTAAATGCCTGCTGGAGTAGGAAGAGTTGGATGTGTCTCTAATCCATTCGACCACTTTAGATATTTTTAGTGATTGGGGCCAATTCCTTGTGTTTTAGGTAGTGGCCCAACGGCTGAGGATTTAATTTTGTGTTGTTTGTTTTGTTTGCCTGAAAAAACACAAATACAACTGGCTGTAGAGAGTTGCACCATACTTAGCTTAGACTCTTATTCCTGCGCCAAAAGTGCCCATCTATCTCAGACGGCGATCCCCTAGGTAACATAGCTAATCTATAGGGTTTTTTGCAATTTTTTAATGTGTTGTGCAAAAGTTTTAGGCATATGAGGGGGAAAATGCTGAAAATAAGAATGCTTTACTGGTACATTAGAAGCTCTGCAAACATGACATGGTGTCCAAATACTAAACCTCTAAATATGAAACGCCAAAAGCCACATTGTCTTCTTTCACATCTGTGCCCTGCTGTGTGCTAACATTGTTAACATACTTAACATTGCTATATGTGGGAATAAACTGCTGTTTGGGTACAGACAGGCACAGAAGGGAAGGAGTGCTATTTGGATTTTTGGAGCGCCGATTTAGACAGCTTGGTTTTTGGACATCATACCACTTTTGCAGAGCCCCTGAAATGACAGTGAAGAGGAATCCCCTGATGTCTGACCCCATTTTGGAAACTACACCCCTGAAGGAATTTAACCAGGTGTGTAACTAATATTTTTAAATTACGTGTTGCATTAATTTATTTTCCAGACATGAATACACAGCTGATGGTGAGAAGTGAAATTGGCAGTTTTTCTAGGAATACGTAATTTCAGTGCGCAATATGCTGTGTACAGTTTGTATCCGAGACAAACGCTCCAAAGGCTATTGTGCCCGGGATACCCGCTGAACAGTTTTTGGAGTGTGTGTGTCTCTGCTGATACAAGCTGGATGAAACATATCAGGCACTGAAATGGCATATCTCTGGAAAAATGCAATTTTCATATCAGCTGCGCATCAAGTAATGCAACACTCAAAGGATAAAAATGCTCTCTATGCCACTTGGTACATTAGCCTGAGTACAACAGTGTCATACATGTAGGCATAAACTGCAGTTTGGGCACACAGCAGGGCGCAGATATGAAAAAGCAATATGTGACTTTTGGAGCACAGATTTAGACTGTTGATTTTTGGATGCTATATCACGTTTGTAGAGACCCTAAAATTGTCCCTTTAAAAACTGGGTCACTTCTTAGGAATACTGGTACCTCCAAGACTATGCAAAAATAGCATAGAATCCAAAAAAGTCCTACTAAATCTATACTACAAAAGCTAAAAAGCGCAGTGTTCCTTCTCTTCTGAGCCCTGCTATGTGCCGAAACAGCAGTGTACACCCACGTATACAACTTTTTTTTTAATAAATTCTTTATTTATAACAAATAAAAATCCAATAAAATAACACAGACCAGAAATGTGGCAGGAACTGAAGAATACAGAGGGGTCTGTAAACAGAACAGGTCAGAACAAACAACAACAATACAGCACAGGTCAAGTACAGCAAGGTAAATAGAAGCCCGAGGACAAAAAAAAAAAAGGGGGGGGGGGAAGAAAGAAGGGAGTGAGCAGATCTGACCCCCAGAGGCGGGGGAACCTGGCCGACAATGCAGCCTCATTTTATCAGATCTCTATATGATTGTAAAGCCTGGAAGAGAATCCACGGTGTCCAAGCATCCATAAAGGCCCCTCGAGCGTCTCTAAGGGATGCCGTAAGATCCTTCATGCTCTGGATGTCCTCCACTTTACGAATCCAATGATGAAGAGTAAAGTGAAGAAGGCAAGTGAGAAGATTTCCAAAGCGCCGGGGACACAAGCCCTGCCAGCATTAATCATGTGCTGCAGTGATGACCTGCGGTAGGCACGGAAAGAGAAGTCCGAGAGATGAAGCAGGAATAGGGCCGGCGAGCAGGGAAGGGGAGTCTGGAAGATCTGGACAAGCATGCTATGAACGCCATCCCAGAAGTCTCTCAGTGCAGAGCAGCTCCAGAAAATGTGCAAGAGCGTCCCCTCCTCCATGCCACAGCGCCAACAGAGAGGAGGACGAGAAGAACCTGAATCTAGAATTCTAGCACATTGCGAGTCCAAAAAGGACAGATTCAGGTCCGCCTCCCATTTAGACAGGAAGGAGGTCTGTGGCCTGGAGGAGGGGAAACTAGAAGCCGGTAAAAGTCCGAGAGGGAGTGCCTGAACAACCCAGAACCAGAACAGGCCTTCTCGAAACTTGTGAGGGGCCTGTCATAGCCTGCAGAGCTAGGTACCGAGGAGAGAAAATGGGAGAGCTGCAAGACCCGCCATGGGCCCAAAGAAGGAAGATTGGGGACTGGAAGTAGTTCCCTGTGAGAACGCCAATTGCTCGCAGAGCGGAAATGCATAGCTCTCTGCCTGTCCGCCTTGCGCCACTGCCGGAAAGGCCCCAGGGAGAGGCCTGCCAGGAAGGTGGAATTACCTAAAATAGGAAACATGGGAGATGGAGAGGAGGAGATCTGCTCCTTGTGGAAGAGCAGTTTGCACACACGAAGGGTGGGCCCAATAGTAGGGTGAGACCTCAAGGAGGCGTGGAGTCCAACCAGGGGAGCAGGTGGAGGGGAGAACCAGAGAAGGCACTTTCCAAGGAGATCCATTGTTTGAAGGAGGAGTGGCGGCACCAATCCAGTACTCTCTGAAGCATGGAGGCCTCATAGTATCTGCGGGGACCAGGGAGTCCCAGACCCCCCCCCCCCCCCACACTGCTTTGGTAAGGGGAGAACCATGTATACAACTTTTTTGCATCCAGGATAACCTATTTAAGTTTTAGGAATGTATGCCTCTGATGACATAAGTTGGGCACAACATGTTGGGCACTGAAATGGCGTACTTCTATCAAAATTTCAATTTTCACTTTATACATTAATTTTTGGGAAGAACTCAAAGTGATAATACCCCTTGAGAATTTCCTTGAGGAGCGCAGAGTCTAAAATGGAGTTCCTTTGGGGTTTCCATTGTACTAGTACTTTAGGAGCTCTGCAAAATCAACAACCTGCCCTCCAGCATACAAATTGTGATCTTTCTATGCCAAGTCCTGCCATGTACCCATACAGCAGTTTGCAACTGTATTGCCATGTTCAGAAGAAATTGTGTAAGGAACTGTGAACTTTTTCTTCCTAAATCCATTGTCACTTTCCCATCCCAATGCTGATAAAATCTGTGCAATAACTGTGATGTCAAAATCCTCACTGTACCCTTTGATATGTTCTGTGAGGGGTGTAGTTTCCAAAATGGGGTTACTTTTTGGAGGTTTCCATTTTATTGGTACTTTAGGGGCTCTGCAAATGCAACATAATACTTGAAAACTATTCCAGCAAAATCTGCACTCCAAAAGCCAAATTCCATTCCAAGCCCCCCATGTAACAATACAGCATATATGTGTATTGCTCTCTAGGTGGGACCTGTTGCAAGCCGATTATTTTTCGGCCGTCACGACTGTCCTTCTGCTATTGAATAGGTGTTCTATATATTCTGAAGGATCTTCTAATGGATGCAACATTTGCTATTGGAATATTTACTCTCTCTTCCTTTGATGGTAATCTAAGTGGGAAATCTTGGGTCCGATTCCCCATGCAGGTGCCTTCTGCCACATGACTCCCTCGAGATCTCCTCTCTAGGTTTAGCTTTGGCCGTATTTGGGGCATTCTACATCTTTTTGGCAGGATGTCTTATCCAAGCTTCTGTGTGATCCATTCTTCATACTCCATTGGCTGGGGGGAGGTTGGACACAGAGCCTCTCCTCCTCTACCTTTTTTTAACTACGGAGTCTATTTTTTTCTGTGGTGACGTCCCTGGATGCTTTCCTCAGACCGCCGAAGCCAGTCAGTGGCCTAAGATATAGGGACCAGAATGTCACAGATGGTGAGGACTTCCGTCAAAAGGAAAACATTGTAGTATCAGGACTTATCCGCGCTGGGAGGTACCAGAGCAAATTTGTTTTGGCCTTTTTTTTTGTTCACTTCTGCCAGCCTAATTTTTTTTTTAAATTTAATAAATATATATATATTTCTGGGACAACCTCTTTAAGGAGTACCCTTTTAGTGAACTTTTTCTTCAAATATTTTTTTGATAATTTTTACTGCCAAATCACTAAACAGTGTGCAGTAACATGACTGGAAAAAACAGGGTGCGGGATAGTCAAAAGGAGAGTTAAAGTTTGTGCAAATGCTAACAATAAGAATGTGGATGGTAATAGCAACACTACTTTTGGTCTTGGACAGTCCCAAGATATTTTTGAAAGCAGTGAACCATAACTACTGAGTGAGGGTTTTGTGTGTTCCTCCTCACAAGTAATTTACCATACTCTCTTTCTGTATTGTCATTCATGTCGTCTTCTTTATCTTCCCTGACACAGATCCCATTCTCTAGTAGTCATGTGGCAACAACTGAAAGAGATATTCCTCATATCCCAAGATTTTCTCTTTTTCCTGCTGTTTTTGATGAGGTGAATATGAAATGGCACTTTTTTTTTCTTTTTAATATAGTGGATGACCCAAATGTTGGAGGAGGTAGTAGTAGCAAGGGGTGTGCTACTGGTGTTAATGTGGATAGCAGCACTAGGGGGAAAAATGTTAGGAATTGTGAGGGCATATAGGAAAACCATTGCCAAGGTGAGCCACAAAAATGTGGGGAAGGCGATGACATTATGATATTCAATGATTCTATTACAGAGAAGACCTGCCAAACAGTTCAGGGTGACATCAAGGGAAAACAGTGGTCGCAGCTATAATAGTTTCACCCAATGTGCAGCTCCAACATCCAAAAGACCAGGCTGGGGTAAATCTAAGGAAGGCTGAGGTGGTGATGGCATTAGCAGACAAGTTTCTAGTTTTGGTGGCAGCAGCTATATAGGGTCACCTCCTGTATAGGAGGGTTTTTTGTACATTACCAAATAACAGATTGATGGCAAGGTACAAGATCTGCAAACAGAAAAATTCCCTTGGGTGTGCAGGCACACATGTAGGAACTAGGTCTCTCTCCGTACTTACATGAACTGGCGTCACCAGCTTATTTGGTACCAAGTGAACAAGAGCATCCTATTCCTTTCTTCCTATGATTGTCTTTGTAGGCAGACCACATCCATACCGCACCTCACACCTAGCATTTGGTGTTCATCATCACATTATTATTATCTCCATCTGCTTCTTCTCCAAGAAATATGCACCCAGTCATCCAGCTGGTCTGCAACTGTAACTCCCACTAGGCCAAGTTTACCGGCAGTGCATTTGTTGATGTGCCACTTTGTGGAATCCACTGCAATTCCCCAACTGATGGCAGTGCAAATAGAGAATACCTAGCTGCATTATTTCTTGCGGAATGTTGTCCTGGTTTGATTGCCATGTGGGGCTCTTCTTGTAAATGTCCATGTTTGGAAAGGTGCAGCCGTCATCAATGTGTGGAGCATTGATTATGGGCAGGGAACCATACATTAGCGGTCATGGTCCAAAGGTTCAATGTGTCGAGCGTCAGAGGTCACAGTCTGGAAACACAGCTAGGAACAGTACTTTAACGGTACTGTCTAGTCACTACATGGGTGAAGGGCAGGCACAGTTCAACACCAGATTGGACCCATAAGCCTCATCCAGTTACTACACACTGGACTATTGCTGGAGCAGCAGTTTGAGTAGAGGTATACATACAACTACTGCATGTAGCAAACAAGGGACAGACACAATGATCCTTTTGGAAGATAGTCCAGATTTTTCAGCTGGCAAACTAGGTAGTAGTTACACTGGTAGTGTGCCCCAATTTTTTTTTAAATGATGTCAATTGTTACTCAGTGACTACATTGCTTGGTGCTGCAAGAGACCCCATGATGGAGTCTTTTTGTGTGACTGTTTCCTACACTAAATTCTAATTACTTTTTAAAATGACAAGCACACTGATGTTGTACCCCAATTTTTTTTTCAAAGTTTAGTCAATTGTCTACTAACAAGATGTTGATTCCTTTCCATTTCAGATTTTTTTTTTTTAGCTGAAAGGCCAGGCATGTCTCCATTTATCATCATCTTCCATTAACTGTACTGCTGCTGCCTGCTATGCCTAAATAAATACCACCACCGCCATCATGTTCTACAGTCTGGTCCATCATATCATGCCCTGCTGCCCTACCACACATGGTTGCCATTGCTTCCACCACTCAGCGGAGACATGTCCTGTGGTCGGATCCATCATATTATGCCCTGCCGCACGTGTTGCCATAGTTGCCTAACTCCACTGCCAAAACTCAGGCAGACATGTCCTGCTGCCTGGTCCACCACATCACAAGATTCATATCTTCTCCCATCAAGGGATAAGTTTAGTGACACCAAATATCCCTATTACATTACAGTATATACACTACTATATAAAGTTCTGATTAATTACCAGCAACGAAGCCAATAGTCAAATCCTTGGAGGTGGTTGAAGCAGTCCCATTTAACCATAAAGTCTTGAGACTGTTAAATGTGTAGAAATAGATAAAGTTGGAGCAGCAGAGACTGGAGATGACAGGAAACCAACCGCGGTATGGTGCAAAGCTATGAATAAAAGTAAAAATAAAACCAATCATTAGCATCTGCAGATTTTTTTTCAGCAGTAGATTTTCTTCAGTAGTCCATCATGGTACTGGGCTTTATACCAATTTATGTACAGCAAGGGTCCATTCCCATGGAGGAAAATGGTGAGGAATTTGGTGTGGAATTTCAGTGCTGAAAAAAGCCTCCCATTGACTTCAATTGGTTCCTATTTCTGCTAGCTTGATATCGTTTGCATTTATTTATTTTAAAAAAAATGACATTTAGTGGAAATTTAGAAAAATTCGAAATTTTCAAAATGTGAAATGCTCTGCTTTTTTTTTTTTTGAACACATAGCATATAGTCATACCACCCAAATTAAATAATAAATATTATGTATTGTATCCCTGACTTATGTTGGCATAATCTTTAATCATCCTTCAATTTCTATTGGATGTTAGAAGGCATACAAGAAAACTTCCGAAACCTATTTTTTAGGGCCTTCTTCAGTTCTGAAGGGGATTTTAAAGGCCTATATATTAGAAACACCCCCACAAAAATTATCTATTTTCAAAACTGTACCCCAAAAATAATTCTAAACAGCATTTGTAAACTTTGTTAACTCTTTAAGTGTTTCATGGGAAGTAAAACAATATGGAGGTGAAATTTAGACACTTCATTTTTTTTTTTTCCCCCCTTCAATAATATGTTCATTTAGTCCTATAAATGTACACCTTCACAAGGGGCTAAAGGAGAAAATGCATAACACAATTTGTTATGAAATTTCTCCTGAGCACAAAATTACTCCACATGTGCAAACGGCAGCGCACCAAAGGAAAGAGCCGATTTTTCTGGAATTGTCTTCAGTTGGCATGTCTCATTTCCCAATCCGCTAAAGTACCAGTACAATGCCCCCTCCCAAATGGCCCCATTTTGTAAAATACACCACTCAAGAAGTGGGAGCTAATGTCCACGATCAGAATACCCTCCAAATTAAAACAATAGCCCATATGGGGCTAATAAAATAGTAAAAAATAAAAATGATTAAAAAAAAACAAAAAACTAAAAGTTAAAATCATCTCCCTTTACCTAGAATACATATAAAATGAAAAAATTACTGTGAAACAGACACACAATATGTATCCTTGTATCTGAAAATGTCCGGTCTACAAACTTATAAAAATGTTTTCCTGTGTGGTTAATGCAATATCTGGCAAAAAAAACTAAATCGAAAGTGCTGAACTGAATTTTTTTTTTTTTTTACTGTTTACTAAAATTTTAATAAAAAGTGATCAAAGTAATAACAAAAATTCCCCAAAACGGTATAACTAAAAATTAAGTCTGCCCCCCCCCCCAAAAAAAAAAAACACCCTATGCATCTCTGTCCATGGAAATGTAAAACCAGTTATGAGTGTTAGAATATGGCAACTTTAAGAAAAAATTTTTTTGGAGAGTTTTGGAATTTTTATTAAGGGGTTAAAATTTAAATAAAACTATCTAAGCTTGGTATCAGGAATTGTACCACAATTGTACCATTGAGAATGCTGTAAAAATTAAGCTTGTAAGAAATGTCGCGCAAATGCACTTTTTCTCCAATTCTACCCCATAACAGTTTTTTTTTCAAGCTTCTAATAATTAATTATTAGTTAATTGTATTAATAATTCTTATAGATGGTACAGAATAATAAATGATATGACTTTGAAGAACAATTTGTCTAGCAAACATTAAGCCCTCATATGGCTCAGTGAAAGGAAAAATGAAAAAAAAAAAAAAAAAAGTTGTGGGGTTTGGAAGGGAGGGAGTCAAAAACAAAAATCAAAAAATGCCTTAGAAGGGAAGGGATTAAAGCAGAAAAAACACCCTACATTTTGATATGCTTTTTTTCTCCAGAGTATGGAAATACCCCATAAGGTGCCAGTGCAATGGGAAGTAACAAAAAGTGACCTTATTTTGGAAACTGTACTCCTCAAAATATTTACCTATGGGTATAGTGATCATTTTGACTCCAGAGATAGATGGTTTTAAAAAAGAAATGCTCAGCGGATACTGCAAATTAAAATAAAAATTTTTCTAGATAAATGCTACTTCAGTGTTTGATATATATATGTCCAGTTTATGGCACTTTGAAAATCAGCTCTTCAGTTTTTATGAAGTTTCCTGATTTTAGAAACACTTGACACGGGGCCCTAATTTTTTGCCTGGAAATAGAACAGGGCTCAGACATGAAAGAGCACCATTCATATTTGAGGCCTTATTTAGCCTAATTTTAATACTACTGTGTATAAAATCAAACCCCAATAAAAAAGGATATATGGAACAGTCTTACCACAATCCTAATATGGATCACAGGAAGAGAATTTCAGGAATAGGCATGGGTTCCGATCCAAGCAGGAATTTTTAGTAGGGAATGGCAGGCCTATTGTTAACCCTATACTCACCCAAAATTGCTACTGCCCTAAAAAGGCCAATCCCCAAGATACTCTCCCTATAACACCCTAACAAAATTAAGCTACTCCTCCCAACATGTTATGTCCCATATATAGATTATATTGATACTTCTCAGGGGATATATATGGAGCTCACAGTTCAATCCAACAAAGGGTATCTTTGCAAGTCCCAAACAGGTCATCCCCTAGTCCCAGCTGATTATAGGGTTAACAATACGGTGAGAGGCCTACCCTTCCCTACTATCAATACCTTGAACCAGAATATATATTAGGATTGTGTTAAGACTGTTCCATATATTATTTTTATTGGGGCTCGATTTTATCAACTCTCTGCTGATAATTATTTGGTTTTGGGATCTTTTTATTTGGGATATACATGACATAACCTATTCTTTAGCTTCTGTATAACTAAATTTAATTTCCAGAAATGAAAGCACAGTTGATAGTGAAAAGTTAAAATTGTAATTTTTTCCAGAGATAACATTTCAGTTCCCAATACGTTGTGCCCAGCCTGTGTCATAAGAGACACACATTGTATCACTGCCATTGGCTAAAAGATATGTCACTAACTGTACGCTATGCAATCAGGATTGCTGATAGGTGACGAACCGAAACCCGAATTGATTAATTGTAATGAAGGTAAATTGTTCAATTAATTGATTAAGTTAGTTAATTACCGTATTGGACTATAAGACGCACCTAGAGTTTAGAGGAGGAAAATAGGGAAAAAAAATTTTGAAGCAAAAAATGGTAAAATATTTAATATATGGGAGTTGTAGTTTTGCAACAGCTGCAAGGCCACATTGACAGGTGACCCTGCAGCTGTACGGGGACGCATAGAGTGTTTTTTTTTTTTGCGGGGCCAGATGTACTTTTTAGTTATACCATTTTGGGGAATATCTATTGCTTAGATCACCTTGTATTGAAAAAAAACCCGGCGGTTTATGATATATGATTTTCTACTGTTATATATATTCTAGGGAAAGGAGGTGATGTAGAACTTTTATTTATTAAATTTTTTATTATATATTTTTAAAGCTTTTTTTTTTTCTTTACTATTTTATTCCTCCCCGGGGGCTTGAACCTGCGGTCGCTTGATTGCAAGTCCCATAGACGGCAATACAACTGTATTGCCGTCTATGGGACATTCTGTCTATTAGTATTACGGCTGGTCATAGACCCAGCCGCAATACTAATATAGCAGTGACAGGCCTGGGAGCCTTCATTAGGCTCCCGGCTGTCACCCGAACAGGTCGGCTCCTGCAGGCCTGCAACTTTACAGGTACGGGGCCGGTGGGGACCGGCCCCGGGGGAGAAAGGGCCGCCAATACAGACTACAGACCCGGCATCCGCTGCACTAGAGAGGCGGATGCCGGCGAGGGATAGACGCCGGCACAGGTGCCGGGGCCTGAGACATCGCTACGCTCCTCTGCCCTGCATGAAGCCAGCGGCCGGGGGACGGAGGAGCGGAATAGCATCACTCCTCCCGCTGCTGGCTTCATGCAGGGCAGAGGAGCGCAGCGATGTCTCAGGCCCCGGCACCTGCATCTATCCCTTGCCGGCACCCGCCTCTCTATTACAGCGGATGCCAGGCGCCACATTCGGATTATAAGACGCACCGTTCTTTTCCCCCCAAATGTGGGGGAAAAAAAGTGCGTCTTATAGTCCGAAAAATACGGTAATTTTAATTTGGGTCATACTTGCCTAACCCTATCTCTTTCCCTATTTTGGGCTAAACTTTTGAAAATCCCCCCCAAAAAATTATTATTATTTTTTTTTTCAAGTCCAAACAATCATTAATTCAATTATTCAGCTATACTAGTTGTCAAAAATGATGTTTAAAATAGGATTCTAAAATCACCCACAACCTGTATACTCATGGTGCTCAGGGGTAGGTAGATTAGAGGTATGTCCATGTAGTAAGGGCCATACTATTGATAATTGCCTCCACTATCCCTGTTGCACCACTACACACCCCTAGATACAAGCAGGGGTTAAACTTGTATAGTCAGTAGCTTAGTTTTAGCTCGGACCTGATTGCAAGCACGGCTGGACTATTCCTAGCATCCTAGCCATTAATGTTTTAGCAGAGAAAATAAAGTTCTGCTCCCAGCATATTCCCCTCAGGGAATATGCTGGGGAATATGCTGGGAGCAGAACTTTATTTTCTCTGCTAAAACATTAATGGCTAGGATGCTAGGAATAGTCCAGCCGTGCTTGCAATCAGGTCCGAGGTCCTTCAGTGAATACATTTTCTTTGAGTAATTACCCCTCAGTGATACATAGTTGTCAAAAATGCTGAATCTGTAACAGACCCAATTATAAGTTGAAGGGATGTACCAGGATTCACTGTTATCAGTTTAAATAAAGATCTGATATAACCATTATATCTCTTTTAGAAACAGAAGCTATCGGACTAGCTGAGCCCAAAATGTGTTTTTACTTACAGTCCTTCTTCTTTAATAATTTCCATCAATACAGCTGGCGTGCTACGAGACTTCCTTTTTTCATCCACTATGGTAAATAAAAAATAAAAAAAAAGACAAATTGTATGTATTGTATGTAATTGTTTTTATACTAAAAATATTCTCTTAGGAGCATTCAATTAAATATAAACTCCTTTCTGTCTATTTAATTAATAATTTACAATTCAGATGCCAGAAATGATGTTTTCTGTTGATCTCACCTCCCAAAAACAAAAAGTAATAATATTGATAAAAAAATAAAAAATGTACCCACAAAGTACAATGTCTTGTACAGCTACATTGAAATAAAAATTAAGAAGTTATGAAAACTTACAGAGAGATTAAAATATATTACTGTTTTAAAGGGGTTCTCTGATCTCAGCCTTTCAGCTACGCTGTATACAGTGTCTGCTTTTCACTTCCTGTATTTTCCTCCCTCCCCCTTTCCTCCTGCTGAATGGGACAAACAACACTTCTGCAGGTCAGCTATTCTGCAGATTCTTGTACAGAACAGACTCCATGTTATCTGCGCGTTTACATAGAGAGAAAACAGACCAGGCTTTATCAGAAAGTGCAATTAGCTGAACGGATTGTCCTGCCAGCACTGAGTGAGTGAGGTCACTTGTCCTATCTCCCAGGTCTGTGGTTATAGCAACGCTGTGTAAACAATAGGGGAATAAGGTCACATTAAAGGCAAACAAAGCAGAATTTCTAAAGTAATATATTTAGAAAAAGGCTTCAATTTACATAAGCTACCAGTATAGATAGGATCCTTGAGTTGGGACAACCCCTTTAAGGCTAAAATGCGTTATATTAATAAAGAGCTAAAATGCACATAAGATATATGGCTGCGGTAAGGATCCCCAGGACTGTGCTAATTATCGCCCAATAGCTTTGTTAAATACGGACCTAAAACTCTTCACTAAACTTTTGGCTAACAGACTGAATGCTTGGCTCCCTCTCTCCTCGTCCACAAGGACCAGGTGGATTTCGTCCTCTGCCCTCAGGGCTTTGATAACACCAGAAGGACCGTGGACTTGGTGGAGGTAGTCAACTATTACTCTATCCCGGCTCTCCTTTTAAGCCCGGACGCCGAGAAGGCCTTTGACCATCTTGACTGATCTTTCATGCAAGCCAGACTGAGGGCCCTTGGGTTTTCTGGGCCCTTCTTCTCAGCAATTCAGGCACTCTACTCCCACCCTCGGCGGTGGTTAAACTCCTCCATGCCTCCTCGCCCTCCTTTCCTATTCGTAATGGCACCAGACAGGGCTGCCCTCTTTCTCCCCTAATTTTTGCTTTGAGCATTGAACAAATAACAAAAAAAAAAACTCCTTTAACCCCCTTGTGACTCTAGAACTAAATGCCCTGTATTGTGTAAGTGACAGAACTTGAAGGGTGTAAATTTCACTACTGTTTTGTTTTCATTCCTGTTTTAAATTATTTCAGGAGTTCAGCTTTGAGAATGGGGTGATTTACAAAGGTAATAGTCCCTTGAAAAATGGGTTTTGGAAAAATTCTTGAAAATTTGTAAAATCGATGAAAAAAATAAAGAGTGTTTAAGGTTTGATGCCAACATAAAGCAGAGACATGATAAATTAGATTTATTAAGTAATTTGGGTAGTATAACCATTTTCGTGAAAGGCAGATGATTTTAAATATTTTGAAAATAGCCTTTTTCTCCAAGATTTCCTTTTTTTCATAGTTAAATAAAAAACATATCGCCCAAATGTTTCCACCAATATGAAGTACAATGTGTAACAAAAAAGTGCTTCAAAATTATTACTGCAGTGATACCTGTCAGATATGAAAAATAGGTTGAAAGAGGATCACAAGGGCTCGAAGGGAAAACTGCACTCACTGGTCCAGACACAAAGAGACATCCAAAGGGTTTCACTCAGACTCTTTATTGATACAACAGCACAACGCATTTGGGCTCTAAACAGCCATTTCTCAAGTGCACGCATCTGGCCTGACTGGCTCAGTTATTTGCACTTGAGAAAGGGCTGTTTAGAGCCTAAAATGCGTTGTGATGTTGTATCAATAAAGAGTCTGAGTGAAACTCTTCGATTGTCAAATTGGGTCTGGACCAGTGAGCGCTGTTTTCCCTTTGCGCCTTTGTGGCTCTCCTTCAACCTGCTACTGCCCAGTCCACCAATGTTACTTAGTGATCACCGCTGCCACTCTTGCCTTTGGTTGATTTACACACATTATTGTTTTTTTGGTTTTTTTATGTAAATTGTGAGCCCCATATAGGGCTCAGAATGTACATTTTTCCCTATCAGTATGTCTTTGGAGAAAGGGAGGAAATCCACACAACATGGGGAGAACATACAAACTCCTTACAGATGTTTTACCCTTGGCCGGATTCGAACTCAGGACTCCAGTGCTGCAAGGCTGCAGTGCTAACCACTGAGCCACCGTATTGCCCGTACACGTTATTATTGTTGTGACCTACAACACCCAAAGATGAGAAGCCAACTGGTCTGGTTTATATCTCTCTATTTGCTTTCATTTCCTAAACTGATCTACAATATAGTATTGCTCAGTGTCTCTTTCTCTTTTTTTTACAAGATTTGAAAAATAAGGTGGTGGTTTTAGGCTGTGTCCTTAAGGGGTTAAGTACAAGATAGGCTTGACAAGAAATAGTGAGGCCTGGCAAAATCCACACATAATGACTTTATACATTACCTTGCAATCTGAGCCGGGCAGTGTCTAATGGATAGAAGATCGACATAGCAGTCATGCTACCCTATGAAAAGAATTGCAGGAATTAAAAGGCATACAAGTATATTTTACAGTCAAACTTTTCAAAGTGTAATTGAACGTTAGGACTGAAAATTAAAACAATTGACCCCACTGATCTCAGTGCAAACAAATGCCTGTTTAGAGATCAGCTAAATGGATGGCTATTAAAATTTATGAATGCATCTTTTAAAACTTTCAACAGGTTTGGGGGCCAATCAGCTTATATGATAAAGTATCAAGCATACTTAACCCTTTAAGGCTAAAGCCCCACATTGCAGAAATGCAGCTTTTTTTGTTGCAGATTTTTTTGTGTTTTTTTTGAGCCAAAGCCAGAAGTGGATTGAGACGAAGGTAGAAGTATAAGAGCTTACTATATATTTCCCGTTTCATTTGTAGCCATTCTTGACTTTGGCTCAAAAAATGCCACAAAATCTGCAACAAAAAAAGCTGCGTTTCCGCAATGTGGGGCCATAGCCTCAGGACGCAGGGTAGTTTGTTCATTAATGCTCGGTGACTTTTTTCATATTTTCCTTCCCTGCCTTCAAAATTCTTAACTTTTTTATTTTTCTGTCGATATAGCTATGTGAGGGCTTATTCTTTGTGTGATGAGATGCACTTTTATTTGCACTTTCATTGACTTTTTGATTATTTTTATTGTTATATTTTATTGATATATTGATGGCTTGCTGGTGGTCAACTTTTAAACCCATTCACTTGAATGGGTTTTTAAAGCAAACCACCAATGTCTGTATGCAGCCTCTACAACTTTGCACAGACACAAAGTTGTACATGCAAAAGAAAAAATGGTTTCCAGGCGGAGAGGCTGCAATCCTTTCTTTTTGGTCAGGATTTTGAGGCAAATTCGACCTTAAAATCATGACCCAAAAACTGCGTGTGAACTCAGCCTAAGGGTTTGAACATAAAAGTAAAAGATTTAAAATAAATATATATATATATATATATATATATCACAAAGATTATATCAACCCCCCCCCCTTTCTCTAGATCACATAGAAAAATAAATAAACAAACACAAACACTTTAGGTATGCCCATGTTAAAAAATGCCCAAACTATTAGAATATTTATCCCATATGGTGAATGAAGTAGCGGGGCAAAAAAAAATCAAAATAGCCAAATGGCAATTTGTCAATACTTTGCCTCGAAAAAAAAGTGAATATAAATTAAAAATTGTTTTTATCATTTTGCAAAAGGCATCAAGAGATTACAAATACTATATAAATTTGGTAACTCCATGATCATACTGACCCACAGAATACGGGTAACATGCCATTTTTACCCCACACTGAACACTGTAAAAATCAAACCCATATGAAATTGGTGCAAATGAGTTTTTTTTCTAATTCCATCTCTTTCTGAATTTTTTTCCATCTTCCCAGAACATTGTACAGGATATTGACTAGTACCATTACAAAGTACAATTTGTTTTGCAAACAATAAGTCATCATGTGACTGTGAACTGAAAAATGCTAAAGTTATCGCTCTTAAAATTTGGGAAGGGATAAATGGAAATGAAAAAACGAAAATCGGCCCGGTCATTGTTATTTTTTTTACACGTCCCACAAGGGGACTTGATCACACATCCCCAGTGCAATGTACTACAGTCCTGGCTGCCATGCAAAACAACTGAGAACGCGTGATTGTATTATTGATTTCATTGCAGGATGGTCTGAGGGGCAACGGGGAGGTTGGTGGTGGTTGAAATCTTGCCCCTGAAACCCCTGGATGATGTGATCGCTATTGAGCAAAACATCCAGGGGGTTAATCTGATTCTGGCGGCTGGTCTCAGCTGTGTAACACAGCTGAGAGCCAGAAGTAATGCTGATAGTACAACTCCATTACTTGTGGCATTACAGCGCCATACTCAGCGTGGAACTGAGCATTATTTATATGCTCAGCACGACTTAATAGTACAGCACAGAGCGGGAAAGGGTTAAAACCAGGTGCTTGATCCTCATCTTTCCAATTGTTTGCCATTGGAGGGAATCCAACCAACTTAAATGGTCAGCTGAACTTCTTGAAAGCAGTATGTTCAGCCAACATTAATCTACAGCTTGGGAACTGCATAATAATTAGCTTATAATCGAAAAATAAAAATAAAACTCCAGCATCATGAAAAATAAATAAAATAAAACCTTTAATCCATGTTTTAAAAGAAGGTTAAAACATCCACAATGTCAAGGATCCAAGAAATGAGTTAGCTATGCGTTTCAGGGGAAAAGCAGTAACTAACCCTTTACTCACCTGAGTAATGGTTTAGTTACAGCTTTTACCCCAAAGCGCGTAGCTAACTTTTTTCTTGGATCCTTGACATTGTGGATGTTTTACCTCCTTCTTTTAGAACGTGGATTAAAGGTTATATTTTATTTTTCATGATGCTGGAATTTTATTGTTATTTTTTGCTTACAAATTACTCATTCTTGAGAGTCCATTGAGTTTTCTCTGTGCATCTGACTGGTAGCTGTCCATAAATAGAAGATTTTTTGGTTCAAGCGGTGAGAAACATCTGGTTTACTTTTTGTTATAATAATTAGCTGGGAGGCCACAGAGAAGGATGTTTCAGTAGTTTAGACTGGAGGTGATAAGAGTATGGACTCCAGTGAGGAATGAGCAGATATGAAAGATGTTTTTGAAGATGTTTTTGGTGCCAAGAAGTAGTAAGAGTTTAAATGTGTGGCAGGGCAAAGTCAACGGTTATCCTGAGGTATCAGACTTGTGAGACTGGAGCCATCAACTGTTACTGATGGGTCAGGAAGGGGGGCTACAGGAGGTTGGGTAAGGATGACATTGTTTTATCCAGGTTGAGTTTTAGGATGTGGATGGACAGGAAGGAGGTGACAACTGCTAGACACGGAATGACAGAGCAATAATGTCTGGGCCAAAGATATACAATTGAGTATTGTAAGTTTACGCTAGGTTCACACTAACGTTTGCTGTTCTCTATCAAAAATTACGCTTAAATCAACGGAGAGAAACGTCCAGCAAAAATGACTTTTCCCTCTTCGGAATTTATAGATCACAGGTCACTGCTTTTTAAAGCGGATAAGATATCTATCTTTCAGGTCCCGATGTGGACCCAAAGTACAGAAACCCAACAGTAGTGTGAATCTAGCCTTAGTTTTGCACCAAAGATGCACCACATTGTCGCCCATCTGTGCCAGAAAATTGGTGCAGCTAGGATAATAAATTCCCATTCGTGTATTTGGACATGGTTTTTGTAATTCCTTCACCTGCACTTTGAATAAGACTTTGCAAAGTTTTTCTGCCACAGATCCATCCTCTACATGTCAGATTTGCCTTATCTGAACATGACCTGAGTTTCCTACTTATAGCTGTATAGTACAGTCACTTGCACTGAAATGACAGGCTGCAATCTTCACCGTTCACTACAGGTGTGTCTTGAAGATCGTCTGTTCTGTACAGAAAAGTTTAAACCCCCCTCCAATAAATATCCACATCTTATCACTCAAACCTAAAGACTTCACTTACTACCGCTCCAGACACAGCATGAACTAAGTTGTTGTACGACAGAATGGAGTTCATGACGGACTGTAAATCAGACACTGCCAGGATTTGATTCTCTTTCGCTTCCTCCATTACTTTTGATGGCATCTGCAATACAAGTCATCTCTCATGACTTCCGGGTTCTAGGGGGGCTGCATTCCAAGCCTCGCTATGAGATCGGTGCCTCTGCTTCCGGCAGTCGTTGTCAGGTTCAGTGGAGGTGAGGCTCGTGTGCGTGAAGCTTCGGTTCTGTGGTTCGTGTCTGACTGGTTTGTCTTGAAAAAATGAGCTTCTAAAAATCAAGGTGATAGCCGGGTTTTCAGCTGGGCTGGCTAAGGATCCAGTGTGCAGCGGCAGATGTCAGGATACAGAGAAGTCAGACACGTTCAGGGCAGAGTCACTGCGATGGGATCTCTATAGTTCAGGTAGTTCAGGTTTGACGGGTCCCGAATGACAGAAAAACCCTACCACCAAAAGAGCAGTTACCCATGGACACCGGCAGACCGCCATAGACTACAATAGTGTCCGCCATTGTTATACTGAAACCGTCAGAGAGAAAGGTACGCCATACATAATAGTGTCCGCCATTGTTATATTGAAACCGTCAGAAAGAAAGGTCCGCCATACAGGTTTCTGTGGAGAGAAACTAAGACTTTGGTGTAGGTGTGAACTGAACTCCAACCTCTACCGTTCTCAGCTGCTACTGTTGTCTGGCAATGTGTATGGGGTTTGAGAGGAATAGTTACTGACTGAACAACCCATATTTATCTAAGAGTCCATTCACATGGAGGAAAATGGTTAGGAATTTGGTGAGAAATTTCAGTGCTGAATAAAAGCCTCCCATTGACTTCAGTGAGTCCTTTTTTCTCCTAGAAATGAGAGGCCTTTTTTTCAGCGCTGAAATTCCACACCAAATTCCTCACTATTTTTCACTGTGTGAATGGACCCTAAGGCCGGGTGCACATGGAGTATTCTGGCTCGTGGTTTGGTACGTAGACGCCGCGGGATCTTTTGCGGGCCGTATACGCTCCCATTGTTTTCAATGGGAGCCGGTACCGTATACGCGGCGGCCACAAAATAGCTCTGCATATATGGTACCGGCTCCCATTGAAAACAATGGGAGCGTATACGGCCCGCAAAAGATCCCGCGGCGTCTACGTACCAAATCACGAGCCAGAATAATCCGTGTGCACCCGGCCTAAGGCAGCATTCACTTTTCTATTGGAATACCTGAAGTAGACTCCGTTATAATGTCTGACAGAAATTGGCAGATGAAACAGTCCTGCATGCATAGCTTTATCCTTCCTTAGTTTAAAGAGGACCTTTCTTCAGATCGGGGACATGCAGTTTTATATACTGCTGGAAAGCTGACAGTGCGCTGAATTCAGCGCACTATCGGCTTTCCCGATCTGTGCCCGGTGTAAAGCGCTATCGGTACCGTAGCGCTTTAGTGTCAGAAGGGCGTTTCTGACAGCCAGGGAGGCCCTTCTGCCCAGCAGCGCCTATCGCGCTGTACAGTGTGAGCGGGGAGGAACTCCCCCCTCCCTCTGCTCACACAGCTCGTCCATAGACTAGTGTTATCAGGAGGGGAGGGAGGCGTTCCTTCCCAGTCTTAGAGCACAGCGCAATAGGCGCTGCTGGGCAGAAGGGCGTCCCTGGCTAACTGTCAGAAACGCCCTTCTGACTGTAAAGCCCTACGAAACCGGGACCGATCGCGCTTTACACTGGGCACAGATCGGGAAAGCCGATAGTGCGCTGAATTCAGCGCACTGTCAGCTTTCCAGCAGTATATAAAACTGCATGTACCCGATCTGATGAAAGGTCCTCTTTAAAAACAAGACACTCATTGGTAAGCAGTGTGCAGTGAAATGACACGGACCCCATAGACTATAATGGGGTCTGTGTGTTTCCGCACAGTCTCCACACAGAACATGGGGTGAAAAAAGTAGTTCACGATCTACTTTCCTGTCCACATGACTTGAGCGGAGACCGTGCAGAAAGCACACAGACCCCATTATAGTCTATGGGGTCTGTGTGCTTTCACTGCACACCGCTTACCAATGTGTTCAGTAGTCCGTTCGGGGGGGTCCCCATGTGGACTCCCCTGAACAGATTACCAAGACAGATGTGAACCAGGCCTTAGACCAGACCTGGGCAATGTACCACCCGCAGGCCATATTCGGCCCCCTGACTGATTCAGTCAGACCCGCATAGCTTGACTAGGGAGGTGTGTCTTAGTGCCAGCAGGACGGTGCAAGAAGATGACGACCTGTGGTGTGTGTCCTAAGGTACTGAGAGGGGAAGGAGGGGGATGTGAGATGCAGGGTAGAGAGTGTGTTTGTGTGTCTCAGTAATCTAGAGGCAGAGATGGAAGGGGAACGTTATACTGTGGCAGAGATGGAGGGGGAATGTTATACTGGGGGCAGAGATGGAGGGAGGGGGGAATGTCAATGCTGGGGGCAGAGATGGAGGGGGGGGGAATGTCAATGCTGGGGGCAGAGATGGAGGGAGGGGGGAATGTCAATGCTGGGGGCAGAGATGGAGGGAGGGAGGAATGTCAATGCTGGGGGCAGAGATGGAGGGAGGGAGGAATGTCAATGCTGGGGGCAGAGATGGAGGGAGGGAGGAATGTCAATGCTGGGGGCAGAGATGGAGGGAGGGGGGAATGTCAATCCTGGGGGCAGAGATGGAGGGAGGGGGGAATGTCAATACTGAGGGCAGAGATGGAGGAAGGGGGGAATGTCAATGCTGGGGGCAGAGATAGATGGAGGGAGGTGGGAATGTCAATGCTGGGGGCAGAGATAGATGGAGGGAGGTGGGAATGTCAATGCTGGGGGCAGAGATGGAGGGAGGGTGGAATGTCAATACTGAGGGCAGAGATGGAGGAAGGGGGGAATGTCAATCCTGGGGCAGAGATGGAGGGAGGGGGGAATGTCAATGCTGGGGGCAGAGATGGAGGGAGGCAGGAATGTCAATGCTGGGGGCAGAGATGGAGGGGGAATGTCAATACTGGGGGCAGAGATAGATTGAGGGGGGAATGTCAATATGGGGGCAGGGGTGAACCTACCGCTTTCGCCGCCCGAAGCGAACTACCGAAAGCCGCCCCCACCCCGGGAGGAGGGGGCAGAGCGTAGGGGGTGTGGCGGAGCGAAGGGGGCGTGGCAGAGTGAAGGGGCGGGGCTTAGCGCCTTTCGCAGGCAGAGAGCAGGCACGGAGAAGACCTGCTCCCTGCCTGAGCGTGAGGGGAGGCTGCTGCTGCAGCGCTGCTTCAGTAGCCTCCCCAAACCATCGCTCGGTGCTAAGCCAGTCCAGGACAGCTTGTCCTGGACTGGCTTAGATAATCAAAAATGCCGCCCTCCCTGGGGTCCTGACATAGCGCCGCCTGAAGCGCTCGCTTCAGGTCGCCTCATGGGAGGTGCGGCGCTGATTGGGGGCAGAGATGGAGGGAGGGGGAATGTCAATACTGGGGGCAGAGATGGAGGGAGGGGGGAATTTCTAGACTGGGGGCAGAGATGAGAGGGAGGGGGGAGGGTTTTTCTGTCCGCTTGAGAAGTCGGACATCTTCACTTGCGGACAGGGAAGGACAGGCACGGAGTGCAAAAGAACGCACCCGATGCCCATTGAGATGAATGACCGGTGTCACGGACACAGCTAGTGTCCGCTCCTAATGTTCGTGACAGATTTTGAGCAGACACTAGGAGCGGACACTACATGTCGGACACCGACGGTAGTGTGAACGCCCCCATAGCAAACGCTGTTAACCCCTTCCCGACTGCTTTAAGCAGTAGACAACCGGCTCTAATGCCTCCGATCGGTCCCCGGACTGATCGGAGGCATTAACCCCTCTGGCGCCGCGATCAAAGGCGCCGGAGGCGCCATTTTCCCGGCGGCGCATGGGCGCTGCCATTTTGGCCGGGATCGCTGGCTCCTGGAGCATGCTTCAGGGCTGACGTCCCGTTGCCATGACAGCCGGGAGCCTTGTACAGGCTGCCAGGCTTGTCTGCAAATCCTCTCTTTTGCAGGCTGGTCAATGCAGCCTGCAAAAGAAAGGATGCTTTTTTGCAATGCATTGCAATGCATTAGCATTGTAATGCATTGCATTAGTGATCAGACCCCCTGGCGTTCAACACCCCTAGGGGGTCTAATAAATGCAGAAAAAAAAAAAAAAGTTAAAAAAATATAAAAAAAATATAAAAAGAATTAAAAGTTCAAATCACCCCCCTTTCCCTAGAACACATATAAAAGTAGTTAAAAACTGTGAAACATATACATGTTAGGTATCCCCGCGTCCGAAATCGCCCGCTCTACAAATCTATAAAAATATTTTTCCTGTTCGGTAAACGCCGTAGCAGGAAAAATAATCGAAAGTGCCAAACCGCCGTTTTTTCACTGTTTTGATTCTGATAAAAATTTGAATAAAAAGTGATCAAAGCAATAACATTTCCCGAAAATGGTAGAACTAAAAAGTACACCCGGCCCTGCAAAAAAAGACGCCCTATGCATCCCCGTACACTTACGTATAAAAAAAGTTACGGCCGTCGGAATATGGCGACTTTTAGAAAAAAAAATTTTTAACACCGTTTTGGAATTTTTTTTAGGGGTCAAAATGTAAATAAAACCATATAAATTTGGTATCCCCGGAATCGTACCGAAACACAGAATACAGGGGACATGTCATTTTGGCTGCACAGTGAACACCGTAAAACCAAAGCCCGTAAGAAAGTCGCAGAAATGCATTTTTTTCTTCAAATCCACCCCATTCTGAATTTTTTTCCTGCTTCCCAGTACATTATATAGAATAATTAATGGTAGCATCATGAAGAAAAATTTGTCCCGCAAAAATTAAGACCTCATATGGCTCTGGGAGCGGAGAAATAAAAAAGTTATGGGATTTTGAAGGAGGGGAGTCAAAAACGAAAAACGAAAATCAAAAAATGCCATCGGCGGGAAGGGGTTAATCCCCTTATCTGTCCGTCCCCTAGTGGACAGATAAGGGGATTAAAAGTAGAAAATTGTAAACAGAGTAGAGATAAGGACATATAATAAATGTCCTTATCTCATATATTAAATGTCCTTATCCCGACTCTGTTTACAATTGAAAACCCTCAATTGCGAACTTACATTATGGTCCTGTAAGAGCAGCCTAAGGGCCCCTACATGGCACTGTTGTTGTTTTGGGAGGCTTTTGGGGCTTGACAGACTCACAGCTATAATCTAATCTTGGTAGTTTGTGTATTACCACAGTGCAGGTGTAACTTTTCTCCTTAAATGAATAAACTTTCTAACTTTTTTTTTTTTTTTTTTTTTTTTTAATTTCAGTGTGAAGCTGCTACTATTCATTCTGGTTCAGTATCAGGTTTTGGAATTAAAGCTTGGACTTTGATTTTATGTGACATCATATAAGACAGTTTTTCAAGATTTCAAAGCATCAAAGTTTTATTTCAGTTTGTGTATTAAAACCAGAAATAATCAAATTTACAGTTCAAAGTTATAGTTCCCTATGTTCAGAAAAGCCTGAGTTACCATTTAACAGATTATTATTTGGTAAGTTGTTAAGATATAAAGTGTTCTTTAAATTCTTGCCTACCGCATCACATTATAAATATCATTTCTAGTGGGTTTTTCTACCATGTCTTTGTGGTTTGGTAAACATCTCATTAAGCCAACAGTTACTTTCTTAAGGACAGAATTGTCTTTTGCCCTTGTGAATAGGAAACCAGTGGTACCCGGGCATGTGCTAGTTTGTCCAATAAGATCTGTAAAACGGTTTAAAGACTTGATGCCTGAAGAAATAAGTGACCTCTTTAGGACAGTACAAAGAGTATCTAATGTGGTGGAGAAACATTTTGGTGGCACTTCCCTAACCATCTCAATCCAAGATGGTCCAGAGGCAGGCCAGACTGTTCCTCATGTTCATGTGCACATTTTACCCAGGAGAAAAGGGGATTTTCAAAAGAATGACACAATTTATGAAGTTTTGCAAGACCATGACAAAGAAGAACTGGCAGCATCAGAGAAGTGGCGATCTGAGGAAGAGATGGAAGCAGAGGCGGATGAGCTTAGGAAGTATTTCTAAACTGAAAATTGTAAAGTCTTCTTTTCATCTTGTGTCTGTACATAGCCTTAATGCCATTAAACTCATGTGACTTGCAACCTCTGTTCCACACTATTAGTTTGTCTGTACTTCTTGCCATTACCTATAATTGCTGTGCTTCATTTGTGTTGGCCGAGAACAAGGGTAAGCACAGATGGCATATAGAAAACTGCTGCAGTCTGTGCACGGTTAAAATGGTTCAGACTGGTTTTTTTTGGACTGGAACCTGAGGCGGAGGCCTCCTCAGATTCCGGTCCAAAAGCCAGGTAGCCGCAACTGAAGCCAGTGCACTGTATCGGCATCCAGCCGCGCACTCCACTCCGGATTAGGCCCAATGAATGGGCCCAGTCCAGAGGAGGGGAGTGTCTTCAGGCCGAATCGTGAGGTGAAACAGCCTGAAGAATGAGCACCTCGCTTTTTTTTTTTTTTCCAGGATCTGGAATAAACTGCTCCCAGAAAAAACTCCTGAGCGGATCTCATTGATTTCAATGGGAGCCGTCTTTTTGGATACGGCCTCAAAATCCTGACCAAAAATCACCCTTGCAGAGGACCTTTCATGTCCTCTAATATCGTTCATGTTCTATACTGCTGCATATCCGACAGTGCACTGAATTTAGTACACTCTCAGTTTTGCCAGTATCTGTCCTGGTCACAGTGATATTAGTTCCTAGCTTTGTTCCTAATAGCACTGCACTGTCAGAGAGCTTGGCCTCACAGCTCAGCGTCATTGTTGGGCGGTGAGGAACACCTTTTCCCCAAAGTACAAGACTATAATGCCGCTGAGAGGTGCAGTGATATTAGTACTGAAACTAACAGAATTCTGAAACTGGGGCAGATATTGTGAAAGCTGACAGATCATCATATGACACACACAATATTAGAAGTTATGAAAGACTCTTCAAGTCTGAGCCATGGTAAGCATATACGATTTGCTGCTTTCTGTGTGTCACCTGTACCCCTTGTTTTTGGCAAATACATATAAAGCATGGCAAATAGTTGAGCATGACTATATAACATGCACATTGTTAGAGAACATGAAAGGTCCTTTCTCACATATACAGCACCCTTTGGGTATCATTAGGATAGCATAAGTTATGGGTGGCAAATTGTTCTTCATAATGTACAAACTAATTTAATATTCATAATGTACTACACAATGGCACCATATTGGGAATCTGAAAAAAAAGATGACAATTACAGTTTTCTTCCAGATTTTGTTTTTTATGGTATTCACCATGCAGTCTTCCTGTAGGAATACTTCTAGGTCTGTGTAATACAGCCAAGACACAGTTGACAACTAGGTGGTTCAGCGACAAGATCACAGTCACCTGCCACCCCTCGGACCCCCCACAATGAGATCTCTAGGTCTGAGGGATTCCCATGACAGCTAGGACACTGAGCTTAGGCCTCCTGACTGCCTTTCCCTATTACACATTGGGAGCCTGTGTGTAATGTTCTGAAATATAATGTATTGCAGTACATTGCACTGGGGATTAGCAGATCCCAGGCTCAAGTCCCCTTGCAGAACAGGAAAAATAAAAAGTAAAAAAAAACATATTTTAGCTTCGGTTTGTCTGGGGCCTTTCTCATCGCTATTGAGGGGCTCTATTCTTGCCCCTCGGTGTTGGTGAAACTCCCTAACTCAGTCTCTGCTCCGTTTCCCATTCGTAATGGGACTCGGCAAGGTTGTCCTTTATCACCTCTTATTTTTGCCTTATGCATTGAGCTCTTGGCTACCCAGATTCGGTTAAAACCTGATATTTCGGGTATTTTGGTTAGAGATAAATCCTTTAAAATTAGTTTGTTTGCTGATGATGTCCTCCTAACCCTTACAAATCCCCATATTTCTCTCCCCAACCTTCTCCAGGTCCTTAAGATTTATGGAGATTTCTCCGTTTATAAAGTTAACCCCACCAAAACTGAAGCCTTCCCCCTTAATATTCCTACTGCTGATTTACAACAGTTTCGTTCCAACTTTGACTTTCAATGGCGGGAATGCTCTCTCCGATATCTTGGGATCCAGCTTTCCTCTTCTTACTCCACCCTCTATTCAGTTAATTACCCTAGCCTATTTAATGAACTGAGAAGCCTCTTGGACAAATGGCGCCCCCTCCATATTTCGCTTATAGGTTGTATTAATGCGGTCAAAATGTCCCTCCTCCCAAAGCTCCTTTACTATTTTGAAACTCTTCCGGTCGCAGTCCCTCACTCTGAATTGCGCTCCCTTCAAAAATCCATCTTTAAGTTGATTTGGAATGGCAAGCGTCCCCGCATACCTCATTTGGTGATGCTATCTGGTAGGGAGGAGGTGGGATTGGCGGTACCACACATATTGCATTATTATTGGGCTGCTCACTTGCGCTGCCTGCCATTTTGGACAGCCCCGCAGGCCTATACCAAATGGGTTGAGATAGAGAAACTCTGGTTGGCTCCGATACATCCCAATGCGTTTCTGTGGTCCCGTTCCTCCCCCTTCCATCCATTCCCCTTTTGGGTCCTATACGCTTAACTAGGGCCATTTGGATTACCTGCTCTAAAATCTTTCCCCTGGCCTCCCAGTGTTCGTCCATGATTTCCTTTTGGTACAACCCCCTCCTACCAGATGGACTTACGTCAGCTTTGGTGCGACCATGGAGTAGGCTAGGCCTTTTCCATGTCGCTGACTTAATAGACCCGCTGACGTTGGTGCTTAGGCCCTTTGAGTATTTTGTTTCAGAACTGCATCTACCCACCACTGAATGGTTGCATTACCAGCAGATTGTCCATTTTGTTTTTACCCAGTTCGGCTCTCTGAAGGTGTCCCCACCGACTGTCTTTGAAAAACTATGTCGTTCGGGCACCTCTACTGCTGGCCTTATCTCTGGTATTTATGGTATCCTCTCCTCCTCTGGACGGCAGGGCCCAATATCGCATAAATATATGGAGAAGTGGTCTGGGGCCTTGAACAGGCAGATCTCCCCGAACCAATGGCAAATCTGGTCCCGTGCAGCTAAATCATCCACCTGTGTTACGTTCCGGGAGATCTCTTCCCTGTGTTGGCGTTGCCAGGCAGGAGTGGGTACTCTGTTTCATATTTTTTGGGACTGTTCAGGGATCCATCCTTTCTGGCTGGAGGTCAAGTCCCTTACAGACGCTCTATTTATTCAAGGTGTCCCTTTAGACCCCCTCATCTATCTCCTCAATCTCCCCCCTGCTCATCTGGGTAAGCACACCTCTAAATTATTTCTTTATCTCAAAACTGTCATCGCTCTGCGATGGAAGAGTTCCTCTCCTCCCTCTGGTTCTGATCTTGTAGCCCGAGTTAAGGATGTCCGTAGTATGGAGAACTTGACGGCCACACTTAAACATACTGTTAAAGCGTTCCAGGCTATATGGTCATCTTGGGACGCATACTGTATTTTGAATGGTCTCTGACTCCTTCCCCTTCCCTTCCTCCCCCACCCCCACATTTCCACTCTCAGGTTTTTTGTGATGTGTATACATTCCCAGTCTACTTGACGGTATGTGCATTGCTTCACGTTCTTGTTTTTTATGTTTTCAACTCTTTTGTTATATTGTATTTTATAAAAATCCTTTCAATAAAAATTACAGTTCAAAAAATCCCCACATTTTAATTTAAAACATACATAATGTAAACAATCACGTAAGGTGTCATTATGTGCGTTAAGTCCACACTATCCAAAACTAGTGGACACTGCAAAAGAATATTTTTATTATTATTATTATTTATATAGCACCATTAATTCCATGGTGCTTTACATTTGGGGGTTACATACAATACACAAAATATACAGGTACATATCATACTAACAGTGATCGGCTGGCACAGTGGGGTAGAGGGCCCTGCCCGCAAGGGCTTACAATCTATGAGGGAAGGGGGATAGAGACAGAAGGAGAGGGGGAGACTTACAGATGGCAGTGCGGTGCTAGTGTTATTGGAGGTTGTAGGCCTTCCTGAATAGGTGAGTCTTCAGGGCCTTCTTGAAGCCTGTGATTGTGGGGGTCAGTCTTATGTGTCGTGGTAAGGAGTTCCAGAGTATGGGGGATGCACAGGAGAAGTCTTGGAGACGGTTGTGTGAGGAGCGGATGAGGGCAGAGCGGAGTAGGAGGTCGTTGGAGGATCTGAGGTTACGTGTGGGCAGGTAGCGGGAGATGAGGTCAGAGATATATGGAGGGGACAGGTTGTGGATGGCTTTGTATGTTAGCGTTAGTAGCTTGAACTCAATTCGCTGGGCTATGGGTAACCAGTGGAGGGACTGGCAGAGGGGAGCAGCCGATGAAGATCGGGGGGTGAGGTGGATTAAGCGAGCAGCACAGTTTAAGGTGGACTAGAGGGGGGCGAGGGTGTTTGCCGGGAGTCCATGCAGAAGGGTATTTGCTGCAATATCCAAAATAGGGCTCGTTCACATCTGCGCCCGGTCTCCGTTCTGCAGGTTTCCGTTTTCTGCACAAAACAGAGGTAGGATACGGAAACCTGCAGGACTCTTTCATACCCATTCATTTGAATGGGTTTGAAAGATGTCCGGCCGTGAGCGGTGGTGAGTGTTTTATGCTCTCCGCCGCGAAACCGTTTTTTTTAAAAATCGGACACAGAGTCGGACATGCTGCTCTGTGTCCGGTTTTAAAAAAAACGGTTTCGCGGCGGAGAGCATAAAACGCTCACCACCGCTCACGGCCGGACCCGGTCTGATAGCTTTCCGTCTTCTGCCGGCAGAAGACGGAAAGCTCAGAACGGAGAGCCGAACGCTAGTGTGAACCTAGCGTCAGAGAATTTTGGTCACCTCTCTTCCTCATAAAAATAGCATTAAAAGTAATCAAAAAGTCATACATACCAAACTGTCTTAGCAACCAATTGCCAACCTCAAATGACGTTCCGGAGGGTAGCAACTGGTTAAAGATGGCGCCTGCGCACTTTAGATGCTGCGGTCGTGTTTAACCATGGCATATTAAGTGATAATAGCTGCAATCGGTTTCAGCACCGATCATAGCTGTTAGGGGGCATTCACACTACGTATACTGAAGCTTATTCTGAACTTAAAACACGTTCAGAATAAGCGGCGTATAAAGCAGCTTCATTCATTTCTATGGGAGCCGGCATACGAGCGCTCCCCATAGAAATGAATGGGCTGCTTCTTTCACTGCGAGCAGTCCCATTGAAGTGATTGGGAAGTGCCGGCGTGTACGGCTCGGCATGAGCAGATCTTGCCGTATACGCCGGCACTTCCCATTCACTTCAATGGGACTGCTTGCAGTGAAAGAAGCAGCCCATTCATTTCTATGGGGAGCGCTCGCATGCCGGCTCCCATAGAAATGAATGGGAAGTGTTCGGCAGCCCTGCTGTAACGCCAGCTCCTGAGCACTTTCCATACACCTCCTCATGCCTAATCACGTACATGTACAGTGGGTACGGAAAGTATTCTTTATATATATTATTTTTATTATATATTTATATTTTATTTTATATTTATTTATTATTATAGTATTCTTTATATATTTTTTTTTTAAAAGCCTCCCATTGATTTCAATAGTTTCTGCTAGCTTTTTTTTTTTCCCGCTAGTGGAAAATTCCACTATTGGAAAAAAAAGCTAGCAGAATCCATTGAAATCAATGGGAGGCTTTTTTTTTCAGCGTGGAAAATTCCACCCCAAATTCTTCACCATTTTCCTCCATGTGGAAAAAAAGTTAAAATCATTAATTTTTATTGATATGCGTTAAAAAAATGTATATCCTGGGTATACATATATTAAATTTACTAAAATATTCTCTCCAGATAGTTTATTGGTGTCTTTTTTTGGTTGATGTTCGGAATGACATGCTATTCTACCATTCCCATTCCAAAAAGACCTCCAAAACCCAAAAGCAACATATACCTGGGATCCCAAATCTTTGGTATTCCCCAGTTTGCCCTAGGAGAGATGACTAATATTGCACCAACGGCTGGCTGTATTTCAAATGGCAAAGAGATGACTTATAGCCCATTACATTGATGCAAAAAACGCAGTAACACCGTAGCTGCTACTTATCTCGCAGCTGTAAACCAATTCAATGAATGTTGAGTTGTATTAGAAAGCCTGTTGCAACATAATCACAGATGGACCCTCTATTGATGAACTAAAGACGCCCTCTGCAACAAACTATCACTTGACTCAACTAGATGCTGCTATGGTCATGCAGATAAATAGACCAGAGGACATACAGTCCTATGAAAAAGTTTGGGCACCCCTATTAATCTTAATCATTTTTAGTTCTAAATATTTTGGTGTTTGCAGCAGCCATTTCAGTTTGATATATCTAATAACTGATGGACACAGTAATATTTCAGGATTGAAATGAGGTTTATTGTACTAACAGAAAATGTGCAATATGCATTAAACCAAAATTTGACCGATGCAAAAGTATGGGCACCTCAACAGAAAAGAAAGATTATGAATGTTAATCTGTTTTCCCTTAGCCCAAACAGCAGCACAACTGGGGTATTCCTGCCCCTATGAGCTGTTAGGACAGGTGGAATTTTTAATTATCTAACAGCTTTGACCCCTATAAGAGGCCGGAAGACCTGCTCCTCCCTTGTGTTAGTATCAAGTATTGCATACAGAGAGCAATTACAAAAAGTGATACACACACATATAAAATCTGTACAACAGTACCTCCTAGGGAGGGAGCCTTGTGCTGCTGTTTGGGCTAAGGGAAAACAGATTATCATTCATAATCTTTCTTTCCCCCTACAGCCAACAGCAGCACAACTGGGGATTTAGCAAGTATCGCTTCCCCTAGGGCGGGTCATCCTGGCAGGCAGATGCCAAGACGGAGTGCCCAAATGCTATAGCATGGGCCGTACGCCAGTCCAGTCTGTAATGTTTGGCAAAAGTCAGCTGTGAGCTCCAGGAGGCTGCTGCACATATTTTCTCTAAAGAGAGGAACCGTGTCCCTGCCCATGATGTCGCCACTTCTCGCGTGGCATGGGCTCGTAAAAACTCTGGAACAGGAACATGTTGGGCCCGTAGGGAACAGCTAATGGCTTCCCTGATCCATCTTGACAGGGTTGCCTTTGATACTTTAGAGCCTCTATTGTGGCCAAACACATTGACTAGAAGATTCTCTGATCTTCGGAACGGTGCTGTACGGTCTAGGTAAATACGTAGTGCTCTTACCAGAGCCAGTGTGTGGAGCTTCTCCTCCTGCTCTGAAGCGGGAGAGGGAAAGAAGGCCGGCAAGGCAATTACCTGATTGGTATTCTGAAGTGTGGGTACCTTTGGCAAGAATCCTGGGATGAACCTCAGCTGCACCCTGTCTGGAAAGAAGGTTATGAAGGGTTCGGAGACCGCTAGGGCCTGTAGTTCTCCAACCCTCTTGGCGGAGATTATTGCCAGCAGGAAGGTCACTTTAAATGACAGGTACTTCCAGTCCACTTCAGATAAGGGTTCGAAGGGGGCGCACAGAGCCCTTGTAGAACCGTGGCCAGGTCCCACCTTGGGACAGGGGGCCGTACCTGGGGGCGGAGCCTGGCAGCCCCCCTAAGGAACTGTTTGACGAGAGGATCTTGTGATAACCGTGTCTCCAGGAGATCAGATAGAGCTGACACTTGGATTTTGAGGGTGGCAGGTGCTAGTCCTCTCTCCAGGCCGTTCTGTAAGAACTCTAGGACTGCATCTCTGTCTGGATCGCACTGGTTGCCTGTACACCAATCTCAGAATATCCGGGCGATCCTCTGGTAGCTCTGATTGGTTGCTTCTGCTCTTGAATGGGCTAAGGTACTTAGCACTCCCTGGGACAATCCTCTGTCTGCGCGTATGGCGCGGTTAACCTCCAGGCAGTGAGGTTGAATTTGTCTAGGCCCAGGCAAGGCCGACTGTTCAGTGACACCAGGTTCCTGACTGGTGGAAGCCTCCAGTAGTTCCCCCGACTCATAAGGATAAGGTCGGTGAACCATGCCCTCTTTGGCCAGAACGGCATGATCACTATTGCTGAGGTCTGGTCCTGCCTGAGTTTCGCCAATACCTTCGGAATCATCGGAATGGGAGGGAAAACATATGCCAGTTTGAACCTCCATGGTATTGACAGGGCATCCAACGCCAAAGGGTTGTCTTCCCGGTACAGGGAGCAAAACCTTTCTACTTTGGCGTTGTATTGGGTGGCCATCAGATCCACCTCGGGGAGACCCCACATCCTGGTCAGGTAGTGGAAGATGTCCTGATGTAAGGACCATTCGCCTGCGGTTGGGCGGCCTCTGCTGAGCTGATCCGCTAGGATGTTCAGTCGGCCCTGGATGTGTACTGCGGCCAGCTGGGAGAGGTTCCGTTCTGCCCAGGAGAAGATTTTTTTGGTGACTTGTAGGAGCGAGGGGGACCTGGTTCCTCCCTGCTTGTTGATGTAATGGACTGCCGTCAGATTGTCCGACCTTACCTTGACCGCTTTTCCCTGCAGAACTGGTGCAAACGATAGAAGGGCTCGATGAACTGCGGTAAGCTTGCGCCAATTGGATGAGCGCGTCCTCTCCCGCTGATTCCACGTACCCTGTACCGGGGTCTCCCACAGATGAGCTCCCCAGCCTGTGAGGGAGGCATCTGTAGTCAACAGGGTCCAGGCGGGCTGGACCGAGGACTTCCCATCTCGCAGATGGGTCCACCAGGGCAGGGTTTGCCAGGTGCTGATGGTTAACTGGATAGGCTTCTGTAATCCTGTAGGACTGTGGTTCCAGACTCTCAAGATCTCGTTCTGTAGTGAAGGCATGTGCCATAAATCCCAAGGAACTGCTTCTATGGTGGCGGACATCAATCCTAGGACCTTCATAGCCGTCCTTATGGTGACCCTCCGTGTAGTAGACAGGTGATGCACCGCCCGAGCACTCTTCCTTCTCCTTGGTTAAAAGCTACAGGAAGTGACGAGAGGCTGTTATCTTTGCAAAAGGAGGATCTACTAAATATTAATGTCATTTTTCTGTTGAGGTGCCCATACTTTTGCATCGGTCAAATTTTGGTTTAATGCATATTGCACATTTTCTGTTAGTACAATAAACCTCATTTCAATCCTGAAATATTACTATGTCCATCAGTTATTAGATATATCAAACTGAAATGGCTGTTACAAACACCAAAATATTTAGAACTAAAAATGATTAAGATTAATAGGGGTGCCCAGACTTTTTCATAGGACTGTATATACAGGGGTGTCATAGACTTAACCTCTTCCTGTTGCCACTACAGCGCCGTAATGATATCATGCCACCACGGCACCCACAACTACGTCTCAACGCGTTTCGCTTTGCATTGGCAGAGCTCCTCAGGAGACTATTGCTGTATAGCTCGTCAGATATTAATACAACAGCCCATTTCCCTGATAACAGCAGTGAAAAACGCTTTTTCCCACACCTCGGTGGTAGGTGTGAGTACTGAATGGTAGCCACCGGAAGCTACCGTTATGTAGTTGTGGGTGCCGTGGTGGCATGATATCATTATGGCGCTGTAGTGGCAACAGGGAGAGGTTAAGTCTATGACATACGCGTGTATCACATTGAAACCAATAGGGAAAAAAAGCAGCCCATTCATTTCAATGGGGAGCGCTCGTATGCCGGCTCCCATTGAAATGAATGGGATCTGCTTTGTACGCGGTGATTCTGAACGTGTTTTACGTTCAGAATCAGCTCAGCATATACTTAGTGTGAATGCACCCTTACAGTTATTTGGGGAGCCTCTTCACTATGATTATGAATAATCAGCATGGCATGGAATGAACTAGCATTTAGGGGAACAGAACTAACCCTACAATAGGGGTGGAGAGTAATATAAAGGTACACGAACTGTAACATACCTATGAATAACAAAAGTAGTGAAAAAAAGAACTGAAAGATTCAAGAGAATTAAAAAGCTGGTCAACATTCTAGCTATGTTCTATGTAGTCCAGCAAATGAGAAGGCCTGTTTTTGTTGAGCCTTATAAAGTTGTACGAGGTGAAGTCCACTGTAAATAAAATACACAGAGTAAGATAGGGCATAACGTTACCAATAAGGTCCTGGTGAACAACCAGGTGTGGATATCATAATCTTAGGAACTAGGTGTTTGCTGAGTGAGAGTCCCATAATACAGCAACTTGTGTCCAAAAATACCACTATGATGCTATAAGATCTCGTCAGGGTGAAGGGCAGTGTGGGCAAGCTCATACTGTGGTCCAGGTGTGGGATGGTTGTGATGGTCTTGGTAAAGGAGTAGCAGTTTGGTCAATACAAATCCCCTCTCTTTGTAATGCCTCTTGATCTTCCTATAGGTTCTTCACAGTGTAGATACTGGATCCTATTTGGAAATTTACATAATAGGGAAACCCCACCTGTATTTAATCTTCCCTCATCAGGAAAGAAATAATAATGAATCTCATTCAAGTGTGAATAAGGTGAAATCTGAGTACAAATGGACATGGGGAGACATTCCTGGTAAGGTTGGTAGGTTGCGAATATCATTAAGTAGTGAGTCCCTCACTTCAGGTTATTGGAGTCGGTAAATCAGCAGTATGTAGTCTAGTCAATGGCTGATGAATGCGGTCAAATCGAAGCATCTCCTGCTGGGTTTGCAACAAGACAGACTTGAACAGGGTGGTGATAGTCTTTGAGATTAGTAATGGTTACGGAAGACCTTTAATTCTCATGTTGGCTCTGTGGAATATAGTTTCAAAATCTTCCACGTTAAGCTGCAAGGCCTCAATAAGTGCTGTCAGTTTCCATGTCGGCCACTTATTGAAACTCTTACAAGTGGACTGGATGAGGCGGCTCCCCCCTCCACTCTAAAATGTAGACGTAGGAGGCAACAGCCCTGGCACACGCCACAGATGCGTTTTCTTCAGCAGTGCTTTAGGTGTGCTGAACATCTGTAGAGAAAGTCGCGTACACCTGCAGATTTCCTCCACTACAAGTTTATGCTCTGTCCTTCACCTCACCAAACAAGCCTTTTTCACCTCTCTCATCTCTTCTCACTCCTGTAACCCTAAAAGACTCTTCGATACTTTTCATTTCTTACTCACATCCAAGGTGCAGGCGCCATTCACAGACCTCTGTACAGAAGTCCTGGCCACTTATTTCCATGACAAACTTGATAAGATCCATCTGGAAATAGTTGCCCAATCCCCAGGTGGTATTGATCCCCTCACCTACCGCACATCCTATTCATTCTCATCTTTTGAACCAGCTCCTTTCTTTTTATCACCCTACTACCTGCAGTAGTGACCCTCTCTCCTCAAACCCTCTCCAGTCTCTGTTGTCAGCAGTCACTTCTTACCTTCATGGCCGGCTCCAGGTTTGTGTGGGCCCTTGGGCGTCAGAGCCCCAGTGGGCCCCTTTTGAAATAACTCATGCACACTGCAGCAAAAAAAACAAAAAAAACAATCATAATTGAGGTTTTTTTTGCTGAGGGAGATGTATGGAATGGACTGTGTTACAGTCCAATCCAGTAGAAGTAGATATAACCTGTTTAGACATCAGAAAATAAAGAGGAATTTGAGGCAGACATTTGCCTCAGATTCTTCTTTATTTTCTGCCCCCAGCTCACATTTCGGGGTATCCGCATTCTGTTGCTGTTTTCCATCACGGATTAGGCCCAAATAGGTCTAACCAGTGAGGAGTCTCAAGCTACGTTCTCCGAATCAGCTGCAGAATCTGTGGCAAAATTCAGCAGGATGCTATTTTTCCATCTTCCTGCTCTAATAGGAGGCAGAATGAGGGAGGAATCTGCTGCTGATTTAGGTGCAAAATCAGTGCCAGATTCCACTGTGTGAACAAAACCTGATACGGTTAATAGCGCCACTCCACAGTGGCCCCCGCACAGCATTAATATGCTCCCCAGTGGCCCCCGCACAGCATTAATATGCTCCACAGTGGCCCCCAAATAAGCATTATATGCTCCGCAGTGACCCCCACACAGTATTATATTCTCCCAAGACCCCCTCTCTAGAGTTGGTGCTATTATTTTATTCTGGGTCCTTTATTAGCGGTCTATTGATCTGTGACATGTAGTGAAGCTGCCCACTTGTGATCGCTGTGTATACAGTACAGAGGCTGCTGCTTGTCTGTTGTACTGTATAAGTATTAGGATTTGTTCACACAGTTTTTTTTTTTTTTTCATTCTCAGTTCAAATTTATTCAATTCAACAGTCATCCTAGCAGGGTCAACACAAAAAATAACCCATCAAATCCTTTCAATGGAACACCTCTCTAAAGAAATGTGATGTTGGACTGTATTATATGTCCAATTGCAAAGGTCCGCACCCATGAACAATCCTAGCCAAGATATAACCATTATAGATTCCAGTACATTTTCAAAATGGTTTTATTTGTTACTTTGGATGACTATAAATAAGTGTTTCCACTATGGAAAAAGAAAATGAACACAGTACATTTTCATGACTGGGGAATGGATTTGTTTCTGAAGAATTCAGCTGAAGGACAAAAGCTTAGAAAAAAAACAACCTGAATATTTAAACTCAGTTCTTTTTTCTTAGTTATAAGTCCCTTGTAAAAAATAAAAGAACAAGGCTCTAGTTGACTTATTGCTTTTCTTCAGTTTTTTCTTGCTTGGCATCCTCTTTGTCTTGAACCTTGCTTTCCTCCTTTACAGTGAGTTCTTCTAATTTCTCAGCCACTTTATCAGCACTATCATTTTTGGACACATCTTTAGTTGCTTTCTCCTTTACTTCATTTCTACATTCTTCAAATTTTGCCTTGAACTTTTGAGCATTCTCTGCATTTAAAAACCGAATGGCCAGTAGTTCAGGTTTTGGTGCCTCATCTGCATAATCTGCATATGTATTCCAGACCCATGCTCTATCACTACCTGCGTTGGGTTTTAGTTCCATTGATGGAGTCACATAATGATTAGCGCAGATTTTCAATGTCTTGTCTCTTCTCATCAAAAGGCGGATTGTCCCCTTCTCCCTGTGTTTAAGTAGTTTAACATCACCAATACCTCGTTCTTTCCACTCTGGAGGGTCATTTTCAGAAGCAAATCGAAACAACTTCGCTCTCATTTTAAATAACTCCTCTTCATCTTCTTCAAGAGTCTTAATTTCTTGCTCCGGCAGAGAAACAATGGGTTCAAACTGAGGATCGTGATTGGCTTCATCTGTGTTTTCAACTGAGGTTTCATGCTCCTCTTGGGGTTCCTTGGTATCGGCCATCAGGTGAAGGATGGAGGCGGATTGCACGGCACGGGTCTAGATTGCAGGCTGTCGCTCTCGGTCCGCGATTTCGCGCTGTTTTTCCTCCCTCCCACTAACAACACGTAAACCCGTGCGTCACGCCGCAACCTCCAGTCCTTACCAATACCCACACAGTTTTTTTACAGGCAGATTTTTGAGGTGGAATTTGCCTCAAAAAATGCCTCACAACTCACTCAGTAGCAGACCTTTTCCTTCGATTTATTTCAGCCTCAGGAAAAAAAAGCATCATGATCTGTCTTCATGCGGAGTTTGCCTTTAAAAGCACTTTGAAATGAATAGGAGGTAGAAAAAAAAAGCGCTCCAAAAGAATGCTAGAATGTTTCCTTACAGCAAAATTTGAAGACATACCAAGAACAAGGTAATGAATTGCCTGGAATTACTGTCTAGCAGTTTGGTGACAGACAGGATAGTAAACCAGGAGATTTTAATAAGAACCAGAAGATACCTGGTGGAGTAAACAGATCTACAGTACAGTCAGTATGTCATGCAAAACTCAGCTGTATCCTAAGCAGACTGATAATGACTCATGTGACTGGTGAACTAACTGAATGAACAGCTGAACGAGAAACAAATTATGTTAGTCTAGTTCCGTGATGGCGACCCTATGGCGCACATGCCAGAGAGGGCACAGAGTCCTCTCTGCTGGCACGTGCGCCTTCGCCTGAATCGCTACTTTCAGCAGTATGTGCAAATGCAAATACAGCTGAAAACTTTCAGTATAGGCTGCAGGTCTGCAGCCTACACTGACTGCAGAGTGTGACCTCTGCCCCAATGCAGGCGCGATGACGTAAGTCATCAGCACCTGCAGTCAGAAGAAGAAGGATGGTTGCTCTTCAGGGGCCCTCAGCTAAGTATAATACTATGTGTCTGTGTGTATGGGGAGGGGGGCTACTAATATTGTGTGTGTGTTTGTGGGGGTGTACTGTGGAGCATATAATACTGTGGGGGGGGGCATACTGTGGAACATATAATACTGTCTGGGGGGATGTACTGTGGAGCATATAATACTGTGTGTGGGGGGGCCTACTGTGGAGCATATAATACTGTGGGAGGGCCAACTGTGAAGCATATAATACTTTGGAGGGGGGCTACTTTGGAGCATATAATACTGTGGGAGGGCCAACTGTGAAGCATATAATACTTTGGAGGGGGGCATACTGTGGAGCATATAATACTGTGGGGGGGCATACTGTGGAGCATATAATACTGTGGGTGGGGGCTACTGTGGAACATATAATACTGTGTGGGGGCCCGAAGTGGTGCATATAATCCTGTGTGGGGGGGACTACTGTAGAGCGTATAATTCTATCTGGGGGGGTGTCACTGTGGGGCAGATTGTACTGTCTGAAGGCCACTGTAGAGCAGACTGTACAGTCTGGTGTCCCCTCACTATTTATATTACACAGTATCTGTTTTATAGCATACATGTGATATTAGTACAGGCTATAATAACATTGCAAGGTCACTATAATACAGATCTGTGCGATTTAAATAGTGAATATTAATTGTTCAAAAGTACCAAATGCAGAGACCTTTACCTTTCAGTACAAAGTTGTTTGTATTATTGAAACCTCTGTAAAGCTCCATTTACATGAATGTAATTTGTGGATCCGTAACTGTCCGCAATTGTGGATCCACACACTATTAAGGTTAAATTGCCGTGTTGGCACTTTGCGATAATTTAGTGGGTTTTGGGTTGCAGTTTGGGCACTCGGTCCCTAAAAGGTTTGCCATCACAGGCCTAGTTGCATGATATCCATATGGCTGAGCACAGCAGTGACACGTATTGTAGTTTAATGGTACAGACTCATGGAGTGTCCATGACATGAGCTGAAAAGCATATTTAACAGAGTAGAATGGACCTCTGAACTAACCAGATGGTGATTTTAATCACAAAAACAGATAACTTGCATTAAGTTCAACACACTCTCTTTCACTCACATGTTTGTCTACTTTGTTTTTCCAGCATTAGGAAAAAAAACGCTTGTTTGCAGGGAAGACTGTAGTGATGCGTCTTTCCCTCCTCGCACTTGCTTTAGTTTATGAAGAACTCCTCTTTGTTAGGATTGTGAACCACATGTTAGTTCTGTGTGAAAATTCATTTTAATCTAATCGTTCAGGAACTACCCATGCTAGACACATCCCGCACATTTGTATGCCAAGAACTGTAAGCAAACCAGCATTTAACAGGAGTTGTCTATGGTTAAGTTTTTTATGGCCTATCCTCAGGATAGGCATTAAATACCTGATGGGTGGGGGACCAACAGTCAGCCCTCAGACCTATCAACTGTACAGAACAGCTCCCGGTACCTCTCCTATATACGAGCTTTAGTGCTAGCTTTCTTCCTCATTTGCATATGAAAAAGTGTGATTTAAATGAAAATTAGGTTCTTAAACTGGATGACAGAGGTATGTTTGTCCATTAAAGGTACAGTACAATTACTGCATTTATTCACCCTTTCTACACTCTTTTAAGGGAGCCTTGACACGGAGTAAACGCGTGTGTATTTTTGCAAAATACACGTGTAAAAATAAGACTCCCATTGACTTCAATGATATTTTTTACACGTGTAAAAATACGCCTGTAAAATGTCATTGAAGTCAATGGGAGTCTTATTTTTACACGTGTATTTTGCAAAAATACACGTGCCTTTACTCTGTGTGAAGGCTCCCTAAGGCTTTTTCCAAACTTGATTGGAAGAAAAGAGGTGAAAAACACGAAATATTCGGAAAGCCTTTACTAGGTTTATCTAGGCATTAAAGCCCCCACAAATCGCGTAAACTATTAGGTCTAAATGGCAAGGGGGTTTGGAGGTCCCAGATTGCTCTCGCTACTTCCTGGCTGCAGTCACAGCTCGCATTCTTGATTGGTACCACTCAGCACACTCTAAACTCTGGAGTGCCAAGGAGGGGTCCCTGAGCCCACTCCCTCTCACGGCTCTCCCATGGCTTCATAAACGCTTTTGGTCAGACAGTAAGACTCATGTGCTTCCTTATGTCCCACGCCAGACACTCGCTGTATGGAGACCCTGTAATGATGGCCCTACGACTCCAATCTCAGGCAGCCCAGACTTCCTGACTGCACTTCACTCCTCTTTCACACTGTGGATCAACCCACCCTTAGATTCTACATGGTTATGTCGGTCTCCTCCCCTGCTTTGAATTACTTGCTGCGACCCCAAACCCTGACTCCGTTGCCTCTCACTGGTAGTATGCCCAGCTTTCCCATTTTCATACTATTTTTTAAGACCTCTCACGATCTTCATAGGGTGTTTGTGCCTCATCTAGTGCTCCAATCCATACTGTCTTGCTTATCTATGGCATGCTCATGGAGGATTCCGCCAACTGTTTACCAGCATTCAGGGTAGTTGGGAAAGGGAGTTGGGGGTCTTGTTCCCCGCCGACGTGTGGTCTTCGGCTTTCCAAGCATGTCATAAGTTCACTACATCTTGCAAAGTGCAGGAGACAAATTATAAGATCCTCTCCAGATGGTGCAGAGTCCCCTCTGTCCTTCATGACTTCTATCCCTCCACTTTGGACCGATGCTGGAGATGTCACATCAACTGGGGCACTATGACACACGTCTGGTGGGGCTATACTCCTATGCCCTTTTTGGTCAGGTGTCCGTCATATTATTCAGATGGTCACTGGCATGGTTTTGGAAAATGACCCTGCTCCTCTCTATCTTCGAGCGTCAGTTTAAGAAACACACCTGGAAGTGTACCCCAAATTGTACCTATTAGGCTTATTAGTAGCGGCAAGATCCGTTACCCCATGACTGTAAAAATCCCTGTTGCTCCCATCTCTGTTGTCTTGGCTTCAGGAGGTCTTATGCATACGCAGCATGGACCTCCTTTTACTATTCTGCTGAATTCTAGTCTGTTTTCCCCTCTGTGTCCTCTTGATTTTTCCTTTCCTCTGTTCCTTGTTGCCATTCTTTCTTCTCTTTCAACATGACATGAGGTATTCTTTTTTCTGTATTACGTATTTGACTCTGCTGCAACAGAGCTTTAGTTTCTCTCCTTCTCCTAGGATACTCCCTGTTCCCCACCTGACATTTCTTGTTCTCCCTGCCACCCCATCCGTTACCTGACCTTCCCTTTGCCATGTTCACTCTTCATTGTTGATACTTTGTATGACTTGTTCTTTGTGATATAACAAAAATTCCAATAAAATTCCTAATATTAGAAAAAGAGGAAATTCATTCCTGGGCCACCTTTTGGAACATAATATAAATATAGATTAATGAATGGTTTTGTTTTTTTTTCTTTAAGAAACCTAAAAAGGTATCATTTTGAAATAATAACCAAGCTAGAACAACTATCCTTTTCACTAGTGAGGGTGAATTTGTATATTCTTTACCCAGAATTCTTAGCAGGTCAATTCATGGTCTTATAAGTCCTTGTACCAGTCTCTCCCTAATGAGACACATTACTCCTTCTGACCATATTGAGACCTCTCACACAGACATCCAGTCCCCTGCTCTACACTCATGAGAGGCAAGAACATCAAAATAGCTGCCTGTGGATGGGACCCTCTTCCTTTTGGAGGAGTTATTTTGGCTTGGCTCAGATTTTCATATTATGCCCTTGGTTTCTTTGAAGACAACATATTCATCTATAGAGAGCGTCCTTCCAAAAGGTGCATTAGGAGCAAGTTCCTCTTTTTCTTCAATAAGGTTTTATTTGTATTTCTTACTCAGAATTCATAGCAGAACATTCATGGTCATCTAAGTCCCTGTACCGTCTCTCACTTATGAGACACATTACCCCTTCTGAACCATTTATTTAATGCATTTATTACAGGGATGAAAAATTCCAGATACCCAGCATTTGTAATGGTGCCAAGCAAATATATCCATATACATGTAGCATGAAAAAATTAATAGTTATCCTGACTGATAAGGGTCAGTATTAGCAGAATAAGAATACAATGTGGCATGAGTAAGGCTTCAGTCACACATGCGTTGGGTGACCTGGATGCTGTCCCTTATCCCGCTTGAAAAATAGGGAGATAAAAGTCCTACAAGCAGGACTTTTCTCTATTCATTTTCCGGGCAGAAACCAGGAGGACCCCATTATAGTCTATGTAACTGTTTGTTTGTTTTTTTTTTGTTTTTTTTTTAATTTTTGGTTCCCAAAGCAGACCCGAAGAACGCAAACCCCAATAATAGTGTGAATCTAGTGTAAGCCATCCTGTCCAATTGGGTAATTATAAGTGTCATAATATGGCTATAAAAACAAGTAGTCCATGTAGGTAAAGGTCTTTGGCAAAAGAAAAGTAATTTGGCATCAACATGAAAAATAATAATTAAACACTTATTAGCAGTACTTCGAATACCAGGAAACATATATAGTTTTGTATTTATAGTTATGACTGGTTATAATTAGTCATTTAATGTACGTATTCCATTGCCAAACTATAAATACAAGCCTCTCACCTCTACCAGGTTATAGTCCTCTCTACATCGAGCTGAAGAGATGCAAGTACATCAAAACAGCTGTCCTCGATTGAGAGACTATACCTGGTAATAATCCCAGGGTCATTGCAAAACAAAGGCCTCTTGGAAGGTCGGGCATGACGCAAAAGGGAGCAACCTCTATTGGGTTATTTCACTGGAATTCTGTCTTCCCAACTACATCAGGGAAGATAGGCTTGCACATTCCATTGAGCGCCCTCTATTGTTTTGCAATACAGAGGCAGCATCTGACTTCCTAATTACATCATGGAAGACAGATTTGCATATTCTTCCCATGGTCCTTTGCAAAGTGGCTTTCTAAAGGCTTAATGAGTCTCCACACACCTATATGGTGGTCTCTCCCTAAGGAGTGACAATATCCCCTTAATATTGTCACTTGATGCAGTGTGTTTAACTGACACTTAACTTGGCAGAGAATTTAGAAGAAATGTAGGAAAAGTGCAGTCTGTTTCTTAAATCTTAACATCCACAACAGTAGGTTACAAACCAGAGTCCCACTGTAGTTGTAAGTCATGGCTGTCCAAAAACTCTGTAGAAAAGACACTTGGTGTTGCTGTACTGAGTGGAGTCAGATTCATAGCTGGAGGCTCAGATAGCTCAAGCCAATCCATGCTATCAAGATGAGGCCCAGATGTGTCCAGTCCTAATGGGTCTCCTTCTGGAGAGAAGTTCAAGTCGGATGTGTCCATCGATGAGGTAGGATGATCCAGGATTGCTAAACTGCTCAGCATTTGACTGTGCAGATCATCAATAAGTGGCATAGCTGTTGTACCATCTTCATCCCCCTGAAGTATCTTTGTACCTGTTGAAGCCTCCAGAAAATCTTCTAGTCTGTCTGGTATGGTAGTAGAAGGTAGATGTAACTCATTTTGCCGCACCTCATTTACGAGTGGATGGACCCGAGATGTTTGTTTAACACTTGGCATTTGACTTTCTTTACAATCTGTAGTCAGATCTGTCAACCAAATAACAAAGTTTGTTAAAAACTAGAAAAATCTTAAACTTAGATAAACATTTTGATAACCTACAAAAATAAAAAGGTAAAATTACAGCAGAGTTACAAAATGCTAAATGGCTTATTATTTGGTATGTTTTTAGAGATGCAGCAACCAAATGTATTAATGTACAACAAAAGAGAGTACAAATTATTCCATGTAAACTACTACATACTTCACCAAAGAGACAGCGCAAGTCTTACATTATTGGTTTTGTATTATTTGATTTATTTATTTTTATGTAGATTGTGAGCCCCATGTAGTGCTCACAATGTACATTTTTCCCCCTATCAGTATGTCTTTAGAATATGGGAGGAAATCCACACAAACACGGGGAGAACATACAAACTCCTTGCAGATGTTGCCCTTGGCAGGATTCAAACCCAGGACTCTGGTGCTGCAAGGCTGCAGTGCTAATCACTGAGCCACCGTGTTGCCCCTTATTATTTGCTTGATTTATTAACACCCATTCATTGTTGCTTTACTGAGTGGAGTCATATTCATACTTGCAGGCTCTGTTAGCTCAAGTCTGTCCAGGCCATCAAGTAGAGGGCCAGATGTGTCTAGTCTTATGGTCTCTCCTTCTGGAGAGAAGTTTAAGTCAAATGTGTCCATCAATGAGGTAAGATGATATGTTCTGCAGTGTTAGACTTTGCTACCTAGTACAGAGCAGCAGTGTATCCATTCACTTTCATCTAGGCTGCATTGGGAGTTGTATGTACATCAGTGGTTCTTGGAGAGAATACTCGTGTACAAATTGACTCTGTAGAGCATGTAGGGGGATGTAACTTGTTGCACCTCTGACAAATTTGAAAGAAATCAAAAAAAGGACAAAAACAAAACAAAAACCATAAAATCAGACAGTTGGAGGTTACAGTAGAGGCCCGTTCACTTGTCAGTCCTAATAGAGCTTTGTGTAAACAGTGTGCATAAAGCCTGACATACATACAAATATCTAACCAATTAAACTAATCTTACAGATCTTGAAATTGTTATGTGTTGGCCATTTACACACATACAGTAAATATTTTAGGATACAACCAATTCTCATCTTCCTCCTCTGAGAAACCGCTCCTGTGCATATCCCGTCCACTGGACATGGCTTTACATTAGTTACATTCTGGATTTATAGGTAATGTCTTCTAATGTAAACAATAGCTGAAAAGTCTTAGAATATTGCCTTTTTTTTTCAAGTCCAAACAATCATTAATTCAATTATTCAGCTATACTAGTTGTCAAAAATGCTGAATCTGTAACAGACCCAATTATAAGTTGAAGGGATGTACCAGGATTCACTGTTATCAGTTTAAATAAAGATCTGATATAACCATTATATCTCTTTTAGAAACAGAAGCTATCGGACTAGCTGAGCCCAAAATGTGTTTTTACTTACAGTCCTTCTTCTTTAATAATTTCCATCAATACAGCTGGCGTGCTACGAGACTTCCTTTTTTCATCCAATATGGTAAATAAAAAATAAAAAAAAGACAAATTGTATGTATTGTATGTAATTGTTTTTATACTAAAAATATTCTCTTAGGAGCATTCAATTAAATATAAACTCCTCCTTTCTGTCTCTTTAATTAATAATTTACAATTCAGATGCCAGAAATGATGTTTTCTGTTGATCTCACCTCCCCAAAACAAAAAGTAATAACATTGATAAAAAATAAAAAATGTACCCACAAAGTACAATGTCTTGTACAGCTACATTGAAATAAAAATTAAGAAGTTATGAAAACTGGAATACAGAGAGATTAAAATATATTACTGTTTAAAGGGGTTCTCTGATCTCAGCCTTTCAGCTACGCTGTATACAGTGTCTGCTTTTCACTTCCTGTATTTTCCTCCCTCCCCCTTTCCTCCTGCTGAACGGGACAAACAACACTTCTGCAGGTCAGCTATTCTGCAGATTCTTGTACAGAACAGACTCCATGTTATCTGCGCATTTACATAGAGAGAAAACAGACCAGGCTTTATCAGAAAGTGCAATTAGCTGAACGTATTGTCCTGCCAGCACTGAGTGAGTGAGATCACTTGTCCTATCTCCCAGGTCTGTGGTTATAGCAACGTTGTGTAAACAATAGGGAATAAGGTCACATTAAAGGCAAACAAAGCAGAATTTCTAAAGTAATATATTTAGAAAAAGGCTTCAATTTACATAAGCTACCAGTATAGATAGGATCCTTGAGATGGGACAACCCCTTTAAGGCTAAAATGCGTTATATTAGTAAAGAGCTAAAATGCACATAAGATATATGGCTGCAGTAAGGATCCCCAGGACTGTGCTAATTATCACCCAATAGCTTTGTTAAATACGGACCTAAAACTCTTCACTAAACTTTTGGCTAACAGACTGAATGCTTGGCTCCCCCTCCTCGTCCACAAGGACCAGGTGGATTTCGTCCTCTGCCCTCAGGGCTTTGATAACACCAGAAGGACCGTGGACTTGGTGGAGGTAGTCAACTATTACTCTATCCCGGCTCTCCTTTTAAGCCCGGACGCCGAGAAGGCCTTTGACCATCTTGACTGGTCTTTCATGCAAGCCAGACTGAGGGCCCTTGGATTTTCTGGGCCCTTCTTCTCAGCAATCCAGGCACTCTACTCCCACCCTCGGCGGTGGTTAAACTCCTCCATGCCTCCTCGCCCTCCTTTCCTATTCATAATGGCACCAGACAGGGCTGCCCTCTTTCTCCCCTAATTTTTGCTTTGAGCATTGAACAAATAACAAAAAAAAACCCCTCCTTTAACCCCCTTGTGACTCTAGAACTAAATGCCCTGTATTGTGTAAGTGACAGAACTTGAAGGGTGTAAATTTCACTACTGTTTTGTTTTCATTCCTGTTTTAAATTATTTCAGGACTTCAGCTTTGAGAATGGGGTGATTTACAAAGGTAATAGTCCCTTGAAAAATGGGTTTTGGAAAAATTCTTGAAAATTTGTAAAATCGATGAAAAAAATAAAGAGTGTTTAAGGTTTGATGCCAACATAAAGCAGAGACATGATAAATTAGATTTATTAAGTAATTTGGGTAGTATAACCATTTTCGTGAAAGGCAGATGATTTTAAATATTTTGAAAATAGCCTTTTTCTCCAAGATTTCCTTTTTTTCATAGTTAAATAAAAAACATATCGCCCAAATGTTTCCACCAATATGAAGTACAATGTGTAACAAAAAAGTGCTTCAAAATTATTACTGCAGTGATACATGTCAGATATGAAAAATAGGTTGAAAGAGGATCACAAGGGCTCGAAGGGAAAACTGCACTCACTGGTCCAGACACAAAGAGACATCCAAAGGGTTTCCCTCAGACTCTTTATTGATACAACAGCACAACGCATTTGGGCTCTAAACAGCCCTGTCTCAAGTGCACGCATCTGGCCTGACTGGCTCAGTTATTTGCACTTGAGAAAGGGCTGTTTAGAGCCCAAAATGCATTGTGATGTTGTATCAATGAAGAGTCTGAGTGAAACTCTTCGGTTGTCAAATTGAGTCTGGACCAGTGAGCGCGGTTTTCCCTTCGCGGCTCTCCTTCAACCTGCTACTGCCCAGTCCACCAATGTTACTTAGTGATCACCGCTGCCACACTTGCCTTTGGTTGATTTACACACATTATTGTTTTTTTTTTTTGTTTTTTTTTTAATGTAGATTGTGAGCCCCATATAGGGCTCACAATGTACATTTTTCCCTATCAGTATGTCTTTGGAGAAAGAGAGGAAAACACAACATGGGAAGAACATACAAACTCCTTACAGCTGTTTTACCCTTGGCTGGAGTCGAACTCAGGACTCCAGTGCTGCAAGGCTGCAGTGCTAACCACTGAGCCACCGTGTTGCCCCTACACATTATTATTGTTGTGACCTACAACACCCAAAGATGAGAGGCCAACTGGTCTGGTTTATATCTCTCTATTTGCTTTCATTTCCTAAACTGATCTACAATATAGTATTGCTCAGTGTCTCTTTCTCTTTTTTTTTACAAGATTTGAAAAATAAGGTGGTGGTTTTAGGCTGTGTCCTTAAGGGGTTAAGTACAAGATAGGCTTGACAAGAAATAGTGAGGCCTGGCAAAATCCACACATAATGACTTTATACATTACCTTGCAATCTGAGCCGGGCAGTGTCTAATGGATAGAAGATCGACATAGCAGTCATGCTACCCTATGAAAAGAATTGCAGGAATTAAAAGGCATACAAGTTTATTTTACAGTCAAACTTTTCAAAGTGTAATTGAACGTTAGGACTGAAAATTAAAACAATTGACCCCACTGATCACAGTGCAAACAAATGCCTGTTTAGAGATCAGCTAAATGGATGGCTATTAAAACTTATGAATGCATCTTTTAAAACTGTCAACAGGTTTGGGGGCCAATCTGCTTATATGATAAAGTATCAAGCATACTTAACCCTTTAAGGCTAAAGCCCCACGTTGCAGAAATGCAGCTTTTTTTGTTGCAGATGTTTTTGCGGTTTTACTATATATTTCCCGTTTCATTTGTAGCCATTCTTGACTTTGGCTCAAAAAAAGCCACAAAATCTGCAACAAAAAAAAGCTGCGTTTCCGCAATGTGGGCCTTAGCCTCAGGATGCAGGGTAGTTTGCACATTAACGCTCAGTGATTTTTTTATAGCACTTGAAATTTGGGAAGGGAAAAATGGAAATGAAGAAATGAAAATTGGCCCGGTCATTGGTTTTGTTTTTTTTTCAGTTTTTTTTTTTTTCATGTCCCACAAGGGGACTTGATCACACATCCCCAGTGCAATGTACTGCAGTCTGTGCTGCCATGCAAAACAACTCAGAATGCGTGATTGTATTATTGATTTTATTGCAGGATGGTCTGAGGGGCAACGGGGAGGTTGGTGGTGGTTGAAATTTTGCCTGGATCATGTGATCGCTATTGAGCAAAACATCCAGGGGGTTAATCTGACTCTGGCGGCTGGTCTCAGGCCTCAGCTGTGTAACACAGCTGAGAGCCAGAAGTAATGCTGATGGTACAACTCCTTTACTTGTGGCATTACAGCGCCATACTCAGCGTGGAACTGAGCATTATTTATATGCTCAGCGCGACTTAATAGTACAGCACAGAGCGGGAAAAGGTTAAAACCAAGTGCTTGATCCTCATCTTTCCAATTGTTTGCCATTGGAGGGAATCCAACCAACTTAAATGGTCAGCTGAACTTGTTGAAAGCAGTAGGTTCAGCCAACATTAATCTACAGCTTGGGAACTGCATAATAATTAGCTTATAATCAAAAAATAAAAATAAAATTCCAGCATCATGAAAAATAAATAAAATATAACCTTTAATCCATGTTTTAAAAGAAGGTTAAAACATCCACAATGTTAAGGATCCAAGAAATGAGTTAGCTATGCGTTTCTGGGGAAAAGCAGTAACTAACCCTTTACTCACCTGAGTAATGCGTTAGTTACTGCTTTTACCCCAAAGCGCGTAGCTAACTTTTTTCTTGGATCCTTGACATTGTGGATGTTTTAACCTTCTTTTAGAACATGGATTAAAGGTTATATTTTATTTTTCATGATGCTGGAATTTTATTGTTATTTTTTGCTTACAAATTACTCATTCTTGAGAGTCCACTGAGTTTTCTCTGTGCATCTGACTGGTAGCTGTTCATATATAGAAGATTTTTTGGTTCAAGTGGTGAGAAACATCTGGTTTGGTTTTTGTTATAATAATTAGCTGAGAGGCCACAGAGAAGGATGTTTCAGTAGTTTAGACTGGAGGTGATAAGAGTATGGACTCCAGTGAGGAATGAGCAGATAAGAAATATGTTTTTGAAGATGTTTTTGGTGGCAAGAAGTAGTAAGAGTTTAAATGTGTGACAGCGCAAAGTCAATGGTTATCTTGAGGTATCAGACTTGTGAGACTGGAGCCATCAACTGTTACTGATGGGTCAGGAAGGGGGGCTACAGGAGGTTGGGTAAAGATGACATTGTTTTATCCAGGTTGAGTTTTAGGATGTGGATGGACAGGAAGGAGGTGACAACTGCTAGACACTGAATGACAGAGCAATAATGTCTGGGCCAAAGATATACATTTGAGTATTGTAAGCTTACGCTAGGTTCACACTAACGTTTGCTGTTCTCCATCAAAGATTCCGCTTAAATCGACGGAGAGAAACGTCCAGCAAAAATTACTTTTCCCTCTTCTGAATTTATAGATAACAGGTCACTGCTTTTTAAAGCGGATAAGATATCTATCTTTCAGGTCCCGATGTGGAACCAAAATACAGAAACCCAACACTAGTGTTAATCTTGCACCAAAGATGCACCACATTGTCACCCATCTGTGCCAGAAAATTGGTGCAGCTAGGATAATAAATTCCCAATCGTGTATTTGGACATGGTTTTTGTAATTCCTTCACCTGCACTTTGAATAAGACTTTGCAAAGTTTTTCTGCCACAGATCCATCCTCTACATGTCAGATTTGCCTTATCTGAACATGACCTGAGTTTCCTACTTATAGCTGTATAGTACAGTCACTTGCACTGAAATGACAGGCTGCAATCTTCACCGTTCACTACAGGTGTGTCTTGAAGAACGTCTGTTCTGTACAGAAAAGTTTAAACCCCCTCCAATAAATATCCACATCTTATCACTCAAACCTAAAGACTTCACTTACTACCGCTCCAGACACAGCATGAACTAAGTTGTTGTACGACAGAATGGAGTTCATGACGGACTGTAAATCAGACACTGCCAGGATTTGGTTCTCTTTTGCTTCCTCCATTACTTTTGATGGCATCTGCATTACAAGTCATCTCTCATGACTTCTGGGTTCTAGGGGGCTGCATTCCGGTTCAGCGGAGAGAGGCTCGTGTGCGTGAAGCTTCGGTTCTGTGGTTCGTGTCTGACTGTTTTGTCTTGCACGCGCTGTGTCCGCGCAGTTTGTACTGGTGCAGCACAGTTCATCCGAAGGTTGCGCAGCAAACCGCGAAAAAATGAGCTTCTAAAAATCAAGGTGATAGCCGGGTTTACAGCTGGGCTGGCTAAGGATCCAGTGTGCAGCGGCAGATGTCAGGATACAGAGAAGTCAGACACGTTCAGGGCAGAGTCACTGCGATAGGATCTCTATAGTTCAGACGGGTCCCGAATGACAGCAAAGCCCTACCACCAGAAGAGCAGTTACCCATGGACAGCGGCAGACCGCCATAGACTACAATAGTGTCCGCCGTTGTTATACTGAAGCCGTCAGAGAGAAAGGTACGCCATACATAATACATAATAGTGTCCGCCATTGTTATACTGAAACCGTCAGAGAGAAAGGTCCGCCATACAGGTTTCTGTGGGGAGAAACTAAGACTTTGGTGTAGGTGTGAACTGAACTCCAACCTCTACCGTTCTCAGCTGCTAGTGTTGTCTGGCAATGTGTATGGGGTTTGAGAGGAATAGTTACTGATTGAACAACCCATATTTATCTAAGAGTCCATTCACACGGAGGAAAATGGTTAGGAATTTGGTGAGAAATTTCAGTGCTGAATAAAAGCCTCCCATTGACTTCAATGAGTTCCTTTTTCTCCTAGAAATAAGAGGCTTTTTTTTTGGCGCTGAAATTCCACACCAAATTCCTCACTATTTTTCACCGTGTGAATGGACCGCAGCATTCACTTTTCTGTTGGAATACCTGAAGTAGACTCCATTATAATGTCTGACAGAAATTGGCAAATGAAAAAGTCCTGCATGCACAGCTTTATCCTTCCTTAGTTTAAAAACAGGACAGTCATTGGTAAGCAGTGTGCAGTGAAATGACACGGACCCCATAGACTATAATTCCGCACGGTCTCCACACAGAACATGGGGTGAGAAAAGTAGTTCATGATCTACTTTCCTGTCCACATGACTCGTGCGGAGACCGTGTAGAAAGCACACAGTCCCCATTACAGTCTAAGGCTGTATTCACACAGAGTAACGCCAGGCGTTTTTTGTGTGTTTTTTGCACATAGCGCCGCGTTTACGCCGCGTAGCGCCGCGTTAACGCCGCGTATACGCCGCGTTAACGCCGGGCAACGCCACCGCTAAATAGCGCGGCGTATACGCGGCGTTAACGCGGCGCTACGCGGCGTAAACGCGGCGCTATGTGCAAAAAACACACAAAAAACGCCTGGCGTTACTCTGTGTGAATACAGCCTAAGAGGTCTGTGTGCTTTCACTGCACACCGCTTGCCAATGTGTTCAGTAGTCCGTTCGGGGGGGTCCCCATGTGGACTCCCCTGAACGGATTACCGAGGCAGATGTGAACCAGGCCTTAGACCAGAACTGGGCAATGTACCACCCGCGGGCCATATTCGGCCCCCTGACTGACTCAGTTAGACCCTCATAGCTTGACTAGGGAGGCGTGTATTAGTGCCAGCAGGACAGTGCAAGAAGATGGCGACCTGTGGTGTGTGTCCTAAGGTACTGAGAGGGGAAGGAGGGGGATGTGAGATGCAGGGTAGAGAGTGTGTGTGTCTCAGTAACCTAGAGGCAGAGATGGAAGGGGAATGTTATACTGGGGGCAGAGATGGAGGGGGAATGTTATACTGGGGACAGAGATGGAGGGGGAATGTTATACTGGGGGCAGATGGAGGGGGAATGTTATACTGGGGGAAGAGATGGAGGGGGAATGTCATACTGGGGGCAGAGATGGAGGGAGAAGGTAATCCTGGAGGCAGAGATGGAGGGAGGGGGGAATGTCAAAACTGGGGGCAGAGATGGAGGGAGGGGGGGAATGTCAATGCTGGGGGCAGAGATGGAGGGAGGGGGGAATGTCAATATTGGGGGCAGAGATGGAGGGAGGAGGGAATGTCAATGCCAGGGGCAGAGAGGGGGGAATGTCAATGCTGGGGGCAGAGATGGAGGGAAGGGGGAATGTCAATGCTGGGGGCAGAGATGGAGGGAGGGGGGAATGTCAATATTGGGGGCAGAGATGGAAAGAGGGGGGAATGTCAATACTGGGGGCAGAGATGGAAGGAGGGGGGAATGTCATTACTTGGGGCAGAGATGGAGGGAGGGGTTATGTCAATACTGGGGCAGAAATGGAGGGAGGGGGCAATGTCAACATTGGGGGCAGAGATGGAGGGAGGGGGGAATGTCAACGCTGGGGGCAGAGATGGAGGGGGGAATGTCAATATTGGGGGCAGAGATGATGGGAACGATATCAATACTGGGGGCAGAGATGGGGGGAAGAGGGAATGTCAACGCTGGGGGCAGAGATGGAGGGAGGGGGGAATGTCAACGCTGGGGGCAGAGATGGAGGGAGGGGGGAATGTCAATATTGGGGGCAGAGATGGAGGGGGGTATTTCAAGACTGGGGGCAGAGATGGAGGGAGGGGGGAATGTCAACGCTGGGGCAGAGATAGAGGAAGGGGGACACGTCAATACTAGTGCAGAGATGGAGGGAGGGAAGAATGTCAATACTGGGGGCAGAAATGGAGGAAGGGGGGAATGTCAACACTGGGGGCAGAGATGGAGGGAGGGTGGAATGTCAACACTGGGGGCAGAGATGGAGGGAGGGTGGAATGTCAACGCTGGGGGCAGAGATGGAGGGAGGATGGAATGTCAACGCTGGGGGCAGAGATGGAGGGGGGAATGTCAACGCTGGGGGCAGAGATGGAGGGAGGGGGGAATGTCAATACTGGGGGCAGAGATGGAGGGAGGGGGAATGTCAACACTGGGGGCAGAAATAGAGGGAGGGGGAATGTCAATGCTGGGGGGCAGAAACGGAGGGAGGGAGAATGTCAACGCTGGGGGCAGAGATGGAGGGAGGGTGGAATGTCAACGCTGGGGGCAGAGATGGAGGGAGGGTGGAATGTCAACGCTGGGGGCAGAGATGGAGGGAGGGGGGAATGTCAACGCTGGGGGCAGAAATGAAGGGAGGGGGGAATATCAAGGCTGGCGGCAGAGATAGAGGGAGAGGGAATGTCAATATTTGGGGCAGAGATGGAGGGAGGGGGGAATGTCAATACTGGGAGCAGAGATGGAGCGAGGGGGGAATGTCACTACTGTGGGCAGAGATGCAGGGAGGGGGAATGCCAACACTGGGGGCAGAAATGGAGGGAGGGGGAATGTCAACGCTGGGGGCAGAAATGGAGGGAGGGGGGATGTCAATACTGGGGGCAGAGATGGAGGGAGGGGGGAATGTCAACGCTGGGGGCAGAGATGAAGGGAGGGGGGAATGTCAATACTGGGAGCAGAGATGGAGCGAGGGGGGAATGTCACTACTGTGGGCAGAGATGCAGGGAGGGGGAATGCCAACACTGGGGGCAGAAATGGAGGGAGGGGGAATGTCAACGCTGGGGGCAGAAATGGAGGGAGGGGGGATGTCAATACTGGGGGCAGAGATGGAGGGAGGGGGGAATGTCAACGCTGGGGGCAGAGATGAAGGGAGGGGGGAATGTCAATATTGGGGGCAGAGATGGAGGGGGGTATTTCAAGACTGGGGGCAGAGATGGAGGGAGGGGGGAATGTCAACGCTGGGGCAGAGATAGAGGAAGGGGGGAATGTCAATACTAGTGCAGAGATGGAGGGAGGGGGAATGTCAATACTGGGGGCAGAAATGGAGGAAGGGGGGAATGTCAACACTGGGGGCAGAGATGGAGGGAGGGTGGAATGTCAACGCTGGGGGCAGAGATGGAGGGAGGGTGGAATGTCAACGCTGGGGGCAGAGATGGAGGGAGGGTGGAATGTCAACGCTGGGGGCAGAGATGGAGGGGGGAATGTCAACGCTGGGGGCAGAGATGGAGGGAGGGGGGAATGTCAATACTGGGGGCAGAGATGGAGGGAGGGGGAATGTCAACACTGGGGGCAGAAATAGAGGGAGGGGGAATGTCAACGCTGGGGGGCAGAAATGGAGGGAGGGAGAATATCAACGCTGGAGGCAGAGATGGAGGGAGGGGGGAATGTCAACGCTGGGGGCAGAAATGAAGGGAGGGGGGAATATCAAGGCTGGCGGCAGAGATGGAGGGAGAGGGAATGTCAATATTTGGGGCAGAGATGGAGGGAGGGGGGAATGTCAATACTGGGAGCAGAGATGGAGGAAGGGGGGAATGTCAACACTGGGGGCAGAGATGGAGGGAGGGTGGAATGTCAACGCTGGGGGCAGAAATGGAGGGAGGGGGGATGTCAATACTGGGGCAGAGATGGAGGGAGGGGGGAATGTCAACGCTGGAGGCAGAAATGGAGGGAGGGGGAAATGTCAATACTGGGGGCAGAGATGGAGGGAAAGGGAATGTCAACGCTGGGGCAGAGATGGAGGGAGGGGGAATGTCAATGCTGGGGGCAGAAATGGAGGGAGGGGGAATGTCAACGCTGGGGGCAGAGATGGAGGGTGGAATATCAATACTGGGGCAGAGATGGAGGGAGGGGGAAATGTCAATACTGGGGCAGAGATGGAGGGAGGGGGAATGTCAACGCTGGGGGCAGAAATGGAGAGAGGGGGAATGTCAATGCTGGGGGCAGAGATGGAGGGAGTGGGAAATGTCAGCGCTGGAGGCAGAGATGGAGGGAGGGGGGAATGTCAATGCTGGGGGCAGAGATGGAGGGAGGGGGGAATGTCAGTGCTGGGGGCAGAAATGGATGGAGGAGGGAATGTCAATGATGGGGCAGAGATGGAGGGAGGGGGGAATGTCATGGCTGGGGGCATAGATAAAGGGAGGGGGAATGTCGATATTGGGGGCAGAGATGGAGGGAGGGGGGATGTCAACAGTGGGGGTAGAGATGGAGGGAAAGGGGAATGTCAACTCTGGGGGCAGAGTTGGAGGTAGGGAGGAATGTCAATGCTGGGGGCATAAATGGAGGGAGGGGGGAATGTCAATGCTGGGGGCAGAGATGGAGGGAGGGGGAAATGTCATGGCTGGGGGCATAGATAAAGGGAGGGGCAATGTCGATATTGGGGGCAGAGATGGAGGGAGGGGGAATGTCAACGGTGGGGGTAGAGATGGAGGGAGGGGGGATGTCAATGCTGGGGGCAGAGATGGAGGGAGGGGGGAATGTCAAGACTGGGGGCAGAACTGAAGGGAGGGTGGAATGTCAAGACTGGGAGCACAGATGGAGGGAGGGGGGAATGTCAAGACTGGGGGCAGAGATGGATGGAGGGGTGATGTCAATGCTGGGGGCAGAAGTGGAGAGAGGGGGAATGTCAATGCTGGGGCAGATATGGAGAGAGTGGGGAATATCAATGATGGGGGCAGAGATGGAAGGAGGGGGGAATATCAATACTGTTGTCAGAGATGGAGGAAGGGGGGAATGTTAGTACTGGGGCAGAGATGGAGGGAAGGGGAAATGTCAACGCTGAGGGCAGAGATGGAAGGAAAGGGGAATGTCAACGCTGGGGGCAGAGTTGGAGGAAGGGGGGATGTCAATGCTGGGGGCAGAAATGGAGGGAGGGGGGAATGTTAACGCTGGTAGCAGAGATGGAGGGAGGGGGGAATGTCATGGCTGGGGGCAGAGATGGAGGGATGGGGAACGTCAAAATTGGGGGCAGAGATGGAAAGAGGGGGGAATGTCAACACGGGGCAGAGATGGAGTGATGGGGGAATGTCAAAGCTGGGGGCATAGATAAAGGGAGCGGGAATGTCGATATTGGGGGCAGAGATGGAGGGAGGGGGGAATGTCAACGGTGGGGGTAGAGATGGAGGGAAAGGGGAATGTCAATACTGGGGGCAGAGATAAAGGGAGGGGGGAATGTCAATACTGGGGTCAGAGATGGAGGGAGGGGGAATGTCAATAACTGGGGGCAGAGATGGAGGGAGGGGGGAATGTCAACGCTGGGGGCAGAGAAGGAGGGAGGAGGGAATGTCAATACTGGGGTCAGAGATGAACGGAGGGGGGAATGTCAACGCTGGGGGAAGAGTTGGAGGGAGGGGGGAATGTCAACGCTGGGGGAAGAGTTGGAAGGAGGGGGGAATGTCAATTCTGGGGGCAGAAATGGAGGGAGGGGGGAATGTCAACGCTGGGGGCAGAGATGGAGGGAGGGTGGAATGTCAACGCTGGGGGCAGAGATGGAGGGGGGAATGTCAACGCTGGGGGCAGAGATGGAGGGAGGGGGGAATGTCAATACTGGGGGCAGAGATGGAGGGAGGGGGAATGTCAACACTGGGGGCAGAAATAGAGGGAGGGGGAATGTCAACGCTGGGGGGCAGAAATGGAGGGAGGGAGGATATCAACGCTGGGGGCAGAGATGGAGGGAGGGGGGAATGTCAACGCTGGGGGCAGAAATGAAGGGAGGGGGGAATATCAAGGCTGGCGGCAGAGATGGAGGGAGAGGGAATGTCAATATTTGGGGCAGAGATGGAGGGAGGGGGGAATATCAATACTGGGAGCAGAGATGGTGCGAGGGGGGAATGTCACTACTGTGGGCAGAGATGCAGGGAGGGGGAATGCCAACACTGGGGGCAGAAATGGAGGGAGGGGGAATGTCAACGCTGGGGGCAGAAATGGAGGGAGGGGGGATGTCAATACTGGGGCAGAGATGGAGGGAGGGGGGAATGTCAAGACTGGGGGCAGAAATGGAGGGAGGGGAAATGTCAAGACTGGGAGCACAGATGGATGGAGGGGGGGAATGTCAAGACTGGGGGCAGAAATAGAGGGAGGGGGAATGTCAACGCTGGGGGGCAGATATGGAGGGAGGGGGAATGTCAACGCTGGGGGCAGAGATGGAGGGAGGGGGGAATGTCAATGCTGGTAGCAGAGATGGAGGGAGAGGGGAATGTCAATGCTGGGGGCAGAGAAGGAGGGAGGGGGAATGTCAACGCTTGGGGCAAAGATGGAGAGAGGGGGGAATGTCAATATTGGGGGCAGAGATGGAGGGAGGGGGATTGTCAATATTTGGGGCAGAAATGGAGGGAGGGGGGAATGTCAAGACTGGGGGCACAGATGGAGGGAGGCGAGAAATTAAAGACTGGGGCAGAAATGGAGGGAGGGGGGAATATCAATTCTGGGGGCAGAGATGGAGGGAGGGGGTAATTTTAAGACTGGGGGCAGAAATGGAGGGAGGGGGTATTGTCAAGACTGGGAGAACAGATGGAGGCAGGGGGAATGTCAATGCTGGGGGCAGAAATTGAGGGAGGGGGAATGTCAATATTGGGGGTAGAAATGGAGGGAGGGGGGAATGTCAAGACTGGGAGCACGGATGGAAGGAGGGGGAATGTCAAGACTGGTGGTACAGATGGAGGGAGGGGGGAATGTCAATATTGGGGGCAGAAATGGAGGGAGGGGGAATGTCAACGCTGGGGGCAGAAATGGAGGGAGGGGGAATGTCAACGCTGGGGGCAGAGATGGAGGGAGGGGGGAATGTCAAGATTGGGAGCACAGATGGAGGGAGGGGGGAATGTCAAGACTAGGGGCGGAGATGGAGGGGAAGGAATGTCAATACTGGGGGCAGAGATGGAGGGAGGGGGAATGTCAAGGCTGGCGGCAGAGATGGAGGGAGAGGGAATGTCAATATTTGGGGCAGGGAGGGAGGGGGGAATGTCAATACTGGGAGCAGAGATGGTGCGAGGGGGGAATGTCACTACTGTGGGCAGAGATGCAGGGAGGGGGAATGCCAACACTGGGGGCAGAAATGGAGGGAGGTGGAATGTCAACGCTGGGGGCAGAAATGGAGGGAGGGGGGATGTCAATACTGGGGGCAGAGATGGAGGGAGGGGGGAATGTCAAGACTGGGGGCAGAAATGGAGGGAGGGGAAATGTCAAGACTGGGAGCACAGATGGAGGGAGGGGCGGAATGTCAAGACTGGGGGCAGAAATAGAGGGAGGGGGAATGTCAACGCTGGGGGGCAGATATGGAGGGAGGGGGAATGTCAACGCTGGGGGCAGAGATGGAGGGAGGGGGGAATGTCAATGCTGGTAGCAGAGATGGAGGGAGAGGGGAATTTCAATGCTGGGGGCAGAGAAGGAGGGAGGGGGAATGTCAACGGTTGGGGCAAAGATGGAGAGAGGGGGGAATGTCAATATTGGGGGCATAGATGGAGGGAGGGGGAATGTCAATATTTGGGGCAGAAATGGAGGGAGGGGGGAATGTCAAGACTGGGGGCACAGATGGAGGGAGGCGAGAAATTAAAGACTGGGGCAGAAATGGAGGGAGGGGGGAATATCAATGCTGGGGGCAGAGATGGAGGGGGGTATTTCAAGACTGGGGGCAGAGATGGAGGGAGGGGGGAATGTCAACGCTGGGGCAGAGATAGAGGAAGGGGGGAATGTCAATACTAGTGCAGAGATGGAGGGAGGGGGAATGTCAATACTGGGGGCAGAAATGGAGGAAGGGGGGAATGTCAACACTGGGGGCAGAGATGGAGGGAGGGTGCAATGTCAACGCTGGGGGCAGAAATGGAGGGAGGGGGGATGTCAATACTGGGGCAGAGATGGAGGGAGGGGGTAATGTCAATACTGGGGGCAGAAATGGAGGAAGGGGGGAATGTCAACACTGGGGGCAGAGATGGAGGGAGGGTGGAATGTCAACGCTGGGGGCAGAAATGGAGGGAGGGGATATGTCAATACTGGGGCAGAGATGGAGGGAGGGGGGAATGTCAACGCTGGAGGCAGAAATGGAGGGAGGGGGAAATGTCAATACTGGGGGCAGAGATGGAGGGAAAGGGAATGTCAACGCTGGGGCAGAGATGGAGGGAGGGGGAATGTCAATGCTGGGGGCAGAGATGGAGGGAGGGGGAATGTCAACGCTGGGGGCAGAGATGGAGGGTGGAATATCAATACTGGGGCAGAGATGGAGGGAGGGGGAAATGTCAATACTGGGGCAGAGATGGAGGGAGGGGGAATGTCAACGCTGGGGGCAGAAATGGAGAGAGGGGGAATGTCAATGCTGGGGGCAGAGATGGAGGGAGTGGGAAATGTCAGCGCTGGAGGCAGAGATGGAGGGAGGGGGGAATGTCAATGCTGGGGGCAGAGATGGAGGGAGGGGGGAATGTCAGTGCTGGGGGCAGAAATGGATGGAGGAGGGAATGTCAATGATGGGGCAGAGATGGAGGGAGGGGGGAATGTCATGGCTAGGGGCATAGATAAAGGGAGGGGGAATGTCGATATTGGGGGCAGAGATGGAGGGAGGGGGGATGTCAACAGTGGGGGTAGAGATGGAGGGAAAGGGGAATGTCAACTCTGGGGGCAGAGTTGGAGGTAGGGAGGAATGTCAATGCTGGGGGCATAAATGGAGGGAGGGGGGAATGTCAATGCTGGGGGCAGAGATGGAGGGAGGGGGAAATGTCATGGCTGGGGGCATAGATAAAGGGAGGGGCAATGTCGATATTGGGGGAAGAGATGGAGGGAGGGGGAATGTCAACGGTGGGGGTAGAGATGGAGGGAGGGGGGATGTCAATGCTGGGGGCAGAGATGGAGGGAGGGGGGAATGTCAAGACTGGGGGCAGAACTGAAGGGAGGGTGGAATGTCAAGACTGGGAGCACAGATGGAGGGAGGGGGGAATGTCAAGACTGGGGGCAGAGATGGAGGGAGGGGTGATGTCAATGCTGGGGGCAGAAATGGAGAGAGGGGGAATGTCAATGCTGGGGCAGATATGGAGAGAGTGGGGAATATCAATGATGGGGGCAGAGATGGAAGGAGGGGGGAATATCAATACTGTTGTCAGAGATGGAGGAAGGGGGGAATGTTAGTACTGGGGCAGAGATGGAGGGAAGGGGAAATGTCAACGCTGAGGGCAGAGATGGAAGGAAAGGGGAATGTCAACGCTGGGGGCAGAGTTGGAGGAAGGGGGATGTCAATGCTGGGGGCAGAAATGGAGGGAGGGGGGAATGTTAACGCTGGTAGCAGAGATGGAGGGAGGGGGGAATGTCATGGCTGGGGGCAGAGATGGAGGGATGGGGAACGTCAAAATTGGGGGCAGAGATGGAAAGAGGGGGGAATGTCAACACGGGGCAGAGATGGAGTGATGGGGGAATGTCAAAGCTGGGGGCATAGATAAAGGGAGCGGGAATGTCGATATTGGGGGCAGAGATGGAGGGAGGGGGGAATGTCAACGGTGGGGGTAGAGATGGATGGAAAGGGGAATGTCAATACTGGGGGCAGAGATAAAGGGAGGGGGGAATGTCAAGACTGGGGGCACAGATGGAGGGAGGGGGGAATGTCAATATTGGGGGCATAAATGGAGGGAGGGTGGAATGTCGACTGGGAGCACGGATGGAGGGAGGGGGAAATGTCAAGACTGGGGGCAGAGATGGAGGGAGGGGGAATGTCAACGCTGGGGGCAGAAATGGAGGGAGGGGAATGTTAATATTGGCGGCAGAGATGGAGAGAGAGGGGAATGTCAACGCTGGGGCAGAGATGGAGGGAGGGGGGAATGTCAATATTGTGGGCAGAGATGGAGGGAGGGAGGAATGTCAATACTGGGGGCAGAGATGGAGGGAGGGGGGAATGTCAATGCTGGGGGCAGAGATGGAGGGGGGATATCAATACTGGGACAGAGATGGAGGGAGGGGGAAATGTCAATACTGGGGGCAGAGATGGAGGGAGAGGAAATGTCAACGGTGGGGCAGAGATGGAGGGAGGGGGAATGTCAATGCTGGGGGCAGAGATGGAGGGAGGGGGGAATGTCAATATTGGGGGCAGAGATGGAGGGAGGGAGGAATGTCAATACTGGGGGTAGAGATGGAGGGAGGGGGGAATGTCAATGCTGGGGGCAGAGATGGAGGGGGGATATCAATACTGGGACAGAGAACGAGGGAGGGGGAAATGTCAATACTGGGGGCAGAGATGGAGGGAGAGGGAATGTCAACGCTGGGGCAGAGATGGGAGGGGGAATGTCAATGCTGGGGGCAGAGATGGAGGGAGGGGGAATGTCAACGCTGGGGGCAGAGATGGAGGGTGGAATATCAATACTGGGGAAGAGATGGAGGGAGGGGGAAATGTCAATACTGGGGCAGAGATGGAGGGAGGGGGAATGTCAACGCTGGGGGCAGAAATGGAGAGAGGGGGAATGTCAATGCTGGGGGCAGAGATGGAGGGAGTGGGAAATGTCAGCGCTGGAGGAAGAGATGGAGGAAAGGGGGGAATGTCAATGCTGGGGGCAGAGATGGAGGGAGGGGGGAATGTCAGTGCTGGGGGCAGAAATGGATGGAGGAGGGAATGTCAATGATGGGGCAGAGATGGAGGGAGGGGGGAATGTCATGGCTGGGGGCATAGATAAAGGGAGGGGGAATGTCGATATTGGGGGCAGAGATGGAGGGAGGGGGGATGTCAACAGTGGGGGTAGAGATGGAGGGAAAGGGGAATGTCAACTCTGGGGGCAGAGTTGGAGGGAGGGAGGAATGTCAATGCTGGGGGCATAAATGGAGGGAGGGGGGAATGTCAATGCTGGGGGCAGAGATGGAGGGAGGGGGAAATGTCATGGCTGGGGGCATAGATAAAGGGAGGGGCAATGTCGATATTGGGGGCAGAGATGGAGGGAGGGGGAAATGTCAACGGTGGGGGTAGAGATGGAGGGAGGGGGATGTCAATGCTGGGGGCAGAGATGGAGGGAGGGGGGAATGTCAAGACTGGGGGCACAGATGGAGTGAGGGGGAATGTCAATATTGGGGGCAGAACTGAAGGGAGGGTGGAATGTCAAGACTGGGAGCACAGATGGAGGAAGGGGGAATGTCAAGACTGGGGGCAGAGATGGAGGGAGGGGTGATGTCAATGCTCGGGGCAGAAATGGAGAGAGGGGGAATGTCAATGCTGGGGCAGATATGGAGAGAGTGGGGAATATCAATGATGGGGGCAGAGATGGAAGGAGGGGGGAATGTCAATACTGGGGTCAGAGATGGAGGCAGGGGGGAATGTTAGTACTGGGGCAGAGATGGAGGGAAGGGGAAATGTCAACGCTAAGGGCAGAGATGGAAGGAAAGGGGAATGTCAACGCTGGGGGCAGAGTTGGAGGAAGGGGGGGATGTCAATGCTGGGGGCAGAAATGGAGGGAGGGGGGAATGTTAACGCTGGTAGCAGAGATGGAGGGAGGGGGGAATGTCATGGCTGGGGGCAGAGATGGAGGGATGGGGAACGTCAAAATTGGGGGCAGAGATGGAAAGAGGGTGGAATGTCAACACGGGGCAGAGATGGAGTGATGGGGGAATGTCAAAGCTGGGGGCATAGATAAAGGGAGCGGGAATGTCGATATTGGGGGCAGAGATGGAGGGAGGGGGGAATGTCAACGGTGGGGGTAGAGATGGAGGGAAAGGGGAATGTCAATACTGGGGGCAGAGATAAAGGGAGGGGGGAATGTCAATACTGGGGTCAGAGATGGAGGGAGGGGAAATGTCAATAACTGGGGGCAGAGATGGAGGGAGGGGGGAATGTCAACGCTGGGGGCAGAGAAGGAGGGAGGAGGGAATGTCAATACTGGGGTCAGAGATGAAGGGAGGGGGGAATGTCAACGCTGGGTGAAGAGTTGGAGGGAGGGGGGAATGTCAACGCTGGGGGAAGAGTTGGAAGGAGGGGGGAATGTCAATGCTGGGGGCAGAAATGGAGGGAGGGGGGAATGTCAACGCTGGGGGCAGAGATAGAGGGAGGGGGGAATGTCATGGCTGGGGGCAGAGATGGAGGGAGGGGGAATGTCAATATTGGGGGCAGAGATGGAGGGAGGGGAGAATGTCAAAAATGGGGACAGAGATGTTGGGAGGGGGGAATGTCAATGCTGTGGGCAGAGATGGAGGGGGGAATGTCAATGCTGGGGGCAGAGATGGAGGAAGTAGAGAATGTCAATACTGGGGTCAGAGATGGAGGGAGGGGGGGAATGTCAATACTGGGGGCAGAGATGGAGGGAGGGGGGAATGTCAATGTTGGGGGCAGAGATGGAGGGGGGATATCAATATTGGGACAGAGATGGAGGGAGGGGGAAATGTCAATACTGGGGGCAGAGATGGAGGGAGAGGGAATGTCAACGCTGGGGCAGAGATGGAGGGAGGGGGAATGTTAATGCTGGGGGCAGAGATGGAGGGAGGGGGAATGTCAATGCTGGGGGCAGAGATGGAGGGCGGAATATCAATACTGGGGCAGAGATGGAGGGAGGGGGAAATGTCAATACTGGGGCAGAGATGGAGGGAGGGGGGAATTTCAATGCTGGGGTCAAAAATGGAGGGAAGGGGGAATGTCAATACTGGGGGCAGAGATGGAGGGAAGAAGGAAAGTCAACGCTAAGGGCAGAGATGGAGGGAAAGGGGAATGTCAATACTGGGGGCAGAGATAAAGGGAGGGGGGAATGTCAATACTGGGGTCAGAGATGGAGGGAAGGGGAATGTCAATACTGGGGCAGAGATGGATTGAGGGTGGAATGTCAACGCTGGGGGCAGAGATGGAGGGAGGAGGGAATGTCAATATTGGGGTCAGAGATGGAGGGAGGGGGAATGTCAACACTGGGGGCAGAAATGGAGAGGGGGAATGTCAACGCTGGGGGCAGAAATGGAGAGAGGGGAATGTCAATGCTGGGGGCAGAGATGGAGAGAGGGGGGAATGTCAACGCTGGGGGCAGGGATGGAGGGAGGGGGGAATTTCAATGCTGGGGTCAGAGATGGAGGGAGGAGGGAATGTCAATACTGGGGGCAGAGATGGAGGGAAGAAGGAAAGTCAACGCTAAGGGCAGAGATGGAGGGAAAGGGGAATGTCAATACTGGGGGCAGAGATAAAGGGAGGGGGGAATGTCAATACTGGAGTCAGAGATGGAGGGAGGGGGAATGTCAAAACTTGGGGCAGAGATGGAGGGAGGGGGGAATGTCAACGCTGGGGGCAGAGATGGAGGGGGGAGGGAATGTCAATACTGGGGTCAGAGATGGAGGGAGGGGGGAATGTCAACGCTGGGGGAAGAGTTGGAGGGAGGGGGGAATGTCAACGCTGGGGGAAGACTTGGAGGGTGGGGGGAATGTCAACGCTGGGGGCAGAAATGGAGGGAGGGGGGAATGTCAACGCTGGGGGCAGAGATGGAGGGAGGGGGGAATGTCATGGCTGGGGGCAGAGATGGAGGGAGGGGGAATGTCAATATTGGGGGCAGAGATGGAAGGAGGGGGAATGTAAAAAATGGGGGCAGAGATGAAGGGAGGGGGGAATGTCAATGCTATGGGCAGAGATGGAGGGAGGGGGGAATGTCTATGCTGGGGGCAGAGATGGAGGAAGTAGGGAATGTCAATACTGGGGTCAGAGATGGAGGAAGGGGGGGAATGTCAATACTTGGGGCAGAGATGGAGGGATGGGGGAATGTCAACGCTAAGGGCAGAGATGTAGGGAAAGGGGAATGTCAACGCTGGGGGCAGAGTTGGAGGGAGGGGGGAATATCAATGCTGGGGGCAGAAATGGAGGGAGGGGGGAATGTCAATGCTGGGGGAAGAGATGGAGGGAGGGGGAAATTTCATGGCTGGGGGCAGAGATGGAGGGAGGGGGAATGTTAATATTGGGGGCAGAGATGGAGGGAGGGGGTTAATGTCAATGGTGGGGGCAGAGATGGAGGGAGGGGGGAATGTCAAGACTGGGGGCAAAGATGGAGAGAGGGGGGAATGTCAGTATTGGGGGCAGAAATGAAGGTAGGGGGGAATGTGAAGACTGGGAGCACAGATGGAGGGAGGGAGGAATGTCAATACTGGGGGCAGAGATGGAGGGAGGGGGAATGTCAACGCTGGGGGCACAGATGGAGGGAGGGGGGAATATCAACGCTGGGGGCAGAAATGGAGGGAGGGGGGAATGTCAACGCTGGGGACAGGGAGGGAGGGAGGAATGTCAAGGTTGGGGGCAGAGATGGAGGGAGGGTGGAATGTCAAGACTGGGGGCAAAGATGGAGGGAGGGGGGAATGTCAATATTGGGGGCATAAGTGGAGGGAGGGTGGAATGTCAAGACTGGGAGCACGGATGGAGGGAGGGGGAAATGTCAAGACTGGGGGCAGAGATGGAGGGAGGGGGAATGTCAACGCTGGGGGCAGAAATGGAGGGAGGGGAATGTTAATATTGGCGGCAGAGATGGAGAGAGAGGGGAATGTCAACGCTGGGGCAGAGATGGAGGGAGGGGGGAATGTCAATACTGGGGGCAGAGATGGAGGGATAGGAAATGTCAACGCTGGGGCAGAGATGGAGGGAGGGGGAATGTCAATGCTGGGGGCAGAGATGGAGGGAGGGGGAAATGTCAATATTGGGGGCAGAGATGGAGGGAGGGAGGAATGTCAATACTGGGGGCAGAGATGGAGGGAGGGGGAAATGTCAATACTGGAGTGGGAAATGTCAGCGCTGGAGGCAGAGATGGAGGGAGGGGGGAATGTCAATGCTGGGGTCAGAGATGGAGGGAGGGGGAATGTCAATACTGGGGGCAGGGAGGGAGGGGGGAATGTCAGTGCTGGGGTCAGAAATGGAGGGAGGAGGGAATGTCAATGATGGGGGCAGAGATGGAGGGAGGGGGGAATTTCATGGCTGGGGGCATAGATAAAGGGAGGGGGAATGTCGATATTGGGGGCAGAGATGGAGGGAGGGGGGATGTCAACAGTGGGAGTAGAGATGGAGGGAAAGGGGAATGTCAACTCTGGGGGCAGAGTTGGAGGGAGGGAGGAATGTCAATGCTGGGGGCTTAAATGGAGGGAGGGGGGAATGTCAATGCTGGGGGCAGAGATGGAGGGAGGGGGAAATGTCATGGCTGTGGGCATAGATAAAGGAAGGGGGAATGTCGATATTGGGGGCAGAGATGGAGGGAGTGGGGAATATCAATGATGGGGGCAGAGATGGAAGGAGGGGGGAATGTCAATACTGGGGTCAGAGATGGAGGAAGGGGGGAATGTTAGTACTGGGGCAGAGATGGAGGGAGGGTGGATGTCAATGCTGGGGGCAGAGATGGAGGGAGGGGGGAATGTCAAGACTGGGGGCACAGATGGAGTGAGGGGGGAATGTCAATATTGGGGGCAGAACTGAAGGGAGGGTGGAATGTCAAGACTGGGAGCACAGATGGAGGGAGGGGGAATGTCAAGACTGGGGGCAGAGATGGAGGGAGGGGTGATGTCAATGCTGGGGGCAGAAATGGAGAGAGGGGGAATGTCAATGCTGGGGCAGATATGGAGAGAGTGGGGAATATCAATGATGGGGGCAGAGATGGAAGGAGGGGGGAATGTCAATACTGGGGTCAGAGATGGAGGAAGGGGGGAATGTTAGTACTGGGGCAGAGATGGAGGGAAGGGGAAATGTCAACGCTAAGGGCAGAGATGGAAGGAAAGGGGAATGTCAACGCTGGGGCAGAGTTGGAGGAAGGGGGGAATGTCAATGCTGGGGGCAGAAATGGAGGGAGGGGGGAATGTTAACGCTGGTAGCAGAGATGGAGGGAGGGGGGAATGTCATGGCTGGGGGCAGAGATGGAGGGATGGGGAACGTCAAAATTGGGGGCAGAGATGGAAAGAGGGGGGAATGTCAACACGGGGCAGAGATGGAGTGATGGGGGAATGTCAAAGCTGGGGGCATAGATAAAGGGAGAGGGAATGTCGATATTGGGGGCAGAGATGGAGGGAGGGGAGAATGTCAACGGTGGGGGTAGAGATGGAGGGAAAGGGGAATGTCAACGCTGGGGGCAGAGTTGGAGGGAGGGAGGAAAGTCAATGCTGGGGGCAGAAATAGAGAGAGGGGGGAATGTCAATGCTGGGGGCAGAGATGGAGGGAGGGGGGAATGTCATGGCTGGGGGCATAGATAAAGGGAGGGGAAATGTCAATATTGGGGGCAGAGATGGAGGGAGGGGGGAATGTCAACGGTGGGGTTAGAGATGGAGGGAGGGGGGATGTCAATGCCGGGGGCAGAGATGGAGGGAGGGGTGAATGTCAACGGTGGGGGTAGAGATGGAGGGAGGGGGGATGTCAATGCTGGGGGCAGAGATGGAGGGAGGGGGGAATGTCAAGACTGGGGCAGAGATGGAGGGATGGGGAATTTCAAAATTGGGGGCAGAGATGGAGAGAGGGGGGAATGTCAACAATGGGGGCAGAGATGCAGTGATGGGGGAATGTCAAAGCTGGGGGCAGAGATGGAGGGAGTGGGGAATGTCAACGGTGGGGGTAGAGATGGAGGGAGGGGGGAATGTCAATGCTGGGGCAGAGATGAAGAAAGGGGGGAATGTCAATAATGAAGGCAGAAATGGAGGGTGGGGGGAATGTCAAGACTGGGGGCACAGATGGAGGGAGGGGGGAATTCAAGACTGGGGCAGAGATGGAGGGAGGGGGGAAAGTAAACGTTTGGGCAGAGATGGAGGGAGGGGGGAATGTCATTACTGGGGGCAGAGATGGAGGGAGGGGGAATGTCAATAATGGGGGCAAAGATGGAGGGAGGGGGAATGTCAATGCTGGGGGCAGAAATGGAGGGAGGGGGACTGTCAATGCTGCGGGCAGAGATGCAGGGAGGGGGGAATGTCAACGCTGGGGGCAGAAATGGAGGGAGGCAGGAATGTCAAGGGGGTCAGAGAGGGAGGGGGGAATGTCAATGCTGGTAGCAGAGATGGAGGGAGGGGGAATGTCAATACTGGGGGAAAAGAAGGAGGAAGGGAGGAATGTCAAGACTAGGGGCACAGATGGAGGGAGGGGGCAATGTCAATATTGGGGGCAGAAATGGAGGGCAAAGGGAATTTCAAGACTGGGAGCACAGATAGAGGGAGGGGGGAATGTCAAGACTGGGGGCAGAGATGGAGAGAGGTGGGAATGTCAATGCTGGGGCAGAGATGGAGGGAGGGGGAATGTCAATATTGGGGCAGAGATGGAGGGAGGGGGGAATGTCAATACTGGGGGCAGAGATGGAGGAAGGGGGGAATGTCAATGCTGGGGGCAGAGATGGAGGGAGGGGGGAATGTCAATGCTGGTGGCAGAGATGGAGGAAGGGGGGAATGTCAATGCTGGGGGCAGAGATGTAGGAAGGGGGAATGTCATACTGGGGGCAGAAATGGAGGGAGAGGAAATGTCAACGCTGAGGGCAGAGATGCTGGGGGGAATGTCAACGCTGGGGACAGAGATTAAGGGAAGGGGGAATTTTAAGACTGGGGCAGAGATGGAGGGGGGGATGTCAATACTGGGGGCAGAAATGGAGGGAGGGGGAATGTCAACACTGGGGGCAGAAATGGAGGGGGGAATGTCAACGCTGTAGCAGAGATGGATGGAGGGGGGAATGTCAATACTGGGGGCAGAGATGGAGGAAGCGGTGAAGTCAACGCTGGGGGCAGAAATGGAGAGAGGGGGAATGTCAATGCTGGGGGCAGAGATGGAGAGAGGGGGGAATGTCAACGCTGGGGGCAGAGATGGAGGGAGGGGGGAATTTCAATACTGGGGTCAGAGATGGAGGGAGGGGGAATGTCAATACTGAGGGCAGAGATGGAGGGAAGAGGGAAAGTCAACGCTAAGGGCAGAACTGGAGGGAATGGGGAATGTCAATACTGGGGGTAGAGATAAAGGGAGGGGGGAATGTCAATACTGGGGTCAGAGATGGAGGGAGGGGGAATGTCAATACTGGGGGCAGAGATGGAGGGAGGGGGGAATGTCAACGCTGGGGACAGAGAAGGAGGGAGGAGGGAATGTCAATACTGGGGTCAGAGATGAAGGGAGGGGGGAATGTCAACGCTGGGGGAAGAGTTGGAAGGAGTGGGGAATGTCAATGCTGGGGGCAGAAATGGAGGGAGGGGGGAATGTCAACGCTGGGGGCAGAGATGGAGGGAGGGGGGAATGTCATGGCTGGGGGCAGAGATGGAGGGAGGGAAAATGTCAATATTGGGGGCAGAGATGGAGGGAGGGGAGAATGTCAAAAATTGGGACAGAGATGGTGGGAGGGGGGAATTTCAATGCTGTGGGCAGAGATGGAGGGAGGGGGGAATGTCAATGCTGGGGGCAGAGATGGAGGAAGTAGGGAATGTCAATACTGGGGTTAGAGATGGAGGGAGGGGGGGAATGTCAATACTGGGGGCAGAGATGGAGGGAGGGGGGAATGTCAATGCTGGGGGCAGAGATGGAGGGGGATATCAATACTGGGACAGAGATGGAGGGAGGGGGAAATGTCAATACAGGGGGCAGAGATGGAGGGAGAGGGAATGTCAACGCTGGGGCAGAGATGGAGGGAGGGGGAATGTTAATGCTGGGGGCAGAGATGGAGGGAGGGGGAATGTCAACGCTGGGGGCAGAGATGGAGGGCGGAATATCAATACTGGGGCAGAGATGGAGGGAGGGGGAAATTTCAATACTGGGGCAGAGATGGAGGGAGGTGGAATGTCAACGGTGGGGTTAGAGATGGAGGGAGGGGGGATGTCAATGCCGGGGGCAGAGATGGAGGGAGGGGTGAATGTCAACGGTGGGGGTAGAGATGGAGGGAGGGGGGATGTCAATGCTGGGGGCAGAGATGGAGGGAGGGGGGAATGTCAAGACTGGGGCAGAGATGGAGGGATGGGGAATTTCAAAATTGGGGGCAGAGATGGAGAGAGGGGGGAATGTCAACAATGGGGGCAGAGATGCAGTGATGGGGGAATGTCAAAGCTGGGGGCAGAGATGGAGGGAGTGGGGAATGTCAACGGTGGGGGTAGAGATGGAGGGAGGGGGGAATGTCAATGCTGGGGCAGAGATGAAGAAAGGGGGGAATGTCAATAATGAAGGCAGAAATGGAGGGTGGGGGGAATGTCAAGACTGGGGGCACAGATGGAGGGAGGGGGGAATTCAAGACTGGGGCAGAGATGGAGGGAGGGGGGAAAGTAAACGTTTGGGCAGAGATGGAGGGAGGGGGGAATGTCATTACTGGGGGCAGAGATGGAGGGAGGGGGAATGTCAATAATGGGGGCAAAGATGGAGGGAGGGGGAATGTCAATGCTGGGGGCAGAAATGGAGGGAGGGGGACTGTCAATGCTGCGGGCAGAGATGCAGGGAGGGGGGAATGTCAACGCTGGGGGCAGAAATGGAGGGAGGCAGGAATGTCAAGGGGGTCAGAGAGGGAGGGGGGAATGTCAATGCTGGTAGCAGAGATGGAGGGAGGGGGAATGTCAATACTGGGGGAAAAGAAGGAGGAAGGGAGGAATGTCAAGACTAGGGGCACAGATGGAGGGAGGGGGCAATGTCAATATTGGGGGCAGAAATGGAGGGCAAAGGGAATTTCAAGACTGGGAGCACAGATAGAGGGAGGGGGGAATGTCAAGACTGGGGGCAGAGATGGAGAGAGGTGGGAATGTCAATGCTGGGGCAGAGATGGAGGGAGGGGGAATGTCAATATTGGGGCAGAGATGGAGGGAGGGGGGAATGTCAATACTGGGGGCAGAGATGGAGGAAGGGGGGAATGTCAATGCTGGGGGCAGAGATGGAGGGAGGGGGGAATGTCAATGCTGGTGGCAGAGATGGAGGAAGGGGGGAATGTCAATGCTGGGGGCAGAGATGTAGGAAGGGGGAATGTCATACTGGGGGCAGAAATGGAGGGAGAGGAAATGTCAACGCTGAGGGCAGAGATGCTGGGGGGAATGTCAACGCTGGGGACAGAGATTAAGGGAAGGGGGAATTTTAAGACTGGGGCAGAGATGGAGGGGGGGATGTCAATACTGGGGGCAGAAATGGAGGGAGGGGGAATGTCAACACTGGGGGCAGAAATGGAGGGGGGAATGTCAACGCTGTAGCAGAGATGGATGGAGGGGGGAATGTCAATACTGGGGGCAGAGATGGAGGAAGCGGTGAAGTCAACGCTGGGGGCAGAAATGGAGAGAGGGGGAATGTCAATGCTGGGGGCAGAGATGGAGAGAGGGGGGAATGTCAACGCTGGGGGCAGAGATGGAGGGAGGGGGGAATTTCAATACTGGGGTCAGAGATGGAGGGAGGGGGAATGTCAATACTGAGGGCAGAGATGGAGGGAAGAGGGAAAGTCAACGCTAAGGGCAGAACTGGAGGGAATGGGGAATGTCAATACTGGGGGTAGAGATAAAGGGAGGGGGGAATGTCAATACTGGGGTCAGAGATGGAGGGAGGGGGAATGTCAATACTGGGGGCAGAGATGGAGGGAGGGGGGAATGTCAACGCTGGGGACAGAGAAGGAGGGAGGAGGGAATGTCAATACTGGGGTCAGAGATGAAGGGAGGGGGGAATGTCAACGCTGGGGGAAGAGTTGGAAGGAGTGGGGAATGTCAATGCTGGGGGCAGAAATGGAGGGAGGGGGGAATGTCAACGCTGGGGGCAGAGATGGAGGGAGGGGGGAATGTCATGGCTGGGGGCAGAGATGGAGGGAGGGAAAATGTCAATATTGGGGGCAGAGATGGAGGGAGGGGAGAATGTCAAAAATTGGGACAGAGATGGTGGGAGGGGGGAATTTCAATGCTGTGGGCAGAGATGGAGGGAGGGGGGAATGTCAATGCTGGGGGCAGAGATGGAGGAAGTAGGGAATGTCAATACTGGGGTTAGAGATGGAGGGAGGGGGGGAATGTCAATACTGGGGGCAGAGATGGAGGGAGGGGGGAATGTCAATGCTGGGGGCAGAGATGGAGGGGGATATCAATACTGGGACAGAGATGGAGGGAGGGGGAAATGTCAATACAGGGGGCAGAGATGGAGGGAGAGGGAATGTCAACGCTGGGGCAGAGATGGAGGGAGGGGGAATGTTAATGCTGGGGGCAGAGATGGAGGGAGGGGGAATGTCAACGCTGGGGGCAGAGATGGAGGGCGGAATATCAATACTGGGGCAGAGATGGAGGGAGGGGGAAATTTCAATACTGGGGCAGAGATGGAGGGAGGTGGAATGTCAACGCTTGGGGCAGAAATGGAGAGAGGGGGAATGTCAATGCTGGGGGCAGAGATGGAGGGAGTGGGAAATGTCAGCGTATGAGGCAGAGATGGAGGGAGGGGGGAATGTCAATGCTGGGGTCAGAGATGGAGGGAGGGGGAATGTCAATACTGGGGGCAGAGATGGAGGGAGGGGGGAATGTCAGTGCTGGGGGCAGAAATGGTGGGAGGGGGGAATGTCAATGATGGGGCAGAGATGGAGTGAGGGGGTAATGTCATGGCTGGGGGCATAGATAAAGGGAGGGGGAATGTTTATATTGGGGGCAGAGATAAAGGGAGGGGGGAATGTCAACGGTGGGGGTAGAGATGGAGGGAGGGGGGAATGTCATGGCTGGGGGCATAGATAAAGGGAGGGGGAATGTCGATATTGGGGGATGAGATGGAGGGAGGGGGGATGTCAACAGTGGGGGTAGAGATGGAGGGAAAGGGGAATGTCAACTCTGGGGGCAGAGTTGGAGGGAGGGGGGAATTTCAGTGCTGGGGGCAGAAATGGAAGGAGGAGGGAATGTCAATGATGGGGGCAGAGATGGAGGGACGGGGGAATGTCATGGCTGGGGGCATAGATAAAGGGAGGGGGAATGTCGATGTTGGGGGCAGAGATGGAGGGAGGGGGGAATGTCAACGGTGGGGGTAGAGATGGAGGGAGGGGTGATGTCAAAGCTGGGGGCAGAGATGGAGGGAGGGGGATGTCAACAGTGGGGGTAGAGATGGAGGGAAAGGGGAATGTCAACTCTGGGGGAAGAGTTGGACGGAGGGAGGAATGTCAATGCTGGGGGCAGAAATGGAGGGAGGGGGGAATGTCAATGCTGGGGGCAGAGATGGAGGGAGGGGGAAATGTCATGGCTGGGGGCATAGATAAAGGGAGGGGGAATGTCGATGTTGGGGCAGAGATGGAGGGAGGGGGGAATGTCAACGGTGGGGGTAGAGATGGAGGGAGGGGTGATGTCAAAGCTGGGGGCAGAGATGGAGGGAGGGGGGAATGTCAAGACTGGGGGCACAGATGGAGTGAGGAGGAATGTCAATATTGGGGGCAGAACTGAAGGGAGGGTGGAATGTCAAGACTGGGAGCACAGATGGAGGGAGGGGGAATGTCAAGACTGGGGGCAGAGATGGAGGGAGGGGTGATGTCAATGCTGGGGGCAGAAATGGAGAGAGGGGGAATGTCAATGCTGGGGCAGATATGGAGAGAGTGGGGAATATCAATGATAGGGGCAGAGATGGAAGGAGGGGGGAATTTCAATACTGGGGTCAGAGATGGAGGAAGGGGGGAATGTTAGTACTGGGGCAGAGATGGAAGGAAAGGGGAATGTCAACGCTGGGGGCAGAGTTGGAGGAAGGGGGGAATGTCAATGCTGGGGGCAGAAATGGAGGGAGGGGGGAATGTTTACGCTGGTAGCAGAGATGGAGGGAGGGGGGAATGTCATGGCTGGGAGCAGAGATGGAGGGATGGGGAACGTCAAAATTGGGGGCAGAGATGGAAAGAGGGGGGAATGTCAACACGGGGCAGAGATGGAGTGATGGGGGAATGTCAAAGCTGGGGGCATAGATAAAGGGAGAGGGAATGTCGATATTGGGGGCAGAGATGGAGGGAGGGGGGAATGTCAACGGTAGGGGTAGAGATGGAGGGTAAGGGGAATGTCAACGCTGGGGGCAGAGTTGGAGGGAGGGAGGAATGTCAATGCTGGGGGCAGAAATGGAGAGAGGGGGGAATGTCAATGCTGGGGGCAGAGATGGAGGGAGGGGGGAATGTCATGGCTGGGGGCATAGATAAAGGGAGGGGAAATGTCGATATTGGGGGCAGAGATGGAGGGAGGGGGGAATGTCAACGGTGGGGGTAGAGATGGAGGGAGGGGGGATGTCAATGCTGGGGGCAGAGATGGAGGGAGGGGTGAATGTCAACGGTGGGGGTAGAGATGGAGGGAGGGGGGATGTCAATGCTGGGGGCAGAGATGGAGGGAGGGGGGAATGTCAAGACTGGGGGCAGAAATGGAGGGATGGGGAATTTCAAAATTGGGGGCAGAGATGGAGAGAGGGGGGAATGTCAACAATGGGGGCAGAGATGCAGTGATGGGGGAATGTCAAAGCTGGGGGCAGAGATGGAAGGAGGGGGGAATGTCAACAGTGGGGGTTGAGATGGAGGGAGGGGGGAATGTCAATGCTGGGGCAGAGATGAAGAAAGGGGGGAATGTCAATAATGAAGGCAGAAATGGAGGGTGGGGGGAATGTCAAGACTGGGGGCACAGATGGAGGGAGGGGGGAATTCAAGACTGGGGCAGAGATGGAGGGAGGGGGGAAAGTAAATGCTGGGGGCAGAGATGGAGGGAGGGGGGAATGTCATTACTGGGGCAGAGATGGAGGGAGGGGGAATGTCAATAATGGGGGCAAAGATGGAGGGAGGGGGAATGTCAATGCTGGGGGCAGAAATGGAGGGAGGGGGACTGTCAATGCTGCGGGCAGAGATGCAGGGAGGGGGGAATGTCAACGCTGGGGGCAGAAATGGAGGGAGGGGGGAATGTCAAGGGGGTCAGAGAGGGAGGGGGGAATTTCAATACTGTTAGCAGAGATGGAGGGAGGGGGAATGTCAATACTGGGGGAAAAGAAGGAGAAAGGGAGGAATGTCAAGACTAGGGGCACAGATGGAGGGAGGGGGGAATGTCAATATTGGGGGCAGAAATGGAGGGCAGAGGGAATTTCAAGACTGGGAGCACAGATAGAGGGAGGGGGGAATGTCAAGACTGGGGGCAGAGATGGAGGGAGGTGGGAATGTCAATGCTGGGGCAGAGATGGAGGGAGGGGGAATGTCAATATTGGGGGCAGAGATGGAGGGAGGGGGGAATGTCAATACTGGGGGCAGAGATGGAGGAAGGGGGGAATGTCAATGCTGGGGGCAGAGATGGAGGGAGGGGGGAATGTCAATGCTGGTGGCAGAGATGGAGGGAGGGGGGAATGTCAATGCTGGGGGCAGAGATGTAGGGAGGGGGAATGTCATACTGGGGGCAGAAATGGAGGGAGAGGAATTGTCAATGCTGAGGGCAGAGATGCTGGGGGGAATGTCAACGCTGGGGACAGAGATTAAGGGAAGGGGGAATTTCAAGACTGGGGCAGAGATGGAGGGGGGGGATGTCAATACTGGGGGCAGAAATGGAGGGAGGGGGAATGTCAACACTGGGGGCAGAAATGGAGGGGGGGAATGTCAACGCTGGAGCAGAGATGGATGGAGGGGGGAATCTCAATACTGGGGGCAGAGATGGGGGGAGGGGTGATGTCAACGCTGGGGGCAGAAATGGAGAGAGGGGGAATGTCAATGCTGGGGGCAGAGATGGAGAGAGGGGGGAATGTCAACGCTGGGGCAGAGATGGAGGGAGGGGGGAATTTCAATACTGGGGTCAGAGATGGAGGGAGGGGGGAATGTCAATACTGAGGGCAGAGATGGAGGGAAGAGGGAAAGTCAACACTAAGGGCAGAGATGGAGGGAAAGGGGAATGTCAATACTGGGGGCAGAGATAAAGGGAGGGGGGAATGTCAATACTGGGGTCAGAGATGGAGTGAGGGGGAATGTCAATACTGGGGGAAGAGATGGAGGGAGGGGGGAATGTCAACGCTGGGGGCAGAGAAGGAGGGAGGAGGGAATGTCAATACTGGGGTCAGAGATGAAGGGAGGGGGGAATGTCAACACTGGGGGAAGAGTTGGAGGGAGGGGGGAATGTCAACGCTGGGGGAAGAGTTGGAAGGAGGGGGGAATGTCAATGCTGGGGGCAGAAATGGAGGGAGGGGGGAATGTCAACGCTGGGGGCAGAGATGGAGGGAGGGGGGGAATGTCATGGCTGGGGGCAGAGATGGAGGGAGGGGGAATGTCAATATTGGGGGCAGAGATGGAGGGAGGGGGAATGTCAAAAATGGGGACAGAGATGGTGGGAGGGGGGAATGTCAATGCGGTGGGCAGAGATGGATGGAGGGGGGAATGTCAATGCTGGGGGCAGAGATGGAGGAAGTAGGGAATGTAAATACTGGGGTCAGAGATGGAGGGAGGAGGGGAATGTCAATACTGTGGGCAGAGATGGATGGAGGGGGGAATGTCAATGCTGGGGGCAGAGATGGAGGGGGGATATCAATACTGGGACAGAGATGGAGGGAGGGGGAAATGTCAATACTGGGGGCAGAGATGGAGGAAGAGGGAATGTCAACGCTGGGGCAGAGATGGAAGGAGGGGGAATGTTAATGCTGGGGCAGAGATGGAGGGAGGGGGAATGTCAACGCTGGGGGCAGAGATGGAGGGCGGAATATCAATACTGGGGCAGAGATGGAGGGAGGGGGAAATGTCAATACTGGGGCAGAGATGGAGGGAGGGGTAATGTCAACGCTTGGGGCAGAAATGGAGAGAGGGGGAATGTCAATGCTGGGGGCAGAGATGGAGGGAGTGGGAAATGTCAGCGCTGGAGGCAGAGATGGAGGGAGGGGGGAATGTCAATGCTGGGGTCAGAGATGGAGGGAGGGGGAATGTCAATACTGGGGGCAGAGATGGAGGGAGGGGGGAATGTCAGTGCTGGGGGCAGAAATGGTGGGCGGGGGGAATGTCAATGATGGGGGCAGAGATGGAGGGAGGGGGGAATGTCATGGCTGGGGGCATAGATAAAGGGAGGGGGAATGTCGATATTGGGGGCAGAGATGGAGGGAGGGGGGTATGTCAACAGTGGGGGTAGAGATGGAGGGAAAGGGGAATGTCAACTCTGGGGGCAGAGTTGGAGGGAGGGGAATGTCAATGCTGGGGGCAGAAATGGAGGGAGGGGGGAATGTCAATGCTGGGGGCAGAGATGGAGGGATTGGATAATGTCATGGCTGGGGGCATAGATAAAGGGAGGGTGAATGTTTATATTGGGGGCAGAGATGGAGGGAGGGGGGAATGTCAACGGTGGGGGTAGAGATGGAGGGAGGGGGGATGTCAATGCTGGGGGCAGAGATGGAGGGAGGGGGGAATGTCAAGACTGGGGGCACAGATGGAGTGAGGGGGAATGTCAATATTGGGGGCAGAACTGAAGGGAGGGTGGAATGTCAAGACTGGGAGCACAGATGGAGGGAGGGGGAATGTCAATGCTGGGGGCAGAGATGGAGGGAGGGGTGATGTCAATGCTGGGGTTAGAGATGGAGGAAGGGGGGAATGTTAGTACAGGGGCAGAGATGGAGGGAAGGGGAAATGTCAACGCTAAGGGCAGAGATGGAAGGAAAGGGGAATGTCAACGCTGGGGGCAAAGTTGGAGGAAGGGGGGAATGTCAATGCTGGGGGCAGAAATGGAGGGAGGGGGGAATGTTAACGCTGGTAGCAGAGATGGAGGGAGGGGGGAATGTCATGGCTGGGGGCAGAGATAGAGGGATGGGGAATGTCAATATTGGGGGCAGAGATGGAGGGAGGGGGGAATGTCAATACTGGGGGCAGAGATGAAGGAAGGGGGAAATCTCAATGCTGGGGGCAGAGATGGAGGGAGGGGGAAATGTCAATGCTGGTGGCAGAGATGGAGGGAGGGGGAAATGTCAATGCTGGGGGCAGAGATGTAGGGAGGGGGAATGTCATACTGGGGGCAGAAATGGAGGGAGAGGAAATGTCAACGCTGAGGGCAGAGATGCTGGGGGGAATGTCAACGCTGGAGACAGATTAAGGGAAGGGGGAATTTCAAGACAGGGGCAGAGATGGAGGGGGGGAATGTCAATACTGGGGGCAGAAATGGAGGGAGGGGGGAATGTTAACGCTGGTAGCAGAGATGGAGGGAGGGGGGGAATGTCATGGCTGGGGGCAGAGATAGAGGGATGGGGAATGTCAATATTGGGGGCAGAGATGGAGGGAGGGGGGAATGTCAATACTGGGGGCAGAGATGGAGGAAGGGGGAAATCTCAATGCTGGGGGCAGAGATGGAGGGAGGGGGAAATGTCAATGCTGGTGGCAGAGATGGAGGGAGGGGGAAATGTCAATGCTGGGGGCAGAGATGTAGGGAGGGGGAATGTCATACTGGGGGCAGAAATGGAGGGAGAGGAAATGTCAACGCTGAGGGCAGAGATGCTGGGGGGAATGTCAACGCTGGAGACAGATTAAGGGAAGGGGGAATTTCAAGACAGGGGCAGAGATGGAGGGGGGGAATGTCAATACTGGGGGCAGAAATGGAGGGAGGGGGAATGTCAACACTGGGGGCAGAAATGGAGGGGGGGAATGTCAACACTGGAGCAGAGATGGATGGAGGGGGGAATGTCAATACTGGGGGCAGAGATGGAGGGAGGGGTGATGTCAACGCTGGGGGCAGAAATGGAGAGAGGGGGAATGTCAATGCTGGGGGCAGAGATGGAGAGAGGGGGGAATGTCAATTCTGGGGGCAGAGATGGAGGGAGGGGGGAATTTCAATACTGGGGTCAGAGATGGAGGGAGGGGGGAATGACAATACTGGGGGCAGAGATGGAGGGAAGAGGGAAAGTCAACACTAAGGGCAGAGATGGAGGGAAAGGGGAATGTCAATACTGGGGGCAGAGATAAAGGGAGGGGGGAATGTCAATACTGGGGTCAGAGATGGAGGGAGGGGGAATGTCAATACTGGGGGCAGAGATGGAGGGAGGGGGGAATGTCAACGCTTGGGGCAGAGAAGGAGGGAGGAGGGAATGTCAATACTGGGGTCAGAGATGGAGGGAGGGGGAAATGTCAACGCTGGGGGAAGAGTTGGAGGGAGGGGGAATGTCAATACTGGGGGAAAAGAAGGAGGAAGGGAGGAATGTCAAGACTAGGGGCACGGATGGAGGGAGGGGGGAATGTCAATATTGGGGGCAGAGATGGAGGGAGGGGGGAATGTCATGGCTGGGGGCAGAGATGGAGGGAGGGGGAATGTCAATATTGGGGGCAGACATGGAGGGAGGGGGGAATGTCAAAAATGGGGGCAGAGATGGAGGGAGGGGGGAATGTCAATGCTGTGGGCAGAGATGGAGGGAGGGGGGAATGTCAATGCTGGGGGCAGAGATGGAGGAAGTAGGGAATGTCAATACTGGGGGCAGAGATGGAGGGATGGGGGAATGTCAATGCTAAGGGCAGAGATGGAGGGAAAGGGGAATGTCAACGCTGGGGGCAGAGTTGGAGGGAGGGGGGAATATCAATGCTGGGGGCAGAAATGGAGGGAGGGGGGAAATGTCAATACTGGGGGAAGAGATGGAGGGAGGGGGAATGTCATGGCTGGGGGCAGAGCTGGAGGGAGGGGGAATGTCAACACTGGGGGCAGAAATGGAGGGAGGGGGAATGTCAACGCTGGGGGCAGAGATGGAGGGACGGAGGAATGTCAAGACTGGAAGTAGAGATGGAGAGAGGAAGAATGTCAACGCTGGGTGCATAAATGGAGGGAGGGGGAACGTCAACGCTGGGGGCAGAAATGGAGGGGGGATGTCAATGCTGGGGGCAGAGATGGAGGTAGGGGGGAATGTCATGGCTGGGAGCAGAGATGGAGGGAGGGGAAACGTCAATATTGGGCTCAGAGATGGAGGGAGGGGGAATGTCTATGCTGGGGGCAGAGATGGAGGGAGGGGGGAATGTCAATGCTGGGGCAGAGATGGAGGGAGGGGGGAATGTCAATACTGGGGGCAGAGATGGAGGGAGGGTGAATGCCAATGCTGGGGGCAGAGATGGAGGGAGGGGGGAATGTCAACGCTGGGGGCAGAAATGGAGGCAGGGGGGAATATCAACGCTGGGGGCAGAGATAGAGGAAGGGGCAATGTCAAGGCTGGGGGCAGAGATGGAGGGAGAGGGACATCACATCAACGTCACATGCTGGAAACACCTCCATCATATTCTGCACCAATTGCTTGTGACAAGCATTGATGCGATTGGCGCTCCCCTCTACCGGAATAAAAGAGGAGATGTTGTTTTTATCCCGGGGGTCAAGGATAGCAAAGATCCAGTACTGGTTGTCCTCCATGATTTTGACAATACGCTTGTCAGTTGTAAAGCACCCCAACATGAACTCAGCCATGTCTGCACCAGTTTTAGTTGGCATGACTCCTCTGGCCATACCGGAAAGTTCAATCTCCTTTTCCTCCTCATCCTCCCTTTCTACCCATCCGTGCTGCAATAATGGGATGAATCGAAGTTGCCCGGAAGCCTCCTGTATCACCATCACATCATCGGACAGCTGTTCCTCCTCCTCCTCTTCCTCCATTAAACGCGATGAAGCGGACAGATGTGTAGACCTACTCTCCAGCTGTGACAGATCGGATGCTATCCCTGATTCCTCTGTGTGATCTGAGTTATCCCTGATGTCAATGAGGGATTCTCTCAGCACACACAAGAGCGGGATTGTAAGGCTCACCATTGCATCTTCAGAGCTCACCCTCCTTGTGTACTCCTCAAACACCTGTAGGATGTCACAAAGGTCTCTCATCCATGGCCACTCATGGATGAGAAACTGAGGCAGCTGACTTTGTGGCACCCTAAGGTTTTGTAGCTGGTATTCCATCAAATCTCTGCTGCTCAACCACTCTACTCAACATCTGAAACGTTGCGTTCCAGCGTGTGGGGGACGTCGCACAAAAGCCGGTGTTGTGGCACATGCAGGTGTTGCTGGAGTGATTTTAAGCTAGCAGCGGCTACTGTCGACTTGCGAAAGTGGGCGCACATGCGCCGCACTTTCACTAGTAGCTCCGGAACATTTGGGTAGCTCTTTAGGAAACGTTGCACCACTAGGTTGAAGACGTGGGCCAGGCATGGAACAAGTTGGAGTCCAGCAAGCTCCAGAGCTGCTACCAGGTTCCGGCCCTTATCACAAACGACCATGCCTGGGCCCAGGTGCAGCGGCTCAAACCATATTGCCGTCTCATCGAGGAGGGCATCCCTCACCTCGGAGGCAGTGTGTTGTCTGTCCCCCAAGCTGATCAGCTTCAGCACGGCCTGCTGACGTCTACCAACGCCAGTGCTGCAACATTTCCAACTCGTAGCTGGGGTCAATCTAACAGCGGAGGAGGAGGCGGTGGAGATGGAGGAGGAGGAGGAGGGTGTTCTTCCCGTGTCCCTGCCAGGAATGTTAGGCGGGGAGACGAGGTACACCGGGCCAGTTTGGGAAGCAGTCCCAGCCTCAACTACATTCACCCAGTGTGCCGTCAGTGAAATGTAGCGTCCCTGTCCGCATGCACTTGTCCACGTGTCGGTGGTCAAGTGGACCTTAGTGCAAAGCACGGTACTAAGGGCCCGCCTGATGTTGAGTGACACGTGCTGGTGCAAGGCGGGGACGGTACACCGGGGAAGTAGTGATGGCTAGGGACGGCATAGCGAGGTGCCGCAGTTGCCATCAGGTCCAGGAAGGCGGGAGTTTCAACAAGCCGAAACGCCAACATCTCCTGGGCCAGCAGTTTAGCGATGTTGGCGTTCAAGGCTTGCCCGTGTGGGTGGTTAGCGGTGTATTTCTGCCACCGCTCCAATGTCTGAGAGATGGTGGGTTGTTGTAAAGAAGCGCCTGATGGTGCCTTTGATGGTGCAGGAGAAGGAGATAAGACAGGAACAGGGAAGGATGAGGGAGAAGTTAACAAAGAGGCGGAGGCAGATGAAGTGGTGTCCTGGTTCGTCCTCTCGAGTGCATCGCCAGCACTTTGAGCAGAGGCAGAGGCAGTGGCGTGAACGGCGGGCGACGTTTGTCCTGCCGTTGCTGCCTGCCACTGATTCCAGTGCTTGGATTCCAAATGACGGCGCATTGAAGTGGTGGACAGGTTGCTCTTCTCAGAGCCCCTACTCAATTTCGAGAGGCAAATTGTGCAGACAACACTATATCTGTCCTCGGCGCATTCCTTGAAAAAACTCCACACCTTCCAGAAACGTGCCCTCGAGGTGGGAGTTTTTCGGGGCTGGGTACAAACTGGAACATCTTGGGAGAATCCGGGTGTGGCCTGGGTTTGCCTAAGCTGCTGACCTCTGCCTCTAGCTACCCTTTTTGGTGCTGCACCTGCCTCAACATCCACACTACTTTCCCCGCTTGACATCCGCCCTGTCCAGGTGGGGTCAGTGTCCTCATCGTCCACCACCTCCTCTTCCAATTCTTGTCTCATCTCCTCCTCCTGCACAATGCGCATGTCAACTGGCTGCCCTGATGGCAACTGCGTCTCATCATCGTCGATGAGGGTGGGTTGCTGGTCATCCGCCACCAAATCGAACGGAGATGGAGGAGACATCAGTGTTTGAGCATCTGGACACAGATACTCATCTGTTAGGTCCGTGGAATCATGAAATGGAGGAGCAGGTTGCGGTACAGTCAAAGGAAGGGAGAACAGCTCTGGGGAGCAGGGACAGTTTGGGTTATTGTTCTGGGAAGATTGGGAATTTTGGGAGGAAGGAGGACAAGACTGTTGGGTAAGAGGAGGAGAGGAGGCAGAGGCTGACTGGCTGGTGGACAATGTGCTGTAAGCGTTATCCGACAGCCATTGCAAGACCTGTTCCTGGTTCTCGGGCCTACTAAGGTTTGTACCCTGCAGCTTAGTTAATGTGGCAAGCAACCCTGGCACTGTGGAGCGGCGCAATGCTTGCTGCCCCACAGGAGTAGGCACGGGACGCCCTGTGGCTTCACCACTAACTTGCTCCCCAGAACCATTCCCCCGACCTCGCCCGCGGCCTCGTCCACGTCCCTTTCCGGGAGCCTTGTGCATTTTAATATGCTTTCCTTGCTTAAACACACTCAGAACCTGGATGTATATGCCAATACCAATAAATTGAGGGTGTATGCAGGTCCCAATTTATTTGGTGGGATTAACACTCAGAACCTGGGTCTTTATGCGAATATCAACAACTTAAGGGGGGGATGCAGTCCCCAATATATTAGGGGAATTCACACTCCAAAACTGGCACTATATGCCTATAGCAACAATTTAGGGTTGTATGAAGGCCCCAATATATTTTGGGAATTAACAGTCAGAAAGTGGCACTATATGCCAATAGCAAGAATTGAGGATGGTATGAAAGCCCCAATATCTTTTTTCTATTACCAGTCAGACCCTGACACTATATGCCAATAGAAGGAATTGAGGGTGTATGTAGCCCCAATATATTCTTTGAATTCCAAGTCAGACCCTGGCACTATATGGCAGTAGCAAGGATTGAGGGTGTATGTAGCCCCAATATATTCTTTGAATTCCAAGTCAGACCCTGGCACTATATGGCAATAGCAAGAATTGAGGGTGGAAAGCAAGCCCCTATATCTTTTTTGAATTTCCACTCAGAAACTGGCACTATATGGCAGTAGCAAGAATTGAGGGTGTATGTAGCCCCAATATATTTTTTGAATTCCAAGTCAGACCCTGGCACTATATGGCAGTAGCAAGGATTGAGGGTGTATGTAGCCCCAATATATTCTTTGAATTCCCAGTAAGACCCTGGCACTATATGGCAGTAGAAAGAATTGAGGGTGGAAAGCAGGCCCCTATATCTTTTTTGAATTTCCACTCAGAAACTGGCACTATATGGCAGTAGCAAGAATTGAGGGTGTATGTAGCCCCAATATATTCTTTGAATTCCAAGTCAGACCCTGGCACTATATGGCAGTAGAAAGAATTGAGGTTGGAAAGCAGGCCCCTATATCTTTTTTTGAATTTCCACTCAGAAACTGGCACTATATGGCAGTAGCAAGAATTGAGGGTGTATGTAGCCCCAATATATTCTTTGAATTCCAAGTCAGACCCTGGCACTATATGGCAGTAGCAAGGATTGAGGGTGTATGTAGCCCCAATATATTCTATGAATTCCAAGTCAGACCCTGGCACCACAGAGCCTCTGGTGTTCACAGTTCCTGCTTTAATCGCTATGTGACTGGAGTGAGAGAGCGGAGAGAGGAGCGTCGGGGGAGCGATGGAAGGTGAGTGTGAGTGTAAGTGTTTGTTTTGTATTATGTTAAGGTGGAACATAATGAAGGGGGCCCATGAAACTGGGGGGCAAATGAAGGGGAGAGAACGGCATGAAACTGGGGACAGAGAAGGAGGGGGCCCAATGAAACTGGGGGGCAAATGAAGGGGAGGGGGAATGGCATGACACTGGGGCAGATGGGGGGGGGGTGGAACAGCATGACACTGGGGCAGAGACGGGGGACGTGAAACTGTGGGCAGATGAAGGGGGAGAATGTGATGAAACGCGGGACAGAGGTGGAGGGGGGGGACATGAAACTGGGGCAGAGGAAAGGTGTATATGAAACTGGGGGAGAGATGGAGGGGGGGCATGTCATTTACGGGTGACAGTAGGAGGATTATACTCTGTGGGAGCACATGATAAATGAATGAGTGGGTGGAGCCAAATTTGCCGCTGCGCGCAGAGCGCGCCGCACATTTTTCCCCTCTTTCTATTCTTTAAAAGTTGGGAGGTATGACATTGGTGACGTCACTTGCTTCATCTGTAACGCACAGTGTCTCGACTTCCCTGCCTCCTTTACAAGGGGGCCCACTGAGGCTCTGTCGCCCAAGGGCCCATAAAAACCTGGAGCCGGCCCTGCCTGGCACTATATGGCAGTAGCAAGGATTGAGGGTGTATGTAGCCCCAATATATTATTTGAATTCCAAGTCAGACCCTGGCACTATATGGCAGTAGCAAGAATTGAGGGTGTATGTAGCCCCAATATATTCTTTGAATTCCCAGTCAGACCCTGGCACTATATGGCAGTAGCAAGAATTGAGGGTGTATGTAGCCCCAATATATTCTTTGAATTCCCAGTCAGACCCTGGCACTATATGGCTGTAGCAAGAATTGAGGGTGTATGTAGCCCCAATTCTATTGTTAGGGGACTTACAGTGTATTCAAGTTAGTTTCTGGGGTGGAGGTGAGGGGGAACACCGTTGGAACATGGATCGGGGGTACATAGGGTATACGGGAATACACTTTCAGTGTATTCCATTCAGGATCCTCAATACTGTGGAAAGCTGGGTTGCGGCGATTGAGCCCGTCAGTGCCACGTTACACTGACAAGCTTCTCCCTGGAATTTAGCTCTTAAAAGAGCTGTTGGTTGTCTTCTCCTTCCTATCCTATTCTATCCCTGCCTACCAGAATCTAATCCCTAGCTACATGGACGGAAACCTCCGTCTCCGGTGAATTGCAAGCTCTCTCTGACTCGAAGCTGGGCGGCGCTGTTCTTTTAAATCAGAGGTCACATGTTTTCGGCAGCCAATGGGTTTTTACTATTTTTTTCAATGTCACCGTTGTCGTAGTTCTTGTCTCACCTCCCCTGCGCTGTTATTGGTGGAAAAAAGGCGCCAGGGAGGGTGGGAGGGGAATCGAGTTATGGCGCACTTTACCACGCGGTGTTCGATTCGATTCGAACATGGCGAACAGCGTGATATCCGATCGAACATGTGTTCGATAGAACACTGTTCGCACATCTCTAATTAGTACTGAAACTAACAGAATTCTGAAACTGGGGCAGATACTGTGAAAGCTGACAGATCATCATATGACACATTCGATATTAGAAGTTATAAAAGACTCTTCAAGTCTGAGCCATGGTAACCATACACGATTTGCTGCTTTCTGTGTGTCACCTTGTTCCTTGTGTCACCCCTTGTTCCTTGCAAATACATATAAAGCATGGCAAATCGTTGAGCATGAGTATATAACATGCACATTGTTAGAGAATATGAAAGGTCCTTTCTCACATATACAGCACCCTTTGGGTATCATTAGGATAGCATAACTTATGGGTGCCAAATTGTTCTTCATAATGTACAAACTAATTTAATATTCATAATGTACTACACAATGGCACCATATTGGGAATCTGGAAAAAAAGATGACAATTACAGTTTTATTCCAGATTTTGTTTTTATGGTATTCACCATGCGGTTTTCCTGTAGGAATACTTCTAGGTCTATGTAATACAGCCAAGACACAGTTGACAACTAGGTGGTTCAGCGACCAGATCACGTCCCCTGCCACCCCTCGGATCCCCCACAATGAGATCTCCAGGTCTGAGGGATTTCCATGACAGCTAGGACACTGAGCTTAGGCCTCCTAACCCTTACAAATCCCCATATTTCTCTCCCTAACCTTCTCCAGGTCCTTAAGATTTATGGAGATTTCTCCGGTTATAAAGTAACCCCACCAAAACTGAAGCCCTCCCCCTTAATATTCCTACTGCTGATTTACAACTGTTTCGTTCCAACTTTGACTTTCAATGGCGGGAATGCTCTCTCCGATATCTTGGGATCCAGCTTTTCTCTTCTTACTCCACCCTCTATTCAGTTAATTACCCTAGCCTATTTAATGAACTGAGAAGCCTCTTGGACAAATGGCGCCCCCTCCATATTTCGCTTATAGGTTGTATTAATGCGGTCAAAATGTCCCTCCTCCCAAAGCTCCTCTACTATTTTGAAACTCTTCCGGTCACAGTCCCTCACTCTGAATTGCGCTCCCTTCAAAATTCCATCTTTAAAGTGAGCAGCCCAATAATAATGCAATATGTGTGGTACCGCCAAGGAATGGCAAGCATCACCGCATACCTCGTTCGTTGATGCTGTCTGGTAGGGAGGAGGGGGGATTGGCGGTTCCACACATATTGCATTATTATTGGGCTGCTCACTTGCGCTGCCTGCCATTTTGGACAGCCCCGCAGGCTTATACCAAATGGGTTGAGATAGAGAAACTCTGGTTGGCTCCGATACATCCCAATGCGATTCTGTGGTCCCGTTCCTCCCCCTTCCATCCATTCCCCTTTTGGGTCCTATACGCTTCACTAGGGCCATTTGGATTACCTGCTCTAAAATCTTTCCCCTGGCCCTCCCAGTGTTCGTCCATGATTTCCTTTTTGTACAACCCCCTCCTACCGGATGGACTTACGTCAGCTTTGGTGCGACCATGGAGTAGGCTAGGCCTTTTCCGTGTCGCTGACTTAATAGACCCGCTGACGTTGGTGCTTAGGCCCTTTGAGTATTTTGTTTCAGAACTGCATCTACCCGCCACTGAATGGTTGTATTATCAGCAGATTGTCCATTTTGTTTTTACTCAGTTCAGCTCTCTGAAGGTGTCCCCACCGACTGTCTTTGAAAAACTCTGTCGTGCGTGCACCTCTTCTGCAGGCCTTATCTCTAGTATTTATGGTATCCTTTCCTCCTCTGGACATCAGGGCCCCATATTGCATAAATGTATGGAGAGGTGGTCTGGGGCCTTGAACAGGCAGATCTCCCTGAACCAATGGCAAATTATCTGGTCCCGTGCAGCTAAATCATCCACCTGTGTTACTTTCCGGGAGACCCAGCACAAGCTACTTATGCACTGGTACCATACCCCAGCCTTGCTCCACTCCCTTAACCCTAACATCTCTTCCCTGTGTTGGCGTTGCCGGGCAGGTACTCTGTATCATATTTTTTGGGACTGTCCAGGGATCCACCCTTTCTGGCTGGCAGTCACTTACGGACGCTCTATTTATCCAAGGTGTCCCTTTAGACCCCCTCATCTATCTCCTTAATCTCCCCCCTGCTTATCTGGGTAAACAGACCTCTAAATTGTTTCTATATCTCTGTACCGCAGCCAAAACGCTCATCGCTCTTCGATGGAAGAGTGCCTCTCCTCCCTCTGGTTCTGATCTTGTAGCCCGATTTAAGGATGTCCGTAGTATGGAGAACTTGACGGCCACACTTAACCATACTGTTGAGGCGTTCCAGGCTATATGGTCATCTTGGGACGCATACTGTATTTTGAATGGTCTCTGACTCCTTCCCCTTCCCTTCCTCCCCCACCCCCTCATTTCCACTCTCAGGTTTTTTGTGATGTGTATACTTTCTCAGTCTAATTAACGTTATGTGCATTGCTTCATGTTCTTGTTTTTTATGTTTTCAACTCTTTTGTTATACAGTATTGTATTTTATAAAAAAAATCCTTTCAATAAAAATTACAGTTCAAAAAAACTCCACATTTTAATTTAAAACACACATAATGTAAACAAACACATAAGGTGTCATTATGTGTGTTAAGTCCACACTATCCAAAACTAGTGAACGCTGCAAAGAATATATGCCACAATATCCAGATTAGAGAATTTTGGTCACCTCTCTTCCTCATAAAAATAGCATTAAAAGTAGGATGTGGCTATTTATAGTTACTAGAGATGAGTGAACACCGTTCGGTCGAATACATATTTGATCGAATATCAGGCCGTTCGAGGTATTCGATTACAATCGAATACAAGGCCGCAAAGGCAGTAAAAATTTGTATCCCCTTCCACCTTCCCTGGCGCGTTTTTTGCACCATTAACTGCGCACGGGAGGTGGGACAGGAACTGCGACAATGGAGGCAGTACATTGGCTGCCAAAATCAGGTGACCTCCAATTTAGACGTATGGTGGATTTAACATTCGATTAATTTGGGACTGTGAACTATGTGACTGTGAGACAGGAACAGATCTACAGGCAGGGTTAGCTAGGGATTACCTTTATTTAGGAGGGAATGATACTCATCCAGCTCTTTGGGGCTCTATCTTGTTGGGATCCCTGTTAGCTTGCGATATGCGCAAGCTGACTTTTTCTCATAGGAATGCATTGACTAGCGTTGATTGGCCAGTGTAGGAGGAGTAGCTGGAGGGATGGTTGGCAGTAGCGCAGGGCTGTGTGTGTAACAGGAGGAGTAGCTGGAGAGATGGTTGGCAGTAGAGCAGAGCTGTGTGTGTGACAGGAGAAGTAGCTGAAGGGATGGTTGGCAGTAGCGCAGAGCTGTGTGTGTGACAGGAGGAGTAGCTGGAGGGATGGTTGGCAGTAGCGCAGAGCTGTGTGTGTGACAGGAGGAGTAGCTGGAGGGATGGTTGGCAGTAGAGCAGAGCTGTGTGTGTGACAGGAGGAGTAGCTGGAGGGATGGTTGGCAGTAGCGCAGGGCTGTGTGTGTGACAGGAGGAGTAGCTGGAGGGATGGTTGGCAGTAGCGCAGGGCTGTGTGTGTGACAGGAGGAGTAGCTGGAGGGATGGTTGGCAGTAGCGCAGAGCTGTGTGTGTGACAGGAGGAGTAGCTGGAGGGATGGTTGGCAGTAGCGCAGAGCTGTGTGTGTGACAGGAGGAGTAGCTGGAGGGATGGTTGGCAGTAGCGCAGAGCTGTGTGTGTGACAGGAGGAGTAGCTGGAGGGATGGTTGGCAGTAGAGCAGAGCTGTGTGTGTGACAGGAGGAGTAGCTGGAGGGATGGTTGGCAGTAGCGCAGGGCTGTGTGTGTGACAGGAGGAGTAGCTGGAGGGATGGTTGGCAGTAGAGCAGAGCTGTGTGTGTGACAGGAGGAGTAGCTGGAGGGATGGTTGGCAGTAGCGCAGGGCTGTGTGTGTGACAGGAGGAGTAGCTGGAGGGATGGTTGGTAGTAGAGCAGAGCTGTGTGTGTGACAGGAGGAGTAGCTGGAGGGATGGTTGGCAGTAGCGCAGAGCTGTGTGTGTGACAGGAAGAGTAGCTGGAGGGATGGTTGGCAGTAGAGCAGAGCTGTGTGTGCAAGGAAATGGAGAAATGTCTGATTTGCCACTTTGATTTGGGGAAAAGTCTAAAAAATTGACAACTTGGTTTTCTTGTTGTTCCACACTACATTAAGATTGTTATAGAGTGGATGTCCGCAATGCGAGGAAGACTAGCCATATTCATTGTAACATAAATGTCTTAATAAAGTGAAAATTTACTGGGATAAATATGATACATCTGCAGTTCATTTAAGTTTATAGGCATGGTACTACCTATAGATAACCAGTAGTTTAGAGGTACGGACGGCACCTAAAAATAGCCAGTAGTTCATAGGTACGACTTAAAAATAGCCAATAGTTCATAGGTACGACCTAAAAATAGCCAATAGTTCATAGGTATGGTACCTATAAATAGCCACATTCTTAAAAGTAATCAAAAAGTCATACATACCAAACTGTCTTGGCAACCAATTGCCAACCTCAAATGACGTTCCGGAGGGTAGCAACTGGTTAAAGATGGTGCCTGCGCACATTAGATGCTGCGGTTGCGTTTAACCACGGCATATTAAGTGATAATAGCTTCAATCGGTGTCAGCACCGATCATAGCTGTTAGGGGGCGTTCACACTACTGTCGGTGTCCGACAGGAAGTGTCTGCTGCTAATGTCCATTCAAAATCTTGCACGGACATTAGCAGCGGACACTAGCTGTGTCTGTGACATTTTGGATTCATTTAAATGGAGATCGGGTGCGTTGTTTTACACTCCGTGCCCGTCCTTAAGTGTCCGTTCCTAAAGATGTCCGACTTTTCAAGCGGACAGAAAAAACCTACATGTCGGGTTTTGCAGTCCGTTTGAAAAGTCGGACATCTTTAGGAACGGACACTTAAAGGAATTCTACCATTAAACTACTTTTTTTTCTAATGAACACGTCGGAATAGCCTTAAGAAAGGCTATTTGTCTCCTACCTTTAGATGTGGTCTCTGCCGCACCGTTCCGTAGAAATACCGGTTTTAACCGGTATGCAAAAGAGCTCTCCATTTTTGGGTAGCTGCTCTTGCAGTTCAATACAGGAGCCGGCCGGCAGCCATTTTGGGGTGGCCTCTCTATGCTCCTCTATAGAACTACAAGAGCAAGAGAAGCCAGAAGAGGCGGAGTTGCTGCAGAAGAAGGAGGCGGCGCAGGAAAGAGCTCTCGGGCAGCAATGGGGATGCGCTCATCGGCCTTTCAGCACTGGGACCTGCCCTCATTGCTGCGGAGAGCTCTTTTGCATACCAGTTAAAACCGGTATTTCTACGGAACGGAACGGCGGAGACCACGTCTAAAGGTAGGAGACGAATAGCCTTTCTTAAGGCTATTCCGACGTGTTCATTAGAAAAAAAAATAGTTTAATGGTAGAATCCCTTTAAGGACAGGCACGGAGTGTAAAACAACGCACCCGATCTCCATTTAAATGAATCCAAAATGTCACGGACACAGGTAGTGTCTGCTGCTAATGTCCGTGCAAGATTTTGAACGGACATTAGCAGCAGACACTACCTGTCGGACACTGATGGTAGTGTGCACGCCGCCTTAGCTAGCTGTATTATATAGCCAGCATCAGCTCCTGAGCACTTTCCATACACCTCCTCACGCCTAATCACGTACATGTACAGTAGGTACGGAAAGTATTCAGACCCCTTTATATTTTAACTCTGTTTCATTGCAGCCATTTGCTAAAATCAAAAAAGTACATTTTATTTCTCATTAATGTACACTCAACACCCCATCTTGAAAAACAAATGTAGATATTTTTGCAAATTTATTAAAAAAAAGAAAAACTGAAATATCACATGGTCCTAAATAATCAGACCCTTTGCTCAGTATTGAGTATTTGCACCCTTTTGAGCTAGTATAACCATGAGTCGTCTTGGGAATGATGCAACAAGTTTTTCACATCTGGATTTGGGGATCCTCTGTCATTCTTCCTTGCAGATCCTCTCCAGTTTCATCAGGTTGTATGGTGAACATTGGTGGACAGCCATTTTCAGGTCTCTCCAGAGATGCTGAATTGGGTTTAGGTCAGGGCTCTGGCTGGGCCAGTCAAGAATGGTCAGAGTTGTTCTTTGGGTCATAGGCAGCATTTCTTTTCCTCCAAACACGGTGAGTTGAGTTAATGCCAAAGAGCTCAATTTTTCTCTGTGTGAATGAACCCTTAAGTAATCCAATTCTATGTGAAAAAATGGCAAAAATAATAAAATAATTATTTTTTATTGATATGCGTTAAAAAAATGTATATCCTGGGTATAAATATATTAAATTTACTAAAATATTCTCTCCAGATAGTGTATTGGTGTCTTTTTTGGTCGATGTTCGGAATGACATACTATTCTACCATTCCCATTCTAAAAAGACCTCCAAAACCCAAAAGCAACATATACCTGGGATCCCAAATCTTTGGTATTCCTCAGTCCTAAAGTTTGCCCTAGGAGAGATGACTAATATTGCACCAATAGCTGGCTGTATTTCAAATGGCAAAGAGATGACTTCTAGCCCATTACATTGATGCAAAAAACACTGTAACACCGTAGCTGCTACTTATCTCGCAGCTGTAAACCAACTCAATGAATGTTGAGTTGTATTAGAAAGCCTGTTGCAACATAATCACAGATGGACCCTCTATTGATGAACTAGAGACGCCCTCTGCAACAAACTATCACTTGACCCAACTAGATGCTGCTATGGTCATGCAGTTAAATAGACCAGAGGACATATACACAGGGGTGTCATAGACTTAACCTCTCCCTGTTGCCACTACAGCGCCATAATGATATCATGCCACCACGGCACCCACAACTACGTCTCAACGCGTTTCGCTTTGCATTGGCAGAGCTCCTCAGGAGACTATTGCTGTATAGCTCGTCAGATATTAATACAACCGCCCATTTCCTTGATAACAGCAGTGAAAACCGCTTTTTCCCACACCTCGGTGGTAGGTGTGAGTACTGAATGGTAGCCACCGGAAGCTACCGTTACGTAGTTGTGGGTGCCGTGGTGGCATGATATCATTACGGCGCTGTAGTGGCAACAGGGAGAGGTTAAGTCTGTGACATACACGCGTATCACATTGAAAGCAATAGATTAAAAAAAAAAGCCTCTCATTGATTTCAATGGGGAGCGTGCGTATGCCGGCACCCATTCAAGTCAATGCGATCTTTTTTTTTTACGCCACTCACTCTGAACGAGTTTTACGTTCAGAATGAGTGAGCGTAAACTCCGTGTGCAAGCTCCCTTAATGGTTGGTAGGGGATCAAATACTTATTTCTCTATGCAAAATGCAAAAAAATTCATAAAATGTATACAATGTGATTTTCTGGATTTTATTTTTTGATATTCTCTCACTGTTACAATTAATCTAGCCTTAAAATGATAGACTGTTCATGTCTTTGTCAGTGGGCAAACTTACAAAATCAGCAACGGATCAAATAATTATTTCCTTTACTGCAACAGACTTACAGTTACTACTGTAGAGCATATAATTCTATCTGGGGGGGGGGGTGTCACTGTGGGGCAGATTGTACTGTCTAAAGGCCACTGTAGGGCAGACTGTACAGTCTGGGGTCCCCTCACTATTTATATCATACAGTGTCTGTTTTATAGCAGACATGTGATAATAGTACATGCTATAATAACATTGCAAGGTCACTATAATACAGATCTGTGCGATTTAAATAGTGAACATTAATTGTTCAAAAGTACCAAATGCAGAGACCTTTACCTTTCAGTACAAAGTTGTTTTTATTATTGAAAGCTCTGTAAAGCTCCATTTACATGAATGCAATTTGTGGATCCGTAACTGTCCGCAATTGTGGATCCACACACTATTAAGGTTAAATTGCCGTGTTGGCACTTTGCGATAATTTAGTGGGTTTTGGGTTGCAGTTTGGGCACTCGGTCCCTAAAAGGTTTGCCATCACAGGCCTAGTTGCATGATATCCATATGGCTGAGCACAGCAGTGACACGTATTGTAGTTTAATGGTACAGACTCATGGAGTGTCCATGACATGAGCTGAAAAGCATATTTGACAGAGTAGAATGGACCTCTGAACTAACCAGATGGTGATTTTAATCACAAAAACAGATAACTTGCATTAAGTTCAACACACTCTCTTTCACTCACATGTTTGTCTACTTTGTTTTTCCAGCATTAGGAAATAAAAGCATGTTTGCAGGGAAGACTGTAGTGATGCGTCTTTCCCTCCTCGCACTTGCTTTAGTTTATGAAGAACTCCTCTTTGTTAGGATTGTGAACCACATGTTAGTTCCGTGTGAAGATCAATTCATTTTAATCTAATCGTTTAGGAACTACCCATGCTAGACACATCCTGCACATTTGTATGCCAAGAACTGTAAGCAAACCAGCATTTAACAGGAGTTGTCTAGGGTTAAGTATTTTATGGCCTATCTCAGGATAGGCATTAAATACCTGATGGGTGGGGGACCAACAGTCGGCCCTCAGACCTATCAACTGTACAGAACAGCTTCCGGTATCTCTCCTATATCAAAGCCCCCACAAATCGCGTAAACTACTCTTGTTAGGTCTAAATGGCAAGGGGGTTTGTAGGTCCCAGATTGCTCTCACTACTTCCTGGCCGCAGTCACAGCTCGCATTCTTGATTGGCACCACTCAGCACACTCTAAACTCTGGAGTACCCTGGAGGGGTCCCTGAGCCCACTCCCTCTCACTGCTCTTCCATGGCTTCATAAACGCCTTTGGTCAGACAGTAAGACTCATGTGCTCCCTTATATCACACGCCAGACACGCCTTTTGTAATGATGGCCCTACAACTCCACTCTCAGGCAGCCCAGACTTCCTGACCGCACTTCACTTCTCTTTCACACTGTGGATCAACCCACCCTTAGATTCTACCTCTCACAATCTTCATAGGGTGTTTGTGCCTCATCTAGTGCTCCAATCCGTAGAGTCTTGCTTATCTATGGCATGCTCATGGAGGATTCCGCCAACTGCTTACCAGCATTCAGGGTATTTGGGGGTCTTGTTCCCCCCAGACGTGTGGTCTTCGGCTTTCCAAGCATGTCATAAGTTCTCTATATCTTGCAAAGTGCAGGAGACAAATTATAAGATCCTCTCTAGATGGTGCAGAGTCCCCTCTGTCCTTCATGAGATCTATCCCTCCACTTTGGACTGATGCTGGGGATGTCACATCGACTGGGGCACTATGACACACGTCTGGTGGGGCTATACTCCTATGCCCTTTTTGGTCAGGTGTCCGTCATATTATTCAGATGGTCACTGGCATGGTTTTGGAAAATGACCCTGCTCCTCTATATCTTCCAGCGTCAGTTTAAGAAACACACCTGGAAGTGTACCCCAAATTGTACCTATTAGGCTTATTAGTAGCGGCAAGATCCGTTACCACTAGACTGTGGAAATCCCTGTTACTCCCCTCTCTGCTGTCTTGGCTTCAGGAGGTCTTATGCATACGCAGCATGGACCTACTTTTACTATTCTGCTGAATTTTAGTCAGTTTTCCCCTCTGTGTCCTCTTGATTTTTTCTTTCCTCTGTTTCTCTTGTTACCATTCTTTCTTCTCTTTCAACATGACATGAGGTATTCTTGTTTCTGCATTACGTATTTGACTCTGCTGTGACAGAGCTTTTGTTTCTCTCCTTCTCCTAGGATACTCCCTGTTCCCACCTGCCATTTCTTGTTCTCCCTGCCACCCCATCCATTAACTGTCCTTCCCTTTGCCATGTTCACTCTTCATTGTTGATACTTTGTAGGACTTATTCTAATAAAATTCCTAATGTTAGAAAAAGAGGAAATTCATTCCTGTGCCACCTTTTGGAACATAATATAGTTATAGATTAATGAATGTTTTTGTTTGTTTTTTTTCTTTATGAAACCTAAAAGGTATCATTTTGAAATAATAACCAAGCTAGAACAACTATCCTTTTCACTAATGAGGGTGAATTTGTATATTCCTTACCCAGAATTCTTAGCAGGTCAATTCATGGTCTTATAAGTCCTTGTACCAGTCTCTCCCTAATGAGACACATTACTCCTTCTGACTATATTGAGACCTCTCACACAGACATCCAGTCCCCTGCTCTACACTCATGAGAGGCAAGAACATCAAAATAGCTGCCTGTGGATGGGACCCTCTTCCTTTTGGAGGTTATTTTGGCTTGGCTCAGATTTTCATATTATGCCCTTGGTTTCTTTGAAGACAACATATTCATCTATAGAGAGCTTCCTTCCAAACGGTGCATTAGGAGCAAATTCCTCTTTTTCTTCAATAAGGTTTTATTTGTATTTCTTACTCATAATTCATAGCAGAACATTCATGGTCGTCTAAGTCCCTGTACCGTCTCTCACTTATGAGACACATTACCCCTTCTGAACCATTTATTTAATGCATTTATTACAGGAATGAAAAATTCCAGATACTCAGCATTTGTAATGGTGCCAAGCAAATATATCCATATACATGTAGCATGGAAAAAAATTAATAGTTATCCTGCATCTCAACCAGACTGATAACGGTCAGTATTAGCAGAATAAGAATATAATGTGGCATGAGTAAGGCTTCAGTCACACATGCGTTGAGTGACCTGGATGCCGTCCCTTATCCTGCTTGAAAAATAGGGAGATAAAAGTCCTACAAGCAGGACTTTTCTCTCTTCATTTTTCGGGCAGAAACCAGGAGGACCCCAATATAGTCTATGTAACATTATTTTTTTTTGGTTCCCAAAGCAGACCCGAAGAATGTAAACCCCAATGCTAGTGTGAATCTAGTGTAAGCCATCCTGTCCAATTGGGCAATTATAAGTGTGATAATATGGCTATAAAACAAGTAGTCCATGTAGGTAAAGGTCTTTGGCAAAAGAAAAGTAATTTGGCATCAACATGAAAAATAATAATTAAACACTTATTAGCAGTACTTGGAATACCAGGAAACATATATAGTATGTTTGGCAATGGAATACGTACATTAAATGACTAATTATAACCAGTCATAATTTTCTTATACCTGCCATGAATATATGGATTTTGGGGGGACAACTCTGAATGGCACTGAAGCAAAATATTTGTATATTGTCATCAGATGCCTGGAAAACTAGACATTATCAGCTCCTCTATATATTATTTATCAAGTGAAGAAAGACTTTCTGGTGACCAAATAGTTTCCATAAATGTTAGCCGTACTGTCAAGTTTTTTTGCGTTTTCACACACAGGAAATTGCAGTGTTTTTTTCAGCACTTTTCCTGGCCTTTTTAATGCTGGGGCAAATGTTAGCTTAATCTCAATAGTTAAATACAAAATTCATTATAAAATATGCATTTTTACAGCTTTTTCCTTTGCTATTGGTGACTTTTAGGGTCAGTCATTTTTTTTAATTTTTTTAAAATGCTGCATTTTACATTCTTGCTAGTCCCATCCACATATTGCAGTAAAAAAAATTTGCAGAGTAAATGTTTTTGCAAATTGCAGTAAGTCACTTATACCTATGGAATCACTGGAGTCTTCCATATAGGTATAATAGAAGCAGAAAGTCTGCAGAGGAAACTGTGGACTTTCTGCGAAAAATACTGCAAAAAAAAAAAAATCCAATGTCTTTCCCACAGCCATCCACTACGTGGGGTCTTAGCCTAAAGGAATTTTCCTACTCATTTCTATTGGTGACCTAATAAATGGTAGGTTATGAAAAAAATTAAACCATACCTAAGAATAAAATCCAGAAATTCTTTAAGACATTCAGTGACACTGTTCTCATTCTGCTGAATATGATGTTATTTGAGACTGGTTTCTGATATGGTAGCTAAGTACTGTATTGCTTGACATCCTGTACTATTGTCACTTGATGCAGTGTGTTTAACTGACACTTAACTTGGCAGAGAAATTTAGAAGAAATGTAGGAAAAGTGCAGTCTGTTTCTTAAATCTTAACATCCACAACAGTAGATTACAAACCAGAGTCCCACTGTAGTTGTAAGTCATGGCTGTCCAAAAACTCTGTAGAAAAGACACTTGGTGTTGCTGTACTGAGTGGAGTCAGATTCATAGCTGGATGCTCAGATAGCTCAAGCCAATCCATGCTATCAAGATGAGGCCCAGATGTGTCCAGTCCTAATGGGTCTCCTTCTGGAGAGAAGTTCAATTCGGATGTGTCCATCGATGAGGTAGGATGATCCAGGATTGCTAAACTGCTCAGCATTTGACTGTGCAGATCATCAATAAGTGGCATAGCCGTTGTACCATCTTCATCCCCCTGAAGTATCTTTGTACCTTTTGAAGCCTCCAGAAAATCTTCTAGTCTGTCTGGTATAGTAGTAGAAGGTAGGTGTAACTCATTTTGCCGCACCTCATTTACGAGTGGATGGACCCGAGATGTTTGTTTAACACTTGGCATTTGACTTTCTTTACAATCTGTGGTCAGATCTGTCAACCAAATAAAGTTTGTTAAAAACTAGAAAAATCTTAAACTTAGATAAACATCTAAAAACGTATGCCAAAATGACACACTTTGGAACATGCAAGCCACCCAAGAAACTATGGGATTCTTTCCCTGGACATTTAAATGCTTAGGTAACAAGTTTTTTTTTTCTTTTTTTCCTGTAGCATTGGGGAAAGGATATATATATAGGCACATGCGCTACTGCAAGATTCCCATCATTGGTACGCAGATCACTGCTACTGTATAGGGAACTAATGATCAGTAACAATCATCTGAAACTTGTGTACACAGGTACATTGGGATAACACAGGTTGGGTCATCCCACTTATTCAAATAAAATAGTAATCAAAAAGTAATTATAGAAAAACAAATTAAACCGCCTGTAAAATATCAAAATTTAGCCTTTAGCCCAACCCACCATCAGGAAATCTCCTCTGTAACAGGGATGCAATGGAAGCATATAATGATGTATTTATGTCAGAGAATGTCATGTCAGGTCAAATTCAAACTTAAAGTACAATAAAATCTGTCACAGGAGAGCAGATCTGGATAGAGAGATGGTCTTTTGGAGAGATTCTACTTCATTTATTTTAAACTAAGGAATCAGTAGCACAAAGTAATAGAGATAAAAATAACCTTATAATAACAAAAAAAGAAGCAACAACAGTTAAAACAGAAAATATTCATTTATCGTCCCTTTAGCATGACAACATTTTTGTTTAAAATTTAACAGGAGGAATTAACTTACCTAAATTCTGAATAAAACTGGTAAAAAAATCATTTGCTTGCATTCTGTTGAGTTGTTGATCCTATTAAGAAAGTGAATAAAAAGATATTAATGTGACTTTTATGCAAACACAGAAGGAGAAATCCATTTTGTATTAGGACTAGTAAAGAAATAGTACACCATGTAGCTCTCCTGCCATGTTTGTTGTAGTAAATACTTGTACTCCGCGTGAAATAACAATTCTGGAGCATCTTTAATAACATCCTGGCCCAGATTTACTAATAGCTAGAAAGTGTAATGTCACAGAAAAAAAAGGCCTGACTCGATAATATACAGTCCTATGAAAAAGTTTGGGCACCCCTATTAATCTTAATCATTTTTAGTTCTAAATATTTTGGTGTTTGCAGCAGCCATTTCAGTTTGATATATCTAATAACTGATGGACACAGTAATATTTCAGGATTGAAATGAGGTTTATTGTACTAACAGAAAATGTGCAATATGCATTAAACCGAAATTTGACCAGTGCAAAAGTATGGGCACCTCAACAGAAAAGTGACATTAATATTTAGTAGATCCTCCTTTTGGAAAGATAACAGCCTCTAGTCACTTCCTGTAGCTTTTAATCAGTTCCTGGATCCTGGATGAAGGTATTTTGGACCATTCCTCTTTACAAAACAATTCAAGTTCCGTTAAGTTTGATGGTCACCGAGCATGGACAGCCCGCTTCAAATCATCCCACAGATGTTCAATGATATTCAGGTCTGGGGACTGGGATGGCCATTCCAGAACATTGTAATTGTTCCTCTGCATGAATGCCTGAGTCGATTTGGAGCGGTGTTTTGGATCATTGTCTTGCTGAAATATCCATCCCTGGCGTAACTTCAACTTTGTCACTGATTCTTGAACATTATTCTCAAGAATCTGCTGATACTGAGTGGAATCCATGCGACCCTCAACTTTAACAAGATTCCCGATGCCGGCATTGGACACAGAGCCCCAAAGCATGATGGAACCTCCACCAAATTTTACAGTGGGTAGCAAGTGTTTTTCTTGGAATGCTCTTTTTTTTGGACGCCATGCAAAACGCCTTTTTGTATGACCAAACAACTCAATCTTTGTTTCATCAGTCCACAGGACCTTCTTCCAAAATGAAGCTGGCTTGTCCAAATGTGCTTTTGCATACCTCAGGAGACTCTGTTTGTGGTGTGCTTGCAGAAATGGCTTCTTTCTCATCACTCTCCCATACAGCTTCTCCTTGTGCAAAGTGTGCTGTATTGTTGACTGATGCACAGTGACACCATCTGCAGCAAGATGATGCTGCAGCTCTTTGGAGGTGGTCTGTGGATTGTCCTTGACTGTTCTCACCATTCTTCTTCTCTGCCTTTCTGATATTTTTCTTGGCCTGCCACTTCTGGGCTTAACAAGAACTGTCCCTGTGGTCTTCCATTTCCTTACTATGTTCCTCACAGTGGAAACTGACAGGTTAAATCTCTGAGACAACTTTTTGTATCCTTCCCCTGAACAACTATGTTGAACAATCTTTGTTTTCAGATCATTTGAGAGCGGGCTGTCCATGCTCGGCGACCATCAAACTTAACTGAACTTGAATTGTTTTGTAAAGAGGAATGGACCAAAATACCTTCATCCAGGATCCAGGAACTGATTAAAAGCTACAGGAAGCGACTAGAGGCTGTTATCTTTGCAAAAGGAGGATCTACTAAATATTAATGTCACTTTTCTGTTGAGGTGCCCATACTTTTGCACCAGTCAAATTTCGGTTTAATGCATGTTGCACATTTTCTGTTAGTACAATAAACCTCATTTCAATCCTGAAATATTACTGTGTCCATCTGTTATTAGATATATCAAACTGAAATGGCTGTTGCAAACACCAAAATATTTAGAACTAAAAATGATTAAGATTAATAGGGGTGCCCAAACTTTTTCATAGGACTGTAAATATAAAATGTAACCATTAATAATAAGTTGATACAACATAGGTATGTCAACTAAGTAGGCGGTTATACAAACAACTGGTTAAGAATAGCTTATCCGAGTGTTAGGGGCATTCACACTATCATTGCTAATGTCTATTGCTGTCTTCAGTCAGAGAATGACAGCAATGGACATTAAACGGTCACAGAGAATTGTCACAGACTGATTCTGTCTCAGTTCCCATTGACAAAGAATCAGTTTGTAATCGATCTCTGTGACAGTTTAATGTCCATTGATCGCATCCTGTGTTGGGAGACTGCAACAGACATTAGCCCCTTAGTGCACTAGTGAATTGAATTGTATGCCCAGTGCAATTAGCCTGTACCCCCCTATTACCATGAACCAAATGATACAATGGTGTCTTGGATCAGGAGGTACACTGAAAAATCGTATTGCAACTAATAATGTCTAGTTAACTACTCACAATCTCAGCACTCAATACACCTTTTTATTGAAGAAAAAAAAAGCTATGTAAATAAAATGGAGTGAAAAATCCGTAACCCCAAAAAATATGTCTATAGGGATCATTTATAGCCTCTGACCACAAAGAGGGAACTAAGACATTAATTAAGGAGTAGGCTAATTACGACCGATGCCTTAGGCCCGTAGTCCAACCAATCTAGTGGTCAAATAACAAAAAAATGATCAACTGGACTATAGGCCACATTGATACAATGTACTGTATTGCATGCCCATTACGCCTCATGAAACCTTAGCGCAAAAAATGTCCCCTATCACAAAGGTGATGGTCCATGGAAAAAGAAACACCTGACTCCTTATATTCAGATAGACTGCGGAGAAGATTGTGACATTGAATTACAGACTGTTAATGGGGAATCAGGGTCAATTATAGAGACTCCCTTTAAAATAAATTATTAATAATAATTGGGTATCTTCATAATTAAGGTCCTTCATTAGTACCCTCATGTGTCTCGCATATTGGTAAGCCTTATATGGGGCACACAGGGGTTACTATGAGGGACATGATGGGGTTAACTATTAGTAATGTAAGGCAAATGGAGTTACAGAAACTAAATGAATAACCCTAAATGCCTGACATTAATAGGCAGAGTAACTAAAGGAAGGCACCCATGTGTGTCACTTTACTGTAGCTTCCTCTCCTCCATACAACAGACATCTTCCATGAGACACAATGAATCCTGGCCACTCATCTGCATGGTAGATGCTAAATCCTAGTGTGCTAAAGGACCTCTGATGACGTCATGACTAGAGATGAGCGAGTACTGTTCGGATCAGCCAATCCGAACAGCACGCTCGCATACAAATGAATGGACGTAGCCGGCACGCGAGGGGTTAAGCGGCCGGCCGCCGTCAAAGCGGAAGTACCAGGTGCATCCATTAATTTCTATGGAGCGTGCTGTTCCAAACAGTACTCGCTCATCTCTAGTCATGACCATGTGATCAGACTCTGGTGTGGGCGGAGCTACTAGGATTTAGACATCAACCTTATCTGCAGATGTTACATACCAGTGGCTACAGGACCTTTGATGACATCACAGTCACGTGACCTCATGATAAACCAATCACAGAGCAGTAGCACTAATGGACCTCCCCCTTCCAGGTCTTTCCAGTTTTCTGTGCTCTGTGGACCCTGATTCGTGTATAAGCCGAGGAGAGCTTTTTCAGCATGAAAAATGTGCTGAAAAGGTCGGCTTATACTCGAGTATATACGGTGATAATAATAATACTTCACATATGGTCCTAGCACACTACCACTACTCTTATACTTCACATGTGGTCACATAAAGTATCAGGAGGAAAAAAATTGAACTAAAACTTAACCTTTAATATTCATAGATAATAAAAAGTATACAGAGTGCATTCACTATATTGAAAAATAAATAATTGCAGGCGGAGACAAAAGAATTTGCCCATAAGGCGCTATAGAGATATTGGTGCAGATACTATACATTCACTTCTCTCCCTGACCAATCTGTCCTCCCTCACAGTGTAGTTAGAGTAATCTGTGGGACTCCTTGGCTTATGGGCCAGATGGAACTGCAACCTTCATACTGATACCAGTGCTTATGAGCCCCCTAAAGCTCCTGAGCTTTAAAAATGAAATAATAATAATAATTTTTAAAAAAATACCGGTTTAGGAGAGCCACACAAAGCTTCGTTTTCTTCTCTGAAGTCTGACTGCTTCATATCTGAAAATGTCATATTGGGGGACATTGCGATAGATAAAATAGGTGATCTTGAGCTCTACAAAATAAAAGTGATAGCAAAATGATATGTGATAAATAAACTTAACTAATTGAAAAAAATAATAGCAATTAGATGAAAACAACAAAGCACAAATGGAAGTCTTACCGATAATGAAGGCTGAGCCAGAAGCACTCCTGTTTCGGGCTGTGTACTGGGCTGGGAAGCTTTTTCTTTTGGAGAACGAGTCTTTAAAATAAAGATATAATTACCAATTAGAAGGAAGATCAGCATAATAACAAGAAGGCAGGGTCGGACTGGGGTGTCTAGGGCCCACCAGTGGAATTGTTTCTAGGGGCCCACCATCAGGACCCCTGCAGACCAACGATACTGAGACAGGGTGGTTAAAGGTAATAACATGTCGGGAGCCATGCAGCTCACCTGCCATACAATGTGCAACAACATACTACCTAAACCCACTGCTACGCACTGTATGGAAAGTGATCAGCATGGCTCCTAGAAATGTTACCATTACCTGTAGCCACACTGTCCTGGAAGAGCTGATCTGCAGAGGTCCTGGCTGTTGTATCATCACAGATGTAATATTGATGGCCTATCCTAAGGACAGACCATCAATATTATAAAGTTGGATAAATCCTTTAAAGATTTGTCCAGGAATTGGAGCAACTCATGTGCTGGGAGGGAGGTGTAAAATAAAAAATAAATCAATAAAAAGCGCCTTCACCTGTCCCCATTGCTCCATTGTCTGCCGCCAGTGTCCATTTAGTCTCATGCCGCCGCCTCCTTGCTGGGAGTCCTGCACCTCATGTGACCACTGAAACCAATCAGATACAGGATTTCCAGAAATAAGGCCATGAGACTGAACAGACACAGGCAGGAGGATAACGGGGCGCTGGGGACAAAAGCTCAATGAAAAACACTGCGTCTCACTGTTGCACCTAATCCTTAAAGAGGACCTTTCACCATTTGGGGCACAGGCGGATTAATACACCGCTAGAAAGCCGACAGTGCACTCAATTCAGCTTTCCCATTCTGTGCCACCGGTGAAGAGCTATCGGTGCCATTACTGTAGCTATTCAGCGTCAGAAGGGCGTTTCTGACAGTCAGGAACGCCCCTTCCTCACAGTAGCGTCTATTGCGCTGTACTCTGAGAGGGGGCTTTCCTTACCGCCCAGCCATGAAGCTGAGTGGTGAGGAATGCTCCCCCCCCCCCAGTACTTGTCTATCGACGAGCACCGCAAGGGAAGGCGGGACATGGGCACAGGCAGACGTAAGGGCGGGGAAAGGCGCATGGGTGCTGAAGCGCATGTATGGGGGGGGGGGGAGAGCGCTGGTGCGTGGGGGGCAAGCCGTAAATAGGGAGGGGGTCCGATGGCGTAAGGAGTGCGGTGGATCATAGCCACCATGAGTTCGCTACATATAAGCGGCTCACTCATATACATTATTATAGCATATATACACATTCATATATAAGCCATATATACACATATATGAATACTATATATACTTACCTATATACATACACTCACACATTATTATAACATACTGTGTATACACACACATACCTGTATACAAACATAGTCCTCACACAGTATACAAGACACATGCTTTAACCCTTAAGTACTATCATGGTGTCTATCATAATGATATGTGTATGGTAGTGGTGTATGATAGACACCATGATAGGACTTAAGGGTTAAACAAATGTACACATATACATATTAAACATTACATTTTACCAAAAAATGGAAAAAAAAATATACTCACATTTTTGAAGTAGAAAGGTGATGCTCTGATCGCAGTAGCAGCAGCAGACTTCTCTCTGTCCCCTCACAGTACGATGTGAGCGATGACTCACTGCTGGGAGGGGGAGGGGGAATTCCGGGCAGAGAGTTCTACATAGGAAGGTAGCAATAGCTACTGCAGCTGCTGTCCCGGAGTCTTCAGTTCTCCCTGGCAGGAGGCCCCTCGGTGTAAGTGTCGGGGCCCTGGGAAACTGCCTGCAGCCGGGCATCTTTAACCATTACAGTGCTGCTGGCAGCCGGGGCCCCGAGCTTACAGATCCGGCCACTGCCACTATCAAGTGCTCAGTTTGCCAGTGCAAATGCATTGGTTCAGGGGCCCGACCCGGCCACTGAAAATCCCGATCGGGCCCCTGACCAATGCTTCTGCATTGGGGAAATGAGCACTACGGTAATAGTCAAGGCTGGGGCCCACCGGGGGATCCCCCGGCACCCCGGCGGGCCAGTCCGACCCTGCAAGAAGGTATTTACTATAAGTAGTGAAAACTGCCAGTAAACCTCGAAATAAGTCACAGTACATGAAGTCATATCCCATTACAAGTATACATAAAGACTCCATAAACAGAAAATAAGACAACAGTATTTGAAGTGGCTTACAACTTGCTTGTCTCCTACCTTCAGATAACTAAAGCTCTGTTCATATCATGTTTGAGGCTCCTGTCGGAGGTATATGTTGGGAGGATTTCCTGACTAATTCATGACAGAAAGCTAAGAGATAAGTCATTGTATATGAAGCAGTGTCTAAGGTTTCCACGTTAAAACGTATAATATGTCTGCTGTTTAGAAAAGTGTAACTACACTTTTCAAAATCCACCTACAAAATGCCTCCCCATTCATTTCAATTGGAGTCAGTAACAGTTTCTTTCCCATAGCTGATTTTTTTTTCAGCCAGAGGGAAAGAAAAGCGATATGACCCATCTTCAGGTGGATTCCACTTGAAAAACCCATTGAAATCAATGTGAGGCAGAAAACCGCAACATGGTTTTATGGCACGGCTTTAAATCACATGAGTTCTTTTAAGGTGAAGTGCCAGGTCCATGCAAAAAAAAATGCAACCAAAATTGCATCATGTAAGAAAAAAAAAATGTTTCCTAATTCCTGAAGTAGATTTTTTCAGTCTGCAAAAAATAAGTCTGCTGTCATAAAGATAAAGAATATTTATATAGAAAATTGCTTTTCTAATTTATTTTCATGCTCTGTAATTATGATATAAGGGAAATCAAGAGCAAGAAAAATCAGGAGATTATGTGAGGTGTAATATAGGGGATTAGCCATTCTTTTTCATTTGATTTGGATTTTGGGTTTAGTGGTCCTTTAAGACGTGCCCCTTTTCTATATGGTCACACATCTTTTAGTCCTGTACATTGTTAGACAAAAAAAATGTCTAAAATAATTTAAACACACAAGGCATTTAAGACACTTTTTGGCTCATATTACCTCATCATTTTCCCCCCAGAGTGGTAAATCTGGCAGAAGAGATATCATAAAATGTGTATCCACATCTGTTACAACCCAAACTAAACAATGATCATATTATTTTTCCCGGATGTTGCATGAAGATGCCATTTAGGGGTATATATGAAGTTTCTATCACGTTTTAGGCTAAGGGCCCTTCACATGGCGTAAGCGCCGTTCATTTAGACACGTATACACATATACAGTACTATATAAAGTTCTGATTAATTACCAGCAACGAAGCCAATAGTTAAATCCTTGGAGGTGGTTGAAGCAGTCCCATTTAACCATAAAGTCTTGAGACTGTTAAATGTGTAGAAATAGATAAAGTTGGAGCAGCAGAGACTGGAGATGACAGGAAACCTACCGCAGTATGGTGCAAAGCTATGAATAAAAGTAAAAATAAAACTAATCATTAGCATCTGTAGATTTTTTTTCAGCAGTAGATTTTCTTCAGTAGTCCATCATGGTACTGGGCTTTATACCAATTTATGTACAGCAAGGGTCCATTCACATGGAGGAAAATGGTAAGGAATTTGGTGTGGAATTTCAGTGCAGAAAAAAAGCCTCCCATTGACTTCAATTGGTTTCTTTTTCTGATAGCTTGATATTGTTTGCATTTACTTGTTAAAAAAAGATGACATTTAGTGCAAATTTGGAAAAATTCGAAATTTTCAAAATGTGAAATGCTCTTTTTTTTTTTTTTTTTTTTTAAACAGATAACAGATAGTCAGTCATACCACCCAAATTAAATAAGGATGTGGCTATTTATAGGTACCGTACCTATAAACAACTGGCTATTTATAGTTACTAGAGATGAGTGAACACCGTTCGGTCGAATACATATTCGATCGAATATCAGGCCGTTCGAGGTATTCGATTACAATCGAATACAAGGCCGCAAACGCAGTAAAAATTTGTATCCCCTCCCACCTTCCCTGGCGCGTTTTTTGCACCAATAACTGCACAGGGGAGGTGGGACAGGAACTGCGACAATGGAGGCAGTACATCAGCTGCCGAAATCAGGTGACCTCCAATTTAGACGAATGATGGATTTAACATTCGATTAATTTGGGACTGTGAACTATGTGACTGTGAGACAGGGACAGATCTACAGGCAGGGTTAGCTAGGGATTACCTTTATTTAGGAGGGAATGTTACTCACCCAGCTCTTTGGGGCTCTATCTTGTTGGGATCCCTGTCAGCTTGCGATATGTGCGAGCTGACTTTTTCCCATAGGAATGCATTGACCAGCGTTGATTGGCCAGTGTAGGAGGGGTAGCTGGAGGGATGGTTGGCAGTAGCGCAGAGCTGTGTGTGTGACAGGAGGAGTAGCTGGAGGGATGGATGGCAGTAGTGCAGAGCTGTGTGTGTGACAGGAGGAGTAGCTGGAGGGATGGCTGGCAGTAGCGCAGGGCTGTGTGTGTGACAGGAGGAGTAGCTGGAGGGATGTTTGGCAGTAGCGCAGAGCTGTGTGTGTGACAGGAGGAGTACCTGGAGGGATGGTTGGCAGTAGCACAGAGCTGTGTGTGTGACAGGAGGAGTAGCTGGAGGAATGGTTGGCTGTAGCGCAGAGCTGTGTGTGTGACAGGAGGAGTAGCTGGTGGGATGGCTGGCAGTAGCGTAGGGCTGTGTGTATGACAGGAGGAGTAGCTGGAGGGATGTTTGGCAGTAGCGCAGAGCTGTGTGTGTGACAGGAGGAGTAGTGAAAATTTACTGGGATAAATATGATACATCTGCAGTTCATTTAAGTTTATAGGCATGGTACTACCTATAGATAGCCAGTAGTTTAAAGGTATGGACGGTACCTCAAAATAGCCAGTTGTTATAGTTGTTAAGATTGTTAGATAGAATGGATGGATGTTCGCTATGTGAGGAAGATTAGCCATATTCATTGTAACATAAATGTCTTAATAAAGTGAAAATTTACAGGGATAAATATGATACATCTGCAGTTCATTTAAGTTTATAGGCAAGGTACTACCTATAGATAGCCAGTAGTTTAAGGCTCCATTCACACTGAGTAACGCTGGCGTTTTTTGTGCTTATTTTGGCACATAGCGCCGCGTTTGCGCCGCGCTATTTTGCGGTTGCGTTGTACGGCGCAAACGCGGCGCTATGTACCAAAATAAGCACAAAAAACGCCAGCGTTACTCAGTGTGAATGGAGCCTAAAGGTACGGACGGCACCTAAAAATAGCCAGTAGTTCATAGGTACGGTACCTATAAATAGCCAGTTGTTTATAGTTACGGTAGCGGACGATTAGCCATATTCATTGTAATATAAATGTCTTAATAAAGTGAAAATTTACTGGGATAAATATGATACATCTGCAGTTCATTTAAGTTTATAGGCACGGTACTACCTATAGATAACCAGTAGTTTAAAGGTACGGACGGCACCTAAAAATAGCCAGTAGTTCATAGGTACGACCAAAAATAGCCAATAGTTCATAGGTACGGTACCTATAAATAGCCAGTTGTTTATAGGTACAGTACCTATACAGTCCTATGAAAAAGTTTGGGCACCCCTATTAATCTTAATCATTTTTAGTTCTAAATATTTTGGTGTTTGTAACAGCCATTTCAGTTTGATATATCTAATAACTGATGGACACAGTAATATTTCAGGATTGAAATGAGGTTTATTGTACTAACAGAAAATGCACAATATGCATTAAACCAAAATTTGACTGGTGCAAAAATATGGGCACCTCAACAGAAAAGTGACATTAATATTTAGTACATCCTCCTTTTGCAGAGATAACAGCCTCTAGTCGCTTCCTGTAGCTTTTAATCAGTTCCTGGATCCTGGATGAAGGTATTTTGGACCATTTCTTTCTACAAAACAATTCAAGTTCAGTTAAGTTTGATGGTCGCCGAGCATGGACAGCCCGCTCTCAAATGATCTGAAAACAAAGATTGTTCAACATAGTTGTTCAGGGGAAGGATACAAAAAGTTGTCTCAGAGATTTAACCTGTCAGTTTCCACTGTGAGGAACATAGTAAGGAAATGGAAGACCACAGGGACAGTTCTTGTTAAGCCCAGAAGTGGCAGGCCAAGAAAAATATCAGAAAGGCAGAGAAGAAGAATGGTGAGAACAGTCAAGGACAATCCACAGACCACCTCCAAAGAGCTTCAGCATCATCTTGCTGCAGATGGTGTCACTGTGCATCGGTAACAATACAGCGCACTTTGCACAAGGAGAAGCTGTCAGGGAGAGTGATGAGAAAGAAGCCGTTTCTGCACGTACGCCACAAATAGAGTTGCCTGAGGTATGCAAAAGCACATTTGGAGAAGCCAACTTCATTTTGGAAACAAAGATTGAGTTGTTTGGTTATAAAAAAAGGCGTTATGCATGGCGTCCAAAAAGAAACAGCATTCCAAGAAAAACACTTGCTACCCACTGTAAAATTTGGTGGAGGTTCCATCATGCTTTGGGGCTGTGTAGCCAATGCCGGCATCTGGAATCTTGTTAAAGTTGAGGGTCGCATGGATTCCACTCAGTATCAGCAGATTCTTGAGAATAATGTTCAAGAATCAGTGACGAAGTTGAAGTTACGCCGGGGATGGATATTTCAGCAAGACAATGATCCAAAACACTGCTCCAAATCAACTTAGGCATTCATGCAGAGGAACAATTACAATGTTCTGGAATGGCCATCCCAGTCCCCAGACCTGAATATCATTGAACATCTGTGGGATGATTGGAAGCGGGCTGTCCATGCTCGGCGACCATCTAACTTAACTGAACTTGAATTGTTTGTCCAAAATACCTTTATCCAGGATCCAGGAACTGATTAAAAGCTACAGGAAGCGACTAGAGGCTGTTATCTTTGCAAAAGGAGGATCTACTAAATATTAATGTCACTTTTCTGTTGAGGTGCCCATACTTTTGCACCGGTCAAATTTCGGTTTAATGCATATTGCACATTTTCTGTTAGTACAATAAACCTCATTTCAATCCTGAAATATTACTGTGTCCATCAGTTATTAGATATATCAAACTGAAATGGCTGTTGCAAATACCAAAATATTTAGAACTAAAAATGATTAAGATTAATAGGGGTGCCCAAACTTTTTCATAGGACTGTAAATACCCACATCCATTAAATAATGAATATTATGTATTGTATTCCTGACTTATGTTGCCGTAATCTTTAATCATCCTTCAATTTCTATTGGATACTAGAAGGCATACAAGAAAACTTCCGAAACCTATTTTTTAGGGCCTTCTTCAGTTCTGAAGGGGATTTTAAAGGCCTATATATTATAAACACCCCCACAAAAATGATCTATTTTCAAAACTGTACCCCAAAAATAATTCTAAACAGCACTTGGAAACTTTGTTAACTCATCATGGGAAGTACCGTATTTTTCGGACTATAAGACGCACTTTTTTTCCCCAAAATTTGGGGGGAAAAGAAGGGTGCGTCTTATAGTCTGAATGTAGCGCCTGGCACCCGCCGTAATAGAGAGGCGAATGCCGGCAAGGGATAGACGCCGGCACAGGTGCCGGGGCCTGAGACATCGCTGCGTTCCTCTGCCCTGCATGAAGCCAGCAGCGGCAGGGGCGATGCTATTCCGCTCCTCCGTCCCCCGCCGCTGGCTTCATGCAGGGCAGAGGAACGCAGCGATGTCTCAGGCCCCGGCGTCTATCCCGTGTCGGCATCTGCCTCTCTAGTACAGCAGATGCCGGGTCAGTATCGGTGGCCCCTTCTCCCCCGTAGCCGGTCCCCACCGGCCCCGTACCTGTAAAGTTGCAGGCTGGCTCCTGCGCGGCGATATCGCAGGAGCCGACCTGTTCGGGTGACAGCCGGGAGCCTAATGAGGCTCCCAGGCCTGTCACTGCTATATTAGTATTGCGGCTGGTCTCTATGACCAGCTGTAATACTAATAGACAGAATGTCCCATAGACAGCAATACAGTTGTATTGCCGTCTATGGGACTTGCAATCAAGTGACCGCAGGTTCAAGCCCCCGGGGGGGAATAAAATAGTAAAAAAAAAAAAAAAAGCTTTAAAAATATATAATAAAAATATAAAATAAATAAAAGTTCTAAATCACCTCCTGTCCCTAGAATATATATATAAAAGTAGAAAATCATATATCATAAACCACCGGGTTTTTTTTCAATACAAGGTGATCTAAGCAATAGATATTCCCCAAAATGGTATAACTAAAAAGTACTTCTGGCCCCGCAAAAAAAACCACTCTATGCGTCCCCGTACAGCTGCAGGGTCACCTGTCAATGTGGCCTTTCAGCTGTTGCAAAACTACAACTCCCATATATTAAATATTTTACCATTTTTTGCTTCAAAATTTTTTTTCCCTATTTTCCTCCTCTAAAACCTAGAGGAGGAAAATATAGTCCAGTGCGTCTTATAGTCCGAAAAATACGGTAAAACAATATGGAGGTGAAATTTAGACACTTCATTTTTTTTCCCCTTCAATAATATACAGTCCTATGAAAAAGTTTGGGCACCCCTATTAATCTTAATCATTTTTAGTTCTAAATATTTTGGTGTTTGCAACAGCCATTTTAGTTTGATATATCTAATAACTGATGGACACAGTAATATTTCAGGATTGAAATGAGGTTTATTGTACTAACAGAAAATGCGCAATATGCATTAAACCAAAATTTGACCGGTGCAAAAATATGGGCACCTCAACAGAAAAGTGACATTAATATTTAGTAGATCCTCCTTTTGCAAAGATAACAGCCTCTAGTCGCTTCCTGTAGCTTTTAATCAGTTCCTGGATCCTGGATGAAGGTATTTTGGACCATTTCTTTCTACAAAACAATTCAAGTTCAGTTAAGTTTGATGGTCGCCGAGCATGGACAGCCCGCTCTCAAATGATCTGAAAACAAAGATTGTGCAACATAGTTGTTCAGGGGAAGGATACAAAACGTTGTCTCAGAGATTTAACCTGTCAGTTTCCACTGTGAGGAACATAGTAAGGAAATGGAAGACCACAGGGACAGTTCTTGTTAAGCCCAGAAGTGGCAGGCCAAGAAAAATATCAGAAAGGCAGAGAAGAAGAATGGTGAGAACAGTCAAGGACAATCCACAGACCACCTCCAAAGAGCTTCAGCATCATCTTGCTGCAGATGGTGTCACTGTGCATCGGTAACAATACAGCGCACTTTGCACAAGGAGAAGCTGTCAGGGAGAGTGATGAGAAAGAAGCCGTTTCTGCACGTACGCCACAAATAGAGTTGCCTGAGGTATGCAAAAGCACATTTGGAGAAGCCAACTTCATTTTGGAAACAAAGATTGAGTTGTTTGGTTATAAAAAAAGGCGTTATGCATGGCGTCCAAAAAGAAACAGCATTCCAAGAAAAACACTTGCTACCCACTGTAAAATTTGGTGGAGGTTCCATCATGCTTTGGGGCTGTGTAGCCAATGCCGGCATCTGGAATCTTGTTAAAGTTGAGGGTCGCATGGATTCCACTCAGTATCAGCAGATTCTTGAGAATAATGTTCAAGAATCAGTGACGAAGTTGAAGTTACGCCGGGGGATGGATATTTCAGCAAGACAATGATCCAAAACACTGCTCCAAATCAACTCAGGCATTCATGCAGAGGAACAATTACAATGTTCTGGAATGGCCATCCCAGTCCCCAGACCTGAATATCATTGAACATCTGTGGGATGATTGGAAGCGGGCTGTCCATGCTCGGCGACCATCTAACTTAACTGAACTTGAATTGTTTGTCCAAAATACCTTTATCCAGGATCCAGGAACTGATTAAAAGCTACAGGAAGCGACTAGAGGCTGTTATCTTTGCAAAAGGAGGATCTACTAAATATTAATGTCACTTTTCTGTTGAGGTGCCCATACTTTTGCACCGGTCAAATTTTGGTTTAATGCATATTGCACATTTTCTGTTAGTACAATAAACCTCATTTCAATCCTGAAATATTACTGTGTCCATCAGTTATTAGATATATCAAACTGAAATGGCTGTTGCAAATACCAAAATATTTAGAACTAAAAATGATTAAGATTAATAAGGGTGCCCAAACTTTTTCATAGGACTGTATTTATTTAGTCCTAAAAATGTACACCTTCACAAGGGGCTAAAGGAGAAAATGCATAACACAATCTGTTATGAAATTTCTCCTGAGCACAAAATTACCCCACATGTGCAAACAGCAGCGCACCAAAGGAAAGAGCCAATTTTTCTGGAATTGTCTTCAGTTGGCATGTCTCATTTCCCAATCCCCTAAAGTACCAGTACAATGCCCCCTCCCAAATGGCGACATTTTGTAAAATACACCACTCAAGGAGTGGGAGCTAATGTCCACGATCAGAATACCCTCCAAATGATAAAAAAATAGCCCATATGGGGCTAATAAAATAGTAAAAAACAAAAATTATAAAAAAAAACCCCCCATAAAACTAAAAGTTAAAATAATCTCCCTTTTCCTAGAATACATATAAAATGGAAACAGACACACAATATGTATCCCTGTATCTGACTTGTATCTGAAAATGTCCGGTCTACAAACTTATAAAAATGTTTTCCTGCGTGGTTAATGCAATATCTGGGAAAAAAAACTAAATCAAAAGTGCTGAACCAAAGTTGTTTTTTTTTACTGTTGTGCATTTTCTAAAAATTTTAATAAAAAGTGATCAAAGCAATAACAAAAATTCCCCAAAATTGTATAATTAAAAATTATGTCTGCCCCCATAAAACAACAACAACAACAACAAAAAAACGCCTTATGCATCTCTGTCCATGGAAATATAAAACAAGTTATGAGTGTCAGAATATGGTGACTTTAAGAAAAAAAATTTTGGGAGAGTTTTGGAATTTTATTAATAGGTTAAAATTTAAATAAAACTATCTAAGCTTGGTATCAGGAATTGTACCACAATTGTACCATTGAGAATGCTGTAAAAATTAAGTTTGTAAGAAATGTCGCACAAATGCACTTTTTCTCCAATTCTACCCCATTCACAGTTTTTTTCCCAGCTTCTAATAATTAATTATTAGTTAATTGTATTAATAATTCTTATACATGGTACAGAATGATAAATGATATGACTTTGAAGAACAATTTGTCTTGCAAACATTAATCCCTCATATGGCTCAGTGAATGGAAAAATGAAAAAAAAAAAAAAGTTGTGGGGTTTGGAAGGGAGGGAGTAAAAAAGAAAAATCAAAAAATGCCTTAGAAGGGAAGGGATTAAAGTAGAAAAAACACCCTACAATTTGATATGCTTTTTTTCTCCAGAGTATGGAAATACCCCATAAGGTGCCAGTGCAATGGGAAGTAACAAAAAGTGACCTAATTTTGGAAACTGTACTCCTCAAAATATTTACCTATGGCTATAGTGATCATTGATTTTAAGGACATGTTGATCCAGGGTTTTTATACTGACCACCAGATTTGGAGTCGGGAAGGAATTTTTTCCCCTGAAATAGGGCAATTGGCATGAGCCTCATGGGGTTTTTTGCCTTCCCCTGGATCAACACTGTAGGGATTGTAGGGTTATAGGTTGGACTTGATGGACTAATGTCTTTATCCAACGTCATCAACTATGTAACTATTTTGACCCCAGAGATAGATGGTTTTAAAAAAAGAAATGCTCAGCGGATACTGCAAATGAAAATTAAAATTTTTCTAGATAAATGCTACTTCAGTGTTTGATATATATGTCCAGTTTGTGGCACTGTGAAAATAAGCTCTTCAGTTTTTATGAAGTTTCCTGATTTTAGAAACACTTGACACGGGGCCCTAATTTTTTGCCTGGAAATAGAACAGGGCTCAGACATGATAGAGCACCATTCATATTTGAGGCCTAATTTAGCCTAATTTTAATACTACTGTGTATAAAATCAAACCCCAATAAAAAAGGATATATGGAACAGTCTTACCACAATCCTAATATGGATCACAGAAAGAGAGTTTCAGGAATAGACATGGGGTTCCAATCCAAGCAGGTATTTTTAGAAGGGAATGGCAGGCCTATTGTTAACCCTATACTCACCCAAAATTGCTACTGCCCTAAAAAGGCCAATCCCCAAGATACTCTCCCTATAACACCCTAACAAAATTAAGTTACTCCTCCCAACATGTTATGTCCCATATATATATTATATTGATATTGATACTTCTCAGGGGATATATATGGAGCTCACAGTTCAATCCAACAGAGGGTATCTTTGCAAGTCCCAAACAGGTCATCCCCTAGTCCCAGCTAATTATAGGGTTAACAATACGGTGAGAGGCCTACCCTTCCCTACTATCAATACTTTGAACCAGAAAATATATTTGGATTGTGTTAAGACTGTTCCATATATTATTTTTGTTGGGGCTTGATTTTATCAGCTCTCTGCTGATAATTATTTGGTTTTGGGATCTTTTTATTTGGGATATACATGACATTACCTATTCTTTAGCTTCTGTATAACTAAATTTAATTTCCAGAAATGAAAGCACAGTTGATAGTGAAAAGCTAAAATTGTAATTTTTCCAGAAATACCATTTCAGTTCCCAATACGTTGTGCCCAGCCTGTGTCAGTAGAGACACACATTGTACCACTGCCATTGGCTAAAAGATATGTCACTAACTGTACGATATGCAATCAGGATTGCTGATAGGTGACGAACCGAAACCCGAATTGATTAATTGTAATTAAGGTAAAATGTTCAATTAATTGATTAAGTTAGTTAATTAATTTTTATTTGGGTCATACTTGCCTAACCCTATCCCTTTCCCTATTTTGGGCTAAACGTTTGTAAATCCCCCCCCCAAAAAAAAATTATTATTATTATTATTATTTTTTTTTTAAGTCCAAACAATCATTAATTCAATTATTCAGCTATACTAGTTGTCAAAAATGCTGAATCTGTAACAGACCCAATTATAAGTTGAAGGGATGTACCAGGATTCACTGTTATCAGTTCCCCTGCTCAGGGCCCTTCTTCTCAGCAATCCAGGCACTCTACTCCCACCCTCGGCGGTGGTTAAACCCTTCCATGCCTCCTCGCCCTCCTTTCCTATTCGTAATGGCACCAGACAGGGCTGCCCTCTTTCTCCCCTAATTGTTGCTTTAAGCATTGAACAAATTACAAAACAAAACCCTCCTTTAACCCGCTTGTGACTCTAGAAGTAAATGCCCTGTATTGTGTAAGTGACAGAACTTGAAGGGTGTAAATTTCACTACTGTTTTGTTTTCATTCCTGTTTTAAATTATTTCAGGACTTCAGCTTTGAGAATGGGGTCATTTACAAAGGTAATAGTCCCTTGAAAAATGGGTTTTGGAAAAATTCTTGAAAATTTGTAAAATCGATGAAAAAAATAAAGAGTGTTTAAGGTTTGATGCCAACATAAAGCAGAGACATGATAAATTAGATTTATTAAGTAATTTGGGTAGCATAACCATTTTCGTGAAAGGCAGATGATTTTAAATATTTTGAAAATAGCCTTTTTCTCCAAGATTTCCTTTTTTTCATAGTTAAATAAAAAACATATCGCCCAAATGTTTCCACCAATATGAAGTACAATGTGTAACAAAAAAGTGCTTCAAAATTATAACTGCAGTGATACCTGTCAGATATGAAAAATAGGTTGAAAGAGGATCACAAGGGCTCGAAGGGAAAACTGCACTCACTGGTCCAGACACAAAGAGACATCCAAAGGGTTTCACTCAGACTCTTTATTGATACAACAGCACAACGCATTTGGGCTCTAAACAGCCATTTCTCAAGTGCACGCATCTGGCCTGACTGGCTCAGTTATTTGCACTTGAGAAAGGGCTGTTTAGAGCCCAAAATGCGTTGTGATGTTGTACCAATGAAGAGTCTGAGTGAAACTCTTCGGTTGTCAAATTGAGTCTGGATCAGTGAGCGCGGTTTTCCCTTCGCGGCTCTCCTTCAACCTGCTACTGCCCAGTCCACCAATGTTACTTAGTGATCACCGCTGCCACACTTGCCTTTGGTTGATTTACACACATTATTGTTTTTTGTTTTTTTTTTTTAATGTAGATTGTGAGCCCCATATAGGGCTCACAATGTACATTTTTCCCTATCAGTATGTCTTTGGAGAAAGGGGGGAAATCCACACAACATGGGGAGAACATACAAACTCCTTACAGATGTTTTACCCTTGGCCGGATTCGAACTCAGGACTCTAGTGCTGCAAGGCTGCAGTGCTAACCACTGAGCCACCGTGTTGCCCCTACATGTTGTTATTGTTGTGACCTACAACACCCAAAGATGAGAAGCCAACTGGTCTGGTTTATATCTCTCTATTTGTTTTCATTTCCTAAACTGATCTACAATATAGTATTGCTCAGTGTCTCTTTCTCTTTTTTTACAAGATTTGAAAAATAAGGTGGTGGTTTTAGGCTGTGTCCTTAAAGGGTTAAGTACAAGATAGGCTTGACAAGAAATAGTGAGGCCTGGCAAAATCCATACATTATGACTTTATACATTACCTTGCAATCTGAGCCGGGCAATGTCTAATGGATAGAAGATCGACATAGCAGTCATGCTACCCTATGAAAAGAATTGCAGGAATTAAAAGGCATACAAGTTTATTTTACAGTCAAACTTTTCAAAGTGTAATTGAACGTTAGGACTGAAAATTAAAACAATTGACCCCACTGATCTCAGTGCAAACAAATGCCTGTTTAGAGATCAGCTAAATGGATGGCTATTAAAACTTATGAATACATCTTTTAAAACTGTCAACAGGTTTGGGGGCCAATCTGCTTATATGATAAAGTATCAAGCATACGTAACTAGAGATGAGCGAACACTAAAATGTTCGAGGTTCGAAATTCGATTCGAACAGCCGCTCACTGTTCGAGTGTTCGAATGGGTTTCGAACCCCATTATAGTCTATGGGGAACATAAACTCGTTAAGGGGGAAACCCAAATTCGTGTCTGGAGGGTCACCAAGTCCACTATGACACCCCAGGAAATGATACCAACACCCTGGAATGACACTGGGACAGCAGGGGAAGCATGTCTGGGGGCATAAAAGTCACTTTATTTCATGGAAATCCCTGTCAGTTTGCGATTTTCGCAAGCTAACTTTTCCCCATAGAAATGCATTGGCCAGTGCTGATTGGCCAGAGTACGGAACTCGACCAATCAGCGCTGGCTCTGCTGGAGGAGGCGGAGTCTAAGATCGCTCCACACCAGTCTCCATTCAGGTCCGACCTTAGACTCCGCCTCCTCCGGCAGAGCCAGCGCTGATTGGCCGAAGGCTGGCCAATGCATTCCTATGCGAATGCAGAGACTTAGCAGTGCTGAGTCAGTTTTGCTCAACTACACATCTGATGCACACTCGGCACTGCTACATCAGATGTAGCAATCTGATGTAGCAGAGCCGAGGGTGCACTAGAACCCCTGTGCAAACTCAGTTCACGCTAATAGAATGCATTGGCCAGCGCTGATTGGCCAATGCATTCTATTAGCCCGATGAAGTAGAGCTGAATGTGTGTGCTAAGCACACACATTCAGCTCTACTTCATCGGGCTAATAGAATGCATTGGCCAGCGCTGATTGGCCAGAGTACGGAACTCGACCAATTAGCGCTGGCTCTGCTGGAGGAGGCGGAGTCTAAGATCGCTCCACACCAGTCTGCATTCAGGTCCGACCTTAGACTCCGCCTCCTCCAGCAGAGCCAGCGCTGATTGGCCGAATTCCGTACTCTGGCCAATCAGCACTGGCTAATGCATTGTATTGGCGTGATGAAGCAGTGCTGAATGTGTGTGCTTAGCACACACATTCAGCTCTACTTCATCGGGCTAATAGAATGCATTGGCCAATCAGCGCTGGCCAATGCATTCTATTAGCTTGATGAAGCAGAGTGTGCACAAGGGTTCAAGCGCACCCTCGGCTCTGATGTAGCAGAGCCGAGGCTGCACAAGGGTTCAAGCGCACCCTCGGCTCTGATGTAGCAGAGCCGAGGGTGCACTTGAACCCTTGTGCACCCTCGGCTCTGCTACATCAGAGCCGAGGGTGCGCTTGAACCCTTGTGCACCCTCAGCTCTGCTACATCAGAGCCGAGGGTGCGCTTGAACCCTTGTGCAGCTTCGGCTCTGCTACATCAGAGCCGAGGGTGCGCTTGAACCCTTGTGCACACTCTGCTTCATCAAGCTAATAGAATGCATTGGCCAGCGCTGATTGAAGCAGAGCTGAATCTGTGTGCTTAGCTCAACTACTCCACCGGTGTAGTTGAGCTAAACATACACATTCAGCACTGCTTCATCACGCCAATAGAATGCATTGGCCAGCACTGATTGGCCAGAGTACGGAATTTGGCCTATCAGCGCTGGCTCTGCTGGAGGAGGCGGAGTCTAAGGTCGGACCTGAATGGAGACTGGTGTGGAGCGATCTTAGACTCCGCCTCCTCCAGCAGAGCCAACGCTGATTGGTCGAGTTCCGTACTCTGGCCAATCAGCGCTGGCCAATGCATTCTATTAGCCCGATGAAGTAGAGCTGAATGTGTGTGCTTCTAATCGGGCTAATAGAATTCGGCCAATCAGCGCTGGCCAATGCATCCCTATGGGAAAAAGTTTATCTCACAAAAATCACAATTACACACCCGATAGAGCCCCAAAAAGTTATTTTTAATAACATTCCCCCCTAAATAAAGGTTATCCCTAGCTATCCCTGCCTGTACAGCTATCCCTGTCTCATAGTCACAAAGTTCACATTCTCATATGACCCGGATTTGAAATCCACTATTCGTCTAAAATGGAGGTCACCTGATTTCGGCAGCCAATGACTTTTTCCAATTTTTTTCAATGCCCCCGGTGTTGTAGTTCCTGTCCCACCTCCCCTGCGCTGTTATTGGTGCAAAAAAGGCGCCAGGGAAGGTGGGAGGGGAATCGAATTTTGGCGCACTTTACCACGCGGTGTTCGATTCGATTCGAACATGGCGAACACCCTGATATCCGATCGAACATGTGTTCGATAGAACATTGTTCGCTCATCTCTATACGTAACCCTTTAAGGCTAAAGCCCCACGTGCAGAAATGCAGAAAATTGGTGCAGCTAGGATAATAAATTCCCATTTGTGTACTTGGACATGCTTTTTGTAATTCCTTCACCTGCACTTTGAATAAGACTTTGCAAAGTTTTTCTGCCACAGATCCATCCTCTACATGTCAGATTTGCCTTATCTGAACATGACCTGAGTTTCCTACTTATAGCTGTATAGTACAGTCACTTGCACTGAAATGACAGGCTGCAATCTTCACCGTTCACTACAGGTGTGTCTTGAAGAACGTCTGTTCTGTACAGAAAAGTTTAAACCCCCTCCAATAAATATCCACATCTTATCACTCAAACCTAAAGACTTCACTTACTACCGCTCCAGACACAGCATGAACTAAGTTGTTGTACGACAGAATGGAGTTCATGACGGACTGTAAATCAGACACTGCCAGGATTTGGTTCTCTTTTGCTTCCTCCATTACTTTTGATGGCATCTGCATTACAAGTCATCTCTCATGACTTCTGGGTTCTAGGGGGCTGCATTCCGGTTCAGCGGAGAGAGGCTCGTGTGCGTGAAGCTTCGGTTCTGTGGTTCGTGTCTGACTGTTTTGTCTTGCACGCGCTGTGTCCGCGCAGTTTGTACTGGTGCAGCACAGTTCATCCGAAGGTTGCGCAGCAAACCGCGAAAAAATGAGCTTCTAAAAATCAAGGTGATAGCCGGGTTTTCAGCTGGGCTGGCTAAGGATCCAGTGTGCAGCGGCAGATGTCAGGATACAGAGAAGTCAGACAGAGTCACTGCGATGGGATCTCTATAGTTCAGGTTTGACGGGTCCGGAATGACAGCAAAGCCCTACCACCAGAAGAGCAGTTACCCATGGACAGCGGCAGACCGCCATAGACTACAATAGTGTCCGCCGTTGTTATACTGAAGCCGTCAGAGAGAAAGGTACGCCATACATAATACATAATAGTGTCCGCCATTGTTATATTGAAACCGTCAGAGAGAAAGGTCCGCCATACAGGTTTGTGTGGAGAGAAACTAAGACTTTGGTGTAGGTGTGAACTGAACTCCAACCTCTACCGTTCTCAGCTGCTAGTGTTGTCTGGCAATGTGTATGGGGTTTGAGAGGAATAGTTACTGATTGAACAACCCATATTTATCTAAGAGTCCATTCACACGGAGGAAAATGGTTAGGAATTTGGTGAGAAATTTCAGTGCTGAATAAAAGCCTCCCATTGACTTCAATGAGTTCCTTTTTCTCCTAGAAATGAGAGGCTTTTTTTTCAGCACTGAAATTCCACACCAAATTCCTCACTATTTTTCACCGTGTGAATGGACCGCAGCATTCACTTTTCTGTTGGAATACCTGAAGTAGACTCCATTATAATGTCTGACAGAAATTGGCAAATGAAAAAGTCCTGCATGCACAGCTTTATCCTTCCTTAGTTTAAAAACAGGACAGTCATTGGTAAGCAGTGTGCAGTGAAATGACACGGACCCCATAGACTATAATTCCGCACGGTCTCCACACAGAACATGGGGTGAGAAAAGTAGTTCATGATCTACTTTCCTGTCCACATGACCCGTGCGGAGACCGTGTAGAAAGCACACAGTCCCCATTATAGTCTAAGGGGGCGTTCACACTACCGTCGGTGTCCGACATGTAGTGTCCGCTCAAAATCTGTCACGGACACTAGGAGCGGACACTAGCTGTGTCCGTGACACCTGTCATTTTTTTCAATGGGCATCGGGTGCGTTCTTTTGCACTCCGTGCCCGTCCTTTCCTGTCCGCAAGTGAAGTTGTCCGACTTCTCAAGCGGACAGAAAAACCCTGCATGCAGGGTTCCTCTGTCCGCTTGAGAAGTCGGACATCTTCACTTGCGGACAGGAAAGGACGGGCACGGAGTGCAAAAGAACGCACCCGATGCCCATTGAAATAAATGACAGGTGTCACGGACACTACATGTCGGACAACGACGGTAGTATGAACGCTCCCTAAGAGGTCTGTGTGCTTTCACTGCACACCGCTTGCCAATGTGTTCAGCAGTCCATTCGGGGGGGTCCCCATGTGGACTCCCCTGAACGGATTACCGAGGCAGATGTGAACCAGGCCTTAGACCAGAACTGGGCAATGTACCACCCGCGGGCAATATTCGGCCCCCTGACTGACTCAGTCAGACCCGCATAGCTTGACTAGGGAGGCGTGTATTAGTGCCAGCAGGACAGTGCAAGAAGATGGCGACCTGTGGTGTGTGTCCTAAGGTACTGAGAGGGGAAGGAGGGGGATGTGAGATGCAGGGTAGAGAGTGTGTGTGTGTCTCAGTAACCTAGAGGCAGAGATGAAAGGGGAATTTTATACTGGGGGCAGAGATGTAGGGGGAATGTTATACTAGGGACAGAGATGGAGGGGGAATGTTATACTGGGGGCAGAGATGGAGGGGGAATGTTATACTGGGGGCAGAGATGGAGGGGGAATGTCATACTGGGGGAAGAGATGGAGGGAGAAGGTAATACTGGGGGCAAAGATGGAGGGGAAATGACATACTGGGGGCAGAGATGGAGGGGGAAGGTCATACTGGGGGAAGAGATGGAGGGGGAATGTCATACTGGGGCAGAGATTGAGGGGGAATGTCAATCCTGGGGGCAGAGATGGAGGGAGGGGGGAATGTCAATGCTGGGGGCAGAGATGGAGGGACGAGGGAATGTGAATGCCAGGGGCAGAGAAGGGGGAATGTCAATGCTGGGGGCAGAGATGGAGGGAGGGGGGAATGTCAATATTGTGGGCAGAGATGGAAAGAGGGGGGAATGTCAATACTGGGGGCAGAGATGGAAGGAGGAGGGAATGTCAATACTGGGGGCAGAGATGGAGGGAGGGGGGAATGTCAATACTCAGGCAGAGATGGAGGGAGGGGGGAATGTCAATACTGGGGGCAGAGATGGAGGGAGGGAGGAATGTCAACGCTGGGGGCAGAGATGGAGGGAGGGGGGAATGTCAACGCTGGGGCAGACATGGAGGGGGGAATGTCAATATTAGGGGCAGAGATGGAGGAAGGGGGATGTCAATACTGGGGGCAGAGATGGAGGGAGGGGGGAATGTCAATATTGGGGGCAGAGATGGAGGGAGGGAATGTCAACGCTGGGGGCAGAAATGGAGGGAGGGGGAATGTCAACGCTTGGGGCAGAGATGGAGGGAGGGGGAATGTCAACGCTTGGGGCAGAGATGGAGGGAGGGGGGAATGTCAACGCTGGGGCAGAAATGGAAATAGAGGGGAAGTCAACGCTGGGGGCAGAGGTGGAGAGAGGGGGGAATGTCAATATTGGGGCAGAGATGGAGGGAGGGGAAATGTCAAGACTGCGGGCACAGATGGAGGCAGGTGGGAAATTCAAGACTGGGGCAGAGATGGAGGGAGGGGGGAATGTCAACGCTAAGGGCAGAGATGGAGGGAGGGGGGAATGTCAATGCTGGGGGCAGAAATGGAGGGAGAGGGGAATGTCAATGTTGGGGGCAGAGATGGAGGGAGGGGGGAATGTCATGGCTGGGGGCAGAGACGGAGGGAGGGGGGATGTCAACGGTGGGGGTAGAGATGGAGGGAGGGGGGATGTCAATGTTGGGGGCAGAGATGGAGGGAAGGGGGAATGTCAAGACGGGGCACAGATGGAGTGAGGGGGGAATGTCAATATTGGGGGCAGAAATGAAGGGAGGGGGGAATGTCAAGACTGGGAGCACAGTTGGAGGGAGGGGGGAATGTCAAGACTGGGGCAGCCATGGAGGGAGGGGGGAATATCAATACTGGGGGCAGAGATGGAGGGAGGGGTGATGTCAACGCTGGGGGCAGAGATGGAGGGAGGGGGGAATGTCAACGCTGGGGGCAGAAATGGAGATGGGGGGGAAGTCAACACTGGGGCAGAGGTGGAGGGAGGGGAGAATGTCAATATTGGGGGCAGAGATGGAGGGAGGGGAAATGTCAAGACTGGGGGCACAGATGGAGGCAGGTGGGAAATTCAAGACTGGGGCAGAGATGGAGGGAGGGGGGAATGTCAACGCTAAGGGCAGAGATGGAGGGAAAAGAGAATGTCAACGCTGGGGGCAGAGTTGGAGGGAGGGGGAAATGTCAATGCTGGGGGCAGAAATGGAGGGAGGGGGGAATGTCAATGCTGGGGGCCGAGATGGAGGGAGGGGGAAATGTCATGGCTGGGGGCAGAGATGGAGGGAGGGGGAATGTCAATATTGGGGGCAGAGATGGAGGGAGAGGGGATGTCAACGGTGGGGGTAGAGATGGAGGGAGAGGGGGATGTCAATGATGGGGGCAGAGATGGAGGGAGGGGGGAATGTCAAGACGGGGCACAGATGGAGTGAGGGGGGAATGTCAATATTGAATACAGAAATGAAGGGAGGGGGGAATGTCAAGACTGGGAGCACAGTTGGAGGGAGGGGGGAATGTCAAGACTGGGGCAGACATGGAGGGAGGGGGGAATGTCAACGCTGGGGGCAGAGATGGAGGGAGGGGGGAATGTCAATACTGGGGTCAGAGATGGAGGGGGGGAATGTCAATACTGGGGGCAGAGGTGGAGGGAAGGGGAAATGTCAACGCTAAGGGCAGAGATGGAAGGAAAGGGTAATGTCAACGCTGGGGGCAGAGTTGGAGGGAGGGGGGAATGTCAATGCTAAGGCAGAAATAGAGGGAGGCGGGAATGTCAACGCTGGGGGCAGAGATGAAGGGAGGAGGGAATGTCATGGCTGGGGGCAGAGATGGAGGGAGGGGGAATGTCAATACTGGGGGCAGACATGGAGAGAGGGGGGAATGTCAACACTGGGGGCAGAGATGGAGGGAGGAGGGAATGTCAATGCTGGGGGTAGAGATGGAGGGAGAGGGGAATGTCAAGACTGTGGGAACAGATGGATGGAGGGGGGAATGTCAAGACTGGGGGCAGAGATGGAGGGAGGGGGGAATGTCAATACTGGGGGCAGAAATGGAGGGAGAGGGGAATGTCAATGCTGGGGGCAGAAATGGAGGGAGAGGGGAATGTCAATGCTGGGGGCCGAGATGGAGGGAGGGGGGGAATGTCATGGCTGGGGGCAGAGATAGAGGGAGGGGGAATGTCAATATTGGGGGCAGAGATGGAGGGAGGGGGATGTCAACGGTGGGGGTAGAGATGGAGGGAGGGGGGTTGTCAATGCTGAGGGCAGAGATGGAGGGAGAGGGGAATGTCAACGCTGGGGGCAGAAATGGAGATAGGGGGGGAAGTCAACGCTGGGCGAAGAGGTGGAGGGAGGGGGGAATGTCAATATTGGGGGCAGAGATGGAGGGAGGGGAAATGTCAAGACTGGGGGCACAGATGGAGGCAGGTGGGAAATTCAAGACTGGGGCAGAGATGGAGGGAGGGGGGAATGTCAACGCTAAGGGCAGAGATGGAGGGAAAGGAGAATGTCAACGCTGGGGGCAGAGTTGGAGGGAGGGGGAAATGCCAATGCTGGGGGCAGAAATGGAGGGAGGGGGGAATGTCAATGCTGGGGGCAGAGATGAAGGGAGGGGGGAATGTCATGGCTGGGGGCAGAGATGGAGGGAGGGGGAATGTCAATATTGGGGCAGAGATGGAGGGAGGGGGGATGTCAACGGTTGGGGTAGAGATGGAGGGAGGGGGGAATGTCAAGACGGGGCACAGATGGAGTGAGGGGGGAATGTCAATATTGGGGGCAGAAATGAAGGGAGGGGGGAATGTCAAGACTGAGAGCACAGTTGGAGGGAGGGGGGAATGTCAAGACTAGGGTAGGCATGGAGGGAGGGGGGAATGTCAATGCTGGGGGCAGAGATGGAGGGAGGGGGAATGTCAATACTGGGGTCAGAGATGGAGGGGGGAATGTCAATACTGGGGGCAGAGATGGAGGGAAGGGGAAATGTCAACGCTAAGGGCAGAGATGGAAGGAAAGGGTAATGTCAACGCTGGGGGCAGAGTTGGAGGGAGGGGGGAATGTCAATGCTGGGGGCAGAAATGGAGGGAGGCGGGAATGTCAACGCTGGGGGCAGAGATGGAGGGAGGAGGGAATGACATGGCTGGGGGCAGAGATGGAGAGAGGGGGAATGTCAACACTGGGGGCAGAGATGGAGGGAGGAGGGAATGTCAACACTGGGGGCAGAGATGGAGGGAGGAGGGAATGTCAATGCTGGGGGTAGAGATGGAGGGAGGGGGGAATGTCAAGACTGTGGGCACAGATGGAGGGAGGGGGGAATGTCAAGACTGGGGTCAGAGATGGAGGGAGGGGGGAATGTCAATACTGGGGGCAGAGATGGAGAGAGACGGAATTTCAACGCTGGGGCAGAAATGGAGGGAGGGGGAATGTCAACGCTTGGGGCAGAGATGAAGGGAGGGGGGAATGTCAACGCTGGGGGCAGAAATGGAGATGGGGGAAGTCAATGCTGGGGGTAGAGGTGGAGGGAGGGGGAATGTCAATATTGGGGGCAGAGATGGAGGGAGGGGAAATGTCAAGACTGGGGGCACAGATGGAGGCAGGTGGGAAATTCAAGACTGGGGCAGAGATGGAGGGAGAGGGGAATGTCAATGCTGGGGGCAGAGATGGAGGGAGGGTAAATGTCAACGCTGGGGGCAGAAATGGAGGGGGAATGTCAATGCTGGGGGCAGAGATGGAGGGAGGGGGGAATGTCAACGCTGGGGGCAGAGATGGTGGGAGGGGGGCATGTCAATACTGGGGTCAGAGATGGAGGGAGGGGGGAATATTAATACTGGGGGCAGAGATGGAGGGAGGGGGGAATGTCAATACGGGGGGCAGAGATGGAGAGAGGGGGAATGTCAACGCTGGGGGAAGAAATGGAGGAGGGGGAATGTCAATGCTGGGGGCAGAAATGGAGGGAGGGGGGATTGTCAATGCTGGGGGCAGAGATGGAGGGAGGGGGCAATGTCATGGCTGGGGTCAGAAATGGAGGGAGGGGAATGTCAATACTGGGGGCAGAGATGGAGGTAGGGGGAAATGTCAAGACTGGGGGCACAGATGGAGTGAGGGGGGAATGTCAATATTGGGGGCAGAAATGAAGGGAGGGGGAATGTCAAGACTGGGAGCACAGTTGGAGGGAGGGGGGAATGTCAAGACCGGGGCAGACATGGAGGGAGAGGGGAATGTCAATACTGGGGGCAGAGATGGAGGGAGGGGTGATGTCAACGCTGGGGGCAGAAATGGAGAGAGGGGGAATGTCAATGCTGGGGCAGAGATGGAGGGAGGGGGGAATGTCAACACTGGGGGCAGAGATGGAGGGAGGGGGGAATGTCAATACTGGGGTCAGAGATGGAGGGGGGAATGTCAATACTGGGGGCAGAGATAGAGGGAGGGGAAATGTCAAGAGTGGGGGCACAGATGGAGGCAGGTGGGAAATTGAAGACTGGGGCACAGATAGAGGGAGAGGGGAAAGTCAATGCCGGGGGCAGAGATGGAGGGAGGGTGAATGTCAACGCTGGGGGCAGAAATGGAGGAAGGGGAAATGTCAATGCTGGGGGCAGAGATGGAGGGAGGGGGAATGTCAACGCTGGGGGAAGAGATGGAGGGAGGGGGGAATGTCAATACTGGGGTCAGAGATGGAGGGAGGGGGAATATCAATACTGGGGGCAGAGATGGAGGGAGGGGGGATGTCAACACTAAGGGCAGAGATGGAGGGAGGGGGGAATGTCAATATTGGGGCAGAGATGGAGGGGGGATATCAATACTGGGGGCAGAAATGGAGGGAGGGGGGAATGTCAAGACTGGGAGCACAGATGGAGGGAGGGGGGAATGTCAAGACTGGGGGCAGAGATGAAGGGAGGGGGGAATGTCAATTCTGGGGGCAGAGATGGAGAGAGGGGGAATGTCAACGTTGGGGGCAGAAATGGAGGGAGGGGGAATGTCAACGCTTGGGGCAGAGATAATGGGAGGGGGAAATGTCAACCCTGGGGGCAGAGTTGGAAGGAGGGGGGAATGTCAATGTTGGGGGCAGAGATAGAGGGAGGGGGGAATGTCATGGCTGGGGGCAGAGATGGAGGGAGGGGAAATGTCAATATTGGGGGAAGAGATGGAAAGAGGGGGGAATGTCAATACTGGGGGCAGAGATGGAAGGAGGAGGGAATGTCAATACTGGGGGCAGAGATAGAGGGAGGGGGGAATGTCAATACTCGGGCAGAGATGGAGGGAGGGGTGAATGTCAATACTGGGGGCAGAGATGGAGGGAGGGAGGAATGTCAACGCTGGGGGCAGAGATGGAGGGAGGGGGGAATGTCAACGCTGGGGGCAGAGTTGGAGGGAGGGGGGAATGTCAATGCTGGGGGAGAAATGGAGGGAGGCGGGAATGTCAACGCTGGGGGCAGAGATGGAGGGAGGAGGGAATGTCATGTCTGGGGGCAGAGATGGAGGGAGGGGGAATGTCAATACTGGGGGCAGAGATGGAGAGAGGGGGGAATGTCAACACTGGGGGCAGAGATGGAGGGAGGGGGGAATGTCAATGCTGGGGGTAGAGATGGAGGGAGAGGGGAATGTCAAGACTGTGGGCACAGATGGAGGGAGGGGGGAATGTCAAGACTGGGGGCAGAGATGGAGAGGGGGGGAATGTCAATACTGGGGGCAGAGATGGAGAGAGAGGGAATGTCAACGCTGGGGGAAGAAATGGAGGGAGGGGGAATGTCAACGCTTGGGGCAGAGATGGAGGGAGGGGGGAATGTCAACGCTGGGGGCAGAAATGGAGATAGGGGGGGAAGTCAACGCTGGGGGCAGAGGTGGAGGGAGGGGGGAATGTCAATATTGGGGGCAGAGATGGAGGGAGGGGAAATGTCAAGACTGGGGGCACAGATGGAGGCAGGTGGGAAATTCAAGACTGGGGCAGAGATGGAGGGAGGGGGGAATGTCAATGCCGGGGTCAGAGATGGAGGGAGGGTGAATGTCAACGCTGGGGGCGGAAATGGAGGGAGGGGTAATGTCCATGCTGGGGGCAGAGATGGAGGGAGGGGGGATGTCAACGCTAAGGGCAGAGATGGAAGGAGGGGGGAATGTCATTATTGAGGGCAGAGATGGAGGTGGGATATCAATACTGGGGTTAGAAATGGAGGGAGGGGGAATGTCAACACTTGGGGCAGAGATGGAGGGAGGGGGGAATGTCAACGCTGGGGGCAGAGATGGAGGGAGGGGGGAATGTCATGGCTGGGGGCAGAGATGGAGGGAGGGGGTATGTCAATATTGGGGGCAGAGATGGAGGGTTGGGGATGTCAATGGTGGGGGTAGAGATGGAGGAAGGGGGGGATGTCAATGCTGGGGTCAGAGATGGAGGGAGGGTGAATGTCAACGCTGGGGGCAGTAATGGAGAGAGGGGGAATGTCCATGCTGGGGGCAGAGATGGAGGGAGGGGGGAATGTCAACGCTGGGGGCAGAGATGGAGGGAGGGGGGAATGTCAATACTGGGGGCAGAGATGGAGGGAGGGGGGATGTCAACGCTAAGGGCAGAGATGGAGGGAGGGGGGAATGTCATTATTGAGGGCAGAGATGGAGGGGGATATCAATACTGGGGTTAGAAATGGAGGGAGGGGGAATGTCAACACTTGGGGCAGAGATGGAGGGAGGGGGGAATGTCATGGCTGGGGGCAGAGATGGAGGGAGGGGGTATGTCAATATTGGGGGCAGAGATGGAGGGTTGGGGATGTCAATGGTGGGGGTAGAGATGGAGGAAGGGGGGGATGTCAATCCTGGGGGCACAGTTGGAGTGAGGGGGGAATGTCAATATTGGGGGCAGAAATGAAGGGAGAAGGGAATGTCAAGACTGGGAGCACAGTTGGAGGGAGGGGGGAATGTCAAGACTGGGGCAGACATGGAGGGAGGGGGGAATGTCAATACTGGGGGCAGAGATGGAGGGAGAGGTGATGTCATCACTGGGGGTAGAAATGAAGAGAGGGGGAATGTCAATGCTGGGGCAGAGATGGAGGGAGGGGGGAATGTCAACGCTGGGGGCAGAGATGGAGGGAGGGTGGAATGTCAATACTGGGGTCAGAGATGGAGGGGGGAATGTCAATACTGGGGGCAGAGATGGAGGAAAGGGGGAATGTCAAGACTGTGGACACAGATGGAGGGAGGGAGGAATGTCAATATTGGGGGCAGAAATGGAGGGAGGGGGGAATGTCACGACTGGGAGCACAGATGGAGGGAGGGGGGAATGTCAAGACTGGGGGCACAGATGGAGGGAGGGGGAATGTCAATACTGGGTCAGAGATGGAGAGAGGGAATGTCAACGCTGGGGGCAGAAATGGAGGGAGGGGGAATGTCAACGCTTGGGGCAGAGATGGAGGGAGGAGGGAATGTCAACGCTGGGGGCAGAAATGGAGATGGGGGGAAGTCAACGCTGGGGGCAGAGGTGGAGGGAGGGGGGAATGTCAATATTGGGGGCAGAGATGGAGGGAGGGGAAATGTCAAGACTGGGGGCACAGATGGAGGCAGGTGGGAAATTCAAGACTGGGGCAGAGATGGAGGGAGGGGGGAATGTTAATGCCGGGGGCAGAGATGGAGGGAGGGTGAATGTCAACGCTGGGTTCAGAAATGGAGGGAGGGGGAATGTCAATGCTGGGGGCAAAGATGGAGGGAGGGGGAAATGTCAACGCTGGGGGCAGAGTTAGAGGGAGGGGGGAATGTCAATGCTGGGGGCAGAATTGGAGGGAGGGGGGAATGTCATGGCTGGGGGCAGAGATGGAGGGAGGGGGAATGTCAAGACTGGGGGCACAGATGGAGGCAGGTGGGAAATTCAAGACTGGGGCAGAGATGGAGGGAGGGGGGAATGTCAATGCCGGGGGCAGAGATGGAGGGAGGGTGAATGTCAACGCTGGGTTCAGAAATGGAGGGAGGGGGAATGTCAATGCTGGGGGCAAAGATGGAGGGAGGGGGAAATGTCAACGCTGGGGGCAGAGATGGAGGGAGGGGGGAATGTCAATACTGGGGTCAGAGATGGAGGGAGGGGGGAATATCAATACTGGGGGTAGAGATGGAGGGAGGGGGGATGTCAACGTTAAGGGCAGAGATGGAGGGAGGGGGGAATGTCAATATTGAGGTCAGAGATGGAGGGGGGATATCAATACTGGGGGCAGAAATGGAGGGAGGGGGGAATGTTAAGACTGGGAGCACAGATGGAGGGAGGGGGGAATGTCAATACGGAGGGCAGAAATGGAGAGAGGGGGAATGTCAACGTTGGGGGCAGAAATGGAGGGAGGGGAAATGTCAACGCTTGGGGCAGAGATTGAGTGAGGGGGGAATGTCAACGGGGGGGCAAAGTTGGAGGGAGGGGGGAATGTCAATGCTGGGGGCACAAATGGAGGGAGGGAGGAATGTCAATGCTGGTGGCAGAGATGGAGGGAGGGGGGAATGTCAATATTGAGGTCAGAGATGGAGGGGGGATATCAATACTGGGGGCAGAAATGGAGGGAGGGGGGAATGTTAAGACTGGGAGCACAGATGGAGGGAGGGGGGAATGTCAATACGGAGGGCAGAAATGGAGAGAGGGGGAATGTCAACGTTGGGGGCAGAAATGGAGGGAGGGGAAATGTCAACGCTTGGGGCAGAGATTGAGTGAGGGGGGAATGTCAACGGGGGGGCAAAGTTGGAGGGAGGGGGGAATGTCAATGCTGGGGGCACAAATGGAGGGAGGGAGGAATGTCAATGCTGGTGGCAGAGATGGAGGGAGGGGGGAATGTCACGACTGGGAGCACAGATGGAGGGAGGGGGGAATGTCAAGACTGGGGGCACAGATGGAGGGAGGGGGAATGTCAATACTGGGTCAGAGATGGAGAGAGGGAATGTCAACGCTGGGGGCAGAAATGGAGGGAGGGGGAATGTCAACGCTTGGGGCAGAGATGGAGGGAGGAGGGAATGTCAACGCTGGGGGCAGAAATGGAGATGGGGGGAAGTCAACGCTGGGGGCAGAGGTGGAGGGAGGGGGGAATGTCAATATTGGGGGCAGAGATGGAGGGAGGGGAAATGTCAAGACTGGGGGCACAGATGGAGGCAGGTGGGAAATTCAAGACTGGGGCAGAGATGGAGGGAGGGGGGAATGTTAATGCCGGGGGCAGAGATGGAGGGAGGGTGAATGTCAACGCTGGGTTCAGAAATGGAGGGAGGGGGAATGTCAATGCTGGGGGCAAAGATGGAGGGAGGGGGAAATGTCAACGCTGGGGGCAGAGTTAGAGGGAGGGGGGAATGTCAATGCTGGGGGCAGAATTGGAGGGAGGGGGGAATGTCATGGCTGGGGGCAGAGATGGAGGGAGGGGGAATGTCAAGACTGGGGGCACAGATGGAGGCAGGTGGGAAATTCAAGACTGGGGCAGAGATGGAGGGAGGGGGGAATGTCAATGCCGGGGGCAGAGATGGAGGGAGGGTGAATGTCAACGCTGGGTTCAGAAATGGAGGGAGGGGGAATGTCAATGCTGGGGGCAAAGATGGAGGGAGGGGGAAATGTCAACGCTGGGGGCAGAGATGGAGGGAGGGGGGAATGTCAATACTGGGGTCAGAGATGGAGGGAGGGGGGAATATCAATACTGGGGGTAGAGATGGAGGGAGGGGGGATGTCAACGTTAAGGGCAGAGATGGAGGGAGGGGGGAATGTCAATATTGAGGTCAGAGATGGAGGGGGGATATCAATACTGGGGGCAGAAATGGAGGGAGGGGGGAATGTTAAGACTGGGAGCACAGATGGAGGGAGGGGGGAATGTCAATACGGAGGGCAGAAATGGAGAGAGGGGGAATGTCAACGTTGGGGGCAGAAATGGAGGGAGGGGAAATGTCAACGCTTGGGGCAGAGATTGAGTGAGGGGGGAATGTCAACGGGGGGGCAAAGTTGGAGGGAGGGGGGAATGTCAATGCTGGGGGCACAAATGGAGGGAGGGAGGAATGTCAATGCTGGTGGCAGAGATGGAGGGAGGGGGGAATGTCATGGCTGGGGGCAGAGATGGAGGGAGGGGGAATGTCAATATTAGGGGTAGAGATGGAGGGGGGGATGTCAATGCTGGGGGCACAGTTGGAGTGAGGGGGGAATATCAATATTGGGGGCAGACATGGAGGGAAGTGGGAATGTCAATACTGGGGGCAGAGATGGAGGGAGGGTTGATGTCAACGCTGGGGGCAGAAATGAAGAGAGGGGGAATGTCAATGCTGGGGCAGAGATGGAGGGAGGGGGGAATGTCAACGCTGGGGCAGAGATGGAGGGAGAGGGGAATGTCAAAACTGGGGTCAGAGATGGAGGGGGGGGATGTCAATATTGGGGGCAGAGATGGAGGGAAGGGGGAATGTTAACGCTAAGGGCAGAGATGGAAGGAAAGGGAATGTCAACGCTGGGGGCAGAGTTAGAGGGAGGGGGGAATGTCAATGCTGGGGGCAGAATTGGAGGGAGGGGGGAATGTCATGGCTGGGGTCAGAGATGGAGGGGGGATGTCAATACTGGGGGCAAAGATGGAGGGAAGGGGGAATGTCAACGCTAAGGGCAGAGATGGAAGGAAAGGGGAATGTCAACGCTGGGGGCAGAGTTGGAGGGAGGGGGGAATGTCAATACTGGGGGCAGAGATGAAGGGAGGGGGGAATGTCAAGACTGTGGGCACAGATGGAGGGAGGACGGAATGTCAATATTGGGGGCAGAAATGGAGGGAGGGGGGAATATCAATATTGGGGGCACAGATGGATGAAGGGGGATGTCAACGCTAAGGGCAGAGATGGAGGGAGGGGGGAATGTCAACATTGAGGGCAGAGATGGAGGAGGGATATCAATACTGGGGGCAGAAATGGAGGGAGGGGGGAATGTCAAGACTGGGAGCACAGATGGAGGTAGGGTGGAATGTCAATACGGCAGTGATGGAGAGAGGGGGAATGTCAACGTTGGGGGCAGAAATGGAGGGAGGGGGAATGTCAACGCTTGGGGCAGAGATGGAGTGAGGGGGGAATGTCAACGCTGGGGGCAAAGTTGGAGGTAGTGGGTAATGTCAATGCTGGGGGAAGAAATGGAGGGAGGGGGGAATGTCAATTTCGGGGGCTGAGATGGAGGGAGGGGGAATGTCATGGCTGGGTGCAGAGATGGAGGGAGGGGGAATGTCAATATTGGGGGTAGAGATGGAGGGAGGGGGGATGTCAATGCTGGGGGCACAGTTGGAGTGAGGGGGGAATGTCAATATTGGGGGCAGAAATTAAGGGAGGAGGGAATGTCAAGATTGGGAGCACAGTTGGAGGGAGGGGTGATGTCAACGCTTGGGGCAGAAATGTAGAGAGGGGGAATGTCAATGCTGGGGCAGAGATGGAGGGAGGGGGGAATGTCAACGCTGGGGGCAGAGATAGAGGGAGGGGGGAATGTCAATACTGGGGTTAAAGATGGAAGGGGGGAATGTCAATATTGGGGGCAGAGATGGAGGGAAGGGGGAATGTCTACGCTAAGGGCAGAGATGGAAGGAAAGGGGAATGTCAACGCTTGGGGCAGAAATGAAGAGAGGGGGAATGTCAATGCTGGGGCAGAGATGGAGGGAGGGGGGAATGTCAACGCTGGGGCAGAGATAGAGGGAGGGGGGAATGTCAATACTGGGGTTAAAGATGGAAGGGGGGAATGTCAATACTGGGGGCAAAGATGGAAGGAGGGGTGATGTCAACGCTTGGGGCAGAAATGAAGAGAGGGGGAATGTCAATGCTGGGGCAGAGATGGAGGGAGGGGGGAATGTCAACGCTGGGGGCAGAGATAGAGGGAGGGGGGAATGTCAATACTGGGGTTAAAGATGGAAGGGGGAATGTCAATACTGGGGGCAAAGATGGAAGGAGGGGTGATGTCAACGCTTGGGGCAGAAATGAAGAGAGGGGGAATGTCAATGCTGGGGCAGAGATGGAGGGAGGGGGGAATGTCAACGCTGGGGGCAGAGATAGAGGGAGGGGGGAATGTCAATACTGGGGTTAAAGATGGAAGGGGGAATGTCAATACTGGGGGCAGAGATGGAGGGAAGGGGGAATGTCAACGCTAAGGGCAGAGATGGAAGGAAAGGGGAATGTCAACGCTGGGGGCAGAGTTAGAGGGAGGGGGGAATGTCAATGCTGGGGGCAGAGATGGAGGGAGGGGGGAATGTCATGGCTGGGGTCAGAGATGGAGGGGGGGATGTCAATACTGGGGGCAAAGATGGAGGGAAGGTGGAATGTCAACGCTAAGGGCAGAGATGGAAGGAAAGGAATGTCAACGCTGGGGGCAGAGTTGGAGGGAGGGGGGAATGTCAATACTGGGGGCAGAGATGGAGGGAGGGGGGAATGTCAAGACTGTGGGCACAGATGGAGGGAGGGGGAATGTCAATATTGGGGGCAGAAATGGAGGGAGGGGGGAATGTCAAGACTGGGAGCACAGATGGAGGGAGGGGGGAATGTCAATACTGGGGGCAGAGATGGAGAGAGGGAATGTCAATGCTGGGGGCAGAAATGGAGGGAGGGGGAATGTCAACGCTTGTGGCAGAGATGGAGGGAGGGGGGAATGTCAACGCTGGGGGCAGAAATGGAGATGGGGGGGAAGTCAACACTGGGGGCAGAGGTGGAGGGAGGGGGGAATGTCAATATTGGGGGCAGAGATGGAGTGAGGGGAAATGTCAAGACTGGGGGCACAGATGGAGGCAAGTCGGAAATTCAAGACTGGGGCAGAGATGGAGGGAGGGGGGAATGTCAATGCCGGGGGCAGAGATGGAGGGAGGGTAAGTGTGAACACTGGGGGCAGAAATGGAGGGAGGGGGATTGCCAATGCTGGGGTCAGAGATGGAGGGAGGGGGGAATGTCAACGCTGGGGGCAGAGATGGAGGGAGGGGGGAATGTCAATACTGGGGTCAGAGATGGAGGGAGGGGGGAATATCAATACTGGGGCAGAGATGGAGGGAGAGCGGATGTCAACGCTAAGGGTAGAGATGGAGGGAGGAGGAAATGTCAATATTGAGGGCAGAGATGGAGGGGGGATATCAATACTAGGGGCAGAAATGGAGGGAGGGGGGAATGTCAAGACTAGGAGCACAGATGGAGGGAGGGGGGAATGTCAATACGGGGGGCAGAGATGGAGAGGGGGAATTTCGACGCTGGGGGCAGAAATGGAGGGAGGGGGAATGTCAACGCTTGGGGCAGAGATGGAGGGAGGGGGAATGAACGCTGGGGGCAAAGTTGGAGGGAGGGGGGAATGTCAATGCTGGGGGCAGAAATGGAGGGAGGGGGGAATGTCAATGCTGGGGGCAGAGATGGAGGGAGGGGGGAATGTCATGGCTGGGGGCAGAAATGGAGGGAGGGGGAATGTCAATATTGGGGGCAGAGATGGATCGAGGGGGGATGTCAACGGGGGTAGAGATGGAGGGAGGGGGGATGTCAATGCTGGGGGCACAGTTGGAGTGAGGGGGAATGTCAATATTGGGGGCAGAAATGAAGGGAGGAGGCAATGTCAAGACTGGGAGCACAGTTGGAGGGAGGGGGGAATGTCAAGACTGGGGCAGACATGGAGGGAGTGGGGAATGTCAATACTAGGGGCAGAGATGGAGGGAGGGGCGATGTCAACGCTGGGGGCAGAAATGAAGAGAGGGGGAATGTCAATGCTGGGGCAGAGATGGAGGGAAGGGGGAATGTCAACGCTAAGGTCAGAGATGGAAGGAAATAGGAATGTCAACGCTGGGGGCAGAGTTAGAGGGAGGGGGGAATGTCAATGCTGGGGGCAGAAATGGAGGGAGGGGGGAATGTCAACGCTGGGGGCAGAGATGGAGGGAGGGGGGAATGTCATGGCTGGAGTCAGAGATGGAGGGGGGGAATGTCAATATTGGGGGCAGAGATGGAGGGAAGGGGGAATGTCAACGCTAAGGGCAGAGATGGAAGGAAAGGGGAATGTCAACGCGGGGGGCAGAGTTAGAGGGAGGGGGGAATGTCAATGCTGGGGGCAGAAAAGGATGGAGGGGAGAATGTCAAGACTGTGGGCACAGATGGAGGGAGGGGGGAATGTCAATATTGGGGGCAGAAATGGAGGGGTAGGGGGAATGTCAACGCTAAGGGCCGAGATGGAAGGAAAGGGGAATGTCAACGCTGGGGGCAGAGATGGAGGGAGGGGAAATGTCAAGACTGGGGGCACAGATGGAGGCAGGTGGGAAATTCAAGACTGGGGCAGAGATGGAGGGAGGGGGGAATGTCAATGCCAGGGGCAGAGATGGAGGGAGGGTGATTGTCAACGCTGGGTTCAGAAATGGAGGGAGGGGGAATGTCAATGCTGGGGGCAGAGATGGAGGGAGGGGGGAATGTCAACGCTGGGGGCAGAGATGGAGGGAGGGGGGAATGTCAATACTGGTGTGAGAGATGGAGGGAGGGGGGAATATCAATACTGGGGGCAGAGATGGAGGGAGGGGTATGTCAACGCTAAGGACAGAGATGGAGGGAGGGGGGAATGTCAATATTGAGGGCAGAGATGGAGGGGGGATATCAATACTGGGGGCAAAAATGGAGGGAGGGGGGAATTTTAAGACTGGGAGCATAGAAGGAGGGGGGAATGTCAATACGGGGGGCAGAGATGGAGAGAGGGGGAATGTCAACGTTAGGGGCAGAAATGGAGGGAGGGGGGAATGTCAACACTGGGGGCAGAGATGGCGGGAGGGGGGAATGTCAATGCTGGGGGCAGAGATGGAGGGAGGGGAGAATGTCAAGACTGTGGGCACAGATGGAGGGAGGGGGGAATGTCAATATTGGGGGCAGAAATGGAGGGGTAGGGGGAATGTCAACGCTAAGGGCCGAGATGGAAGGAAAGGGGAATGTCAACGCTGCGGGCAGAGATGGAGGGAGGGGAAATGTCAAGACTGGGGGCACAGATGGAGGCAGGTGGGAAATTCAAGACTGGGGCAGAGATGGAGGGAGGGGGGAATGTCAATGCCGGGGGCAGAGATGGAGGGAGGGTGAATGTCAACGCTGGGTTCAGAAATGGAGGGAGGGGGAATGTCAATGCTGGGGGCAGAGATGGAGGGAGGGGGGAATGTCAACGCTGGGGGCAGAGATGGAGGGAGGGGGGAATGTCAATACTGGTGTCAGAGATGGAGGGAGGGGGGAATATCAATACTGGGGGCAGAGATGGAGGGAGGGGTATGTCAACGCTAAGGACAGAGATGGATGGAGGGGGGAATGTCAATATTGAAGGCAGAGATGGAGGGGGGATATCAATACTGGGGGCAGAAATGAAGGGAGGGGGGAATGTCAAGACTGGCAGCATAGAAGGAGGGGGGAATGTCAATACGGGGGGCAGAGATGGAGAGAGGGGGAATGTCAACGTTGGGGGCAGAAATGGAGGGAGGGGGAATGTCAACGCTTGGGGCAGAGATGGAGTGAGGGGGGAATGTCAACGCTGGGGGCAAAGTTGGAGGAAGGGGGGAATGTCAATGCTGGGGGCAGAAATGGAGGGAGGTAGGAATGTCAATGCTGGGGGCAGAGATGGAGGGAGGGGGGAATGTCATGGCTGGGGGCAGAGATGGAGGGAGGGGGAATGTCAATATTGGGGGTAGAGATGGAGGGGGGGATGTCAATGCTGGGGGCACAGTTGGAGTGAGGGGGGAATGTCAATATTGGGGGCAGAAATGAAGGGAGGAGGGAATGTCAAGATTGGGAGCACAGCTGGAGGGAGGGGGAATGTCAAGACTGGAGCAGACATGGAGGGAGGTGGGAATGTCAATACTGGGGGCAGAGATGGAGGGAGGGTTGATGTCAACGCTGGGGGCAGAAATGAAGAGAGGGGGAATGTCAATGCTGGGGCAGAGATGGAGGGAGGGGGGAATGTCAACGCTGGGGCAGAGATGGAGGGAGGGCGGAATGTCAAAACTGGGGTCAGAGATGGAGGGGGGGAATGTCAATTCTGCGGCCAGAGATGGAGGGAAGGGGGAATGTCAACGCTAAGGTCAGAGATGGAAGGAAAGGGGAATGTCAACGCTGGGGGCAGAGTTAGAGGGAGGGGGAATGTCAATGCTGGGGGCAGAATTGGAGGGAGGGTGGAATGTCAACGCTAGGGGCAGAGATGGAGGGAGGGGGGAATGTCATGGCTGGGGTCAGAGATGGAGGGGGGGATGTCAATACTGGGGGCAAAGATGGAGGGAAGAGGGAATGTCAACGCTAAGGGCAGAGATGGAAGGAAAGGGGAATGTCAACGCAGGGGGCAGAGTTTGAGGGAGGGGGGAATGTCAATACTGGGGGCAGAGATGGAGGGAGGGGGGAATGTCAAGACTGTGGGCACAGATGGAGGGAGGGGGGAATGTCAATATTGGGGGCAGAAATGGAGGGAGGGGGGAATATCAATACTGGGGGCACAGATGGAGGGAGGGGGGATGTCAACGCTAAGGGCAGAGATGGAGGGAGGGGGGAATGTCAATATTGAGGGCAGAGATGGAGGGGGGGTATCAATACTGGGGGCAGAAATGGAGGGGGGAATGTCAAGACTGGGAGCACAGATGGAGGGAGGGGGGAATGTCAATACGGGGGGCAGAGATGGAGAGAGGGGGAATGTCAACATTGGGGGCAGAAATGGAGGGAGGGGGAATGTCAACGCTTGGGGCAGAGATGGAGTGAGGGTGGTATGTCAACGCTGGGGCAAAGTTGGAGGTAGTGGGTAATGTCAATGCTGGGGGAAGAAATGGAGAAAGGGGGGAATGTCAATGCTGGGGGCAGAGATAGAGGGAGGGGGGAATGTGATGGTTGGGTTCAGAGATGGAGGGAGGGGGAATGTCAATATTGGGGGTAGAGATGGAGGGAGGGGGGATGTCAATGCTGGGGGCACAGTTGGAGTGAGGGGGGAATGTCAATATTGGGGGCAGAAATGAAGGGAGGAGGGAATGTCAAGATTGGGAGCACAGTTGGAGGGAGGGGGAATGTCAAAACTGGGGTCAGAGATGGAAGGAGGGGGGAATATCAATACTGGGGCAGAGATGGAGGGAGAGGGGATGTCAACGCTAAGGGTAGAGATGGAGGGAGGAGGAAATGTCAATATTGAGAGCAGAGATGGAGGGGGGATATCAATACTAGGGGCAGAAATGGAGGGAGGGGGGAATGTCAAGACTGGGAGCACGGATGGAGGGAGGGGAGAATGTCAATACGGGGGGCAGAGATGGAGAGAGGGGGAATGTCAATGCTGGGGGCAGAAAGGGAGGGAGGGGAAATGTCAAAGCTTGGGGCAGAGATGGAGGGAGGGGGGAATGAACGCTGGGGGCAAAGTTGGAGGGAGGGGGGAATGTCAATGCTGGGGGCAGAAATGGAGGGAGGGGGAATGTCAATGCTAGGGGCAGAGATGGAGGGAGGGGGGAATGTCATGGCTGAGGGCAGAGATGGAGGGAGGGGGAATGTCAATATTGGGGGCAGAGATGGAGGGAGGGTGGATGTCATCGGGGGTAGAGATGGAGGGAGGGGGGATGTCAATGCTGGGGGCACAGTTGGAGTGAGGGGGAATGTCAATATTGGGGGCAGAAATGAAGGGAGGAGGCAATGTCAAGACTGGGAGCACAGTTGGAGGGAGTGGGGAATGTCAATACTGGGGGCAGAGATGGAGGGAGGGGCGATGTCAATGCTGGGGGCAGAAATGAAGAGAGGGGGAATGTCAATGCTGGGGCACAGATGGAGGGAAGGGGGAATGTCAACGCTGGGGGCAGAGATGGAGGGAGGGGGGAATGTCAATAATTGGGTCAGAGATGGAGGAGGGGAATGTCAATACTGGGGGCAGAGATGGAGGGAAGGGGGAATGTCAACGCTAAGGGCAGAGATGGAAGGAAAGGGGAATGTCAACGCTGGGGGCAGGGTTAGAGGGAGGGGGGAATGTCAATGCTGGGGGCAGAAATGGAGGGAGGGGGGAATGTCAACGCTGGGGGCAGAGATGGAGTTAGGGGGAATGTCATGGCTGGGGCAGAGATGGAGGGAGGGGGAATGTCAATATTGGGGGCAGAGATGGAGGGAGGGGGGAATGTCAAGATTGGGAGCACAGTTGGAGGGAGGGGGGAATGTCAAAACTGGGGTCAGAGATGGAAGGAGGGGGGAATATCAATACTGGGGCAGAGATGGAGGGAGAGGGGATGTCAACGCTAAGGGTAGAGATGGAGGGAGGAGGAAATGTCAATATTGAGGGCAGAGATGGAGGGGGGATATCAATACTAGGGGCAGAAATGGAGGGAGGGGGGAATGTCAAGACTGGGAGCACGGATGGAGGGAGGGGAGAATGTCAATACGGGGGGCAGAGATGGAGAGAGGGGGAATGTCAATGCTGGGGGCAGAAATGGAGGGAGGGGGAATGTCAAAGCTTGGGGCAGAGATGGAGGGAGGGGGGAATGAACGCTGGGGGCAAAGTTGGAGGGAGGGGGGAATGTCAATGCTGGGGGCAGAAATGGAGGGAGGGGGAATGTCAATGCTAGGGGCAGAGATGGAGGGAGGGGGGAATGTCATGGCTGAGGGCAGAGATGGAGGGAGGGGGAATGTCAATATTGGGGGCAGAGATGGAGGGAGGGTGGATGTCATCGGGGGTAGAGATGGAGGGAGGGGGGATGTCAATGCTGGGGGCACAGTTGGAGTGAGGGGGAATGTCAATATTGGGGGCAGAAATGAAGGGAGGAGGCAATGTCAAGACTGGGAGCACAGTTGGAGGGAGTGGGGAATGTCAATACTGGGGGCAGAGATGGAGGGAGGGGCGATGTCAATGCTGGGGGCAGAAATAAAGAGAGGGGGAATGTCAATGCTGGGGCAGAGATGGAGGGAAGGGGGAATGTCAACGCTGGGGGCAGAGATGGAGGGAGTGGGGAATGTCAATAATTGGGTCAGAGATGGAGGAGGGGAATGTCAATACTGGGGGCAGGGATGGAGGGAAGGGGGAATGTCAACGCTAAGGGCAGAGATGGAAGGAAAGGGGAATGTCAACGCTGGGGGCAGGGTTAGAGGGAGGGGGGAATGTCAATGCTGGGGGCAGAAATGGAGGGAGGGGGGAATGTCAACGCTGGGGGCCGAGATGGAGGGAGGGGGGAATGCCATGGCTGGAGTCAGAGATGGAGGGGGGGAATGTCAATATTGGGGGCAGAGATGGAGGGAAGGGGGAAAGTCAACGCTAAGGGCAGAGATGGAAGGAAAGGGGAATGTCAACGAGGGGGGCAGAGTTAGAGGGAGGGGGAATGTCAATGCTGGCGGCAGAAAAGGAGGGAGGGGGGAATGTCAACGCTTGGGGCAGAGATGGAGTTAGGGGGAATGTCATGGCTGGGGCAGAGATGGAGGGAGGGGGAATGTCAATATTGGGGGCAGAGATGGAGGGAGGGGGGAATGTCAACACTGGGGGCAGAGATGGAGGGAGGGGGTAATGTCAATGCTGGGGGCAGAGATGGAGGGAGGGGAGAATGTCAAGACTGTGGGCACAGATGGAGGGAGGGGGGAATGTCAATATTGGGGGCAGAAATGGAGGGGGGAGGGGGAATGTCAAGACTGAGAGCACAGATGGAGGGAGGGGGGAATGTCAAGACTGGGGGCAGAGATGGAGGGAGGGGGGAATGGGGGCCACACGGTGGCTCAGTGGTTAGTACTGCAGCCTTGCAGCGCTGGAGTCCTGGTGTTCAAATCCCGCCAAGGGCAGAAAACCATCTGCAAGGAGTTTGTATGTTCTCCCCGTGTTTGCATGGATTTCCATCCCATATTTCAAAAGACATACTGATAGGGAAAAAAAAATGTACATTGTGAGCTCTATGTGGGGCTCACAATCTACATTTAAAAAAAAAAAAAAAAAAAAAAGATGGAAGGAGGGGGGAATGTCAATGCTGGGGGCAGAGATGGAGGGAGGGGAGAATGTCAAGACTGTGGGCACAGATGGAGGGAGGGGGGAATGTCAATATTGGGGGCAGAAATGGAGGGGGGAGGGGGAATGTCAAGACTGAGAGCACAGATGGAGGGAGGGGGGAATGTCAAGACTGGGGGCAGAGATGGAGGGAGGAAGAAATGTCAATACTGGGGCAGAGATGGAGAGAGAGGGAATGTCAACGCTGGGGGAAGAAATGGAGGGAGGGGGAATGTCAATGCTTTGGGCAGAGGTGGAGGGAGGGGGGAATGTCAACGCTGGGGGCAGAAATGGAGATAGGTGGGGAAGTCAACGCTGGGGGCAGAGGTGAAGGGAGGGGGAAAGTCAATATTGGGGGCAGAGATGGAGGGAGGGGAAATGTCAAGACTGGGGCACAGATGGAGGGAGAGGGAATGTCAATACTGGGGGCAGAGATGGAGAGAGGGAATGTCAATGCTGGGGGCAGAAATGGAGGGAGGGGGAATGTCAACGCTTGGGGCAGAGATGGAGGGAGGGGGGAATGTCAACGCTGGGGGCAGAAATGGAGATAGGGGGGGAAGTCAACGCTGGGGGCAGAGGTGGAGGGAGGGGGGAATGTAAATATTGGGGGCACAGATGGAGGCAGGTGGGAAATTCAAGACTGGGGCAGAGATGGAGGGAGGGGGGAATGTCAATGCCGGGGGCAGAGATGGAGAGAGGGTGAATGTCAACGCTGGGTTCAGAAATGGAGGGAGGGGGAATGTCAATGCTGGGGGCAGAGATGGAGGGAGGGGGGAAAGTCAACGCTGGGAGCAGAGATGGAGGGAGGGGGGAATGTCAATACTGGGGGCAGAGATGGAGGGAGGGGGGAATATCAATACTGGGGGCGAGGGGGATGTCAACGCTAAGGACAGAGATGGAGGGAGGGGGGAATGTCAATATTGAGGGCAGAGATGGAAGGGGGATATCAATACTGGAGGCAGAAATGGAGGGAGGGGGGAATGTCAAGACTGGGAGCACAGAGGGAGGGGGGAATGTCAATACAGGGGGCAGAGATGGAGAGAGGGGGAATGTCAACGTTGGGGGCAGAAATGGAGGGAGGGGGAATGTCAACGCTTGGGGCAGAGATGGAGTGAGTCGGGAATGTCAACGCTGGGGGCAAAGTTGGAGGAAGGGGGAATGTCAATGCTGGGGGCAGAAATGGAGGGAGGGAGAAATGTCAATGCTGGGGGCAGAGATGGAGGGAGGGGGGAATGTCATGGCTGGGGGCAGAGATGGAGGGAGGGGGAATGTCAATATTGGGGGTAGAGATGGAGGGGGGATGTCAATGCTGGGGGCACAGTTGGAATTAGGGGGGCTGTCAATATTGGGGGCAGAAATGAAGGGAGGAGGGAATGTCAAGATTGGGAGCACAGTTGGAGGGAGGGGGGAATGTCAAGACTGGAGCAGACATGGAGGGAGGTGGGAATGTCAATACTGGGGGTAGAGATGGAGGGAGGGTTGATGTCAACGCTGGGGGCAGAAATGAAGAGAGGGGGAATGTCAATGCTGGGGCAGAGATGGAGGGAGGGGGGAATGTCAACGCTGGGGCAGAGATGGAGAAAGGGCGGAATGTCAAAACTGGGGTCAGAGATGGAGGGGGGGAATGTCAATACTGGGGCCAGAGATGGAGGGAAGGGGGAATGTCAACGCTAAGGGCAGAGATGGAAGGAAAGGGGAATGTCAACGCTGGGGGCAGAGTTAGAGGGAGGGGGAATGTCAATGCTGGGGGCAGAATTGGAGGGAGGGGGGAATGTCAACGCTAGGGGGCAGAGATGGAGGGAGGGGGGAATGTCATGGCTGGGGTCAAAGATGGAGGGGGGATGTCAATACTGGGGCAGAGATGGAGAGAGAGGGAATGTCAACGCTGGGGGAAGAAATGGAGGGAGGGGGAATGTCAACGCTTTGGGCAGAGATGGAGGGAGGAGGGAATGTCAACGCTGGGGGCAGAAATGGAGATAGGTGGGGAAGTCAACGCTGGGGGCAGAGGTGAAGGGAGGGGGGAATGTCAATATTGGGGGCAGAGATGGAGGGAGGGGAAATGTCAAGACTGGGGCACAGATGGAGGGAGGGGGAATTTCAATACTGGGGGCAGAGATGGAGAGAGGGAATGTCAACACTGGGGGCAGAAATGGAGGGAGGGGGAATGTCAACGCTTGGGGCAGAGATGGAGGGAGAGGGGAATGTCAACGCTGGGGGCAGAAATGGAGATAGGGGGAAGTCAACGCTGGGGGCAGAGGTGGAGGGAGGGGGGAATGTCAATATTGGGGGCAGAGATGGATGGAGGGGAAATGTCAAGACTGGGGGCACAGATGGAGGCAGGTGGGAAATTCAAGACTGGGGCAGAGATGGAGGGAGGGGGGAATGTCAATGCCGGGGGCAGAGATGGAGGGAGGGTGAATGTCAACGCTGGGTTCAGAAATGGAGGGAGGGGGAATGTCAATGCTGGGGGCAGAGATGGAGGGAGTGGGGAATGTCAATACTGGGGTCAGAGATGGAGGGAGGGGGGAATATCAATACTGGGGCAGAGATGGAGGGAGGGGGATGTCAACGCTAAGGACAGAGATGGAGGGAGGGGGGAATGTCAATATTGAGGGCAGAGATGGAGGGGGGATATCAATACTGGGGGCAGAAATGGAGGGAGGGGGGAATGTCAAGACTGGGAGCACAGAGGGAGGGGGGAATGTCAATACGGGGGGCAGAGATGGAGAGAGGGGGAATGTCAACGTTGGGGGCAGAAATGGAGGGAGGGGGAATGTCAACGCTTGGGGCAGAGATGGAGTGAGGGGGGAATGTCAATGCTGGGGGCAAAGTTGGAGGAAGGGGGGAATGTCAATGCTGGGGGCAGAAATGGAGGGAGGGAGGAATGTCAATGCTGGGGGCAGAGATGGAGGGAGGGGGGAATGTCATGGCTGGGGGCAGAGATGGAGGGAGGGGGAATGTCAATATTGGGGGTAGAGATGGAGGGGGGATGTTAATGCTGGGAGCACAGTTGGAGGGAGGGGGGAATGTCAAGACTGGAGCAGACATGGAGGGAGGTGGGAATGTCAATACTGGGGGCAGAGATGGAGGGAGGGTTGATGTCAACGCTGGGGGCAGAAATGAAGAGAGGGGGAATGTCAATGCTGGGGTAGAGATGGAGGGAGGGGGGAATGTCAACGCTGGGGCAGAGATGGAGGGAGGGCGGAATGTCAAAACTGGGGTCAGAGATGGAGGGGGGGAATGTCAATACTGGGGCCAGAGATGGAGGGAAGGGGGAATGTCAACGCTAAGGGCAGAGATGGAAGGAAAGTGGAATGTCAACGCTGGGGGCAGAGTTAGAGGGATGGGGAATGTCAATGCTGGGGGCAGAATTGGAGGGAGGGGGGAATGTCAACGCTAGGGGCAGAGATGGAGGGAGGGGGGAATGTCATGGCTGGGGTCAGAGATGGAGGGGGGGATGTCAATACTGGGGGCAAAGATGGAGGGAAGGGGGAATGTCAACGCTAAGGGCAGAGATAGAAGGAAAGGGGGATGTCAACGCTGGGGCAGAGTTGGAGGGAGGGGGGAATGTCAATACTGGGGGCAGAGATGGAGGGAGGGGGGAATGTCAAGACTGTGGGCACAGATGGAGGGAGGGGGGAATGTCAATATTGGGGGCAGAAATGGAGGGAGGGGGGAATATCAATACTGGGGGCACAGATGGAGGGAGGGGGGATGTCAACGCTAAGGGCAGAGATGGAGGGAGGGGGGAATGTCAATATTGAGGGCAGAGATGGAGGGGGGATATCAATACTGGGGGCAGAAATGGAGGGAGGGGGGAATGTCAAGACTGGGAGCACAGATGGAGGGAGGGGGAATGTCAATACGGGGGGCAGAGATGGAGAGAGGGGGAATGTCAACGTTGGGGGCAGAAATGGAGGGAGGGGGAATGTCAACGCTTGGGGCAGAGATGGAGTGAGGGGGGAATGTCAACGCTGGGGGCAAAGTTGGAGGTAGTGGGTAATGTGAATGCTGGGGGCAGAAATGGAGAAAGGGGGGAATGTCAATGCTGGGGGCAGAGATAGAGGGAGGGGGGAATGTGATGGCTGGGGGCAGAGATGGAGGGAGGGGGAATGTCAATATTGGGGGTAGAGATGGAGGGAGGGGGGATGTCAATGCTGGGGGCACAGTTGGAGTGAGGGGGGAATGTCAATATTGGGGGCAGAAATGAAGGGAGGAGGGAATGTCAAGGTTGGGAGCACAGTTGGAGGGAGGGGGGAATGTCAACACTGGGGCAGACATGGAGGGAGGGGGGAATGTCAATACTGGTGGCAGAGATGGAGGGAGGGGTGATGTCAACGCTTGGGGCAGAAATGAAGAGAGGGGGAATGTCAATGCTGGGGCAGAGATGGAGGGAGGGGGGAATGTCAACGCTGGGGGCAGAGATGGAGGGAGGGGGAAATGTCAATACTGGGGTCAGAGATGGAGGGGGGAATGTCAATACTGGGGCAGAGATGGAGGGAAGGGGGAATGTCAACGCTAAGGGCAGAGATGGAAGGAAAGGGGAATGTCAACGCTGGGGGCAGAGTTAGAGAGAGGGGGGAATGTCAATGCTGGGGGTAGAATTGGAGGGAGGGGGGAATGTCAACGCTGGGGGCAGAGATGGAGGGAGGGGGGAATGTCATGGCTGGGGTCAGAGATGGAGGGGGGATGTCAATACTGGGGGCAAAGATGGAGGGAAGGGGGAATGTCAACGCTAAGGGCAGAGATGGAAGGAAAAGGGAATGTCAATGCTGGGGGCAGAGATGGAGGGAGAGGGGAATGTCAATGCTGGGGGCAGAGATGGAGGAAGGGGAGAATGTCAATACTGGGGCAGAAAAGGAAGGAGGGGGGAATGTCAACGCTGGGGGCAGAGATGGAAAGAGGGGGAATGTAAATATTGGGGGCAGAAATGGAAGAAGGGGGGAATATCAACGCTGGGGGCAAAGATGGAGTATGGGGGGAATGTCAATATTGGGGGCAGAAATATAGGGAGGGGGGAATGTCAAAACTTGGGCAGAGATGCGGGGAGGGGGGAATGTCAACGCTGGGGGCAGAGATGGAGGGAGGGGGGAATGTCAATGCTGGGGGCAGAGATGGAGCCAGGGGGTAATTTCAAGAATGGGGGCACAGATGGAGAGAGGGGGGAATGTCAATATTGGGGGCAGAAATGGAGGGAGGAGGGAATTTCAAGACTGGGAGCACAGTTGGATGGAGGGGGGAATGTCAAGACTGGGGGCAGAGATGGAGGGAGTGGGGAATGTCAATACTGGAAGCAGAGATGTAGGGAGGGTGAATGTCAACACTGGGGGCAGAAATGGAGGGAGGGGGAACGTCAACGCTGGGGGCAGAGATGGAGGGAGGGGGGAATGTCAATACTGGAAGCAGAGATGTAGGGAGGGGGAATGTCAACACTGGGGGCAGAAATGGAGGGAGGGGGAACGTCAACGCTGGGGGCAGAGATGGAGGGAGGGGGGAATGTCAACGCTGGGGGCAGAAATGGAGGGAGGGGGGAATGTCAATGCTGGGGCAGAGATGGAGGGAGGGGGGAATGTCATGCTGGGGGCAGAGATGGGAGGGGGAATGTCAATATTGGGGGCAGAGATGGAGGGAGGGGGGAATGTCAACACTGGGGGCAAAGATGGAGGGAGGGGGGAATGTCAATGTTGGGGGCAGAGATGAAGGGAGGGGGAATGTCAAGACGGGGCACAAATGGAGGGAGGGGGGAATTTCAATATTGGGGGCAGAAATGCAGGGAGGGGGGAATGTCACGACTGGGGGCAGAGATGGAGGGAGGGGGGAATGTCAATACTGGGGCAGAGATGGAGAGAGGGGGAATGTCAATGCTGGGGGCAGAGATGGAGCGAGGGGGGAATGTCAATGCTGGGGGTACAGACGGAGGGAGGGGGAATGTCAAGACTGGAAGCAGAGATGGAGGGAGGGGGAATGTCAATGCTTGGGGCAAAAATGGAGGGAGGGGGGAATGTCAACGCTGGGGGCAGAGATGGAGGGAGGGGGGATTGTCAACGCTGGGGCCAGAGATGGAGGGAGTGGGGAATGTCATGGCTGGGGGCAGAGCTGGAGGGAGGGGGAATGTCAACACTGGGGGCAGAAATGGAGGGAGGGGGAATGTCAACGCTGGGGGCAGAGATGGAGGGACTGGGGAATGTCAAGACTGGAAGCAGAGATGGAGAGAGGGAGAATGTCAAAGCTGGGGGCAGAAACGGAGGGAGGGGGAACGTCAACGCTGGGGGCAGAAATGGAGGGGGGGATGTCAATGCTGGGGGCAGAGATGGAGGAAGGGGGGAATGTCATGGCTGGAAGCAGAGATGGAGTGAGGGGAAACGTCAATATTGGGGGCAGAGATGGAGGGAGGGGGAATGTCTATGCTGGGGGCAGAGATGGAGGGAGGGGGGAATGTCAATGCTGGGGCAGAGATGGAGGGAGGGGGGAATGTCAATACTGGGGGCACAGATGGAGGGAGGGGGGAATTTCAATATTGGGGGCAGAAATGGAGGGAGGAGGGAATGTCAAGACTGGGAGCACAGATGGAGGGAGCGGGGAATGTCTAGACTGGGGGCAGAGATGGAGGAAGGGGGGAATGTCAATACTGGGGGCAGAGATGGAGGGAGGGGGGAATGTCAATGCTGGGGGCAGAGATGGAGGGAGGGGGGAATGTCAACACTGGGGGCAGAAATGGAGGGAGGGGGGAATGTCAACGCTGGGGGCAGAGATGGAGGGAGGGGCAATGTCAAGGCTGGGGGCAGAGATGGAGGGAGAGGGACATCACATCAACGTCACATGCTGGAAACACCTCCATCATATTCTGCACAAATTGCTTGTGACAAGCATTGATGCGATTGGCGCTCCCCTCTACCGGAATAAAAGAGGAGATGTTTTTATACCGGGGGTCAAGGATAGCAAAGATCCAGTACTGGTTGTCCTCCATGATTTTGACAATACGCTTGTAAGTTGTAAAGCACCCCAACATGAACTCAGCCATGTCTGCCACAGTTTTAGTTGGCATGACTCCTCTGGCCCCACCGGAAAGTTCAATCTCCATTTCCTTCTCATCCTCCCTTTCTACCCATCCGTGCTGCAATAATGGGATGAATCGAAGTTGCCCGGAAGCCTCCTGTATCACCATCACATCATCGGACAGCTCTTCCTCCTCCTCCTCTTCCTCCATTAAACGCGATGAAGCGGACAGATGTGTAGACCTACTCTCCAGCTGTGACAGATCGGATGCTATCCCTGATTCCTCTGTGTGATCTGAGTTATCCCTGATGTCAATGAGGGATTCTCTCAGCACACACAAGAGCGGGATTGTAAGGCTCACCATTGCATCTTCAGAGCTCACCCTCCTTGTGTACTCCTCAAACACCTGTAGGATGTCACAAAGGTCTCTCATCCATGGCCACTCATGGATGAGAAACTGAGGCAGCTGACTTTGTGGCACCCTAGGGTTTTGTAGCTGGTATTCCATCAAATCTCTGCTGCTCAACCACTCTACTCAACATCTGAAACGTTTAGTTCCAGCGTGTGGGGGACGTCGCACAAAAGCCGGTGTTGTGGCACATGCAGGTGTTGCTGGAGTGATTTTAAGCTAGCAGCGGCTACTGTCGACTTGCGAAAGTGGGCGCACATGCGCCGCACTTTCACTAGTAGCTCCGGAACATTTGGGTAGCTCTTTAGGAAACGTTGCACCACTAGGTTGAAGACGTGGGCCAGGCATGGAACAAGTTGGAGTCCGGCAAGCTCCAGAGCTGCTACCAGGTTTCGGCCGTTATCACAAACGACCATGCCTGGGCCCAGGTGCAGCGGCTCAAACCATATTGCCGTCTCATCGAGGAGGGCATCCCTCACCTCGGAGGCAATGTGCTGTCTGTCCCCCAAGCTGATCAGCTTCAGCACGGCCTGCTGACGTCTACCAACGCCAGTGCTGCAACGTTTCCAACTCGTAGCTGGGGTCAATCTAACAGCGGAGGAGGAGGCGGTGGAGGAGGAGGAGGAGGGTGTTCTTCCCGTGTCCCTGCCAGGAATGTTAGGCGGGGAGACGAGGTACACCGGGCCAGTTTGGGAAGCAGTCCCAGCCTCAACTACATTCACCCAGTGTGCCGTCAGTGAAATGTAGCATCCCTGTCCGCATGCACTTGTCCACGTGTCAGTGGTCAAGTGGACCTTAGTGCAAAGCATGGTACTAAGGGCCCACCTGATGTTGAGTGACACGTGCTGGTGCAAGGCGGGGATGGTACACCGGGAGAAGTAGTGATGGCTAGGGACGGCATAGCGAGGTGCCGCAGTTGCCATCAGGTCCAGGAAGGCGGGAGTTTCAACAAGCCGGAACGCCAACATCTCCTGGGCCAGCAGTTTAACGATGTTGGCGTTCAAGGCTTGCGCGTGTGGGTGGTTAGCGGTGTATTTCTGCCACCGCTCCAATGTCTGAGAGATGGTGGGTTGTTGTAAAGAAGCGCCTGATGGTGCCTTTGATGGTGCAGGAGAAGGAGATAAGACAGGAACAGGGGAGGATGAGGGAGAAGTTAACAAAGAGGCGGAGGCAGATGAAGTGGTGTCCTGGTTCGTCCTCTCGAGTGCATCGCCAGCACTATGAGCAGAGGCAGAGGCAGTGGCGTGAACGGCGGGCGACGTTTGTCCTGCCGTTGCTGCCTGCCACTGATTCCAGTGCTTGGATTCCAAATGACGGCGCATTGAAGTGGTGGACAGGTTGCTCTTCTCAGAGCCCCTAATCAATTTCGAGAGGCAAATTGTGCAGACAACACTATATCTGTCCTCGGCGCATTCCTTGAAAAAACTCCACACCTTCGAGAAACGTGCCCTCGAGGTGGGAGTTTTTCGGGGCTGGGTACGAACTGGAACATCTTGGGAGATTCCGGGTGTGGCCTGGGTTCACCTAAGCTGCTGACCTCTGCCTCTAGCTACCCTTTTTGGTGCTGCACCTGCCTCAACATCCACACTACTTTCCCCGCTTGACATCCGCCCTGTCCAGGTGGGGTCAGTGTCCTCGTCGTCCACCACCTCCTCTTCCAACTCTTGTCTCATCTCCTCCTCCTGCACAATGCGCATGTCAACTGGCTGCCCTGATGGCAACTGCGTCTCATCGTCGTCGATGAGGGTGGGTTGCTGGTCATCCGCCACCAAATCGAACGGAGATGGAGGAGACTCCAGTGATTGAGCATCTGGACACAGATACTCATCTGTTAGGTCCGTGGAATCGCGAAATGGAGGAGCAGGTTGCGGTACAGTCAATGGAAGGGAGAACAGCTCTGGGGAGCAGGGACAGTTGGGGTTATTGTTCTGGGAAGATTGGGAATTTTGGGAGGAAGGAGGACAAGACTGTTGGGTAAGAGGAGGAGAGGAGGCAGAGGCTGACTGGCTGGTGGACAATGTGCTGTAAGCATTATCTGACAGCCATTGCAAGACCTGTTCCTGGTTCTCGGGCCTACTAAGGTTTGTACCCTGCAGCTTAGTTAATGTGGCAAGCAACCCTGGCACTGTGGAGCGGCGCAATGCTTGCTGCCCCACAGGAGTAGGCACGGGACGCCCTGTGGCTTCACCACTAACTTGCTCCCCAGAACCATTCCCCCGACCTCGCCCGCGGCCTCGTCCACGTCCCTTTCCGGGAGCCTTGTGCATTTTAATATGCTTTCCTTGCTTAAACACACTCAGAACCTGGGTGTATATGCCAATACCAATAAATTGAGGGTGTATGCAGGCCCCAATTTATTTGGTGGGATTAACACTCAGAACCTGGGTGTTTATGCGAATATCAACAACTTAAGGGGGGGATGCAGTCCCCAATATATTAGGGGAATTCACACTCCAAAACTGGCACTATATGCCTATAGCAACAATTTAGGGTTGTATGAAGGCCCCAATATATTTTGGGAATTAACAGTCAGAAAGTGGCACTATATGCCAATAGCAAGAATTGAGGATGGTATGAAAGCCCCAATATCTTTTTTCTATTACCAGTCAGACCCTGACACTATATGCCAATAGAAGGAATTGAGGGTGTATGTAGCCCCAATATATTCTTTGAATTCCAAGTCAGACCCTGGCACTATATGGCAGTAGCAAGGATTGAGGGTGGAAAGCAAGCCCCTATATCTTTTTTGAATTTCCACTCAGAAACTGGCACTATATGGCAGTAGCAAGAATTTAGGGTGTATGTAGCCCCAATGTATTCTTTGAATTCCAAGTCAGACCCTGGCACTATATGACAGTAGCAATAATTGAGGGTGGAAAGCAGGCCCCTATATCTTTTTTAAATTTCCACTCAGAAACTGGCACTATATGGCAGTAACATGAATTGAGGGTGTATGTAGCCAAAATATATTCTTTGAATTCCAAGTCAGACCCTGGCACTATATGTCAATAGCAAGGATTGAGGGTGTATGTAGTAGCCCCAATATATTCTTTGAATTCCAAGTCAGACCCTGGCACTATATGGCAATAGCAAGAATTGAGGGTGGAAAGCAAGCCCCTATATCTTTTTTGAATTTCCACTCAGAAACTGGCACTATATGGCAGTAGCAAGAATTGAGGGTGTATGTAGCCCCAATATATTCTTTGAATTCCAAGTCAGACCCTGGCACTATATGGCAGTAGAAAGAATTGAGGGTGGAAAGCAGGCCCCTATATCTTTTTTGAATTTCCACTCAGAAACTGACACTATATGGCAGTAGCAAGAATTGAGGGTGTATGTAGCCCCAATATATTCTTTGAATTCCAAGTCAGACCCTGGCACTATATGGCAGTAGCAAGGATTGAGGGTGTATGTAGCCCCAATATATTCTTTGAATTCCCAGTAAGACCCTGGCACTATATGGCAGTAACAAGAATTGAGGGTGTATGTAGCCCCAATATATTCTATGAATTCCAAGTCAGACCCTGGCACTATATGGCAGTAGCAAGGATTGAGGGTGTATGTAGCCCCAATATATTATTTGAATTCCAAGTCAGACCCTGGCACTATATGGCAGTAACAAGAATTGAGGGTGTATGTAGCCCCAATATATCCTTTGAATTCCAAGTCAGACCCTGGCACTATATGGCAGTAGCAAGGATTGAGGGTGTATGTAGCCCCAATATATTCTTTGCATTCCAAGTCAGACCCTGGCACTATATGGCAGTAGCAAGAATTGAGGGTGGAAAGCAGGCTCCTATATCTTTTTTGAATTTCCACTCAGAAACTGGCACTATATGGCAGTAGCAAGAATTGAGGGTGTATGTAGCCCCAATATATTCTTTGAATTCCCAGTCAGACCCTGGCACTATATGGCAGTAACAAGAATTGAGGGTGTATGTAGCCCCAATATATTCTTTGAATTCCAAGTCAGACCCTGGCACTATATGGCAGTAGCAAGAATTGAGGGTGTATGTAGCCCCAATATATTCTTTGAATTCCAAGTCAGACCCTGGCACTATATGGCAGTAGCAAGAATTGAGGGTGTATGTAGCCCCAATATATTCTTTGAATTCCAAGTCAGACCCTGGCACTATATGGCAGTAGCAAGAATTGAGGGTGTATGTAGCCCCAATATATTCTTTGAATTCCCAGTCAGACCCTGGCACTATATGGCTGTAGCAAGAATTGAGGGTGTATGTAGCCCCAATATATTCTTTGAATTCCAAGTCAGACCCTGGCACTATATGGCAGTAGCAAGGATTGAGGGTGTATGTAGCCCCAATATATTCTTTGAATTCCCAGTCAGACCCTGGCACTATATGGCAGTAACAAGAATTGAGGGTGTATGTAGCCCCAATATATTCTTTGAATTCCAAGTCAGACCCTGGCACTATATGGCAGTAGCAAGAATTGAGGGTGTATGTAGCCCCAATATATTCTTTGAATTCCAAGTCAGACCCTGGCACTATATGGCAGTAGCAAGAATTGAGGGTGTATGTAGCCCCAATATATTCTTTGAATTCCAAGTCAGACCCTGGCACTATATGGCAGTAGCAAGAATTGAGGGTGTATGTAGCCCCAATATATTCTTTGAATTCCCAGTCAGACCCTGGCACTATATGGCTGTAGCAAGAATTGAGGGTGTATGTAGCCCCAATTCTATTGTTAGGGGACTTACAGTGTATTCAAGTTAGTTTCTGGGGTGGAGGTGAGGGGGAACACCGTTGGAACATGGATCGGGGGTACATAGGGTATACGGGAATACACTTTCAGTGTATTCCATTCAGGATCCTCAATACTGTGGAAAGCTGGGTTGCGGCGATTGAGCCCGTCAGTGCCACGTTACACTGACAAGCTTCTCCCTGGAATTTAGCTCTTAAAAGAGCTGTTGGTTCTCTTCTCCTTCCTATCCTATTCTATCCCTGCCTACCAGAATCTAATCCCTAGCTACATGGACGGAAACCTCCGTCTCCGGTGAATTGCAAGCTCTCTCTGACTCGAAGCTGGGCGGCGCTGTTCTTTTAAATCAGAGGTCACATGTTTTCGGCAGCCAATGGGTTTTTACTATTTTTTTCAATGTCACCGTTGTCGTAGTTCCTGTCTCACCTCCCCTGCGCTGTTATTGGTACAAAAAAGGCGCCAGGGAGGGTGGGAGGGGAATCGAGTTATGGCGCACTTTACCACGCGGTGTTCGATTCGATTCGAACATGGCGAACAGCGTGATATCCGATCGAACATGTGTTCGATAGAACACTGTTCGCACATCTCTAATTAGTACTGAAACTAACAGAATTCTGAAACTGGGGCAGATACTGTGAAAGCTGACAGATCATCATATGACACATTCGATATTAGAAGTTATAAAAGACTCTTCAAGTCTGAGCCATGGTAACCATACACGATTTGCTGCTTTCTGTGTGTCACCTTGTTCCTTGTGTCACCCTTTGTTCCTTGCAAATACATATAAAGCATGGCAAATCGTTGAGCATGAGTATATAACATGCACATTGTTAGAGAATATGAAAGGTCCTTTCTCACATATACAGCACCCTTTGGGTATCATTAGGATAGCATAACTTATGGGTGGCAAATTGTTCTTCATAATGTACAAACTAATTTAATATTCATAATGTACTACACAATGGCACCATATTGGGAATCTGGAAAAAAAGATGACAATTACAGTTTTATTCCAGATTTTGTTTTTATGGTATTCACCATGCGGTTTTCCTGTAGGAATACTTCTAGGTCTATGTAATACAGCCAAGACACAGTTGACAACTAGGTGGTTCAGCGACCAGATCACGTCCCCTGCCACCCCTCGGATCCCCCACAATGAGATCTCCAGGTCTGAGGGATTTCCATGACAGCTAGGACACTGAGCTTAGGCCTCCTAACCCTTACAAATCCCCATATTTCTCTCCCTAACCTTCTCCAGGTCCTTAAGATTTATGGAGATTTCTCCGGTTATAAAGTAACCCCACCAAAACTGAAGCCCTCCCCCTTAATATTCCTGCTGCTGATTTACAACTGTTTCGTTCCAACTTTGACTTTCAATGGCGGGAACACTGTCTCCGATATCTTGGGATCCAGCTTTTCTCTTCTTACTCCACCCTCTATTCAGTTAATTACCCTAGCCTATTTAATGAACTGAGAAGCCTCTTGGACAAATGGCGCCCCCTCCATATTTCGCTTATAGGTTGTATTAATGCGGTCAAAATGTCCCTCCTCCCAAAGCTCCTTTACTATTTTGAAACTCTTCCGGTCACAGTCCCTCACTCTGAATTGCGCTCCCTTCAAAAATCCATCTTTAAAGTGAGCAGCCCAATAATAATGCAATATGTGTGGTACCGCCAAGGAATGGCAAGCATCACCGCATACCTCGTTCGTTGATGCTGTCTGGTAGGGAGGAGGGGGGATTGGCAGTTCCACACATTTTGCATTATTATTGGGCTGCTCACTTGCGCTGCCTGCCATTTTGGACAGCCCCGCAGGCTTATACCAAATGGGTTGAGATAGAGAAACTCTGGTTGGCTCCGATACATCCCAATGCGATTCTGTGGTCCCGTTCCTCCCCCTTCCATCCATTCCCCTTTTGGGTCCTATACGCTTCACTAGGGCCATTTGGATTACCTGCTCTAAAATCTTTCCCCTGGCCCTCCCAGTGTTCGTCCATGATTTCCTTTTTGTACAACCCCCTCCTACCGGATGGACTTACGTCAGCTTTGGTGCGACCATGGAGTAGGCTAGGCCTTTTCCGTGTCGCTGACTTAATAGACCCGCTGACGTTGGTGCTTAGGCCCTTTGAGTATTTTGTTTCAGAACCTGACGGCCACACTTAACCATACTGTTGAGGCGTTCCAGGCTATATGGTCATCTTGGGACGCATACTGTATTTTGAATGGTCTCTGACTCCTTCCCCTTCCCTTCCTCCCCCACCCCCTCATTTCCACTCTCAGGTTTTTTGTGATGTGTATACTTTCCCAGTCTACTTAACGTTATGTGCATTGCTTCATGTTCTTGTTTTTTATGTTTTCAACTCTTTTGTTATACAGTATTGTATTTTATAAAAAAAATCCTTTCAATAAAAATTACAGTTCAAAAAAACTCCACATTTTAATTTAAAACACACATAATGTAAACAAACACATAAGGTGTCATTATGTGCGTTAAGTCCACACTATCCAAAACTAGTGAACGCTGCAAAGAATATATGCCACAATATCCAGATTAGAGAATTTTGGTCACCTCTCTTCCTCATAAAAATAGCATTAAAAGTAGGATGTGGCTATTTATAGTTACTAGAGATGAGTGAACACCGTTCGGTCGAATACATATTTGATCGAATATCAGGCCGTTCGAGGTATTCGATTACAATCGAATACAAGGCCGCAAAGGCAGTAAAAATTTGTATCCCCTCCCACCTTCCCTGGCGCGTTTTTTGCACCAATAACTGCGCAGGGGAGGTGGGACAGGAACTGCGACAATGGAGGCAGTACATTGGCTGCCAAAATCAGGTGACCTCCAATTTAGACGTATGGTGGATTTAACATTCGATTAATTTGGGACTGTGAACTATGTGACTGTGAGACAGGAACAGATCTACAGGCAGGGTTAGCTAGGGATTACCTTTATTTAGGAGGGAATGATACTCATCCAGCTCTTTGGGGCTCTATCTTGTTGGGATCCCTGTTAGCTTGCGATATGCGCGAGCTGACTTTTTCCCATAGGAATGCATTGACCAGCGTTGATTGGCCAGTGTAGGAGGAGTAGCTGGAGGGATGGTTGGCAGTAGCGCAGGGCTGTGTGTGTAACAGGAGGAGTAGCTGGAGAGATGGTTGGCAGTAGAGCAGACTGTGTGTGTGACAGGAGGAGTAGCTGGAGGGATGGTTGGCAGTAGCGCAGAGCTGTGTGTGTGACAGGAGGAGTAGCTGGAGGGATGGTTGGCAGTAGAGCAGAGCTGTGTGTGTGACAGGAGGAGTAGCTGGAGGGATGGTTGGCAGTAGCGCAGGGCTGTGTGTGTGACAGGAGGAGTAGCTGGAGGGATGGTTGGTAGTAGAGCAGAGCTGTGTGTGTGACAGGAGGAGTAGCTGGAGGGATGGTTGGCAGTAGCGCAGAGCTGTGTGTGTGACAGGAAGAGTAGCTGGAGGGATGGTTGGCAGTAGAGCAGAGCTGTGTGTGCAAGGAAATGGAGAAATGTCTGATTTGCCACTTTGATTTGGGGAAAAGTCTAAAAAATTGACAACTTGGTTTTCTTGTTGTTCCACACTACATTAAGATTGTTATAGAGTGGATGTCCGCAATGCGAGGAAGACTAGCCATATTCATTGTAACATAAATGTCTTAATAAAGTGAAAATTTACTGGGATAAATATGATACATCTGCAGTTCATTTAAGTTTATAGGCATGGTACTACCTATAGATAACCAGTAGTTTAGAGGTACGGACGGCACCTAAAAATAGCCAGTAGTTCATAGGTACGACCTAAAAATAGCCAATAGTTCATAGGTACGACCTAAAAATAGCCAATAGTTCATAGGTACGACCTAAAAATAGCCAATAGTTCATAGGTATGGTACCTATAAATAGCCACATTCTTAAAAGTAATCAAAAAGTCATACATACAAAACTGTCTTGGCAACCAATTGCCAACCTCAAATGACGTTCCGGAGGGTAGCAACTGGTTAAAGATGGTGCCTGCGCACATTAGATGCTGCGGTTGTGTTTAACCACGGCATATTAAGTGATAATAGCTTCAATCGGTGTCAGCACCGATCATAGCTGTTAGGGGGCGTTCACACTACTGTCGGTGTCCGACAGGTAGTGTCTGCTGCTAATGTCCATTCAAAATCTTGCACGGACATTAGCAGCGGACACTAGCTGTGTCTGTGACATTTTGGATTCATTTAAATGGAGATCGGGTGCGTTGTTTTACACTCCGTGCCCGTCCTTAAGTGTCCATTTCTAAAGATGTCCGACTTTTCAAGCGGACAGAAAAAACCTACATGTCGGGTTTTGCAGTCCGTTTGAAAAGTCGGACAACTTTAGGAACGGACACTTAAAGGGATTCTACCATTAAACTACTTTTTTTTCTAATGAACACGTCGGAATAGCCTTAAGAAAGGCTATTTGTCTCCTACCTTTAGATGTGGTCTCTGCCGCGCCGTTCCGTAGAAATACCGGTTTTAACCGGTATGCAAAAGAGCTCTCCATTTTTGGGTAGCTGCTCTTGCAGTTCAATACAGGAGCCGGCCGGCAGCCATTTTGGGGTGGCCTCTCTATGCTCCTCTATAGAACTACAAGAGCAAGAGAAGCCAGAAGAGGCGGAGTTGCTGCAGAAGAAGGAGGCGGCGCAGGAAAGAGCTCTCGGGCAGCAATGGGGATGCGCTCATCGGCCTTTCAGCACTGGGACCTGCCCTCATTGCTGCGGAGAGCTCTTTTGCATACCAGTTAAAACCGGTATTTCTACGGAACGGAACGGCGGAGACCACGTCTAAAGGTAGGAGACGAATAGCCTTTCTTAAGGCTATTCCGACGTGTTCATTAGAAAAAAAGGTAGTTTAATGGTGGAATCCCTTTAAGGACAGGCACGGAGTGTAAAACAACGCACCCGATCTCCATTTAAATGAATCCAAAATGTCACGGACACAGGTAGTGTCTGCTGCTAATGTCCGTGCAAGATTTTGAACGGACATTAGCAGCAGACACTACCTGTCGGACACTGATGGTAGTGTACACGCCGCCTTAGCTAGCTGTATTATATAGCCAGCATCAGCTCCTGAGCACTTTCCATACACCTCCTCACGCCTAATCACGTACATGTACAGTAGGTACGGAAAGTATTCAGACCCCTTTATATTTTAACTCTGTTTCATTGCAGCCATTTGCTAAAATCAAAAAAGTACATTTTATTTCTCATTAATGTACACTCAACACCCCATCTTGAAAAACAAATGTAGATATTTTTGCAAATGTATTAAAAAATAAAAATTGAAATATCACATGGTCCTAAATAATCAGACCCTTTGCTCAGTATTGAGTATTTGCACCCTTTTGAGCTAGTATAACCATGAGTCGTCTTGGGAATGATGCAACAAGTTTTTCACATCTGGATTTGGGGATCCTCTGTCATTCTTCCTTGCAGATCCTCTCCAGTTTCATCAGGTTGTATGGTGAACATTGGTGGACAGCCATTTTCAGGTCTCTCCAGAGATGCTGAATTGGGTTTAGGTCAGGGCTCTGGCTGGGCCAGTCAAGAATGGTCAGAGTTGTTCTTTGGGTCATAGGCAGCATTTCTTTTCCTCCAAACACGGTGAGTTGAGTTAATGCCAAAGAGCTCAATTTTTCTCCGTGTGAATGAACCCTTAAGTAATCCAATTCTATGTGAAAAAATGGCAAAAATAATAAAATAATTATTTTTTATTGATATGCGTTAAAAAAATGTATATCCTGGGTATAAATATATTAAATTTACTAAAATATTCTCTCCAGATAGTGTATTGGTGTCTTTTTTGGTCGATGTTCGGAATGACATACTATTCTACCATTCCCATTCTAAAAAGACCTCCAAAACCCAAAAGCAACATATACCTGGGATCCCAAATCTTTGGTATTCCTCAGTCCTAAAGTTTGCCCTAGGAGAGATGACTAATATTGCACCAATAGCTGGCTGTATTTCAAATGGCAAAGAGATGACTTCTAGCCCATTACATTGATGCAAAAAACACTGTAACACCGTAGCTGCTACTTATCTCGCAGCTGTAAACCAACTCAATGAATGTTGAGTTGTATTAGAAAGCCTGCTGCAACATAATCACAGATGGACCCTCTATTGATGAACTAGAGACGCCCTCTGCAACAAACTATCACTTGACCCAACTAGATGCTGCTATGGTCATGCAGTTAAATAGACCAGAGGACATATACACAGGGGTGTCATAGACTTAACCTCTCCCTGTTGCCACTACAGCGCCGTAATGATATCATGCCACCACGGCACCCACAACTACGTCTCAACGCGTTTCGCTTTGCATTGGCAGAGCTCCTCAGGAGACTATTGCTGTATAGCTCGTCAGATATTAATACAACCGCCCCTTTTCCTTGATAACAGCAGTGAAAAACGCTTTTTCCCACACCTCGGTGGTAGGTGTGAGTACTGAATGGTAGCCACCGGAAGCTACCGTTACGTAGTTGTGGTTGCCGTGGTGGCATGATATCATTACGGCGCTGTAGTGGCAACAGGGAGAGGTTAAGTTTGTGACATACACGCGTATCACATTGAAAGCAATAGATTAAAAAAAAAAAAAGCCTCTCATTGATTTCAATGGGGAGCGTGCGTATGCCGGCACCCATTCAAGTCAATGCGATCTTTTTTTTTTACGCCACTCACTCTGAACGAGTTTTACGTTCTGAATGAGTGAGCGTAAACTCCGTGTGCAAGCTCCCTTAATGGTTGGTAGGGGATCAAATACTTATTTCTCTATGCAAAATGCAAAAAAATTCATAAAATGTATACAATGTGATTTTCTGGATTTTATTTTTTGATATTCTCTCACTGTTACAATTAATCTAGCCTTAAAATGATAGACTGTTCATGTCTTTGTCAGTGGGCAAACTTACAAAATCAGCAACGGATCAAATAATTATTTCCTTTACTGCAACAGACTTAGTTATTTGGGGAGCCTCTTCACTATGATTATGAATAATCAGCACGGCATGGAATGAACTAGCATTTAGGGGAACAGAACTAACCCTACAATAGGGGTGGAGAGTAATATAAAGGTACACGAACTGTAACATACCTATGAATAACAAAAGTAGTGGAAAAAAAAAGAACTGAGAGATTCAAGAGAATTAAAAAGCTGGTCAACATTCTAGCTATGTTCTATGTAGGCAGAGCAACATGAAGTCCAGCAAATGAGAAGGCCTGTTTTTGTTGATCCTTATAAAGTTGTACGAGATGAAGTCCACTGTAAATAAAATACACAGAGTAAGATAGGGCATAACGTTACCAATAAGGTCCTGGTGAACAACCAGATGTGGATATCATAATCTTAGGAATGAGGTGTTTGCTGAGTGAGAGTCCCATAGTACAGCAACTTGTGTCCAAAAATACCACTATGATGCCATAAGATCTCGTCAGGGTGAAGGGCAGTGCTCGTACTGTGGTCCAGGTGTGGGATGGTTGTGGTGGTCTTGGTAAAGGAGTAGCAGTTTGGTCAATACAAATCCCCTCTCTTTGTAAAGCCTCTTGACCTTCCTATAGGTTCTTTACAGTGTAGATACTGGATCCTATTTGGAAATTTACATAATAGGGGAACCCCACCTGTATTTAATCTTCCCCCATCAGGAAAGAAATAATGAATTTCATTCAAGTGTGAATAAGGTGAAATCTGAGTACAAATGGACATGGGGAGACATTCCTGGTAAGGTTGGTAGGTTGCAAATATCATTAAGTAGTGAGTCCCTCACCTCAGGTTATTGGAGTCGAAGGATTACTTCTCTAGGTAAATCAGCAGTATGTAGTCTAGTCAGTGGCCAATGAATGCGGTCAAATCGAACCTGATACAGTTAATAGCGCCACTCCACAGTGGCCCCCGCACATCATTAATATTCTCCCCAGTGGCCCCCACACAGCATTAATAGGCTCCCCAGTGGCCCCCACACAGTATTATATTCTCCCAAGACCCCTCTCTAGAGTTGGTGCTATTATTTTATTCTGGGTCCTTTATTAGCGTTCTATTGATCTGTGACATGTAGTGAAGCTGCCCACTTGTGATCGCTGTGTATACAGTACAGAGGCTGCTGCTTGTCTGTTGTACTGTATAAGTATTAGGATTTGTTCACACAGTTTTTTTTTTTTTTTTTTTTTTACAGGCAGATTTTTTAGGTGGAATTTGCCTCAAAAAATGCCTCACAACTCAGTCAGTAGCAGAGCTTTTCCTTCGATTTATTTCAGCCTAAGGGAAAAAAAAGCATCATGATCTGTCTTCATGCGGATTTTGCCTTTAAAAGCCCTTTGAAATGAATAGGAGGTAGAAAAAAAAGCTCTCCAAAACAATGCTAGGATGTTTCCTTATAGCAAAATTTGAAGACTTACCAAGAACAAGGTAATGAATTGCCTGGAATTACTGTCTAGCAGTTTGGTGACAGACAGGATAGTAAACCAGGAGATTTTAATAAGAACCAGAAGATACCTGGTGGAGTAAACAGATCTACAGTACAGTCAGTATGTCATGCAAAACTCAGCTGTATCCTAAGCAGACTGATAATGACTCGTGACTGGTGAACTAACTGAATGAACAGCTGAACGAGAAACAAATTATGTTAGCCTAGTTCTGTGATGGCGAACCTATGGCGCACATGCCAGAGAGGGCACAGAGTCCTCTCTGCTGGCACGTGCGCCTTCGCCTGAATAGCTACTTTCAGCAGTATGTGCAAATGTAAATACAGCTGAAAACTTTCAGTATAGGCCACGGGTCCGCAGCCTACACTGACTGCAGAGTGTGACCTCTGCCCCAATGCAGGCGCGATGACGTAAGTCATCAGCACCTGCAGTCAGAAGAAGAAGGATAATACTATGTGTCTATGTGTGTAATACTGTGTGTGTGTGTTGGGGGGGCGTACTGTGGAGCATATAATACTGTGGGGGGGGGCATACTGTGGAGCATATAATACTGTGGGGGGGGGCATACTGTGGAGCATATAATACTGTGGGGGGGGGCATACTGTGGAACATATAATACTGTGGGGGGGGGGGCATACTGTGGAACATATAATACTGTGTGGGGGCCCGAAGTGGTGCATATAATCCTGTGTGGGGGGACTACTGTAGAGCATATAATTCTATCTGGGGGGGGGGGGGTGTCACTGTGGGGCAGATTGTACTGGCTGAAGGCCACTGTAGAGCAGACTGTACAGTCTGGGGTCCCCTCACTATTTATATCATACAGTGTCTGTTTTATAGCATACATGTGATAATAGTACAGGCTATAATAACATTGCAAGGTCACTATAATACAGATCTGTGCGATTTAAATAGTGAACATTAATTGTTCAAAAGTACCAAATGCAGAGACCTTTACCTTTCAGTACAAAGTTGTTTGTATTATTGAAAGCTCTGTAAAGCTCCATTTACATGAATGGAATTTGTGGATCCGTAACTGTCCGCAATTGTGGATCCACACACTATTAAGGTTAAATTGCCGTGTTGGCACTTTGCGATAATTTAGTGGGTTTTGAGTTTCAGTTTGGGCACTCGGTCCCTAGAAGGTTTGCCATCACTGGCCTAGTTCCACCAGGTCCATATGGCTGAGCACAGCAGTGACACATATTGTAGTTTAATGATACAGACTCATGGAGTGTGCATGACATGAGCTGAAAAGCAATGGAGTAGCACCTAGCATATTTAACAGAGTAGAACGGACCTCTGAACTAACCAGATGGTGATTTTAATCACAAAAACAGATAACTTGCATTAAGTTCAACACACTCTCTTTCACTCACGTTTGTCTACTTTGTTTTTCCAGCATTAGGAAATAAAAGCATGTTTGCAGGGAAGACTGTAGTGATGCGTCTTTCCCTCCTCGCACTTGCTTTAGTTTATGAAGAACTCCTCTTTGATAGGATTGTGAACCACATGTTAGTTCCGTGTGAAGATCAATTCATTTTAATCTAATCGTTCAGGAACTACCCATGCTAGACACATCCTGCACATTTGTATGCCAAGAACTGTAAGCAAACCAGCATTTAACAGGAGTTGTCTAGGGTTAAGTATTTTATGGCCTATCTCAGGATAGGCATTAAATACCTGATGGGTGGGGGACCAACAGTCGGCCCTCAGACCTATCAACTGTACAGAACAGCTTCCGGTATCTCTCCTATATCAAAGCCCCCACAAATCGCGTAAACTACTCTTGTTAGGTCTAAATGGCAAGGGGGTTTGTAGGTCCCAGATTGCTCTCACTACTTCCTGGCCGCAGTCACAGCTCGCATTCTTGATTGGCACCACTCAGCACACTCTAAACTCTGGAGTACCCTGGAGGGGTCCCTGAGCCCACTCCCTCTCACTGCTCTTCCATGGCTTCATAAACGCCTTTGGTCAGACAGTAAGACTCATGTGCTCCCTTATATCACACGCCAGACACGCCTTTTGTAATGATGGCCCTACAACTCCACTCTCAGGCAGCCCAGACTTCCTGACCGCACTTCACTTCTCTTTCACACTGTGGATCAACCCACCCTTAGATTCTACCTCTCACAATCTTCTTAGGGTGTTTGTGCCTCATCTAGTGCTCCAATCCATAGAGTCTTGCTTATCTATGGCATGCTCATGGAGGATTCCGCCAACTGTTTACCAGCATTCAGGGTATTTGGGGGTCTTGTTCCCCCCAGACATGTGGTCTTCGGCTTTCCAAGCATGTCATAAGTTCTCTTTATCTTGCAAAGTGCAGGAGACAAATTATAAGATCCTCTCTAGATGGTGCAGAGTCCCCTCTGTCCTTCATGAGATCTATCCCTCCACTTTGGACTGATGCTGGGGATGTCACATCGACTGGGGCACTATGACACACGTCTGGTGGGGCTATACTCCTATGCCCTTTTTGGTCAGGTGTCCGTCATATTATTCAGATGGTCACTGGCATGGTTTTGGAAAATGACCCTGCTCCTCTATATCTTCCAGCGTCAGTTTAAGAAACACACCTGGAAGTGTACCCCAAATTGTACCTATTAGGCTTATTAGTAGCGGCAAGATCCGTTACCACTAGACTGTGGAAATCCCTGTTACTCCCCTCTCTGCTGTCTTGGCTTCAGGAGGTCTTATGCATACGCAGCATGGACCTACTTTTACTATTCTGCTGAATTCTAGTCAGTTTTCCCCTCTGTGTCCTCTTGATTTTTTCTTTCCTCTGTTTCTCTTGTTACCATTCTTTCTTCTCTTTCAACACATGAGGTATTCTTGTTTCTGCATTACGTATTTGACTCTGCTGTGACAGAGCTTTTGTTTCTCTCCTTCTCCTAGGATACTCCCTGTTCCCACCTGCCATTTCTTGTTCTCCCTGCCACCCCATCCATTAACTGTCCTTCCCTTTGCCATGTTCACTCTTCATTGTTGATACTTTGTAGGACTTATTCTTTGTGATATAACAAAAATTCCAATAAAATTCCTAATGTTAGAAAAAGAGGAAATTCATTCCTGGGCCACCTTTTGGAACATAATATAGTTATAGATTAATGAATGTTTTTGTTTGTTTTTTTTCTTTATGAAACCTAAAAGGTATCATTTTGAAATAATAACCAAGCTAGAACAACTATCCTTTTCACTAATGAGGGTGAATTTGTATATTCCTTACATTACTCCTTCTGACTAAATTGAGACCTCTCACACAGACATCCAGTCCCCTGCTCTACACTCATGAGAGGCAAGAACATCAAAATAGCTGCCTGTGGATGGGACCCTCTTCCTTTTGGAGGTTATTTTGGCTTGGCTCAGATTTTCATATTATGCCCTTGGTTTCTTTGAAGACAACATATTCATCTATAGAGAGCTTCCTTCCAAACGGTGCATTAGGAGCAAGTTCCTCTTTTTCTTCAATAAGGTTTTATTTGTATTTCTTACTCAGAATTCATAGCAGAACATTCATGGTCGTCTAAGTCCCTGTACCGTCTCTCACTTATGAGACACATTACCCCTTCTGAACCATTTATTTAATGCATTTATTACAGGAATGAAAAATTCCAGATACCCAGCATTTGTAATGGTGCCAAGCAAATATATCCATATACATGTAGCATGGAAAAAAATTAATAGTTATCCTGTATCTCAACCAGACTGATAACGGTCAGTATTAGCAGAATAAGAATACAATGTGGCATGAGTAAGGCTTCAGTCACACATGCGTTGGGTGACCTGGATGCCGTCCCTTATCCTGCTTGAAAAATAGGGAGATAAAAGTCCTACAAGCAGGACTTTTCTCTCTTCATTTTTCGGGCAGAAACCAGGAGGACCCCAATATAGTCTATGTAACATTATTTTTTTTTTGGTTCCCAAAGCAGACCCGAAGAATGTAAACCCCAATGCTAGTGTGAATCTAGTGTAAGCCATCCTGTCCAATTGGGTAATTATAAGTGTGATAATATGGCTATAAAACAAGTAGTCCATGTAGGTAAAGGTCTTTGGCAAAAGAAAAGTAATTTGGCATCAACATGAAAAATAATAATTAAACACTTATTAGCAGTACTTGGAATACCAGGAAACATACCGTATTTTTCGGACTATAAGACGCACCTAGGTTTTAGAGGAGGAAAATAGGGGAAAAAAAATTTGAAGCAAAAAATGGTAAAATATTTAATATAATGGGAGTTGTAGTTTTGCAACAGCTGCAAGGCCACATTGACAGGTGACCCTGCAGCTGTACGGGGATGCATAGAGTGGGTTTTTTTGCGGGGCCAGAAGTACTTTTTAGTTATACCATTTTGGGGAATATCTATTGCTTAGATCACCTTGTATTGAAAAAAAACCCGGTGGTTTATGATATATGATTTTCTACTTTTATATATATATTCTAGGGACAGGAGGTGATTTAGAACTTTTATTTATTTTATATTTTTATTATATATTTTTAAAGCTTTTTTTTTTTTTTTTACTATTTTATTCCCCCCCGGGGGCTTGAACCTGCGGTCACTTGATTGCAAGTCCCATAGACGGCAATACAAGTGTATTGCCGTCTATGGGACATTCTGTCTATTAGTATTACGGCTGGTCATAGAGACCAGCCGCAATACTAATATAGCAGTGACAGGCCTGGGAGCCTCATTAGGCTCCCAGCTGTCACCCGGACAGGTCGGCTCCTGCGATATCGCCGCGCAGGAGCCGGCCTGCAACTTTACAGGTACGGGGACGGTGGGGACCGGCCCCGGGGGAGAAGAGGCCGCTGACAGACTGCAGACCCGGCATCCGCTGTACTAGAGAGGCGGATGCCGGGGAGGGATAGACGCCGGGGCCTGAGACATCGCTACGATCCTCTGCCCTGCCTGAAGCCAGCGGCGGGGGGACGGAGGAGCGGAATAGCATCACTCCTCCCGCTGCTGGCTTCAGGCAGGGCAGAGGATCGTAGCGATGTCTCAGGCCCCGGCGTCTATCCCTCCCCGGCATCCGCCTCTCTATTACGGCGGGTGCCAGGCCAGGCACATTCAGACTATAAGACGCACCCTTCTTTTCCCCAAAAATTTTGGGGAAAAAAAGTGCATCTTATAGTCCGAAAAATACGGTATATAGTATGTTTGGAAATGGAATACGTACATTAAATGACTAATTATAACCAGTCATAATTTTCTTATACCTGCCATGAATATATGGATTTTGGGGTGACAACTCTGAATGGCACTGAAGCAAAATATTTGTATATTGTCGTCAGATGCCTGGAAAACTAGACATTATCAGCTCCTCTATATATTATTTATCAAGTGAAGAAAGACTTTCGGGTGACCAAATAGTTTCCATAAATGTTAGCCGTACTGTCAAGTTTTTTTTTTTAGTGCGTTTTCACACACAGGAAATTGCAGTGTTTTTTTCAGCACTTTTCCTTGCCTTTTTAATGCTGGGGCAAATGTTAGCTTAAACTCAATAGTTAAATACAAAATTCATTATAAAATATGCATTTTTACAGCTTTTTCCTTTGCTATTGGTGACTTTTAGGGTCAGTCATTTTATTTTTTTTCTCTTTTCAAAATGCAACATGCTCCATGCCTGGTGTTTTTGTTCATGTCATTTCCTATAGGTTTATATATAGGACTGGAGAAATGCATACTGTAAAATGTCTGCAAAAACCAATGAAGTAAAGATATGCCACCAAGAAAAAACATGGATGCCCAACAAGGAGAACTCAAAAAAGATAACTACTAACAGACTATGTACTTTCTGAATTTGCATTTTTTTAGATTGTGTTTGGACCATCTACATGACTAAATACATTTGTCACAGTCACCGTGTGGTCCTCCAGGTTATATGCGTTACAAGACTCACTGGGGTAGATTCATAAAATGGATTTTAAAAAAACTCTAAACACCAACTATCCTTAATGTCATTGGTTATAGCAACCAACCAATCACAATGCAGCTTTACATTTTCAAGAGCAGAAGACACAATGAAAGCTGCACTGTGATTGGTTGATATGGTCAGGCAGTTTTTCTTTTAGACTGTTTCATACATTCGCCCAATGAATTGCTAAAAAAAACAAATATGATGATAAATTACTTAGGTTTCTGGTTATATTAAAGGGGTATTTTAATAACTTTATGTAAATGTCTCATCCACAGGATAGAGGACTGCTTGGTGATTGGTAGGGATCCAAGGGCTGCGACCACCACTAATCATGAGGAAGTGGGGTCCAATACCCCCACCTAAATGGAGCAGCAGGTCAAGTATGTGTGCATTCATTCTCTATGGGACTGCCAAAGACAGCCAAGTGTTGTAGTCGGCCATATCTGGCAGCCATGTGGAAAATGAATGGAGGTGCAGATTGTATGCCTGACCTATCACTCCATTCGAGTGGGGAAAATAAGTTAATATGGGAAAACTTGAAATTACTGGAATACCACTTTAAGGCCAGGGCCCCACTTTTAAAAAAATGCTGCATTTTACATTCTTGCTAGTCCCATCCACATATTGCAGGATAAAAAATTTGCAGAGTAAATGTTTTTGCAAATTTCAGTAAGTCACTTATACCTATGGAATCACTGGAGTCTTCCATATAGGTATAATAGAAGCAGAAAGTCTGCAGAGGAAACTGTGGACTTTCTGCGAAAAATACTGCAAAAAAAAAAATCCAATGTCTTTCCCACAGCCATCCACTACGTGGGGCCTTAGCCTAAAGGAATTTTCCTACTCATTTCTATTGGTGACCTAATAAATGGTAGGTTATGAAAAAAATTAAACCATACCTAAGAATAAAATCCAGAAATTCTTTAAGACATTCAGTGACACTGTTCTCATTCTGCTGAATATGATGTTATTTGAGACTGGTTTCTGATATGGTAGCTAAGTACTGTATTGCTTGACATCCTGTACTATTGTCACTTGATGCAGTGTGTTTAACTGACACTTAACTTGGCAGAGAATTTAGAAGAAATGTAGGAAAAGTGCAGTCTGTTTCTTAAATCTTAACATCCACAACAGTAGATTACAAACCAGAGTCCCACTGTAGTTGTAAGTCATGGCTGTCCAAAAACTCTGTAGAAAAGACACTTGGTGTTGCTGTACTGAGTGGAGTCAGATTCATAGCTGGAGGCTCAGATAGCTCAAGCCAATCCATGCTATCAAGATGAGGCCCAGATGTGTCCAGTCCTAATGGGTCTCCTTCTGGAGAGAAGTTCAATTCGGATGTGTCCATCGATGAGGTAGGATGATCCAGGATTGCTAAACTGCTCAGCATTTGACTGTGCAGATCATCAATAAGTGGCATAGCCGTTGTACCATCTTCATCCCCCTGAAGTATCTTTGTACCTGTTGAAGCCTCCAGAAAATCTTCTAGTCTGTCTGGTATAGTAGTAGAAGGTAGGTGTAACTCATTTTGCCGCACCTCATTTACGAGTGGATGGACCCGAGATGTTTGTTTAACACTTGGCATTTGACTTTCTTTACAATCTGTGGTCAGATCTGTCAACCAAATAAAGTTTGTTAAAAACTAGAAAAATCTTAAACTTAGATAAACATCTAAAAACGTATGCCAAAATGACACACTTTGGAACATGCAAGCCACCCAAGAAACTATGGGATTCTTTCCCTGGACATTTAAATGCTTAGGTAACAAGTTTTTTTTTTCTTTTTTTCCTGTAGCATTGGGGAAAGGATATATATATAGGCACATGCGCTACTGCAAGATTCCCATCATTGGTACGCAGATCACTGCTACTGTATAGGGAACTAATGATCAGTAACAATCATCTGAAACTTGTGTACACAGGTACATTGGGATAACACAGGTTGGGTCATCCCACTTATTCAAATAAAATAGTAATCAAAAAGTAATTATAGAAAAACAAATTAAACCGCCTGTAAAATATCAAAATTTAGCCTTTAGCCCAACCCACCATCAGGAAATCTCCTCTGTAACAGGGATGCAATGGAAGCATATAATGATGTATTTATGTCAGAGAATGTCATGTCAGGTCAAATTCAAACTTAAAGTACAATAAAATCTGTCACAGGAGAGCAGATCTGGATAGCGAGATGGTCTTTTGGAGAGATTCTACTTCATTTATTTTAAACTAAGGAATCAGTAGCACAAAGTAAGAGATAAAAATAACCTTATAATAACAAAAAAAGAAGCAACAACAGATAAAACAGAAAATATTCATTTATCGTCCCTTTAGCATGACAACATTTTTGTTTAAAATTTAACAGGAGGAATTAACGTACCTAAATTCTGAATAAAACTGGTAAAAAAATCATTTGCTTGCATTCTGTTGAGTTGTTGATCCTATTAAGAAAGTGAATAAAAAGATATTAATGTGACTTTTATGCAAACACAGAAGGAGAAATCCATTTTGTATTAGGACTAGTAAAGAAATAGTACACCATGTAGCTCTCCTGCCATGTTTGTTGTAGTAAATACTTGTACTCCTCGTGAAATAACAATTCTGGAGCATCTTTAATAACATCCTGGCCCAGATTTACTAATAGCTAGAAAGTGTAATGTCACAGAAAAAAATGGCCTGACACGATAATATAAATATAAAATGTAACCATTAATAATAAGTTGATACAACATAGGTATGTCAACTAAGTATCTCTTTTCTATGCAAGGATCTGGGATTACCAGTAATTCATACAAGACCAGAAAGGGGTATCCCCACAGCAACAAAAATAAAGATTAAAACCTAACTTTTATTAAAGTCATTTAAAATAAGTCTATGAAGTTCATGTGTACCTCCTACTACCACCTAGTGCAATAAAATCACTATTCCTCACTGAGTGGCAAGTCTTTTTATGCAGGCGTGTGTTCTGTGATACCTAATCCGTTTGTCGGGTGTTCACCCTGAATCTAGGTACTTGTTCACACCACTCTCTCTAGCACTCCTAAGCCGACAGGTGCTCGTTCTGATCGCTCCCTCTCCCCTCCTCAAACAATTGGGTTTCACATTGACTGTGCTGGGAGTCTCTGCCTGAGCCTGGACACTTATGAGAACCTGCAGCTCTGGACCCTGCTAGTTATTCTGCCTGTGTCTGTGAGGACAGATTGATATTCTAGGACATCAGATATGTTCGTCCCTTATATTATAGCGTCTCTACGCGTTTCATCAAGATCATCAGGAGACGATTAAAATTTTTTGCAGGCTGCCCTAATAACTATAGCCTGCCATCTAGCCTATTGCAATACCAGCGATATGGCATGTGGTAAAAACCACAGTTGAGACCGGGACCCTGATGGTGGATCCCGGTTGTAGTAAAGAGGCTCTTTACTACAACCGGGATCCACCATCAGGGTCCCGGTCTCAACTGTGGTTTTTACCACATGCCATATCGCTGGTATTGCAATAGGCTAGATGGCAGGCTATAGTTATTAGGGCAGCCTGCAAAAATTTTAATCGTCTCCTGATGATCTTGATGAAACGCGTAGAGACGCTATAATATAAGGGACGAACATATCTGATGTCCTAGAATATCAATCTGTCCTCACAGACACAGGCAGAATAACTAGCAGGGTCCAGAGCTGCAGGTTCTCATAAGTGTCCAGGCTCAGGCAGAGACTCCCAGCACAGTCAATGTGAAACCCAATTGTTTGAGGAGGGGAGAGGGAGCGATCAGAACGAGCACCTGTCGGCTTAGGAGGGCTAGAAAGAGTGGTGTGAACAAGTACCTAGATTCAGGGTGAACACCCGACAAACGGATTAGGTATCACAGAACACACGCCTGCATAAAAAGACTTGCCACTCAGTGAGGAATAGTGATTTTATTGCACTAGGTGGTAGTAGGAGGTACACATGAACTTCATAGACTTATTTTAAATGACTTTAATAAAAGTTAGGTTTTAATCTTTATTTTTGTTGCTGTGGGGATACCCCTTTCTGGTCTTGTATGTCAACTAAGTAGGCGGTTATACAAACAACTGGTTAAGAATAGCTTATCCGAGTGTTAGGGGCATTCACACTATCATTGCTAATGTCTATTGCTGTCTTCAGTCAGAGAATGACAGCAATGGACATTAAACGGTCACAGAGAATGGTCACAGACTGATTCTGTCTCAGTTCCCATTGACAAAGAATCAGTTTGTAATCGATCTCTGTGACAGTTTAATGTCCATTGATCGCATCCTGTGATGGAAGACTGCAACGGACATTAGCAACGGACATTAGCCCCTTAGTGCACTAGTGAATTGAATTGTATGCCCAGTGCAATTAGCCTGTACCCCCCTATTACCATGAACCAAATGATACAATGGTGCCTTGGATCAGGAGATACACTGAAAAATCGTATTGCAACTAATAATGTCTAGTTAACTCTAGAGCTCAGCACTCAATACACCTTTTGATTGAAGAAAAAAAAAAAAAAGCTATGTAGATAAAATGGAGTGAAAAATCCGTAACTCCCAAAAATATGTCTATAGGGATCATTTATAGCCTCTGACCACAAAGAGGGAACTAAGACATTAATTAAGGAGTAGGCCAATTACGACCGATGCCTTAGGCCCGTAGTCCAAGCCAATCTAGTGGTCAAATAAAAAAAATGACCAACTAGACTACAGTCATGGCCAAAAGTTTTGAGAATGATACAAATACTAATTTTTACAAAGTCTACTGCTTCAGTTGTTCTAATGGCAATTTGCAAATACTCCAGAATGTTATAAAGAGTGATCAGCTTAACAGCAATTACTTGCAAAAGTCAATATTTGCCTAGAAAATGAACTTTATCCCCCAAAACACATTTCACATCATTGCAGCCCTGCCTTAAAAGGACCAGCTAACATCGTTTCAGTGATTGCTCCATTAACACAGGTGTGGGTGTTGATGAGGACAGGGCTGGAGATCAATCTGTCATGATTAAGTAAGAATGACACCACTTGACACTTTAAAAGGAGGCTGGTGCTTGGCATCATTGTTTCTCTTATGTTAACCATGGTTATCACTAAAGAAACACGTGCAGTCATCATTGCACTGCACAAAAATGGCCTAACAGGGAAGAGTATCGCAGCTAGAAAGATTGCACCTCAGTCAACAATCTATCACATCATCAAGAACTTCAAGGAGAGAGGTTCCATTTTTGGCAAAAAGGCTCCAGGGCGCCCAAGAAAGACCAGCAAGCGCCAGGACCGTCCCTTAAAAGTGTTTCAGCTGCGGGATCGGGCTACCAGCAGTGCAGAGCTTGCTGAGGAATGGCAGCAGGCAGGTGTGAGTGCATCTGCACGCACTGTGAGGTGGAGACTCTTGGAGCAAGGCCTGGTCTCAAGGAGGGCAGCAAAGAAGCCACTTCTCTCCAGAAAAAACATCAGGGACAGACTGATATTCTGCAAAAGGTACAGGGAGTGGACTGCTGAGTATATACAGTGCTAATAATAATAAATACTTCACATGTGGTCCTAGCACACTACCACTACTCTTATACTTCACATATGGTCACATCGCAGTACCACTACTCTTATACTTCACATATGGTCCCAGCACACTACCAGTAGTCGTCTTTTGCATATATGGACATGGAAAAGTACCACCACTCTGATTCTGCATATATGAGCACTGCACCATACTAGTTTTATTATTCAGCATATACTGACCTTGCACAGTATTACTACTCATCCTGTATATCTGAACAAGGGGTACCACTAATCTTATCATGCATATATGGCCAAGGCACTGTGCCACTTTTTAATACTGTATATGTCGGCACAATCTCTTTTCTTTTGTCCTGTATATATGGAACCTTCACAGTACCTCTATATTATTTTGTATATTCAGGTACCCTCTAACTCTACAGGAAAGACTGATTCACCATTATCAATGACAAGGCTTCCTCTATGTAATAGGAGTGAGTCTATTGAACTCTCTGCCATACGATCTTGAACTGACTGATAACTTGTAAAAAATTAAGAGGGATCAGGATTCTTGAAATAAATATATCACTCATGAGAACTATATTTTTGTCACGGGACATTTATCCTGGGATTTATTTTGATTTCCATATTTGGAATTGGGATGAAATTTTTTACTTCTAAGTATTATTTATTTCCCCTTAACAAGTAAGTAAAAGCAAGTAAGTATTCACTTGAATGGGATCTTAGCTGTAGTGACTCATTTACTCCATATAGAATGGAGCTGTTTTGTGCTTCATTCTCCGTGTATCAGATGCTGGGAACAGCTGATCAGGGCTGGGTGTTCAGCCTCCACCAATCTAATAATTATGATAGTTCATCAATATTTTTAGCTCAGAAAACTCCTTTAAAGGGGCTCTATCAGCAGAATTATGCTGTATGAGCCACACATATGCGTGAATAGGCGTTTAAAGGCTATTCATGCACCGCTAATCTTATTTTAAACCCCCCTCCCGTTTTAAAATAGAACTATAAAAACATATATGTAAATCATACCTTAGCATGCACGCTGGGCGGTCGTGCACGATCTGATGTCATCTTCTGGCATGCCTTCCTCTTCTTTGTTCCTCTTTCGGTGACGCCCTCCGATCCTGGCTCTTCCCCGGCTTCATCGTCATCTTCTTCCGGCGGTTCAAATCCAGCACGTGCGCAGTAGCGCTCCCTCCGGAGCTACTGCGCACACCCCGGCACCATTTTTCCTCAATGGCAGTGCGCACACGCCAGATTTGATCCAATCGGATTTGAACTACCGGAAGACGACGGCAATGAGCTAGGACCAGATGGCATCGCCAAAAGAAGAAGAAAGAAGAGGAAGGCGTGCCAGAAGATTATGTTGGATCGTGCACGACCACCCAGCGTGCATGCTAAGGTATGATTTACATATATGTTTTTATAGTTTTATTTTAAACTAGCTGGTACCCGCGACTTCGTGACATGACCTGTATCTGATAGGTAGGATGGATGGAGTGACTAACTGCTCTATAGGGGGTTGAGTGCTCTAACTGTTATGTACATATCTTCCTCCACAACAATCAATTCAGCTTGTAGCAGTTTGCTGATAAAGGTTCCATCTGTTACTTCCCTATGTAAACACAAAGATAACACTGAGTGTTCTATACAAACTTGTGTAATGTAATATACATTTACTGTGCATATTATTTGATCTGCATTTATATTAGACTAGCTGGTACCCGCGACTTCGTCTGCGGTGATTGTAGAAGTGGGTATATACAGGCGTGGGTAAGGTTTTCGTACTGTGTATAAGGTATGGGATATGAAATGTAACTTTGTATCTTGTTTTTGCTGTAATTCAGAGAATACGTGAGACTTTTGTGTTGAAGTTAATTTGTATTTGAGCTGCTATACGGTGTTGAGAGAAACTTTACATAGTGACTTTGGGACAGAAGTATTTGAAGTTAACCCTTTCCCGCCGATGGCATTTTTTGATTTTCGTTTTTGACTCCCCTCCCTCTAAACCCCATAACTTTTTTATTTCTCCGCTCCCAGAGCCATATGAGGTCTTAATTTTTCCTGGGACAAATTTTTCTTCATGATGCCACCATTATTTATTCTATATAATGTACTGGGAAGCAGGGAAAAAATTCAGAATGGGGTGGATTTGAAGAAAAAATGCATTTCTGCGACTTTCTTACGGGCTTTGGTTTTACGCGTTCACTGTGCAACCAAAATGACATGTCCCCTGTATTCTGTGTTTCGTTACGATTCCGGGGATACCAAATTTATATGGTTTTATTTACATTTTGACCCCTTAAAAAAAATCCAAAACTGTGTTTAAAAATTATTTTTTGAAAAGTCGCCATATTCCGACAGCTGTAACTTTTTTATACGTGCGTGTACGGGGATGTATAGGGCGACTTTTTTTGCAGGACCGGGTGTACTTTGTAGTTCTACCATTTTCGGGAAATGTTATTGCTTTGATCACTTTTTATTCAAATTTTTATCAGAATCAAAACAGTGAAAAAATGGCGGTTTGGCACTTTTGACCATTTTTCCCACTACGGCGTTTACTGAACAGGAAAAATATTTGTGTAGCTTTGTAGAGCGGGCGATTTTGGACGTGGGGATACCTAACATGTATGTGTTTCACAGTTTTTGACTACTTTTATATGTGTTCTAGGGAAAGGGGGGTGATTTGAATTTTTAATCCTTTTTATTTATTTTTTTATATTTTTTTTTTACTTTTTTTAAACTTATTTTTTTGCATTTATTAGACCGCCTAGGGGTATTGACATGGGTGGGCGGTGTCGCGGATTGTCAGAGCGGTGGGGTCCGGCAAACATGGCTGCTCCAGAGCGTTAAAGAGAGCCTCCTGGAGTATCGTTAAGGTGAGGGGCAAAGTGGTAAAGTATATGTATATGTGATTGTGTGGGGTTAGGGGCGAGGCTGTAGAGGGCAATAGGAATTTTGTGGCTTGCTATGGTCCAAAGTGTGTGAGATTGCAGAGATGGTGGTGTGAGTTTGGGTTTTGTGGGGGTCCTGGCACAAACGTATGTGCGCTATTGTGACGAAAAGTAGCCTATTGTTTAATCGGGTGTATTAACTATGTTTGTGGAAAATTTCAGCCAAATCGGTGGAGCAGTTTTTCCGTGATTGAGGAACAAACATCCGAACATGCAAACATCCAAACACACAAACTTTCACATTTATAATATTAATAGGATTGGGAGGGGGGTTTAAAATAAGATTAGCGGTGCCTGAATAGCCTTTTTCAAGGCTATTCACGCATATGTGGGGCTCATACAGCATAATTTTGCTGATAAAGCCCCTTTAACCTGTCAAAATTAAAATGTCAAGTAAAAATTAAAAACAAAACAAAAACAATGTGTATGTATAATGCACCATTAGATTATATTTAGCATAAAGTCTATAAAACACAAGTCTGAGGTAATCTAAAATCCAGTCAACTCGTTGATTTAAGAACTATGAATGCATAAGACAGATCTAGAAGAAATCACTGTTGCAGAGGTAATAATAGCCTTCCTACTGAAACAACGAGTTACTGAAGTATCTGGAGGAAAAATATTGAACTAAAACTTAACCTTTAATATTCATAGATACCGTATTTTCCGGACTATAAGCCGCACATAAAAACCTACGATTTCCTCAGAAATCGTAAGTGCGGCTTATAGTCCGGTGCGGCTTATATATGGATGGAAGCGGCGGCAAAGACTGCGTGCCTCTTTCATACATACATAAAAGGCACCGTAAGGGTGCATTCACACTACCGAACGCCGGCGTGTATCACAGCCGTACACGCCGGCGTTACAGCAGGGCTGCCGGACACTTCCTATTCATTTCTATGGGAGCAGGCATGCGAGCGCTCCCCATAGAAATGAATGGACAGACACTTCCCATTCATTTCTATGGGAGCCGGCATGCGAGCGCTCCCTATAGAAATGAATGGAAAAAAGCAGTCCATTCATTTCTATGGGGAGCGCTCGCATGTCGGCTCCCATAGAAATGAATAGGAAGTGTCCGGCAGCCCTGCTGTCACGCCGGCCTGAAACAGAACGTGAAACTTACCCAGCGGTGCAGGGCGGGCGGGCGGGCATTCAGGCCTCCTCTGCCTCCGATGTTCCGTCCTTCTCCTCCGGCGCTCACTGATAATGGCCGGGGCGCATGCGCAATATCATAATGCTTCTACTGCGCATGTGCCCTGGCCGTTATCAGCTTGCGAGCGCCGGAGGAGGACGGAACATCGGAGGAAGAGGAGGCCTGAATGCCCGCCCACCCTACACCGCTCGGTAAGTTTGACATTCTGTTTCAGGCTTTTATTTTAAAACGGGGGGGGGTAGTTTAACCTAACGTTTACGGTTGGGCTCTATCAGCATGATTTTGCTGATAGAGCCCCTCCTCGCCTGCCGAGCGCTTCCAATAGAAGCGGCTGGCACGCGGGGGGTTAAGCGGCCGCTGGCAAAGTCTGCCTGCCGCCGCTTTCAATAAGATATAATGCGCACCGGACTGCGGCTTATAGTCCGGTGCGCCTTATATATGAACCGAGACGGACTATAAGGCGCTCATGGGCAATGCGGCTTATAGTCCAGTGCGCCTTATAGTCCGTAAAATACGGTAATAAAAAGTATACAGCGTGTATTCACTATAATGAAAAATAAATAATTGCAGGCAGAGACAAAAGAATTTGCCCATAAGGCGCTATAGAGATATTGGTGCAGATACTATACATTCACTCCTCTCCCTGACCAATCTGTCCTCCCTCACAGTGTAGTTAGAGTAATCTGTGGGACTCCTTGGCTTATGGGCCAGATGGAACTGCAACCTCCATACTGATACCAGTGCTTATGAGCCCCCTAAAGCTCCTGAGCTTAAAAAATGAAATAATATTATTATTATTATTATTAATACCGGTTTAGGAGAGCCACACAAAGCTTCTTTTTCTTCTCTGAAGTCTGACTGCTTCATATCTGAAAATGCCATATTGGGGGACATTGCGATAGATAAAATAGGTGATCTTGAGCTCTACAGAAAGAGAAGTGATAGCAAAATGATATGTGATAAATGAACTTAACTAATTGAAAAAAATAATAATAGCAATTAGATGAAAACAACAAAGCACAAATGGAAGTCTTACCGATAATGAAGGCTGAGCCAGAAGCACTCCTGTTTCGGGCTGTGTACTGGGCTGGGAAGCTTTTTCTTTTGGAGAACGAGTCTTTAAAATAAAGGATATAATTACCAATTAGAAGGAAGATCAGCATAATAACAAGAAGGTATTTACTATAAGTAGTGAAAACTGCCAGTAAACCTCGAAATAAGTCACAGTACATGAAGTCATATCCCATTACAAGTATACATAAAGACTCCATAAACAGAAAATAAGACAACAGTATTTGAAGTGGCTTACAACTTGCTTGTCTCCTACCTTCAGATAACTAAAGCTCTGTTCATATCATGTTTGAGGCTCCTGTCGGAGGTATATGTTGGGAGGATTTCCTGACTAATTCATGACAGAAAGCTAAGAGATAAGTCATTGTATATGAAGCAGTGTCTAAGGTTTCCACGTTAAAACGTATAATATGTCTGCTGTATAGAAAAGTGTAACAACACTCTTCAAAATCCGCCTACAAAATGCCTCCCCATTGGAGTTAGTAATAGTTTTTTTCCCGTAGCTGATTTTTTTTTCAGCCAGAGGGAAAGAAAGGCGATATGACCCATCTTCAGGTGGATTCCACTTGAAAAGCCCATTGAACTCAATGTGAGGCGGAAAAACACAACATGGTTTTATGGCACGGCTTTAAATCACATGAGTTCTTTTAAGGTGAAGTGCCAGGTCCATGCAAAAAAAGCAACCAAAATCGCATCATGTAAGAAAAAAAAAATGGTTTCCTAATTCCTGAAGTAGATTTTTACAGTCTGCAAAAAATAATTCTGCTGTCTTAAAGATAAAGAATATTTATATAGAAAATTGCTTTTCTAATTTATTTTCATGCTCTGTAATTATGATATAAGAGAAATCAAGAGCAAGAAAAATCAGGAGATTATGTGAGGTGTAATATAGGGGATTAGCCATTCTTTATTTGATTTGGATTGTGGGTTTAGTGGTCCATTAAGACGTGCCCCTTTTCTATATGGTCACACACCTGTTAGTCATGTACATTGTTAGACAAAAAAATGTCTAAAATAATTTAAACACACAAGGCATTTAAGACACTTTTTGGCTTATACAGTCATGGCCAAAAGTTTTGAGAATGACACAAATATTATATTTTCACATGATCTGCTGCCCTCTGGTTTTTATGTGTGTTTGTCAGATGTTTTTATCACATACAGAAATATAATTGCAATCATATTATGAGTAACAAAAGCTTATATTGACAGTTAGAATGAGTTAATGCAGCAAGTCAATATTTGCAGTGTTGACCCTTCTTCTTCAGGACCTCTGCAATTCTCCCTGGCATGCTCTAAATCAACTTCTGGACCAAATCCTGACTGATAACAGTCCATTCTTGCACAATCAATGCTTGCATTTTGTCAGAATTTGTAGGTTTTTGTTTGTCCACCCGTCTCTTGATGATTGACCACAAGTTCTCAATGGGATTAAGATCTGGGGAGTTTCAAGGCCATGGACCCAAAATTTCTATGTTTTGTTCCCTGAGCCATTTAGTTATCCCCTTTGCTTTATGGCAAGGTGCTCCATCATGCTGGAAAAGGCATTGTTGATCGCCAAACTGCTCTTAGACGGTTGGGAGAAGTTGATCTTGGAGGACATTCTGGTACCATTCTTTATTCATGGCTGTGTTTTTAGGCAAGACTGTGAGAGAGCCAATTCCCTTGGCTGAGAAGCAACCCCACACATGATTGGTTTCAGGATGCTTTACAGTTGGCATGAGACAAGACTGGTGGTAGCGCTCACCTCGTCTTCTCCGAATAGGCTGTTTTCCCGATGTCCCAAACAATCGAAAAGGGGATTCATCAGAGAAAATGACTTTACCCCAGTCCTCAGCAGTCCACTCCCTGTACCTTTTGCAGAATATCAGTCTGTCCCTGATGTTTTTTCTGGAGAGAAGTGGCTTCTTTGCTGTCCTCCTTGAGACCAGGCCTTGCTCCAAGAGTCTCCGCCTCACAGTGCGTGCAGATGTACTCACACCTGCCTTCCGCCATTCCTGAGCAAGCTCTGCACTGCTGGTAGCCCGATCCCGCAGCTGAAACACTTTTAAGAGACGGTCCTGGCGTTTGCTGGTCTTTCTTGGGCGCCCTGGAGCCTTTTTGCCAACAGTGGAACCTCTCTCCTTGAAGTTCTTGATGATGTGATAGATTGTTGACTGAGGTGCAATCTTTCTAGCTGCGATACTCTTCCCTGTTAGGCCATTTTTGTGCAGTGCAATGATGACTGCATGTGTTTCTTTAGAGATAACCATGGTTAACCCCTTAGCGACCCTTGACGTAACTGTACGTCATGGGTCGCATGGGGATGTATGGAGCGAGCTCACACGCTGAGCTCGCTCCATACACGGCAGATGCCGGCTGTATAATACAGCCAGGACCTGCCACTAACAGCAGCGGTCGGTGCCCGAGCCGATCGCTGCTGTTAACCCTTTACACACTGCGGTCAAACGTGACCGCAGTGTGTAAACGGCGCCGGCGGCATGGGCGCCGCCATGTTTTGCCGATCGCCGCCCTCCTGAACGTCACAAGAGGGCGGTGATCGGTTGCTATGACAGCCGGAAGCCTATTGAAGGCTTCCAGGCTTGTCTCTGCACTAGATCTATTAGACGATGCCAGAGGCATCGTCTAATAGAAGTGCTGCGATTTTCCTATTCACTGCAATACTGTAGTATTGCAGTGAATAGTATGAGCGATCAGACTCCCTAGGTTTCAAGGTACCTAAGGGGTCTGATCATAAATGTAACAGAAGAAAAAAAAAAGTTTTTAAAAGTATTAAAAAAATAAAAAAAAAATATAAAAGTTCAAATCACCCCCCTTTCCCTAGATCAGCTATAAAAGTAATTAAAGAACATTAAACATAAACATATTAGGTATCCCTGCGCTCCAAAATGCCTGAACTATTAGAATATTAAAACATTTATCCCGTACTGCGAACGGCGTAGCGGCAAAAAAAATAAAAACAGCCAAAAAGCGTTTTTTTCAACACTTTGCCTCCTATAAAAAATTGAATAAAAAGTGATCAAACCATCGGATCTTTCCCCAAATGGTATCAATAGAAACGTCATCTTGTCCCGCATAAAAAGACACCACAACCAGCTCCATACATGGAAATATGAAAAAGTTACAGGTGTTAGAACATGATGACACAAATTTTTTTTTCTATTTTGCAAAGTTTATCATTTTTTTAAAAGTATCAAAAAATTTCAAATACTATATAAATTTGGTATCACCGCGTTTGTACTGACACGTAGAACACAGGTAACATGTCATTTGTACCAAACAGTGAATGCTGTAAAAATTAAACCCATAAGAAAATGGCGCAAATGCATTTTTTCTCCAATTGCGCCTCATTCTGAATTTTTTTCCAGCTTCCCAGTACATTGCACAGCATATTGAATGGTGCCATTACAAAGTACAATTTGTCCCGCAAACAATAAGCTATCATGTGACTCTGTGAACTGAAAAATGAAAAAGTTATGGCTCTTGAAATGTGAGGAGGGAAAAACGAAAATGCGAAACCAAAAAATGGCCTGGTCCTTAAGGGGTTAACATAAGAGAAACAATGATGCCAAGCACCAGCCTCCTTTTAAAGTGTCCAGTGGTGTCATTCTTACTTAATCATGACAGATTGATATCCAGCCCTGTCCTCATCAACACCCACACCTGTGTTAATGGAGCAATCACTGAACCGATGTTAGCTGGTCCTTTTAAGGCAGGGCTGCAATGATGTTGAAATGTGTTTTGGGGGATAAAGTTCATATTCTAGGCAAATATTGACTTTGCAAGTAATTGCTGTTAAGCTGATCACTCTTTATAACATTCTGGAGTATATGCAAATTGCCATTAGAAAAACTGAAGCAGTAGACTTTGTAAAAATTTATATTTGTATCATTCTCAAAACTTTTGGCCATGACTGTATATTACCTCATAGTTATTTCCCTCCCAGAGTGGTAAATCCTTTCTATGGCAGAAGAGGTATCATAAAATGTGTATCCACATCTGTTACAACCCAAACTAAACAATGATCATATTATTTATCCCATATGTTGCATGAATATGCCATTTAGGGGTATATATGAAGTTTCTATCATGTTTTAGTCTAAGGGCCTCTTCACACGGTGTAAGCTCACCATTCATTTAGACACGTATACATGTGTCCGAGCGTGGCGCTTCAAAACAGAGCCCATCGATTTCAATGGGAAGCGTGCGTATATGCCGATATACGCGCGCTTCCCATTGAAATCAATGGGCTCTGTTTTGAAGCGCTGCGCTCGGACACGTGTATGCGTGTCTAAATGAGAGGCGCGCTTACACTGTGTGAAGGGGCCCCAAGGCCCCATGTAGCAAAACGCAGCAAAAAACCATGCGGTGGAAACATTTTTTTTTTTTCCTCAGTGTTGTTCATTGCATTTTCCAAAGTTTTCCTCTACAGACTTTCTGTCCCAATTATACCTATACGGAAAATGGCAGCATTTCCGTAAGTATAATTGACATTCTGTGATTTTCAAAAATGTGGGTGTTTTTGAAATTACAGATTTTTTTTTCTGCAATGTGAGGATGGAATTAGAAAGAATCCCATATTCTTTACAGGTACTGTAAAATACAGTGTTTTTTGCAACGTGGGTCCCTAGCCTTAAATTGTTTTTTGGTTGATTGACGGACAAAAAACAAACAAAACAAAACAGGACCTTTTTTTTCAGGAATTCACCAGGAGGTAAAATAAAATGTGATAATTGTAATTTGGATAGATTGTAATAGATGCGGCTACACCTTGTATACGTTTTTTCTTTAGTTTATTTCAAGATACAAAACTTTTTTTTTTTGTGGGGAAATTGTGTTGTTGTTTTTTTTAAACACCCTGACCTTATTTGAATCCTGCATACAGTGATGCCTATTATACCCTGCATACAGACTGAATCAAATATGTTGTTTATGCAGCAGAACAACATTTAGAATCATTTAATAAAAGAGTTGATAGTATTCTAGCGTCTTTACATGCCAGTTATGCCAAAGATTGTTGCAACTGGAGTTTTTTTATGCCTTAGTCACCACTTTCTGAGAAGCGGGTGTAATGAGGGTGTGCTGGGGATGGGGCCATCAGATTTCTCATGACTTAGGCCAGATGCTTGCAATAGTTGGCCTAGATTTCAGTGCAGGCACACCCTCCACCACTACACGATAAAACACAGGTTTTCATAAATCTCCCCGAATGATTTATATTTATCCCAAAATGGTGCCATGAAAAACTTGTCACAAAACAAACAAACAAGGACACTACACAGCTACACTGAAAATTAAATAGGTATGGCTCATTATATGCAATGATGAAATAAACTAAAACATTTGCTTGTTCATTAAATCCCAAAACAGGCTGGCCACTAAAGCTGTACAATTTCGCAATATGCATGAAATTAAGTAGACGTTATTCAACTTGCCATGAAACAGCAATTTTTAACTCCATTTTGTTCGGTTTCAGCTTCAGTGTGAAATGGTTCAATTACACAAATGAAACCAATGACAACACAACAGTCTGGCAACCTCAAGTGCATCTGCCAGGGACTACTTCACCAAGGGAATATCTCAGCAGGGGCCAAATCTGTTTTTTTTTCTCTTTTATACAGAGATCCAAACCCTCTGCTTCCCTGTGGCCATCAGTAGTTTGTGTCCACTACATATGGATTCATACAGTACCTACAATTGAACAGAACCATATAGTGTTGAATCCAACCAAGGACAACATCTACAAGAAGTTCGCGAGTTCTCCTCTTCTCACACTCCAAAGAAATACATTATAGGGAACTTAGATTGAGAGCCCTGTATTGGGACAGTGACTGATAATGTCTGTAAAGCACTGCGGAATATGTTGGCTCTGTATAAGTTAGGCCCGGTTCACATCTGCATTCAGATTTCTATCCGGGAAGTCCGCTTGGGGACCCCCCAAATGGAAACCTAAATGCATAAAAAGTGGTTACCTGGGAAACCCACGGGACGGACCCTATTCAAGTTTGTGGGGTCCGCGTGTTTCCTTAGGTAACTGCTTTCTTTTACGTATAAGTTTCCCTTGGCATGGGGGGGGGGGGGGGTCCGAACACAGATGTGAACCAGGACTTCGAGAGGTGTAATTCACCCGAATTGATGCTGCTTCTGTCCATATGGCGTTCTATGAAATATGCTAATTTTACAGACTTTTGTATGTGTATTTGGAATATTATTTTACCCACCTGCAGTATCACTGATGTATTGCCATCTGCATGCATAGTACTCGGCCTGTTCACTGTAAAGACCATCTGTGTTTCAAATAAGCCATTGGCTTTCCTTCCATCCCGATTACACATTGAACTTAAAAATGGGTGTGTTTTTTCCAGGCTGGTAGGTTCTCTTTTTACTGTGGCTATTGTATTGGAGATTTCTGTACATCTACTGGGATCACAAGTATTTCGGTCAGTTTCCTGTTTCACTTGCACAATCTGAGGTTGGTGCCCATCACAAGGTAGAGGCAGCTGTGTTCTTTTTTCTAGTTCAAGTTGTTGTTTTAGTTTTTCCACTAATTCTTGCTTTTGTTTTAACTTTCTAGTTAGTTCTTCAATCTGCTTATCTTTCTCTTGTAGCATGAAGTCTTTGTCCCTGATATCTGTAGATGACTTCTCTATGACAGGTGCTGGAGATGGCAAGATGATAAGCTGTGTGACCGGAGAAGAAACGGTTTCTGTTGACAAGTCTCCAGGAGTGTGCACATCATCTGCACTAGCCACGGAAACTTCTGAAGGGCAAGGAGAACATGGTGGTGTGGAACTGAAACTGCATAAGCTTAGTGGGTCTGTCACTAAAGAAGGGGTGTAAACATTTGGGGTGACTGGCATCACCTCACATGGCTTAGGCTGTTGAACTGAGGCACACTTCGGCTGGACAGGGACTGTGCAAAGATCCTGTGTTGCTTTAAGTCTTTCAATTAGGTCAACCTTTGTTCCAGACACATGTAGGCCACGTAGCTTTAGCTCTTGTTTTAGCTCTGCTACCTGATTATGATCAATACAAAAGACCATTAGAAAAGTAATCATGTAATCAGAAGTAATCAATAAAAAAAAAAATGCAACCACCTAAATTTAACCTATAGGTCAAACTAAAACTTTTTCGCCGGGTTCACACTAGCGTTCTGGTTTCCATCCTTTGGGTCTACTTCGGGACTCGAAAAATGGAAACCCTACCCGTTTAAAAAGTGGTTTCATGTGGAAACTCGTAGACCCCATAGATTATAATGGGGTCCGCCGGGTTTCTGCCAAAGATGGCAGATAGAAAGGTCCTCTTTGCAGGACTTTTCTCTCTGCCGATTTTAATTGGAAAGGGAGACAGCGCCTCATACTCAGACTCAAAAGCTAGTGTGAACCTAGCATGACAAGACTAATGCCACACAAAAAAACCCTCAAAAAAACCCCCACACAATAAAAAAGATTATAGTACAAATGATAAAGCAGATCTGAAGGAGCATGTATCAAGGTTTGTTTACATATATGAGAGCTCAGCCCTTATCCCCTTCCTATCCTGCGCTATAATAGTTTGTGCAAATCAGACTATTATTATGGCATGGCAATAGTGCAGACAGGAATTCTGCCCGCGCCTTTAGTTGCAGATACTGGCTGCATTATGTAATTGACTGTGGGCTCGAACTGCCCGGATGGATCAATAGCAACTGTGGTACCTAAGGAGAATAATAAGGTCCTAACAGATACCCCTATCATTGATAGACTGCTTGACACTAACACTGATAAACATTAAAAAAGTATTCCTATTGCATTTATGACATATCCAGTGGTAGGACCTGTACAAAATCCTAGAAGTACGTGCACTTCACTGTTCTCAGAATGTCTATTGAAGTGAATGGATAGAGGTGTGCATGTGCGCTTACCTCTTCATTTACAGAGGCCACAGGACAGAAGTACCAGAGTTGGGACGCACATCAATAAGACATTTATGACATATCCTGTACAGAGTCACTTTCAGCACCATTTCTGTACTGAAAACAGGGATGGAAACAACTGTCTGTTATATAGCAGCCCAGCACCTTTACTGCAGTGATGTGGCCAGGAACCTATATTGTGGAGGGAGCTTTCTGCTTTCCGGCCTGTATTGCTTCAAATCTCACTCACTTTTCTGGTATGTAAAATCCAGCATTTTCTTCCAATGCATTATTTAGCTGTTTTTCACAACGTGGTGACTTAGCCTAAGATATGCTTGTTCAGCAAGATTGTTTGTTTTGTTTTTTTTTCCAGAAAGGAGCTATCAGCAATGTGGAGCACCGCTATAGATCTGCTGCTTGAAGTGATAGTATTTCTTCTACTTCAGAGGCCACTGAAATATATTTGTCTTTTTAAGAGGCTGTGCTTGATATTCAGCTCGCCTGAACACTGCAGTCTCTTCAAAAAGTTGATTGGTGGGGTTTGTAAGTGTAGGACCCTCACTAACCCACAGATTGGTCATTAATGTTACAATTCTGGAAAACCCCTTTAAATCGTTCCTCCAGTTATAAACAACTTTTCATAAATAAAGATGTGGAATAACCTTTTAACAATTGGATGCTCAATAAGCGCTGTATATACAGCAATCGAGAAGGCAGGGAAGGTAATAAACCTTCCCTGCCTTCTGTCTGGGAGCTAAGGCTGAAGTTACAGCGAAATCAGACGGACTCTCTGAAATTAAAGTGCAGCCTATCCTAAGGAATCTCTTTGAGTAGACCAATCCCTTACCCAAACCATATTTTCTGTGACAGATTTTCAGTTTTTCTTATTAATTATCCTCTTTGAGAAGATCACCTCTTAGAAGATAAGTTTTTAATGTAATTTTGAGTGGTTGTCTCAAAGAATTCACTGTATATACCATGTAGTGCCCTCAGTCAGTATGAAGCAGTCCTTCGCCTTCACGCTACTTGATGCCCCCAATTCCTCATAGGTGGTTCAAGTAGCTATTGCAAGAGCTAGGGTAGAGTCACACGTGGGTTCACCAAATTTACTGGCCTGACCTTAACTCATAGATAACTATGATGCTAGAAGTCTGTGACTTTCAGCAACATACTGTCATTACAGTTCAGGACAGTACGTCACTGGGAGCAGGCACTCTGGAGAACACACGTATGAATTTAGCCTTAAACTTACATGTTGCCTATTGCTGCATGCCTAGACCTGCCCCATGTGATCTGCTTCGCACTATTTGGCTGTCACTGCCTGTTTCATTCACTGGAACTCAGCGTGAAAATGCATTCCTATGAAAACCTCTTCTAAAGTTTCAAAGGAATGCATTGACAGACTGAGTTCTAGTTAAATGAAACAAATATGAGCCTCCAGTCGGTGAAAAACAGATCATATGGGGGAGCTACAGACTATAGCTGCAGAAAAAAGCAAAATGCTGCAGCTTTAACTCTTGTAGCACCTTAACGAACTATCTTTGTAGGGCTGGAGTAGGCTAAGAGCTAGAATGCTTCTTTAAGGCCTATGTCATACATTAGCTAAGTGCTGAAACACAGCCCAAATATTTCTAATAAAGTACATCTTCACTGTACTGTACTTTTGGACTCTTGGATGTTTCTTTTCATGTCAGTAACCCCACACCAAGCTTCATATGCTACTGAGCATTGCTATATGCAAAGCAGTGTCTGTCTGGATATAGTAGCAGCAGTTGACCGTATTACCTATAAATGTTATACATACTATTAAGGGCTCGTTCACATCTGCGCCCGGTGTCCGTTCTGCAGGTTTCCGTCTCCTGCACAAAACAGAGGCAGGATACGGAAACCTGCAGGACTCTCTCACCCATTCATTTGAATGGGTGAGAAAGCTGTCTGGCCGTGAGCGGCGGTGAGCGTTTTATGCTCTCCGCCGCAAAATCGTTTTTTTTTAAAATCCGGACACAGAGTCGGACATGCAGTACTCTGTGTCCGGATTAAAAAAACGGTTTCACGGCAGAGAGCATAAAACGCTCACCACCGCTCACGGCCGGACCCAGTTTGTGCTTTCCGTCTTCTTGCATGCAGAAGACGGAAACCACAGAACGGAGACCCGAACGCAGGTGTGAAACTAGCGTAAGAAGCAGAGTTTACTCTGTTATGAGGAAACCAGGGTAAAAAATATGCAAATCTATTCTCCAGGATGTAATTAGGAGAACAGTGCACTCTGTACGCCGCCCTCTAGAGGGCAGCATCCTTAACATCATGCATGACTCAGTTAAAAAATCTAATTAATCATGATGCGGATTTAATTGCCAAATTAGTATTTCTATTCCAAAAGGAACAGATTCCCAGCTATGGACAGCGCTGTTTCGGCCTATTGGGTCTTCCTCAGCATAGCGTAGGGATACTGATGTGGCAGAGTGAGAGACTATAGACCAGGGTCAGGGGATAATCGTACACATCAGGGAGAGTGTGTGCCTACATAGGCAGTACGGAGACTTACAAGTCATCCCTGCTCCGCTAGGGATTCTGGGTAAAAAAATATGCAAATTATTCTCCAGGATGTAATTAGGAGAACAGTGCACTCTGTACGCCGCCCTCTAATTTGGCAATTAAATCCGCATCATGATTAAAGGGGTTGTCCCATCACAAGGATCCTATCTATACTGCTTGTTAATGTGAATGTAAGACTTTTCCTAAATACATTGCTTCAGCAAAACTGCTTTGTTTGTCCAAATATCACTTTATTCTTTTTTTTTTTTTTTTTTTTTTTTTTTTTTTAACATATCCCTTGACTTATCTGGTCATAAGTCAAGTGATGTATCTGCCTGCTCTGAGGGGGGAGGAGCTAAGTGCACGGGAGCGAGCCTGGAGGGGGGTAGTTTACACTTGGGGGGGGGGGGGGGTAGGGGCCACCAATACAGACCCGGCATCCGCTGTAATAGAGAGGTGGATGCCGGGGAGTGTAGACGCCGGCACAGGTGAAGCCAGCAGCGGCAGGAGTGATGCTGATATTCCGGAGGGGAGGGAGGGTCGGAGGAGCAGAATAGCAGCATCGCTCCTGCCACTGCTAGCTTCACCTGTGCCGGCGTCTACACTCCCCGGCATCCACCTCTCTATTACAGCGGATGCCGGGTCTGTATTACATTGTGAAGGCTGTACGTCCGATGCCTAGTGCATCGGCAGCGCACACGCAGGGCCAGCGGCATAGAAGCGACGGCTTCTCGCCGCTGGCTTTGCATATGTAACCACGCCCACCAATGACACAACAAAGCCGGAAGACAGAAGAATTTACTGCAGCGAAGAGTGGTGAATATGCGACATGGGAATACCCCTTTAATTAGACTTTTTAACTGAGTCATGCATGATGTTAAGGATGCTGCCCTCTAGAGGGCGGCATACAGAGTGCACTGTTCTCCTAATTACATCCTGGAGAATAGATTTGCATATTTTTTACCCAGAATCCCTAGCGGAGCAGGATTCTCCGTACTGCCTATGTAGGCACACACTCTCCCTCGTGTACGATTATCCCCTGGATGAGGAAACCAGTCACTCAATAAGGGCTAGTTCACACGGGGACATGGAGGAGGATTTTGACTGCGGAATCCACGTCATAATTCTCCTCCATACAATGTTAGTCTATGTAGACTGCTAGAAAAAGAAGCGAAATGACCTTTCTTCTGGCATTTTCTGCCTGAAGAAAGCAATAGAAGTGAATGGCAGGCGAAAACCGTGCGGTTTTTTGCAAAAATAAGTGATGCTTTTTTTTGCAAAAAAAAAAGCGCGGAAAAAGACACGACACAGTTTTTTCAGCCCATTCACTTTACAGAAGGGGAAAACAGCCTGCTTTTTTTTTTTTAAAGCTGTTTTTACAAAAAAAAAAAAAAAAGCTTCCTAATTAGGAAGCTTTTTTTTTCCGGTGCCAAAATAAGCCACACGTTATTTACATGTGAACTAACCCTTACTCATTCAATGGTGCTATGATTGGGGGTTTCTCATTTTGTATGCTTTTTTGTGCAGTGTGCATGTTCACAGAAAGCATTAGACTTTAATCAGGATTCTGTATACCTTTTCCTTTGAGACGACCAGACATATTCTAGATAAATTTTGTGCAATTCTAGGAGGTGATTTCAAGAGGTTTCTTGTATATCCAAAAGCACAACTCATAGTATTTCATGTTAAATTTACCTTCATGTCATCCAAATTGCCTGGCAGAGGACCTGTTTTTGTTGCAGTGACTGGTGTACCACTGTTCTGTTTAAATCCTATAGGTGTACAATGAGTAGAGATGCTGACTGTAGGCAATGTGCGCACAGCAGTGGTTGTAGGAATAGCAGTGTTCTGCTGGTGGTCATGCAGTGGCCTAGTAACAGTAGGGACAAAGAAAAATAGGCACAATATAAATTAGCTTTGATATTAAAGTGAACTGTACATTTCTATTTAAAAAATAATTACATTACATATATATACATACACATATATACTAGCAGGAGGACCCCGCTTTGCACGGGTATTTTTCATTTTTTGCTTGCATAAGCATCATGTGATCATGTGCATCTCAGTACGGATATCGTTGAAAAATCTGCCATCAGTTCTTAGCTGGAGTAAGGCTCTGCTATATTTCTACATACATAGCTCTTCTACATCTCTACATATGCACAGCATACCCAGCTGTGCTACATCTCTGCACAAGTACAGCATACCTCGCTCTGCTACATCTTTGCATACGCACAGCCTATAGAGCTCTGCTACATTTTTGCATACGCACAGCATACCAAGCTCTGCTACATATCTGCATACCCACACGGTCCTCCTACGGGTGTAGTGCATAAAAATAGTGGGGTTGTTACAGAAACCTGGAGTAGAGTTGTGTGTGACAGTTGGCGCGCCGTGCCTGTGATTGTTCCGCCATCTCAGCAGCTCGCTAGGACCCCATATAATGAACATGCTGTTGGCGTCAATGATCCGCCTGCTCTGGCCGCTCTCAAGCTGGACTGCCACGTAATCTGTACCTGGCGCTGTGCCTATGATTGTTTCAGCATCTCAGCACACCATATAATGAGCCTGTTGTTGGTATTGAAGATTCACCTGCTCTGTCATTTCGGCAGCTCTCAATCTGACCTGCCGCTGAACTTATTCCTTGCGCCGTGCCTTTGATTGTTCCGGCATCTCAGCAGCTCGCTCGGACCCCATATAATGAACGTGTTGTTGGTGTCGATGATCCATCTGCTCCGGGGTATCGTCAGCTCTAAGAGCTGCTTGACGCTAAGCTTGCTCAATCCTCCTCAGCTCCACTTGAGTCAGCTCTATTGACTTCTGGTTAGCTTCATAGCTGTAGTTTTTCGCAAATGTTGCGACAAACTCAATTTTTGTTTTCCCAGCATGTTTAAAATTGGGAAATTGGCAATTTGGATGAAAGGGGTTTTCCCAGTTCAGGGTCTGAACCCGCTGCCTCAAGTGTCTGCTCCTCACTTACTGTATTTATCTCCCCCCTACTCCCTCTGGCTGAACAGGACAAAGAAAACTTCTGCAGATTAGAGAATGATCAGTGTTATTTTTCTGTTTACATAGAGAGATAACAGAGCAGGATATCAGCACAAAGTGCAAATAGCTGAAGTCTCCTGCAGAATAACATAATATATGAACATAAATTCATAACAGTCGTGAAACCATGTTATTTACCGGGATAAAAAGTAGACTGTGCGTTAATCGTGGTTACAAACTATCTGTGTGCCAAATTTCAACCAAATCCGTTTTTGCGTGAGTAACAAACACACAAACCCATATACTATAATATTAGTAGGATAGGACATAGATATATATATTTTTGTGAACCGATGGCTGGTCAGGTAATGGAGGGGGTGTACATCTCACCCAGACTACTACTTGGTAAATGCTCAGCATTGGGCTGGATTTTTAGGAATGGCAGGTAGATTAGTAGTGGGACCTGTCATTCCACCCCCCCCTCCAGTCCACACTTTGGGGATGTTCCGGCAGCGACTCAGCTGCAGAGAGTCTGCTCATCAAGGGAGGCTAAAAAAGTCTGCTCCAGCAGCAGACTGGGGGCTGAGTTTTGCTGGAGAGCCAAAGAAAGGGGTCATATTTTTGGAGCTGTGTCCTGAGTGATTCAACTGGCTTTTTGTTTTCTGTTATTCTAGGTGAGGTAACCTATTCTATGTTTAGTTAGAGCCTAGTCGGGCAGGTATTTATTTTTGTATTGTTTCCTTTTGTTGCTGTACTACCTTTTTGAGTGAAAATAAACTCTACCTTTGTTTTGGACTAAAAGAAACTTGACTTTTGTGTCTATGCCACCCCACCTAGTAACCCCAGACCCTGGGGTCTGGGGTTATCTATCTATCTATCTATCTACACACACAATTTCTGTACATACATACAGACACAGTTTCTTATACTCTTTCTTTCTTCATGTTTTTATGGCGTTTTATACAATGTAAGACAGTACCATATTACATAGCATAACAGGATATCAATACAGAGACTTAAAATACAATGAAATATAAAGTCTGCTATTTGTGAGATGCCCCTCATTCACATCTGCGTTGGTATTCTGTCCAGGGGAGTCCGCACGGGCAACCCCCCGAACAGAATACCAAACGCAATTGCAAGCGGTGTGCAGTAAAACCCCATAATGGGGTTTGTGTGCTTGTCGCCAGAACTCCGTAAGGATCCTGCAAACAGGAAAGTAGTTCAATCTACTTTCCTGTCCGCATGATTTGTGCGGGCAGCGCACAGCAAGCACACGGACACCATTATAGCCTATGGGGTCCGTGTGCTTTTACTGCACACCGCTTGATATTAATATATCAAGTGAGATCTCTGGAAATAATATAGATAGCACTGCAACCTTAGTGTCATATAAAATAATCTGCTCTTTAATACAACACCAAAAGCAAGTTACAAGTTCAGCTCAGTGGCTCAACTCTTGATTTTCAGACACAGGGATAATACCTAATGTGTATGTGCTTTACTTCATTTTACTCTTAGAAGTGTTCTAGGAAAAGTTGCATGATTTGAATTTTTAATTCCTTTCATTATTTATATATATATATATATATATATATATATATATATATATACACACACACACACACACACACACACACACACACACACACTCTCACCGGCCACTTTATTAGGTACACCATGCTAGTAACGGGTTGACCCCCCTTTTGCCTTCAGAACTGCCTCAATTCTTCGTGGCATAGATTCAACAAGGTGCTGGAAGCATTCCTCAGAGATTTTGGTCCATATTGACATGATGGCATCACACAGTTGCCGCAGATTTGTCGGCTGCACATCCATGATGCGAATCTCCCGTTCCACCACATCCCAAAGATGCTCTATTGGATTGAGATCTGGTGACTGGAGGCCATTGGAGTACAGTGAACTCATTGTCATGTTCAAGAAACCAGTCTGAGATGATTCCAGCTTTATGACATGGCGCATTATCCTGCTGAAAGTAGCCATCAGATGTTGGGTACATTGTGGTCATAAAGGGATGGACATGGTCAGCAACAATACTCAGGTAGGCTTTGGCGTTGCAACGATGCTCAATTGGTACCAAGGGGCCCAAAGAGTGCCAAGAAAATATTCCCCACACCATGACACCACCACCACCAGCCTGAACCGTTGATACAAGGCAGGATGGATCCATGCTTTCATGTTGTTGACGCCAAATTCTGACCCTACCATCCGAATGTCGCAGCAGAAATCGAGACTCATCAGACCAGGCAACGTTTTTCCAATCTTCAATTGTCCAATTTCGATGAGCTTGTGCAAATTGTAGCCTCAGTTTCCTGTTCTTAGCTGAAAGGAGTGGCACCCGGTGTGGTCTTCTGCTGCTGTAGCCCATCTGCCTCAAAGTTCGACGTACTGTGCGTTCAGAGATGTTCTTCTGGCTACCTTGGTTGTAACGGGTGGCTATTTGAGTCACTGTTGCCTTTCTATCAGCTCGAACCAGTCTGGCCATTCTCCTCTGACCTCTGGCATCAACAACGCATTTCCGCCCACAGAACTGCCGCTCACTGGATGTTTTTTCTTTTTCGGACCATTCTCTGTAAACCCTAGAGATGGTTGTGCGTGAAAATCCCAGTAGATCAGCAGTTTCTGAAATACTCAGACCAGCCCTTCTGGCACCAACAACCATGCCACGTTCAAAGGCACTCAAATCACCTTTCTTCCCCATACTGATGCTCGGTTTGAACTGCAGGAGATTGTCTTGACCATGTCTACATGCACTGAGTTGCCGCCATGTGATTGGCTGATTAGAAATTAAATGTTAACGTGCAGTTGGACAGGTGTACCTAATAAAGTGGCCGGTGAGTGTATATGTATGTGTATATATATATATTTAATTTTTTTTCCATTATTTTTCTACTTTATTTAGTACAGCACCTAGTGGTCTTGAACCCCATGAGATCTCATCCCTAATGAAATGCATTACAATGCAGTCTGCAATAGAAGTGAATGCCAGATCCACCTGGGAGACTTCAATAGGCAATTCTGACTAAAATGGAAGCATCCATATTTAAATATCCAACGTCTGTCGTACAATTCCAACGGATTACACTTTAGCTTTGTTGAGCTAATAAACTACATTTGTGCTTGCAATGATCTGCTGGTGTGTGTCATGGGTTGGAGAACCCTTCCATGCAACAGTACCATCGAATGAAAATGTGCCATGCCATTGTTTTTCTACTGTAATGAATGAGCCCAGACTGTAAAATGGACAGGAGTAGGACTTGCCCTGTATTTTGCTTCCAGGTTAATAGCTCTGCCACATGGACTGATGAAAGACACAAAGATATGTATAGGGTCATAGAAAAGAATAGGTAGCAAGTTGACTTCTTGGCAGGATGTGCTGAAGATTGGCCTTTAAATTATGGACTTTCAGTGGCATCACAGGTAAAAGGGAAGAACTACAACATTCTAACAAGATGGTAATTTTGTCTAGAAGATGTAAGACATATCTATCATTGGGTATCTCATAATTGTTGGAGATGTGGGGAAGACCTGTTATTGTGATTCACTTTTGGTAGAGCTGTCCACTGATTAAGGATTGGACACAGGTTTTACAAGTATATCTAGGCATACCCAGTTAGAACTTTGCCAAACATGACACAGATGCTCCTCCATAATTGGAAAAAAGCAGCATGTTCCCCTGTCTAATGGGTTGGCAGAACTCCACATTTTGATGGATGAAATCCTGGCAGAGGAACACAATCACATCAATTTCTTACAAGATGTGGTATGCTTGGCAAGAAGTTATGAGACATCCTGAATTTTAATGCTTGCTTTGTCAGGAGTTGACACTTTACCGAGAGCTGCAGCGACAGTGTGACCACAGTGAATGTGTTGGTGTTGATGTAGCAGTAAGGGCTAGTTCACACGGGGAACGATAAGGCTTATTTTGGTCCCGATTGTGATGCAGGAAGCCACGTCAGAATAGGGCCAAAATGCACCAGCCATAACTGTCGCGGCGGAGTAGGCCCAAATGAATGGGCCTGGTCCGGAGGGTGCTGCCATGAGGCGGATGTCGGGGCTGAATCAGTCGCGGAATCCGCCTGAAGAAAGGGCAGCTCGTTTCTTTTTTCCGTAAGCGGGAACATGCTGCTCATGGAAAAAAGTAAGCTAGTGGTCTACATAGACCTCTATTGTGTGGGGGGTGGATCCTGACGATTCAGCGCCAAAATCCGACCCCTCTTGCCCCGTGTGAACGAGCCCTTACAGTGGAAACCTGAATTGCCCCTCCTCCTTTTCATCTTTTTTTTTTTTGCCTTTTCCACCTCCCCTTATAATTTTTGTTTTCTTCCTTATTCATCCCATTTTATTTTTCAGGCCATCAAGACATTACCTGCACTCTGAATTACTGTTCAGTCAGCTTAATGTGTGAGCATATGGTTTGAGTATGTTTGATAATAACTTCATGTTATGATGGTGATGTTTGTATGTTAAAATGACAATAAAAGCTGATTATGCATAAACAAATTGATAGCACAATGACCAAAGCTATGGTCTTGCCAATGTACCCTCAGTTAAAGCATTAATTGACTAGAATGCAGAAATGCAGAGGTGTGGCTAGAGGTTCAAAAGGAAGGGGGGGAGTAAGGGGTCCAAGTGGGCCACCAATTGAAGTTTGCTGACATTATCACTATATAGAAACCGTATAGTATTAGACAGCAGTTCTGCATAAGTCTGTGAAGATCATTTAGCCACATTCAGTACAGGAAAAATTTTCTGACTTACAGGTGATGTTTTTGGCTATAATCGGTGACATTTCTTGTCTCTTTCATCTGGACCGCCTTGACCGCTTCTTCCACCTGTGACTTCTCTCTGTAGAGTTTATAATACAGACATCTTTGGCTACTCACTTTTCCAGGCACCCAACCGAGATTTTCCTCATCTACACAAAGTCCCCATCCTGCCTCTCAACTAAAATATAATGTGTATATATTATAAAAAATCCCTGGAAACGATTAATACCCCTGTCTGCCTTTTTAATATAATAATTATAGTGCCTTTCAACTAATAATGCCCCAATTATTAACAATACCCTCTTTTGTCTCTTACATAAATATTTCATTCTAATGCCGCCCTTGCATTAATAATGCCTATTAACAATCCCTTTGTATTAAAGGGGTTTTCTCTATGGAATATTAAAGTTTACCAGTACAATCCCTGTCCTTCCATCTGATGCTCCTCCGAGGGGGCATCCAATGGTCTGTTCAGTTCAATGAACACAGATCAGGTTCTGTCCTGCACTGTGTCATTGGAACAGAACACATCAGAAGTCCCCATAGAGGCAAGTCCATCACAGAATGCGCTCAGATGTCACTAAGTGTCATTCGAGTACATTCCACCCCAAACTCTGTCCAACATCGGGCGGCACACTCTGTTGTGTGCATGGGGCATGAGCAGTGCAGGGTATGCACTGGCAAAGGTTTTATTCCCTGGATAACTCCCTTTACTACTGCTCTGATGCTCCCTTATATTGTTATTACTCCCAAGTGCCTTCTTTTTTATGGGCCCCTATATTAAACCTCCTAATGCTCTCTTGTTTTAGTTATACCATCTGGCATAAATAGTGCCCTCAATGCCACCTTATATTATGTACCTCTTGTATTAAAATGGCCCAATGTCTGTACTATACTGTATAAAAGAAAAAAGCTATACTAATCTACTTCTGATCCCCCAAAGCACTGAGCAGACTCCGCGGCTTCTTCCTTTCTTCTAAACTGTAAGCCATGGCAGGCCTGTGGCTGACAGACAGACAGACGTCTATATCCTGGCGTGAAGGGCGCAATACATTGATATCATCGTGCCCATCTGAGTCCCAGTCTTTGGACTCTTTTTGACTTAAGAGATTGTTAATAGTTAGAGATGAGCAAACACTATTCGAAACAGCCGTTTCAAATAGCATGCTCCCATAGAAATGAATGGAAGCGGCCGGCACGCAGACTTTGCCGGCAGCCAGCCGCTTAACCCCCCACGTGCCGGCTACATCCATTCACTTCTATGGGAGTGTGCTATTTCAAATAGGCTGTTTCAAATAGTGTTCGCTCATCTCTATTAATAGTAGATCAGGATTTCTCCTCTACTATGCATTCAACTGCATCAGTGTCTTCCAGACGCCAATGCAGTTGACTGTGTAACTTGTGTTTGCTACATCTCTGCTAGAAGGTTTTCACTACTCAGTGCATTTTCTTATTTAGTGGGGATCTTTTGCCACCTCCACAAACTCCAGTTCTTAGCATGTACTAGATTGCAACACAGTTGGAATTTTATCTATATCCCCCACCATTCCCAAGCAATCAGTGCAGTTAGTTTTGATAAGCCACATAGCTTCTGTAGGGTCAAGTAGGCATTGTCAGACAGTAGCAGGGGTGTGTGAGTCAGAGCTTAAATCAGAAGTAGACAGCGTCAGAGATCAAAATTACACTATTTTGCCTGCTCCTGCCTGACCCCATCATCTGACAGTAAAGAACCTAAATAGCATATGAGGCAAAAACAGAACTTATTGCTTGGAAACTGAGAAATTCCAACTGTGCCAAAAAGAGAAGAGGGGCAACTATTAAAGGATGCAAAGAGCTAGTCTTGACTGATGTGTTGAAAGATCCTCTTTAAAGTGAAAACATTAGCCACCACAGCATGATCATTGTGGTGTGGCTGGTACGTGGTGTGGCTGGTACGTGGTGAGGTAATATCCTTCTAGTTCTATCAATACTTATTGCTATTATTATAGCAACTGTAACTGAAAACCAGACAGAATACATCAATACTTATGCAAATAAGCTTACTTTGGAGGTGCTGGAAGGATGGTCTGATAGTTGTAATGCTGCTGCTGCTGATTGAAAATTTGTAGCTGAAGAAAAAGCTGCTGCTGTTGCAGAATTTTTGCATACGAGGAATCCATTGAAGGGAATCCTTTCTGCTTTTGATCAGGGTGTATATACTGGTGATACTTCAGCTTCTTCGCCTTTGGTTTAGAATCCTTTATCTTCTTCACTCGCAGTTTATCAGTACCAGGTTTTAAATGGTTTTGCTGTAATATTAAAATAACGTAAAACAGTAACCGAATACAGCTGTAAAGCTAAAGATCAATTACTTGGTTTACAAGAAGCAGAACAATATATAGTGCACCTGTGAAAGAGGATTAGAAATAAAATTAACCCCATCCCTGCAAAAAGTTTGGGCTGCATTATAAAAAGGGATTTTTGTGTACTCATCTGTAAAATCCTTTTCTCGTTGTTTCACTGGGGGACACAGCACCTTGGGGGTATAGACCTGGTCACTAGGAGGCGGACACTAGGGAAATGAAGGCAGTTGGCTCCGCCCACACAGGCTATATCTTCTCACTGATAGCGCACTCAGGCAGTTTTGTACCATAGCAGTAGGAGAGAGTCCAAAAATAGGAAAAAATGAATATGGAACCAACAACCATGAACAAACCTAAATTTGTGAAGAAATAAAATCCTGTACACAAAATAACAACGGGTGGGCCCTGTGCCCCCCAGTGAAACAAGAAAAGGATTTTACAGGAGACTACACAAAAATCCCTTTTTCTCGCAATATTTCACTGGCGGACACAGCACCTTGGAACGTCCAAAAGCAGTCCCTGAGGGAGGGAAAAAACAGACAGTCCTGTGAACAATCGGTGCACTGCCGTTTGCAGAACCCTCCGACCAGCTGGCATTGGCAGAAGACACAGAAAAGATCTGGTAAAATTTAGAGAAAATGTGTACCAAAGCCCAGGAAACAGCTTTGCAGAACGGCAAAACAGAAGCCTGATGTCGAACAGCCCTGGAGGCACTGACAGCCCTGGTAGCGTGAGCCGCTACACGGAAGGGCGAATAACTACCTTTTAGCTGTAAGGCTTCCTAACGACAGACCGAGCCAAGCAGAGATGGGCACCCTGGAAGCGGCAAGCCCTTCCTAGAGCTCTCTGTAAGATAAAAAAAAAGAGCATCACAGCACCGAAAAAGGTATCGTGAGGGCTAGAAAAAAAAAAAAAACAACTGCCCGGAGCAACATCCAGACAATGGATGGCGCTCACGAGGATCCTTAGGCTCCGGATAAAAAGATGGCAAGACAATGTCCTCATTGATGACAATAGAGGACACCACCTTAGAAGAAAAGATGGTGGAGGACAACGAACCACCCTGTCCTGTGAAGAACCAAGAAGGAAGACAGGCGCGGAAGCTGCCAGCTCAGAACCCTACAAATAGAAGTGATTGCAACAAGTAAAAAAACATCTTCCAAGAAAAAAACGGAGCGAGCTTTGCTCTAGAGGCTCAAGGAAGGAGCCTGAAGTACCTCAAAAACTAGGTAAAGTTATCAAGGATCAACTGGAAGGAGGGACACAATGAGCCATACACTAGAAAAAGGGTCTTTGCTTGAGCAAGGAAAACCAGGGCCTACTGGAAAAGAAAGGAAGCGCAGATATCAGACTATTCAGGGAGAGGCCAAGACCTTCAGCCAACCCAGACTGAAGGACGCCAGGATCCTGGGCAAAGAAAAGGAAAAAGACGACAATCTACAGTTCTGCACCAGCGGACATAAGACTACCAAGCGCAATGGAAAATTTTAGCTGACTGAGGCTCCCTGGCCTTGATCATAGACTAAAAAAACAGACTCAGAATAAAATCTCGGCCTCAACAGACCCGTCATTAAACGTAGCTAACGTAAGGTGGGGTGGAATAGGTCCTTGAGAGAGCAGATCCTCCCGCAGAGGAGCAAGCCAGGGCGTCTGCCAACAGAATTCTGAGGTCTGCATACTAGCCAGAAGAGGCCAGTCTGGAGCTACCAGGATGGCAGGAACCGCTTCGACCCAGAGTTCCTTGAAAAACCTGAGAAAGGAAGGGAAGAGGGAGGAACAGATACAGAACTGAAAACCCCCACCAGGGAATTACAAGAGCATCGGACACAATGCCCGAGGATCCCTGCATCTGGCCAACTACAGAAGAACTTTGTGGTTAAAACATGAGGCCTCAGAAAAACCGCCTGGCTCTTGGTTCCGCCCTGGAGAGTCAAGAAGGTGACGGCGGTGGAACTATTGGACTGAAAGTGAGCCAGCCGACCCCAGACAAGGGGGGGTCCAGTACGCAGAGCCCAAAAGAAGGCCCTCAGTTCCAACAGATTGAATTGGAGGAAGAATTCCTACCGGATCACCGTTCCAGAACATCCTGGACATGGAACTCTGCATCCCCCCGAAAAGCTGGCTTCGGCAATGACGCCTGCCAGTGGATGGAAGACAAGACTTCCCCAGAAAAAAAAAAAAAAAAAAAAACCCAGGTAGGAGCTCCATCCACGAAGTTTGAGACGAACTCTAGGAACAGAGGAGTTAAGCGATCCAGGCTGGACTGGCACTGGCCTCAACGTGCCAAGATTGCCAGCTGAAAGACAGCAATTGGAACTGGACTGAAGAGTACGAACCTTGGTTTTTGGAGGGAGAATCTTGCCCAGGCGAGTATCCAAAAATATATCCAGAAACCTCCATGTGCTAAAAAGCACAAGACAGGGCTTCCCCTCGTAGAAGAGCCAGCTGAACCGCCAAAGAAAATCCAGAGTGATCTGTAACTTGGAAAGATTGTCCGTCCTGGAGGGAGCCTTAACCAGAAGATCTTCCAGGTACGGGACAACAGCCACACCTCTGGGCAGAGAATAGTCATGAGAAAGGCCAGCACCCTAACGAAAACCCGGGGGGGTGAAGGCCAACCCAATGGGCCCAAGTGGAGCGTGACAAATTGGAAGCCGCGACCCTACCGCAAAAAAAACACAAAACCGCTGAAGGGCCAGCACAGTGCAAAAGAGGAATGTGGAGTAAGCGTCCCGGATAATGATGGACAAAAGGAATTCACCTAGTTCCATAAAGGCAACCATGAATAGCAGAGACTCCATGCGAAAGATTCAAAATTGAACAAAACCTGTTGAGAGACTTCAGGTCCAGAATGGAACAGAGAGAACTGTCCTTTCTTTGGAACAGTAAACAGACTGGCATAGAACCACTGGAAACATTGAGAAGCAGGCAAGGGCACAATCACCCCCTCTACTGAAGCATGGAGACTGCCTCGAGAAGAGAGGCCGCTTGAGCGGGAGAAGACGGAAAAAACCTTCCTCCTGGAAAATTCTATGGAATAGCCGATCGAGATCACCTCCCGAAACCAGGCAAGTCAAAACTCCCATAAGGCGAGCCAAAGATCCCCCACCTAAGGACCCCTGGGCAGGGGAAGACCTTAATGCAAATTGAGGCTAGACAGCTGGGATGCCCAGCAGGTCTAGTCTTGCTGGAGGGCTTCTTGGAGGACGAATCCCGAGGAGATTGTCCCCTGAAGAGGGAAGAAGAGCTAACGCTCTGAACGTCGTTGAGAAAGCCGGGAACTTCAAACCTCAGTCGCTATTCCAAGCCCTTCCCAGAGGGACAGCACTGCTCACATGAGAAAAAAAGGTGGACGGCAGGGGGGTGGACAACCCCAATCATCTTAGAAGCAGGCTCAACCTTCCAAGAATGGAACAACCGTGTGACATATAACCATAACATCAGCAGCGGTCTTGGCAGAACGGCGAGCCGCTTCAAGGGAAGAATCACAGACATTAGAAGCATATAGAATCTGCTCTACCAGAAGCTGGTAGTCCTGCAGAGATGACACATCAGCAAGACCAGCCCTCAGCTGTTTGCCCCAGGTGATACTATTAATCCAAGACGCAGCAAAAGGAGGGATGCTGGTAGTCCTACAGTGCTGATTTATCAGCAATAAAAAAAAAAAAAAAAAAAGGGATGCACAGAACCAGCCAGAAACAAAAAGGCCGACCAGCCAAAGAGTCCAGCCTTCTAACAGAGAAATTACTGAGAGAGGCAGAAAACCTAGAAAACCTGGCAATGGCTGAACCACCGTAAAGGACTTGGTCGAGTATCTGAAAAGTATCACAAATTGCATGAACAAGCTCCTGTGCAGCAGATGCTACCAATGTGCCTGGCTGGAACTCCGTTCGGAGTCAGAGGCATCCCCAGAAAAAAACAGCGCAACAAGCCAAGAGTCCTCCATTATATGAAGAGTATCACACACTGCACAGACATGCTCCTGCGTAGTAGCTGCTACCAATGTGCCTGACTGGAACTCAGATTCAGAGTCAGAGGCGTCCAAAGATTATAAAGAGAGAAAGCAGCTCCTCCTGCTAGATCCACCTGTCCTGGAGGAGCCATGTGCAGATCCTCTGTGTTGACCTAAAGGAGGATTTTCCTAGCCTGCTTGCAAGAGCAGCCCCTAGGACTGAAACTGGAAAAACCCTCTTAGGGCCTTAACCACAGCTGCTAACTGTGCAGACAGAGGCATCCCCCAATCTGGGCGGACAGCCGCTCCAGATACTGCCATAGACTGACAAAGTCTGGGCAAGTTACCCAACTTAGAGGAAAAAAACGGCCAAAACTGATGAGGGGGAGCAGGGCCAGGGGACTCCAGAGCGGGCTGAGTGGAGCAACAGAATGAACAAAAACCTGTCTGCAAAGACATTTTAGCTTGCAGCTAGAGCACACAAACGTGATAACAGCCGGGAATTCCAGGACCCAGGGAGACTCCTCATGAAAAAGCATGGCGGCAATAAAAGTAAAAACAACAACCCCCAAAGGCTAGCCTACCAGATCCTGGAAGGATAGATGCACAAGAAGATCCACAAAGGCTGCACAAAAGCTTAGACTGCAAAAGAAAAAACAGGCTTCAGAACAGGAAGAGACACATCAAACAAGGTCCTCCCTGCAAGATTCCTGCACAAAGAGGCGGGAGGAACACCCAGGCCAGCCCTCCGCCCCATGGGCAGCCTCCAGGAATCAGGAAAGCCCGGGGATGAGGCAAGGCCTAGTATGGCCTACACGCCGACAAAGCCGCGTGGTTCCTGGCGCCGGCCGCACGCCCGGGAACACAGTGGGACCCAGTGCGGCCTACTCGCTGGCAAAGCCACGGGCTCAAATAGAGGCCACGGCACGGTACCCAGCGCAGACTGCGCGACCTCGAAAATCCAAGGATGCGGTGGGGCCTAGCACAGCCTACACGCTAGCGAAGCCACGGCTCAAGTAGAAGCTGCGTCAGGTCGTGACTGCCTCCTACGACACTAGGTTCAAAACTGCCTGAGTGCACTGTCAGTGAGAGGGTATAGCCTGTGTGTAAGCGGAGCCAACTGCCTTCATTTCCCTAGTGTCCGCCTCCTAGTGACAAGGTCTATACCCTCAAGGTGCCGTGTCCCCCAGTGAAATATTGCGAGAAATCTATATTCAAATGAATATAAAAAGTTTGTATTATATGTTATCAGAGAAAAATACTTCTCTCTCCAGTTGCTACCATCACTTGCCTTCTAAATTGCTCATTTCACACCCAGGGGAAGGAGAAAGAGGAGTTAATGAAAATCAAGGACACACAGACATCTGGAGGCAATACAGCTGCAGTCTCACCATAGCTTTATTTACATTTGTAACACTCAATACTGCTTAAACCCTGCTAGAAATGTGTTAAACAAGTTATCTTAGATAGCACATGTATATTAATCTCTCTCTGGATTTATACTCCTATACCTTCTACCCTTTCAATAGGTTTCTACCATGTTTCCCTGAAAATAAGACAGTGTCTTATATTAAATAGCTGTCCTAAATATAAGACCTGTCTTATTTTCGGGGGATGTCTTATGACAACTGGCAGTCATGCTGGCACTTCCTTAGTGGAGCGCCGGTATGACTGCCGGTTGTAGGTAGCGTAGGGGGGGGTATCTTACTAACCTTTCCCATCTTCGTAGCAGCGCTGGTGCTGCTGTTCATCCCGGCAGTGGTGGGTGGGGCTTAGCGATCCTCACTTCACTGACACAGCAGCCTCTGCCTCTTGGATGAGTTGGGAGAGTGAACTGCCCTGCAGTATATGCATAGCGGGCATCTCTCAGCTCATCCTACAGCAGCAGAGACAGTGGATACAACAGCAGACGGCTTTCCTGTGCACACAGAGCACATCGCAGTGTTCAGCTGGCTGTAATGATTTTTGGGAATGCCTTATTTTCGGGGGGGGGGGGGGTTTGCCTTATATTAGACAATTCAACAAAAGAAAAACCCCATGCCTTATTTTCGGGAGGTGACCTACTTTCGGGGAAACACGGTATGTAACCTGGTTTGTGAAGACGGATCTGGCAGTGAATTGAGCAGTTTAGTAGCTGGGGAAGAGCTGATAACAAGGGATATAACGTATTTCCCTCTGATGAAATATTAGGTTTTGGCTAAGTATCTTAGCTTGACTGGGATTAGGTTTATAACCAGTTTACGAGTGACAGACTCTCTTTAGCCCCTTAATGACCAATGAAGTACCTGTGACGGCATCGACTGCAGCTGTTAACACTTTAGATGCCACAATTAAAAACATCCGAGGCATCTAAAGTGCACAAACAACGTATAATAGAAGTCAGTGGCTTTTACATTAGTATTGCAGTGCAGTACTAATTGCAGTGCAGTATAATACATTAGTATTGCAGTGCAGTGTATGAGCGAACAGACCCACTAGGTGGTCTGAAAATTAAAGAAAAATAAAAAAGTACAAAAAAAAAAAATGCCATGAACTACAACGATTCAAATGACTCCCCTTTCCCTAGTCCACAAATAAAAATGTACAATAATAGCCTAAATTATTAATGTTAATTAAGTTAGTGCTATTAATGGGTTAGTAAGTGCATCCAAATACTTTTAGCAGCATTTTGAGTGATTTCTTTGCTTCTCTGGGAGCACCTGGTATCTTCTGCATTTGTTTACATGGTGTAGCTTACTGTGCTTCTATCCTACAACTACCATAATGCTTTGCCCCCTCTCACTCCCTTACACCCTTCTTCCCTGTCTCCCTAGCTAGCCCGCCCACTATTAGTCCTTCCAACTAACTAAGCCCAACCTAACCCCCCCCCCCCGAACCCCCATATCACCATATCATACTTATCTGTCTTCCTATCTCCTTCTCGACGAGTCATGGAGCGCTGCAGGCCTTCCGCGCTATTTGGAGCTGAGCTGACCTCACTTCCACCTCTCTGAGGTGAATCGATTTCTTTCATTTGCACAGACACAAAGTCCTGCATGTACTAAAAAAAAAAGTCCTGCATGTGCTTAAAAAAAAAGTTTCACCACAGAGAGGCTGCATACGGACACCAGCGGTTTGATTTAAAAATCCATTCAAATTCAAACACACCCCCCCCCCCCCCCCATCAATACTTACATGACTTCCTGTCCGGGAACGACTCCTCTCCTTTTCCTCTCTCTTCAAGAGCTTGCACAGTCTGGAGGCACCTGCGAGACATGTAGAGATGGCACTATATCTCTACTGCGCAGGACTCACAGGTACTTCTGGTCCGTGTATGAGCTAGGAAAGCGGAAGAGAAGAGTCTCCAGACTGCACAAAGTGAAAAGAAGGAGCCGTCTCCCAGAGAGGAAGATAGGCAAGTATGAGGCGGGCTTAGTTTGTTTGCTTTTTATGTTGATAGCTCAGCTAGGGAGAGGGGGGGGGAAGCGTGGAGAGTACACAAAAAGTTACATAGCAGGAAGTTAAACAAATGAAGAAAATATCAGGAGCTCCCAGAGAAATCCAAACATCACTGAAAACGCTGGTAAAAGGTATATGGGTGTACTTTTAACCCATTAATAGCACTAACAGACCTTTTAAAAAAAAATAAAAGATTTTTTTATTTTCTGAAAACCCCTTTAATACTTGCACTCAAACAGGTTTCTCATCACTGGCATTACCAACGGATCTCTACTCTGCTTTTGAACAAGCACTATATTTTAAGGTGTCAGAAGGGGGTTAAACAGAATATATCACCATTCCATTTAACACCTTCAAATGCTATTAATTGATCACAGCAAATGCGCCCACCTCTATATGCTGATTAAAGGCGATGATCTGAGCTTATTCTGGAACCACGGGACCTGGGCAACACTGCAGGGATTGAGTCAAACATGAAGTCCTCTGTATCGACGTACCCTAATCAAAAGTGAGGCCATCTAACAGCTAAAGCTTAGCTAAAATTCGGTGATACAATAGAACAATGATCCTAAGTACACCATCAAACAAACAACTGAATGTCTTAAAAAGAAGAACATCATGGTATTGCAAATGCTTAGTCAAAGTCCAGTCAACAACCAAATTGAAATGATGTGAGGGATCTTAAAGGGGTTGTCTGGAATTAAAACCATTACATGCAGAAAGGATGGGAGATCTATAATATAACTAAATAAGCATTTATCCCTTATCGGCATCCTCCGCTGTGTTTCTGCGATAGCTCCGCTGCTCTGTTAGTATAGAGCAGGGGTTGGCAACTCCTGGCACGCGTGCCAAGAGTAGCATACAAGGCATATCATGCTGGCATGGCAGCCAGCACAGGACCTGCATATATTAAAGAGAAGAAGGAGCACCCTTTAGTCCTCTGCTACAGCAATGATATAGGACGCTCGCTCCTTTCTTCCTAGAGAGAGGAAAGCCCAGGAGGCAGAGCTCACACAGTGCAGCAGAAGGATCCTGCCTGGACACTGCTCCTGCCATCTGCATCCTGTAAAAAGGAGGAGAGGAGAGCTTCGTACAACAAAGCAAAAGTAAAACACACAGGTACATGCTGCGGTTACTATTCCTATTAATGTCAGACATTTGGGGTTATTAATTTAGTTTTAGTAACTCCATGTGCCTCACATTAATAGGACTATTATTAGCACTAAAACATACTCACAGATGCCGTCGTTTTTGCGGCTGTGTGCCCGGGCCAAATTGAAGAGCTGCAAATTATGTAGCAGGTCCTATATGTGTCCTATATCTGTCTGCATTTGAGGCCCTGTCAACCCATTTTTAATGCATAGGTTAATTAAAACCACATTGGTGCCATTTTTGTGCAGGAGACCTAAGACTGAGGCCCCACGTTGCAGAAACAGCCTTTTTGTTGCAGATTTTGCTGCGTTTTTTTGAGCCAAAGCCAAGAACGGCTACAAAAGGAATGGGAAATACCTAGGAAGCTTCTTTTAGGTTTCCCTTCTGCTCAATCCACTCATGGCTTTGGCTCAGAAAAACGCAGCAAAACCTGGAACAAAAAAAAAAAAAAAAGATGCATTTCCGTAATGTGGGCCTCAGCCTTACGGCTCGTTCACATCTGCGCCCGGTCTCCGTCTGCATGCAGAAGACGGAAACCCGACAGTGTTCAGCCTTTGAGCGCCGGTGAGTGTTTTGGGTTCTCCACAGCGAAACCGTTTTTTTAACAACTGGACACAAAGTCTTGCATGTCCAACTCCTGTGTCCGGTTAAAAAAAAAAAAAACGGTTTTGCCGCGGAGAAGACGCTCACAGGCGCTCATGGCCGGACTCTTTTCAAACCCTTTCAAATGAATAGGTTTGAAAAATGACTGTAGGTTTCCGTCTCCTGCCCAGTTTCGTGCAGGAAACGGAAACCTGCAGAACGGAGACCCCGGGCGCAGATGTGAACGAACCCTTATGGTGTTTCTTTTCGGGTGGTCACACACTGTGTAGCCAGATGTGGCTATCGTCAAATCAAGTCCCCGGGCACCAGCGCTGTCACTTTGGTTAAGTGTGACACCTATTAGTAAGTGTGACACACCTGTCTGTGGTTTTGCTGTTGCCGCATCGCCAGGAATTAAATGTGGCCAAAATTAATCCGCGTTTCACTTACAAAAAAGGTGAAAGTATCGGTGGCCGGGGACTGGATGCAGCAGCCAGGTATTTAGTTCGTCACCCCCCCTCCCCCTTCATCCCCCCCCACAGGTCACTAATTGCCAGTTACACATGTACTTATATCACTTCTAATGGAAAAGTACAGGTGTATGAAAGCAAATAGAGGTAAACTCATGTGGCTGGGAGCGCAGAATGTCAGCACTCCTATGCTGTGGTTTATTCTATATGACTTTAGTATAGGGGTCGTCAGCCTTAAAATTATTGCTTGGCACTCTGAGGACCTTAGCTTTGATTTTTTAATATAAATCGTAACGCTGAAGAAAAAAGGTAGTCTACCCCTGGTATAGAGAGTAATGTCACGTTGATGCTTTAAACTGCTGCCAATAGCAGTGTTTGGTTGCAGCAATTTTGTCAATGTGACAACAAAAACTATTTCTGCTAAAGGTGGTTCTACAAGCTACTGATTCATGGGGTGTACTTAGTTATCACACGCAACTTTTCCATTTTGGATTTCCATTATGTGTTATCCTTCATCTGAGATTGTGTTTATCTGATTTTAAGATCCTTAAAGGACAAGATGCTTTTTACTGTGCCTGAAAATATAAAATCAAAGAATTCAAAAGAAAGTTGCTTGGTTGGTCATTACTGTATATAGAGTGTATTTGTGTGCCTGGTTTTCCCTTTGCCTGCTTCAATATGCATATTATCTTCCATGTCATGTTTTTGCAGTTTAGACAGGTTTCTATAGTTATTCTAATATATATCTACATTGCTGGTTTTTAATACCTGTTATACCACTTATAAGGATCGTCTATATATATGAAATGTGTAGGCACTTGCAGTGTTTTTCTCTCACATTGTCTATAGTTGATTTCATGGTGTGAATAAAATTTCAGCATATACATTCATTTCCCCAAGTGCTGGAAGGACTTTCTTGTGGATCTGTGCACCACATCAAAATACGCAGTAAATCAACTGATGGTTCAAACAGGCCAAAGCTATGACAAATATACATGTTTTTACCTTTAGGAGTGTAGGAAAGGGTTTGTTCGCTGAGACAGGGACAACATTATTGTTCATATTAGAGGATTGTAAAAACTCAGAAGGAATGTTTTTTCCTGAATGTTCCGATCCGAGCTGCACCCACGCAAGAGTCTGCAATCAAAGTAAAGCAGTAATACAATGTTAAAACAGAAAATTATTTTTTTTTGATTAATTATCAGACAGGATATTCCATTAAAACTCTTAAGCCTACGTCCAGATTTATTGTTACAGCTCTAATGAGCTGTTAAAATACATATAAGTTATATTAGTGTGTGAGGGTCAGTAATGAGAGTAATATACTGTGGGGGTATTAAACTGTGTGCGGGCCAAATAAGGGGATCTTTTTTGATTTGCATATGGGGAATGGTGCCAATAAAGAGGGGGCATGGCTTAAAATTTTAACTAGGGGGGGCAACCAAAGGTTGCTGGATCGCTCTGTGACTCCTTCACTTTTGCAGGCTACAGGAGTCGCATTGTCACCGTATTGCGTATCGCAAATGCAACTGTTAGTCGCAAAAATGTGAAGTAATGTTTCACTTGAAGTCTTTTTATAGCTTATTGCATCTGCTTATTGTGTGAAAGTACAATGACTGACCCTGACTTTCTTTTTTCTTTTTTGGGGGGGGAGAATATTCCTTTCTGATGTTTTCCTAAGCAGAATGCTAAGGAAGTCTAATGCTGCTGAGGTAACCTAGCCAGCGGCCTGCAAAGTTTTACTTAATAGTTACTGTATGTGTGGTGTAAGGAGTAAATATAGCTGAGCTGTAAGTGACAGCAGGAAGAGGAAACACAGACTGCTATTCCCATCTATCCCCTTGTACAGCCTTGCAATGACCTCATGGGGTTATCATAATTGGGAACACTTAGGGGGTAGCATGGTGGTTCATTGGTTAGCACAGTTTCCTTGCAGTGCTGGAGTTCTAGGTTCAAAATTAACCAAGGACAACCTCTGCGAGGAGTTTATATATTTTCCCTGTGTCTGTGCAGGTTTTTTCCTACACTCCAAAGACTTACTGATAAGGAACGGAAATTGTGTGCAATATATGGTACTGACAATATTCTGTAAAATGCTGCAGAATATGCTGGTGCAATAGAAACAAGACAAATAAATAAGCTGACATGTGCTGACAGATTCAAGAGTTTATGTTTCTCCAGAAGTGGCGAGAAAATGAGAGACACTTCCCTGAGCGGTGGAAACCGGCAATACAAGATGTTTCAGTAACAAGATAACTATACAAACATGTTGGGAAAATCTCCCTAATACACTGGACTTTACTCACCACACAAGGCTTTTTTTTTTTTCTATATACTTATCAACTACCATAGAGCATGATGAAGGCCGACATCTTCCGAAAACGCTTACTGCTACTAATTAAAACCACTTCACTAAATATTGGAGTTCTGAAGTTTTTTCTTGACAAATTAACATATGGCTATGGTAGTGGGAGAACCATTTAATTATTTTAAAATGCAGGTTTATATTAACAAACATGGACAGGCAGTGAAAGGGTTTGTGCTTCTTTACAGCTTTTGCAGTCACTAACAGGTCCTGAACCCTGAGGTCCCTCTGCCACATAAAATACACTACTATTTAGCACAAGGTAGGTAGGAGTCCAATCCAATTTCTGAATTGGCGTCCAGGAGCTACAAGTTATGCCTGTGCAGTACTTCCTCCGAGCTAAATGCGAGGTTTGTAATGTCAGATTCTTTCCAAGTCACTGATCATTCTGCTAAGTCTATTTAGGTTACTTAAGGGCCATCTTAGATTGGCTGGTGGCATCCAAAGTAGTTCCTCTCCAGCAACTAGGGGAGAAAAATATGAGGCTTGGCTGCACCCATTTGGGCACTTTGTCCTAAGCAGAGTACAATACTTAAAGAGGACCTTTAAAATCCTTATCAATGTGCGGTATTAGAAATTTTAGAAAGCTAACATTGTGCTGAATTCAGTACAAGAAAACTACTGTCGGGGGAGAAAGGGGAGGTTCATCTAAGCACAGCAATGACATTATGCTGTAAGGCCCATCCTTCTGGCAGTGAGGAAATATTGGTGCTGAAATTACCACCACCGATATCTCCAGCACTGGGGCACAACCCAGGAAAGCATAACATTGGCTTTCTAGTGGTATATAATACCACACATCAATGAGGACATGAAAGGTCTTCTTTAAGCTATTCTCACCTGTACGGGAGACAGAAGTTGCACAATGTCAGTAGGCTTGGGATCTGCAGGAGACTGTATGGACCCATGTGAATCCTGGCTAGCTGGCTGTTCTGGAGACAAGGCATCACTGCTGTCTTCATCAAAGGAAGAGCTGTCGGCCACCTTGGCATAATTCACATCTATGACAAAAAGCAGGGGTTTGCGTTTAGAACAGAAAATTTAACTGCGATTTTAAAGGGGTTGTCCAGCCTAAAATTTTATCTATTAAATTAGGCCAGGGAGATTGAAAAAAAATTAAATGAAAACCATACTCACCTGTTTCTGGTGCTCCAGCCCTTCAGTGTGTGATCTGGTCCTGCGGCTCTGTTGTAGTCTTCTGGCGGAAGTACCCGCCCCACATGACAGCTGAGGCCAACCAGTGGCTTCAAGAAGGGAACAGGAGACATCACTACCTGTGCCGTACCTGATTCTTTTCCTGAGTCCACTGAATGGCCTCAGTAGTCATGTGACTGCTAAGACCAATAAACGGCGTTAGCAAAAAGGACCTGGAACGTCACAGCCGGCGAGAAATTTAATAAGAAAGCAGCCAACCGGACCACCATGGGGGGGACACCGGGGCATCGGGAACAGGTCAGCATGTTTTTGTTTTGTTTTGTTTTTTTGGTTTTTTTGGGGGGGGGGGGTTTCCCACCTCCCCAGCCTAATTAGAAAATATTATTTAGCCTGGAAAACCTCTTCGAGCATAGAAAAACCACTGACAAAGTATCAGGAAATGTATTTCATATTTTGCCAAGAACAAGTTTAATATTTAAAGCAATTAGAAATGTGTTATCTTTTAAAGAAAGTTAGCTGTAAAATGTGCTATAACATTTTCAAAAAAAGAAAACATTTCTCACCTCTTCAGTCTCTCACTGATCCAATGCTGATACTCCAGCGTTTCCCTGATCTTTGATTACAAAATGGCCACAGCACTGAATTCAATCTATCTGGTCATGTGTTATGAGTTTTTGCCAGTAAGTGTGATATGTGACCATTGCTTGTACACAAAGACCAAAGGACCAGGAGCTATGAAATGCATAAGAGGTTACTAATATGAACATTTTATGATGAATACATTTTAACAGATTGCACACAGGACATTATTTTATATATATATATATATATATATATATATATATATATATACACACACACACATACATATATATATATACATACACACACTTACTTCAGGGCAGATCCAGGAAGTGAGGAGGTGGTTGGGTCTGTCCTTTAACCCCGAGCCCGGTGAGAGCAATTTGTGTTTTTCGTGTGACTGATAGTAAGCCACATGTATAGTTAGGTTATTACTTCTGTTTAGTTAGTCGCTCGGAAGAGCAGGAATTTGTTTTATTTGTACCTGAAGTGAAGGTTTATCTATTTTCCTGTCTTTTCTTTTGTTTGCTGCACAGTTTCTCTCCCTTTCTTGACTGTTTGGGTCCGCAACACTGCTTCTACCGAGCTACCTGCCCCAAAATTATTTAGGAGGAGGCCTCAGTAGAGGGGGGAAAAAATTGAATACACATATATGCATGATGTGCTGCTATGTGGCTTACCTATTATTGCTTCCTTTAGACCAGTCTCTACAGGAAGTATATTCTTAACCACGAGCTCCATTGGACCAGGCCTCTGGGAGATCTTTTCATTCAGGTCATCTGCAAGACGAGCCCTTTTCAGTTTTAGTTGTTTGGCTTGAAGGGAGGGCTCAGCTGTAGTCTCTGTAAGAAGTAGCATAAAAGTTCTAATTAAAGATATACATTAAACTGTATGGTAATTTACATGGTCTAATCATTGATGGTTACCAATGTATATTGAGGAAAGCTATTACTAAGGCCTCCAGCACATGACCGTAGTGGCTTTTACTGTCTGCATATATTGATCCACAAAAAACATGTCAGTATGCCATCCACAACCACGGATCTACAAAAAGACTTGTATGGTAGCCTATACTTAAAATATGTCATGCTTCATAATTTGCAGTCCTTGGATACAAAACAGACACATTGCTGCAAAATCATGGTCATGTGTCTAGGCCCCTAGAAATACCAAGTGTCCATTCTTCTAACAGCAATTGCGGATAAATAGTAAGGTCGTGTGAAGACCTAAAGAGTTAAATCTTACTGCTCTATCCTGAGTCATGGTGAGGTTTACCTGCAAGGTGTGCTTTATAACTAGGCTGTGTGTTTTTCTCTTGGCTGGGTTCACATGGTATGTTTCTGTGCAGATTCACTTTTGAATCAAAGCATCTTAAAGATAATGTGTCACCAAGAAATTACCAATTCTTTATATTAAAATTTGTAGTTTATAAAATATAATTTTAAGAAATGTAGGCAATATTGTTTTTATTTCCAATTCTTTATGTATAAAAAGAATCCTCAAAAATCTTCGATTGCCACAAAGTCTATAATATTCAGTGACCTCCTCTTCCCTGGAGCAGTCTCTGGGCGATGGACCCCAAGTAGACCTTATTGACTTCTATGGGAGAGTTTTCTAGTCATGCTCTGTGACCTGCGATTGGAATAGATGAGCAGTGAAATCACCTCAGGTGACTGGTGGATTTTGTATCCTATCTGCATATACAAGGCAGCTCTCATTATTAGTGTGCTGATAAGCATCTATAGCAAACAGGAAGTCTCAGCTTAGTCTTGGTTTAGAGGCCAGAGTCAGAACTTTTTTTTTTTTTGAACACATAATAATAGTGTGAAAGTCAGCTTAATTAATCAACGTGAACTTGCACACAATTATTTCAATTATTTTGCATCAATAACATCCTAACACTGTCATTAGCTAAAGGAAAAATCAGTAAGTGTATGTGGCAAGTAAAATAGGGAATGTCCTAAAATAATTATTCATTTAGTGTAATCTAGGTAATTGTGATTTTGATTTGAGCGAAATTATTCCTCCCATTGTTTAAACAGCGTTTTCATAACGCCGGACCTGTGTGATAGTATAAGTGATGTCACTCACTTCTCTCACTGTCATGTACAGCTCAGTGGCAGGACAATCAGTTCAGATAATTGCAGTTTGCTGATAAAGCCCTGTCTGTTATCTCTCTATGTAAACACAAAGATAACACTGAGTGTGTTCTCTACAAGCACATGCATATTATCTGATTTCCATTTCTATTAGATTTCAAGTATTCATAAGTATTGTGAAACTTCTTAGGCTGGTCTTACACGACCGTACTGAATGTACGGTCCGCAAGTTGCTGATCGGCAACATAGACTCCGCATGTGTCCGTGTCCTGCCGCAATTCACGGCCATATCCTATAAATTGCGGACCACAGTTGCGGTCCGGCCACACCACAGATAAAATATCCGGTGGTGTAAGAGGCCACATTGAATATAATGTGTCTGCAAATGGTCCGCAATTAAAAACCCTCAATTGCAGACCATTTGCGGACTTACATTATGGCCGTGTAAAACCAGCCTTAGTGTTCAGCAAGCTGGGAGGGGGGATATACAGGAAGTGTGAAGAGACAGCAGGCAAAGTCAATGAAACAGTCATCGTTTACACTCCGTTTCTATGGCCACTGGGCTTATCTGCTCAGTTTCCAAGTGACGTAGCTGCCTGCTCTCAAGGGGGGAGGGAGGGGCTGAGTGCTCGGCAGCAGCTCTGAGCTGTTTATGTCTGACAATTAATGGAGCTCCTCAGATAGGGGAAGGGGGAGGTGAGAGCTGCGGGATTTCTGAACTCTATCTTCAGCTCTTCCACTTATCAGCCGGTTTAATTGAATTTGGCTGATAAGGGCTGAGATAGGGAGTCCGGTACCTCTGTATGTAATGCAAGCTGACTCAAATCCAGCTCTGCTACATCAGCTTCATACTGTGTTAATGCATTTACAACCAATCCATCATTACTGACTGCAAACATAGCAGATAGCAGAGCAAGTGAAACCCCGCCCACCAATGTGCCGAGAAATCCAGGAAGTGAACACAGCACAGAGTCTGCAGGTTGGTGAACAAGGGTTATGGGAATACCCCTTTAATAACTGAAGATTAGTGGGGTTTACCGGGCAGAAAATCTTTTTTATTTTATTTTAGAAAGGTCTGTTAGTGCTAGTAATGGGTTAATAAGTACACCCATGTACCTTTAGCAGTGTTTGGAGTGATTTCTGCTCCCCCCTCCTCTCTCACTCTGTTACAAAACCCTCCATCTCACTAAGCCTAGCTCCTCCCACTGTCATTGACTAGCAATCCTGCCCATTACTAGCCCCTCCCACATCTCCCTAGCAAACCTATTCCGCCCACTGCTAGAAGACAGTGAGGAGCCGTCACCAGACATAGGAAAGCAAGGTAAGTATTGATGGGGATGGGGGGGGGGGGGGTGAGGGGGAAGAAGAGTGATGGTGATGGTCAATTTCAAAAGCGGTGAAACGGAACGTCACCTGATTATCAGAAAGTATCCCTGGGGTGGTCACATGATCACTCCAGGTATATGGGTAATTATAGATTATTTTTTTTTAAATTGAAGTAAAGTAGAAGTTAGGTGGGGGAGGGTTAATTCTCAGTTTATCCTGGACAACCCCTTTAAGTTGACTGTGTTTTTAAGTAACGATATTTCAGATTCTGTTATAACTAGAACCATTTTTCTATAGGTTGCATTCAACCGAAGATAAAGCCATTTGAAGTGACCATCCCACTTTTGTAAATGCTTCAGCTCTATGTACCTCATTGAGTACAGATGTATGGACAGTCTCCTGGCAATGCTTAGTTAGAACATTGCTAATGGGAACTTTACAGACAGTTTTCTATTAAAAGGAAGTTTGATAGAGTGATAAAGTATATTACAAAAAGATACAGCCCCCCCCCCCCAAAAAAAAAACAAAAAAAAAAACTTAAAAATATATATATTGTACATCAATTAAATTGGATCCATTGATTTCTACTGGATCATTGTGTCTATAAAAATGGACAAAGATAAAGAATGTCATTTTTTGACAGCCGTGTAAAATGGTCAGTAAATAAGGACATGTGAATAGGAACATTGAAGTCAATTATAGCACAGAAGTAGAACTATAGCCTTGCAGCACTAGGGTCCTAGGTTCAAAACCAACCAACAGCAACTTCTGTAAGGAGTTCGTATGTTCTCCCCATGCTTGCGTGAGTTTCTTCCAGGTACTTTCCTCTCACATTCCAAAGGCAAAATGATAGGGAATGTACATGGTGAGCCTTATATGGCACAGTGACTGACAATATCTGTAAAAGTGCTGCTGAATATGTTGGCTCTATATACTGTAAGTAAGGGCTCGTTCACATTTGCGCCCTGGACTCCGTTCTGCAGGTTTCCGTTTGCATACAGTAGACGGAAACCTGATAATGGAGACCCGAACGCTGGTGTGAACCCAGCGTAAGCAAATAAATAAAACAATGTGTTCTCAGAAACGGCCCTCAGATGTCCATTTTCTACTGTTGCATGAATAAGACCTTAAAGGGGTATTCCCATGTACATAATCATATCTATATTTGTAGATAATTAAAAGTTAAACATTTTTGCAAATATAAGTAATTAAAAATTCTGCAGAGTTTTAAAGATTTTCTCTAACTTTCTTAGTGGTGACAGTCTTTTATCTTGATCGGTTGCCAATAGATACGACCACTAATGCAGAAACTTTCTATGGTCTGGGACTTGTCAGGAACCTGCTATGATTTTCTTATTGTAGCCGGGTTATCGGGCAGGGACACTACATGTATCAGAAGATACCCTGGCTGCAATACAGAAATCATGGCTGATTTTCTGACCTTAGAAAGTTTCTGCATTGGTGGTCGTATCCATGGCAACTGATCAAGATAACAGACTCTCACCACTAAGAAAGTTAGAGAAAATCTTTAAAACTCTGCAGAATTTTTAATTACTTACATTAGCAAAAATGTTTAACTTTTAATCATCTATAAATTAAAAAATAATTATGTAGATGGGAATACCCCTTTAAGCTAATTTCAGACACACTAGAACATGCCCAAACTCACAGGGTGGGTTGAAACTGAAAAATTGTAGTTGGCCCCTACCCACACTAATACCTTTCTGTGGTCTCGCTCCCCCCAGTTTCGGCTGTCACCCTCTTAGGTCCCATCCAATGTAATAGATCCATTTGGGCTACGTGTAGCAGGTTGTTCCCACTTGCTTCACCTTGCTCCTCCATGCTGTCTTTCCGGTACAACCAGCTCCTCCCGGAGGGGCTGGGCTCTCGAATGGTTCGCTCTTGGGGTGGTCTCGGTTTGTTCCATGTAGCAGACCTCATCGACCCCTTTTCCTTGGAACGTAGACCCTTTGATTATTTCGTCTCTTCCCTGGGCATGCCTGATTCAGAGTGGTTCCACTATCAACAGATTGCACATTTTCTATGTACTATGTTTGGGGGCCTGCAGGTCTCCGTCCCCACTGGTTTTGAGAGGCTGTGCCGTATGGCCACCTCTACTAAAGGTCTGATTTCAGACATTTACCGGCTGTTATCTTCTCCGGAGGGATGGTCTCCCCTGATCCACAGATATATGACTCGTTGGTCCTCTGATCTAGGAAGGCAGATTTGTCTGCCTTAGTGGCAGATCATTTGGTCACGTGTCAATAAATCTTTCACCTGTATTTCCTACCGTTAGACCCAATTTAAAATTCAAAACAAAACAATGGACAGAAACAGATCACTATTGATCTCAATGTAAATGGACGGGCATCCATTCGCATCAGTTTTAATGCAAAATTTTTATTCTTATTGTTAAATGAATGTACGAGGTGGCTGAGTAGAAACTCAATAGAATCAGTACAGAAAACCATTTAGTATGTTTGCATGTTGAAAATAAAAAATAAAAAAACGACATAAAAAAACAAAAAACAATGATTCTAGAAATAATATTTGCATATTGATTGCATTTTGACATTTGTTCAGATGCCACATATGCTCATCTACTCAGTCTATTAATTATACTTACACAATTCTCAAGGGGATAATGCTTTCTTATATGACCATAACTACAACTATAGCACATTTTATAGCTCGTTTTTTTCCATACCTTCCAGTATGTGCATCCTCACTAGCTCTGAGCGCTCTGGCCGACACCTGATTTTACGCTTTAAATAGTCCTCAGTCTGGAAATAAGAAGAAAAGGAAAATCAAGCCTAATACAGTGAACTAAAACCAGCAGATTAATTTTTTATTTACCAGAACCTTACTTATTTTGAAGATGTGACTAAATATGCCCATACACATAACAGCAAAGTCATCTTAACCTGTCTTTTTAATTGGGACAGGCCAATTACCTTAAGTGTTGAATTTCAACATGCTTCATTCTTCTCATGGGAAATAGTTATAAACAACTTTTCCTAAATGTACAGTGGATTGTAAAAGTATTAACTTTTTCACACATTTTGTCACCTTACAACCACCAACTAAAATGTATTTTATTGAGATTTTAAGTGATAGACCAAAACAAAGTAGCAGATAATTGTGAAGTGGAAGAAAATGAAAACTCTGAAAAGAATGATGTGGAAAAGTATTCAGTCCCCGGTACTCTTGCCTTCAGAAGTCACTTAATTAGTTAATAGAGTCCAGCTGTGTGCAATTTAGTCTCTGTATAAATACACCTCTTCTGTGAAGGCCTCAGTGGTTTGTTACAGAACTCTAGTGAACAAACAGCATCATGAAGACCAAGGAACTCACCAGACAAATCGGAGATAAAAGTTGTCGAGAAGCAGGATTAAGTTCTAAAAACTTATCTCAATCTTTGAGCATCTGAAGGAGCACTGTTAAATCCATCATCCAAATATGAAAAAAGTATTCTACAACTGAAAACCCATCAAGACATGGCCATCCACCTAAACTAACAGATTGAGCAAGGAGAGTACTGGTTAGAGAAGAGGCCCATTGTCATTCTGGAGGAGCTGTCCACAAGGCAACTATAAGCCATGCACTCTACAAATCTGACCTTTATGCAACAGTAGTAAGAAGAAACCATTGTTTTAAGAAAGACATAAGAAGTGTCATTTGTCGCAAATCATATAGGGGACACAGCAAATGTGGAAGAAGGTGCTCCCGTCAGATGAGACCAAAGTTGAACTTTTTGGCCTAAATGCACAGCGCTCATCACCCTGAACACACTATCCCCATTGTCAAACATGGTGGTGGCAGCATCATGCTGTGGGTAGGTTTTACTTCAGCAGGGACAGGTAAACTGGTCAGAATTGATGGGAAGATGGATGGAACTAAATACAGGGCAATCCTGATAAAAACTCTGTTGGAGGCTGCAAAAGACTTGAGACTGGGAAGTAGATTCATCTTCCAGCAAGACAATGACCCAAAACATACAGCCAGAGCAACAATGGAATGGTTTATCAAAGAATATTCATGCGTTAGAAGAGCCCAAAGTTCAGATCTAAATCCCATTGAGTATCTGTGAAAAGACATAGAAATTGCTGTTCACAGACGCTCTCCATCTAACCTGACTGGACTTGAGCTATATTGCAAAGAAGAATGGGCAAAAATCTCAGTCTCTAAATGCGCAAAGCTGGTAGAGACATACCCCAAAGACTTTCAGCTATAAGCTACATCCCATCTATTTATTCCTTCTTACCCTTGCTCTTTCCAAACTCTTTCTTTGCTCATGAAACGATGCTGGACTCTTCAATGCTGCGAGGAAAAAAATGAAAGGTTTCAAATATCAAACGTACAAATTTTACTATCACAAAAACCTAACATATTACATTGCGGATGCCTAAGTGTGTGCAAGGTTCTCCTATATAATTCCAAATGCCATATATTTCTCCCTGTGCAGAAGACTAAGTACTCATTCTCTTGCACGCCACCTTTTATTGTGCAGACTCTTACATACAGTGTTGGCCCAAAGTATTGGCACCCCTGCAGTTCTGTCAGATAATACTCAGTTTCTTCCAGAAAATGATTGCAAGCACAAACTCTTTGGTATTAATATCTTCATTTATTTTGCTTGCAATGAAAAAACACAAAAGAGAATTAAAAAAAAAAGTCAAATCATTGATCATTTTACACAAAACTCCAAAAATGGACCGGACAAAAGTATTGGCACCCTCAGCCTAATACTTGGTAGCACAACCTTTAGACAAAATAACTGCGAACAACCCCTTCCGGTAACCATCAATGAGTTTCTTACAATGCTCTGCTGGAATTTTAGACCATTCTTCTTTGGCAAACTGCTCCAGGTCCCTGAGATTTGAAGGGTGCCTTCTCCAAACTGCCATTTTGAGATCTCTCCCCCACAGGTGTTCTATGGGATTCAGGGCTGGACTCATTGCTGCCACTTTAGAAGTCTCCAGTGCTTTCTCTCAAACCATTTTCTAGTGCTTTTTGAAGTGTGTTTTGGGTCATTGTCCTGCTGGAAGACCCATGACCGCTGAGGGAGACCCAGCTTTCTCACATTGGGCCCTACATTATGCTGCAAAATTTGTTGGTAGTCTTCAGACTTCATAATACCGTGCACACGGTCAAGCAGTCCAGTGACAGAGGCAGCAAAGCAATCCCAAAACATCAGGGAACCTCTGCCATGATTGACTGTAGGGACCATGTTCTTTTCTTTGAAGGCCTCTTTTTTTTTTTCCTGTAAACTCTATGTTGATGCCTTTTCCCAAAAAGCTCTACTTTTGTCTCATCTGACCAGAGAACATTCTTCCAAAACGTTTTTGGCTTTCTCAGGTAAGTTTTGGCAAACTCCAGCCTGGCTTTTTTATGTCTCTGGGTAAGAAGTGGGGTCTTCCTGCCATCCTACCATACAGTCCCTTTTCATTCAGATGCCGACGGATAGTACGGGTTGACACTGTTGTACCCTCGGACTGCAGGGCAGATTGAACTTGTTTGGATGTTAGTCGAGGTTCTTTATCCACCATCCGCACAATCTTGCGTTGAAATCTCTCGTCAATTTTTCTTTTCCGTCCACATCTAGGGAGGTTAGCCACAGTGCCATGGGCTTTAAACTTCTTGATGACACTGCGCACGGTAGACACAGGAACATTCAGGTCTTTGGAGATGGACTTGTAGCCTTGAGATTGCTCATGCTTCCTCACAATTTTGCTTCTCAAGTCCTCAGACAATTCTTTGGTCTTCTTTCTTTTCTCCATGCTCAGTGTGGTACACACAAGGACACAGGACAGAGGTTGAGTCAACTTTAATCCATTTCAACTGGCTGCAAGTGTGATTTAGTTATTGCCACCACCTGTTAGGTGCCTCAGGTAACAGGTGCAGTAAATTACACAAATTAGAGAAACATCACATGATTTTTTAAACAGTGCCAATATTTTTGTCCACCCCCTTTTTTATGTTTGCTATGGAATTACAGTCCTATGAAAAAGTTTGGGCACCCCTATTAATCTTAATCATTTTTAGTTCTAAATATTTTTGTGTTTGCAACAGCCATTTCAGTTTGATATATCTAATAACTGATGGACACAGTAATATTTCAGGATTGAAATGAGGTTTATTGTACTAACAGAAAATGCGCAATATGTATTAAACCAAAATTTGACCGGTGCAAAAATATGGGCACCTCAACAGAAAAGTGATATTAATATTTAGTACATCCTCCTTTTGCAAAGATAACAGCCTCTAGTTGCTTCCTGTAGCTTTTAATCAATTAAAATTAAAATTATCACTCAGTTCCTGGATCCTGGATGAAAGTATTTTGGACCATTTCTTTCTACAAAACAATTCAAGTTCAGTTAAGTTAGATGGTCGCCGAGCATGGACAGCCCGCTCTCAAATGATTTGAAAACAAAGATTGTTCAACATAGTTGTTCAGGGGAAGGATACAAAATGTTGTCTCAGAGATTTAACCTGTCAGTTTCCACTGTGAGGAACATAGTAAGGAAATGAAAGACCACAGGGACAGTTCTTGTTAAGCCCAGAAGTGGCAGGCCAAGAAAAATATCAGAAAGGCAGAGAAGAAGAATGGTGAGAACAGTCAAGGACAATCCACAGACCACCTCCAAAGAGCTGCAGCATCATCTTGCTGCAGATGGTGTCACTGTGCATCAGTCAGCAATACAGCGCACTTTGCACTAGGAGAAGCTGTATGGGAGAGTGATGAGACAGAAGCCGTTTCTGCACGTACGCCACAAATAGAGTTGCCTGAGGTATGCAAAAGCACATTTGGAGAAGCCAACTTCATTTTGGAAACAATGATTGAGTTGTTTGGTTATAAAAAAAAAGGCGTTATGCATGGCGTCCAAAAAGAAACAGCATTCCAAGAAAAACACATGCTACCCACTGTAAAATTTGGTGGAGGTTCCATCATGCTTTGGGGCTGTGTGGCCAATGCCGGCACCGGGAATCTTGTTAAAGTTGAGGGACGCATGGATTCCACTCAGTATCAGCAGATTCTTGAGAATAATGTTCAAGAATCAGTGACGAAGTTGAAGTTACGCCGGGGATGGATATTTTAGCAAGACAATGATCCAAAACACCGCTCCAAATCGACTCAGGCATTCATGCAGAGGAACAATTACAATGTTCTGGAATGGCCATCCCAGTCCCCAGACCTGAATATCATTGAACATCTGTGGGATGATTTGATGCGGGCTGTCCATGCTCGGCGACCATCTAACTTAACTGAACTTGAATTGTTTGTCCAAAATACCTTTATCCAGGAACTGATTAAAAGCTACAGGAAGCGACTAGAGGCTGTTATCTTTGCAAAAGGAGGATCTACTAAATATTAATGTCACTTTTCTGTTGAGGTGCCCATACTTTTGCACCAGTCAAATTTTGGTTTAATGCATATTGCACATTTTCTGTTAGTACAATAAACCTCATTTCAATCCTGAAATATTACTGTGTCCATCAGTTATTAGATATATCAAACTGAAATGGCTGTTGCAAATACCAAAATATTTAGAACTAAAAATGATTAAGATTAATAGGGGTGCCCAAACTTTTTCATAGGACTGTATATCCAATTTGGCTTTTTGACAATTCTTTTTGTGGTTTTCCATTGAAGACAAATTAAATGAAGATAATAATACCAAAGAATTTGTGCTTACAATCATTTTCTCATAGAAAATGGAGTATTATCTGACAGAATTGCAGGGGTGCCAATACTTTTGGCCAACACTGTATCATCCGTATACTACTAAGAATTCTGAGGCAAGTATGTCCTCCTTGGGTGGAAAAGGAGACTTTGGCAGCACAATGCCGAGGGGGCGGGAAATTAAAGAGGACCTTTCATGGTATGGGGCATATGCAGTTTTATATACTGCTGGAAAGCCAACAGTGCGCTGAATTCAGCTCACTGTCGGCTTTCCCGATCTGTGCCCCTTGTAAAGAGCTTTCGGTCCCGGTACCGTAGCTCTTTACAGTCAGAAGGGCGTTCCTGACAGTGTCAGGTACGTACTTCTTCAAAGCAGTGCCTATAGCGCTGTACAGTGTGAGCGGGGAGGAACACCCCCTCCTCTCCTGATAATACTCGTCTATGGACGAGCTGTGTGAGCAGAGGGAGGGGGCGTTCCTCCCCGCTCACACTATACTGCGCAATAGGCGCTGCTTTGTAGAAGGATGTACCTGACACGGTCAGGAACGCCCTTCTGACTGTAAAGAGCTACGGTACCGGGACCGAAAGCTCTTTACCCGGGGCACAGATCAAGAAAGCCGACGGTGCGCTGAATTCAGCGCACTGTCTGCTTTCAAGCAATATATACAGTAGAACTGCCTGTGCCCCAAACCATGAAAGGTCCTCTTTAAGAGAAATCTGAGGCAGATGTCCGACTCAAATGCATTGCAATTTTCCACCATGTGAACATTAAATTGTAAAAATTACTTGGTAGGGGTGCCCCAAGTGTGAAAAGATTGAGAAACTGGATTATATAATACACAGTTATATAATTGTAGTCCATTGTAATATGACTTATTATGAGGCTGGCAACTATACTGTTTGGTCTTGCTTCCACTTAAAGGAAGTGGTTTAGCTCCTTCCTAGCTACGCTGCATATGTATGGAGGATATCAAGATGGGATATTCTGGAGGAATTAATGAAATAATACATCATTAAAATGATTCTATGTCAGCAGGTGTGCGAGTTTCTTATAAATGTTTCCAGGAAAGTTAGCACAAAGTAAACACCCCCCCTACCCCCCCAAAATCATACTACAGCATTTCTTTTATTACAAATTTATGCTGAAAACATAAAACTCTACAGTGTGTGTGTGTGGCCTAGAGGCCTGGTAGGCTCAGCATATCACTTAAAAATCCATCCTGCAGTAGCTTGTAGCCATGTAGGCTTTAAAGACAATCCGTTGACTGACATGTCGCAAAGTACAACATGCTGAATGACATACATCGTTTCATTGTCCCCATGACCTTGAACAATTTGGAGCTCTTTTATCAGAAACCTCGTCATAAGTCACGGCCCTTAGGTGATTGTAAATTCTCTAAATGGGTGGTAACTTTCGGCATACTTCTATCACGACCAGAAGAGTATTTTCAGATGTCTTTTGCCAATTGTAGTTTCCAATAGGCATGGAGGAAGCTGGAGGGAAACTGATGCAAGATGTACTAGTAGACTGGTAATACTTAGGTCCATCTGATGCACCAGACAAACACCTGTGAAGGACCTAGGCAGAAAAAATCTCTATTGACTGTAGAGGTCCGGTCCAACAACTGGTGCTAAAAAATATCTTCGGCTTCAGTCTCAATCTTGCTTTTCTCTATCATGTAGGGTGGCAACTACAACAGACACTATGAATATGTAAAAAGCAAAGTAAAAATAGACTGCAGCGGACAAAAGCATTAGGATACTTAAATCATTAAAAGAAACAAGTCATTTACCAAGTTTTTCAAAACTTGTCAGAAATGATCAGATCCAGTAGAGCACCCCCTCTAGTTGGATCTTATACAAACTGAACCATAACATTTCCCTGCAAGTTGAAAAATTCTAAGTTACCGACCCCTTGGGACTCCACAATCACACTGTGGGAGGGCCGACTGGTTGAAAAAAAGGTGTGCCTAAAGCCCCTAACCACCCAGATGCTGTGATTGATCATGGCATCTGAACATTTTCCAACTGATGCAGCTTATATAATACAGCCAGAACACAGAAGCAAGGTAGCAGGCTTGCTACAACTCTGTGCCATGTGATTTCACCACTGTGTTAACTATACGCTCAGTAAAAAGTAATAATATAGCACAGAGTATTAAGGGGTTAAGAGATTCTTTACGAGAAAAAAAAAAATAATTGTTTCTAATCACACTAAACTAAAATCCCACCAAGTGTAAAATATGTGTAATCTCTCCTATGTAATTTTACACGTGCTAAAATAAGTAGAACACACTTTTTTTTTTTTAATTGATAAAACTGTATGTAATCAAAATTGATGAAAAGTGTCTAGTCAATAAAGAACTTCTTGCCCCATATCCACAGGATTGGAGACAAGTAGATATACATTGCAGTCTGTTGGTGGTCTGCGATTTATTGGTGGATGGATTCAGATTATTGGTGGACTGATCAAGAGAACAAACATTCTTTCAAAGGTGCTATGGTTGAACGAGTTCGCCCCCCACTCCATTTATTTCAATGGAACCCTGAGAGATAGCAGAGCACTGTTGCTAAGATAGGAGAACTGTTGTCTGGTTATTTGCCCAGTATTAAAGGTGCCAAAACGTCAGGTAATACGAGTTGACACTCATGCAAACAAGAAAAACAATTAAGATGTTTCATTTCAGTGCAACTTAATTAAATGAAAAGGATTAGTTTATAAAGCAAGTATCTTTTCTTAAATAGACTTACGTGGCATTATTCCTTGGTTCACCAACTCTTCTCTTGTCCTCCTCTGTTGGAGTTTCAGCTGCAACACTAGGGGAGAAAAGAAGACCTCTCAGTTCCACCATCACCTAAGTCCTCTCACAGTTTTCTCTTGTTTGTTTCAGTAGCAATACATTCCCCACCCTTTCAGATAGCAGAAGTGGATCTGATCACAGCAGTGTTGCAGTTTCCGTCATTTCAAATGCAGGAGGAAGTTGCTTGTGGTATTTTAGTGCAAGATAAAAACAAGACATACTTTACTACTCTTCTGAAACCAGAGTATATTTTTTAAGCATGGTTAGTACAAGCAGGATTATCAATAAAGCCCTTTGTCGTACAATGAGAATGAAAATAAAATGAGCGTATGACTTGGGTGCATCAGCGCTGAAGGTTAGTAAACCTCCAGGTAAACTCATGACAACACATCCTGTTCTGTTTAGCGGCAGAAACTTTGCAAAAAAAAAAAAAAAAAAGTTTACTCACATGGTATAAGTATTTCTACTAAGTTAACCTGTTATCTATAAATATAATTGGACTCTGTCTTCTTCAACTTTGCTATGTGTCTATAAAGCCTCATACAGTCAGCAGATTTCCTTTATTACAAGTTCAGATGGCGGAAAAAGAATAAGAATTTGAGATGCAACACATCCCCCCCCCCCTAACTCTTTCCTTGTAGCTTTCCTGAGCAGATGAGGCCCTTTAGGTTAAAGGTTTAATCAGCAGAGCGTCTTAAGTCACTGACTCCACAGCAAGATCAAGTAGGCGACTTATTTTTCAGCATCCTGCTCCGATCTCTGCCTGCCAATAAAAACAATTGGAGGAGGAATCTGAGAAGAATCTCTCGATGAGTTGGGGACAGAATCACCACAAAATCATTAGCAGATTCCACCGTGCGAACGTAGCCTAACGCTGCCCTTCACCTCGTCCGTTTCACCTATCTCACTATCCAATAATCCAAAAAGACTCTTTGATACCTTTGTATGCCTCCCAAGTACTAATGTGCAGGCACCTACCACCGTTCTCAGTGCTGAAGAACTGGCCACAAAGTTCAAAGACAAAATTGACTCTAATCCTCAAGAAATAACTGCCCAATATTTGAGCAGAATCAATTCCCCATCCAACATAGGAAGTCTACTGGTTGCTCAAGAGTCTTTATTCCAAAGTATATGACATTCTACATCATATACACTGGAACTCTGCCAGGTCTCCCTTGCCTTATAAAGTGAGTGCCCACTTGCACACCTGATCCTAAAGCTCACTATCAGAAAACCTGTTATCCTGGAAACCTTCAGATGCCATAGATGTAATCAATAGCAACAACTACATTTAAATCGCTTCCCTATATTAGGCATGTGCAACTCTGAGAATGCAATTGCAGAGTGCCAATGCCATTAAAAGAAGGGCAAGTGTAGGCCCCCTAGGGCTACCTGTGACATGTTTATTCGAGCATGCCCTAATAGGCTGCTTGTCTGTTTCAACCAGACACTATAAAACACTACCACTACTGGGTTTTTTTTGACAAATTATAATGGTGATCTTTCCTTGGGGTAGGCCATCAATATGAGATTGGAAGGGGTCAAATACTGGGATTCCTGACGATCAGCTATTCTCACCACTTGCTATATGGAGTATAGAGCTGAAAGATCGATTCATATTTGCAGAAGTTGTACCGATCAGCTGTGGAACCCCTGCTGATCTGATACTGATGACATTCCCTAAGGCAACAAAGTCATAGACACTACACACTTTGTACCTGTACACATGCAGATTTATCTGTACTACCCTGTTTCATAAAAGACAGCTGAAACAGTGTACAAAGCAAGGGCTTTACCTCTTGTGCCATCATGATTTGCTTATAAATTGTAAGTTGTTGCAAAGAGAGCCCTATAGATTTTTGTGGGTTTCTAAACAGCAATGTGACGGCCATTCAAAAAATTGGAGGAATGATTAAAACCTTTTCCTGTGACTAGCGATTGCGGTTACCTCTTTACCTCAATGTTCTTTTAATTCCCTCTCATGTCCACCTAATGCAGGGTTGTCACATTTTCAAAGACTATAAAAAAATGTAATGTGCACTAAGATAGCGTGTCTCTAGATTGCAGATAAAAATGGAAACTTTTTAAAGATGTTGCACAGGATATATTATACACCAGGTGGAAGAATCCCAGCAAGCTTTCTATGGTGTATATAACTTTTTTCTAAGTTCCAGCAGAGATGATATGGCATAACTGTCTGAAGAAATACCCACTACCCTCATTTTCTCCCGGTTACACTCAACCTCCTGCATTGTTACACAGTGCAAAGCAGGGTTTAGTTCTCGATAGAGAAACAAGGGAAACAAAAGAAATGCACACTTTCACAAAGTACCGTATATACTCTAGTATAAGCCGACCCGAGTATAAGCTGAGGACCCTAATTTTACCACAAAAACTGGGAAAACTTATTGATAAAAAGTCTGGTCATATGTATTACAGCTTAGTAAATCCATGTGCCTCAAAGTAATAGCAGTTAACCCATCATGTCCCTTACATTAACCTCCTGTATGCCTCGCATACCGTATTTTTCGGACTATAAGACGCACCCAGGTTTTAGAGGAGAAAAATAGGGAAAAAAAATTTTCAGGCAAAAAATGGTAAAATATTTAATATATGGGAGTTGTAGTTTTGGAACAGCTGCAAGGCCACATTGACAGGTGACCCTGCAGCTGTACGGGGATGTATAGGGCGTTTTTTTTGTGGGGCCAGGTGTAGACCGGGCATTTTCAGACACAGGGATACCTAATGTATATGTTTCACAGTAATGTTATACTTTTATATGTATTCTAGGGAAAGGAGGTGAACTTTTATTTACTTTATTTTTTATTATATTTTTTTAAGTGTTTTTTTTTTTTTTTTTTTACTATTTTAATATCCCCCGCCTAGGGGGCTTGAACCTGCAATCATTTGATTGCAAGTCCCATAGACGGCAATACAAGTGTATTGCCGTCTATAGGAGATTCTATACATTACTATCGCGGAGGGTCATAGACCAGCCGCGATAGTAATATATATCTATGACAGGCCTGGGAGTCTTCATTAGGCTCCCGGCTGTCATCGGAACAGGCCGGCTCCTGCGGCCTCGCCGTGCAGGAGCCGGCCTGCATCACTAAAGGTATGAGGCCGGGGGGGGGCTAACTAACTGTCGGGACCTGCGGAGGAGCAGTGGGTTTGCAGCATGGCCATGCTACTGCCACCGCTGGTTTTCTTCAGCGGCAGTAGCGCGGCAATCCGCAGGCCCCGGCAGCTAAGACAGTCCCCGGCATCTGCTGTAATAGACCGGCGGATGCCGGGGAGTGTCTTAGCTGCCGGGGCCTGCAGTATTGTCACACTCCTGCCGCTGAAGAAAACCAGCGGTGGCAGTAGCGCGGCAATCTGCAGGCCCCGGCAGCTAAGACACTCCCCGGCATCCGCCGGTCTATTACAGCAGATGCCGGGGACTGTCTTGGCTGCTGGGGCCTGCAGATTGCCGCGCTACTGCCGCTGAAGAAAACCAGCGGTGGCAGTAGCGCGGCCATGCTGCAAACCCACATTCAGACTATAAGACGCACCCTCATTTTCCTCCGAAATTTGGGGGGAAAAAAGTGCGTCTTATAGTCCGAAAAATACGGTAAGTGTTACTGATATGTGAGAAAAATATGCAAATCTAGTCTCCTGGATGGAATTAGGAGAACAGAGTGCACTCTGTACACCACCCTATAGAGGGCAGCATCCTTAACATCATGAATGACTCAGTTATAAAGTCTTTTAATCATAATGTGGATTTAATTGCTAAATCAGTATTTCTGTCCCAAAAGGAACAGATTCCCAACTATGGACAGCGCTGTTTCGGCCTATTGGGCCATCCTCAGCATAGCGTAGGGATACTGATTTAGCATGGTGAGAGACTATAGACCAGGGTATGGGGGCACTCGTCCACATTAGGGAGAGTGTTCGCCTACATAGGCAGTACGGAGACTTACAAGTCATTCCTGCTCCGCTAGGGATTATGGGTAAAAAATATGCAAATCTAGTCTCCTGGATGGAATTAGGAGAACAGAGTGCACTCTGTACACCACCCTATAGAGGGCAGCATCCTTAACATCATTCCTTTTGGGACAGAAATACTGATTTAGCAATTAAATCCACATTATGATTAAAAGACTTTATAACTGAGTCGTTCATGATGTTAAGGATGCTGCCCTCTATAGGGTGGCGTACAGAGTGCACTCTGTTCTACTAATTCCATCCAGGAGACTAGATTTGCATATTTTTTACCCATAATCCCTAGCGGAGCAGGAATGACTTGTAAGTCTCCGTACTGCCTATGTAGGCGAACACTCTCCCTAATGTGGACGAGTGCCCCCATACCCTGATATGTGAGAGACATGGAGGTAATAATTAGGTATCTTCATAATTAAGGTCCTTTATTAGTACCCCCATGTGTCTCACATATTAGTAACCCTTATATGGGGCACACAGGGGTTAATAACAGTTATGCTGATCCTTCCCCACCCCCACAATTGAGGAAGAGCTGGCTCATCTACATACCCATATTCTGTCCAGTTTAAGTGCTACATCCACATCGAGTTTCTGTAACTCCAATTACATTCCCCCCCTCCCCAATTCAAATTTTATTGCAATTTTATAGCAATACAACAAGGTGTGAAATAGTCCAATAGTGCAGAAAAAATACAAACATACACACACAACAAAGCAGGCAGGAGCCACCAAGGAAGACCCCCCCCCCCAAATGACCTAGCCACCAGGGTTACAGAAATATTAAGACCAAGAGGAAAAAGGGGAAGAATGATTGAAAGAATAGGAGAACTAGAGGAAAAAAAGAAAATCAGAGGAGGGAGGGCAAGAGAGGAGAGAAGATGGGGGGGGGGGGGGTGTCAGCAAAAAACCATATAAGGGCCCCCAATAAGGGCCCGGAGAACCAGCCATGTCATGTCCCCTTCAGAAGGACCAAGAATCAGTAAGGGGAGTCCAATAAAATTTAATGAGGAGAGCATAGAATATCCATGGCCAACATCTCCATTCATTCTCTTCCTCACCAGGCGGTATGGAGATCAGAGGACACTCATTCTTGACATTGGCAAGGTTCTCAGAATTTATGGCAAATCCTATGGATATGCAATTAATGTTGAAGATGGGACTAGCCCTTAAACTGAATTATCAGAGGACTAGTATATGTGGGAGAACAGAGCTTTCTACTGCATTTTATGTTTTAACAGTTAAGAGTTTTCAGGACAATTTTCCTTTATACATAGGTACACGTCAAAACTGGTAGAGAGAAGCATGATAAATCCAAACCTCCTTTCAAAAAGACAGTTTCACCAACTCTTTATTCTTTCTGTCCTTTATAACTTTAATGATTTTGGCACAGTTGGAATTTTTCTGTAAGTCCCCTACCACCATTTCCAAGCAATCAGTCTATTTGCTTGTCTGCTCCGGCCCAAGACCACTAACTGGACAGTAGGCAGTATGTAAATAACCAGCAAATTAGATGGTCAAGGTGTGGTTTGTAACATAAGAAGTTTCAATGGGTTCTTCAAGATTTAATTTCTTTTTAATCAAGATGGAGCTATTGGTCATTGGCTGACCTTGCATCCATACTGACCCTGCGGCTATGTCATAGTTGGCTCACCTGCCTCAACGTTTGGGACTCAGCTGTTTGGACCTAGTGACAGCTATTTCATTTTCCTTATGCGTTTATGTGCCTGATGAAAGGTTTTTACCCGAAACTTTGTATTAATAAAGAAAGATTTTTTGAAGCATAGCTAAGTTTTGGAGTATGGTTCTATACTGTTGTATTTGGATTTACATTGCGGTGGGGAGGTGGTCAGCCCCTCACCGAACCAGCAATCATGAAGATTCCCATTACCCCTGTGCTGCCTTCATACATATTTATTTATTTTTAATGGCAGTTACTGCAGTTCTGCTCCCCCTGAAGTGAACGGCGGCTGAGCAGCCCTCATTAACTGTTGCCTACAGCATAGGTTAGTTACTGGCATGGCATATGTACATACTGGACACTCTTTAGCTACTGTTCAGTTTGAATGTTCACCTGATAGACGCAGGTTTATGTACCTTTTACTAAAGGTGGATGAGTCAAGCGGAATGAACTTGTATCAGTGAATTCCCTGTGCTTTCTAGACATGGAATGAACAGGCTATATGTGTGGTTGTATAATCATACAAATTTCTCTATACCAGCAATAAATTGGCGATAGATAATCCCTCCAAATGACAACGTTTCCTATTCAGTATCAATGCACAACAAATGACAAATAATATACTAACACAATATTGTATATTTACCAATAAAAGTTTTTATTAATGAAAAAAAAAGGAAAAAAAAAAATTAAAATCATTTTAAAAAGTATTCTTAAAATGAAAGGGTAAATATTCACTTTTGTTAATAAAAGTGGATTATAAAGTAGCTGGGGGTGGAGGAGGATGTTTAGTTTAGGGTAAAACGTTCTTTTTATCCCGGACAACTCCTTTAAAGACACGGCTCCAATTTTCAAAACGGACGTGTCACTTGGCAATAACGTGTGGCAATAACCAAGATGCTTTAACTTACCCAAGTGATGGAAATAGTCTACAAGTGGATGTAAATTACTGTATATACTTGAGTATAAGCCGACTTTTTCAGCACATTTTTCATGCTGAAAAAGCTCTCCTCGGCTTATACACGAGTCAGGGTTCACGGAGCACAGAAAACTGGAAAGACCTGGAAGGGGGAGATCCTTTAGTGCTACTGCTCTGTGATTGGCTTATCATGAGGTCATGTGACTGATGTCATCAAAGGTCCTGTAGCCACTGGTATGTAACATCTGCAGATAAGGTTGAGTCTAAATCCTAGTAGCTCCACCCACACCAGAGTCCGATCACATGGTCATGACGTCATCAGAGGTCCTTTAGCACACTAGGATTTAGCATCTACCCTGCAGATGAGTGGCCAGGATTCATTGTGTCTTATGGAAGATGTCTGTTGTATGGAGGAGAGGAAGCTACAATAAAGTGAAACACAGGGGTCTCAGCTTATATTCGGGTCGGCTTATACTCAAGTATACACTCACCAGCCACTTTATTAGGTACACCATGCTAGTAACGGGTTGGACCCCCTTTTGCCTTCAGAACTGCCTCAATTCTTCGTAGCATAGATTCAACAAGGTGCTGGAAGCATTCCTCAGAGATTTTGGTCCATATTGACATGATGGCATCACACAGTTGCCGCAGATTTGTCGGCTGCACATCCATGATGCGAATCTCCCGTTCCACCACATCCCAAAGATGCTCTATTGGATTGAGATCTGGTGACTGTGGAGGCCATTGGAGTACAGTGAACTCATTGTCATGTTCAAGAAACCAGTCTGAGATGATTCCAGCTTTATGACATGGCGCATTATCCTGCTGAAAGTAGCCATCAGATGTTGGGTACATTGTGGTCATAAAGGGATGGACATGGTCAGCAACAATACTCAGGTAGGCTTTGGCGTTGCAACGATGCTCAATTGGTACCAAGGGGCCCAAAGAGTGCCAAGAAAATATTCCCCACACCATGACACCACCACCACCAGCCTGAACCGTTGATACAAGGCAGGATGGATCCATGCTTTCATGTTGTTGACGCCAAATTCTGACCCTACCATCCGAATGTCGCAGCAGAAATCGAGACTCATCAGACCAGGCAACGTTTTTCCAATCTTCAATTGTCCAATTTCGATGAGCTTGTGCAAATTGTAGCCTCAGTTTCCTGTTCTTAGCTGAAAGGAGTGGCACCCGGTGTGGTCTTCTGCTGCTGTAGCCCATCTGCCTCAAAGTTCGACGTACTGTGCGTTCAGAGATGCTCTTCTGGCTACCTTGGTTGTAACGGGTGGCTATTTGAGTCACTGTTGCCTTTCTATCAGCTGGAACCAGTCTGGCCATTCTCCTCTGACCTCTGGCATCAACAACGCATTTCCGCCCACAGAACTGCCACTCACTGGATGTTTTTTCTTTTTCGGACCATTCTCTGTAAACCCTAGAGATGGTTGTGCGTGAAAATCCCAGTAGATCAGCAGTTTCTGAAATACTCAGACCAGCCCTTCTGGCACCAACAACCATGCCACGTTCAAAGGCTCTCAAATCACCTTTCTTCCCCATACTGATGCTCGGTTTGAACTGCAGGAGATTGTCTTGACCATGTCTACATGCCTAAATGCACTGAGTTGCCGCCATGTGATTGGCTGATTAGAAATTAAGTGTTAACGAGCAGTTGGACAGGTGTACCTAATAAAGTGGCCGGTGAGTGTATATGGTACTATTTGGGCACATGGCAGCACACAAAAAGGGAAGGAGTGGAATAGTTTTCAGGTGCTATGTCTCAACTGCTTTGACCCCACAGCTGTTTCATAGATTTTACTAACATTGGGACGTGAAAATTAAAATTACTTTTATTCCAATCAACTGTCAATTTAGCCCAAAATATTTCTTCTTCACAAGGGGTCAAAAGAGAAAAAAAGTTCATTATACAATTTCTCCTGATTAGGGCAATACCCCATCTGTGGCCATAAACTGCTGTATGGGTACATGGCAGGGCTAGGAATGGACAGAGCACAATTTGGCTTTTGGAGGGCAGCTTTTACTGGAATAGTTTTTGGGTGCTATGTTGCATTTGCAGAGCCCCTGAAGTACCAACCAGTACAATAAAAAACCCAAAAAGGTGACCCCATTTTAGAAACTTCACCCCTCACAGAATTTATCAAGGGGCATAGTGAGAATTTTATCTCAAGAGATGATTTACAAAAAGAAATGTGCAGTGGATGACACAAAATGAAAGTTGAAATTTTCCCAGGTATGCGTGTGCAATATGTCATGCCAAGCTTATGGCACTGTGAAAGGGCAGCTCTCCAGTTATTTTGCCGAATTTCCCGATTTTGAAAATGCCCTACATGTGACCTTAATCTTTTGCCTGGAAATATAATAAGGCTCAGAAGTGAAAGAGCACCATGCGCATTTGGGGCCTATTTTGATCATTAACATCACATTAGCAGGAATTTGCAAAGGCCCTGAGCCTCTAAGAAAAAATAACACCTCCAAAATACAACTTAAAAAACAAAAAAACAAACACACACATCAAGGAATTTGTCACAAACAGCAGTTTATTGCCCACTGTTATTCCAGGTAACATCACAAAGGCTTCCGCTGCTCCATGCTGGAAAAGTTACTGGAAAATTTCAAAAATGAAAATGGTCGGAGTTTTTGGGTGCAGTAGTTGCTGGGTGCTGGGAAAAGGGAGGGGGTGTTTTAGTTGTCTGTCTGCCTCTTCCCTGAGCTTGAGGACTGGGTTCTCCTCCCCCCATTTGGAATACAGCCTGACTGAATATAAGGTATCTGCTGTGCTCCTAATAACCCCTTCCCGACGGCATAGGAGCACTGCAGATACCCTATATTTAGCCTGGCTATAGTCAGACTGAATTCCAACTGGGGGGAAAAAAACCAATCTCAGGGAAGGGGCAGTTAGGGGGCATTCACACTACGTATACTGAAGCTTATTCTGAACGTAAAACACGTTCAGAATAAGCGGCGTATAAAGCAGCTCCATTCATTTCTATGGGAGCCGGCATACGAGCGCTCCCCATAGAAATGAATGGGCTGCTTCTTTCACTGCGAGCAGTCCCATTGAAGTGAATGGGAAGTGTACGGCTCGGCATGAGCAGAGCTTGCCGTATACGCCGGCACTTCCCATTCACTTCAATGGGACTGCTCGCAGTGAAAGAAGCAGCCCATTCATTTCTATGGGGAGCGCTCGCATGCCGGCTCCCATAGAAATGAATGGGAAGTGTTCGGCAGCCCTGCTGTAACGTCGGCATGTACGGCTGTGATACACTCTGGCGTTACGTAGTGTGAATGCACCCATAGACAACTTTTTTTCCAGCTACGGCGTTTACTGTACAGGAAAAATATTTTTATAGATTTGTAGAGCGGGCTTTTTCGGACACAGGGATACCTAACGTGTATGTGTTTCACAGTATTAGTAATTAGTAGCATCTATCTTCTGCTGAATCCTCCCCTTCTTTCTTCGGCGGCTTCACCTCTGTCGGCTCTGACACTAGTAGAGCTGAATGCGCATGCGCGGCCATAGTTCCGAGGCCGTAATTGCGCGCATGCGCCTTCAGCTCTACTAGTGTCAGAGCCGACAGAGGTGAAGCTGCCGAAGAAAGAAGGGGAGGATCCAGCAGAAGGTAGAGGCGGCGCAGAATCCTGTTCTCGGGCAGCGGTGGGGACGCCCTCATCGCATTTTCAGCGCTGGGGCCCGCCCCCATCGCTGCCAGAGAACTAATGTAAAAACTGGTATTACAAAGGAACGGCACGGTGGAGATCCCATCTAAAGGTAAGAGACGAATAGCCTTTCTAAAGGCTATTCCGACGTGTTAGCCACAGAAAAAAGATTTTTAATGGTCTTATACTCGAGCATATACGGTAATTAAAAACCGCCGGCGCCAATCAATGATAAAAGGTATGGCTGGAATAGCCTTTCTAAAGGCTATGTAAAGATATGTTTAGTAGAAAAATCACTAATGCCAGTGATACACTCCCTTTAATGTCATACGTGGCATTGTACAAGCTATAACTTTTTCTTATTTTTTATGGTCTGCTAACCATATGAAAGCTTGCTTTTTAGGGGTACAGATACATTTTATAATTAAATCATTTTGATGTGTCTAACTTTATTAACTGTCTGGGAGGGTGGGCTGAAAAAAAAAAAAAAAAAGACATCAATTCTGGCATTGATTTTCAACATTTTAAATTGTATGCCCTTCGCCATACAACATAAATAATGTGTTAGCTTTAATGTATTGGTCGGTACAATTATGGTGGTAACAAATTTAGTCACAAAGTTTTTTATGCCTTACTAATGTTGCATAATAAAAATCTATTTAAGGAAAAAAAATCTGTTATTTTTGCATTGCATATTCTGAGAGGCGTAACAATTTTATTTTATTTATTATTTATATTACCAAGGCAGTTTGCGAGCTTATTTTTTCGTTGCCAAATGTGTGGGGTTTATCTTATGATTGTTGAATTAGTACTATACTCTCAAATGTATATAAAAGTGTTGGTGTGTATACAGGCCGTATAGGCTGAGAAGCAGGATGGAGTTAGAAAAAGCCAACTGTAGACTCGGAGCCACAAAACAGACAGAGAGAGAGCATACAGGTACCGGGTTGCCGGGGCAACCACTTAGATGCTACAGTCATGATTGATTGCGGCATCTAAGGGATTAACACCTGTGATTGGCGCTCAGCTCAGGCTGCGGGTGTTACAGGCGGGAGCCAGCTGCTTCTGAGCAAGTGACATTATCATGACTTAACAGTATGTAATAGTGCGTTAAGGCACACATTTTCATTATGTGCTATTAAGTGCGGGAAGGGGTTAAATATACAGGTATGTAGAGAATTCCATGTGCTTCCTAGACACAGAATAAAAAGGTTATATGTTTAGGTAATAGTAGAATGAACACACTTCTCACACACAGAGGCACATAGTAAATTCTGTGTGCTTTCTAGACTGGAGCGAACAGGTTATTTGTGTAGTTTTGCTTGAAATTAACACATTTTCAACTTATACAGAATGGAATGTGCAGATATTTCACATATATATCTGTTTATTCTACTATAAACAACTGTTCATCGCACCTAAAACCTTTTCATTCCATATATACAAAGCACAGAGAATTTAATACACAGCTGTACATGTGTTAAATCTGCTATGCCACTCTATCTTGACGCATCCTACAAAAAAAAACAAAAAACAAACATTCTCACTGCATGAATGCATATACATCATACACCCTTCATCTGAGGTATAAATCAGTAAATACTCCCAACGAGCAATGTGAATTATGTTAATAAAGGAGTACCGTTTTTCCGTTCACTGAGTGGAGGAGCTTTGGGCCTGAACGAAGCAGTTGGCATCTCTGATCCAGGTTGTAAAGACAGTTCTTGCAAATCATCAGCAATTGCCTCACTCTTTGGACTAGGAGCAGACGGTCCTTCCATTATTACTGATTCATCATCATCCTTCTTGTGTCTTCCACCTCCATGTACCCCCTCTGATGAGGGAGGAGGCATTAGGCCAGTAAGGCTGACAAAATCCACTCTGCTTTAAGTGTGGAATACCTAAAATGAAAGTTATAGAAGAATTACTAATATTGTTTTAATTATCAAAGAAAAACATGTTTTACACCAGGCATAGTAAATGTTAACCTGAACCTTCTGTTTTAACTACAAAATTTCAGTCCTTTTGGAATCACCTTATGAATTATGGGGTTGTCTAAAAGACTGTGTGTAGTGTAGAAATATATTTCAGTCTTCAGACTCTTAAAGTCCTATTTTCATTTTAGTATTTATTAGTAACAATTTTTTTTTTACATGGCAGTATGACACATACATTGATTACATCATATGTTATAATGAATTAGTCATCCATCCAGATGTTTTGGTCACCAATTGGACCTTCTGCAGTGATGGGTCTACAACAAAGTTAGTAATCTTAGTTAATCCACATATAAATTTGGACTATATAAATGTAGAATCCCCGGAATGGTAACAAAACATAGAATACAGGTGACCTGTCACGTTGGCTACACAGTGAACGTCATAAAAATGAAGTCCGTATAATACTCGCACAAATTCACATTTTCTCCAATTCCATCCCATTCTGAATTTTTTTCCAGCTTCCTAGTACATTATACAGAATAATAAATGGTACTATCAAGAAGAACAATCTGTCCCGCAAACATTAAACCTTCACATAGCTCTGTGAACAAAAAAATAAAAAAGTTTTGGTTTTTGGAAGGCGAGGAGTCAAAAACGAAAATTGAAAAATTCAAAATTGATAGTTTATAGAGATGAGTTAGTAGTATTCGATCTTCGATCGAATTACCCCTCTTTGCATAATTATTGGTGTACTCTGTCGCATACCAGGCGGTAAACATTCAATTCCCCTGCCACCTTCCCTGGCACTTTTTTTTTCCCACACCAAAAACTATGCAGGGGAGGTATTCGATCCAATATACTCGCTCATCTCTAATAGTTTACAAATATAAAAATGGTTATGTTCATTTAAATATCCCTTTAATAATAAATTACCGGATAAGGCTGCCACTGAAAAAGATCTGGGGATTTTGGCGGACAGTAAGCTTACCTTTAGTGACCAGTGCCAAGGCAAATAAAATGATGGGATGCATCAAAAGATTCTTACGGCAAGAACAAAGTTATGCCTTTATACATATCACAGGTACAGCCAGACATAGTCTATTGCATGTAATTTTGGGTCCCTTTGTACAAGGAGGACATAAATGAATTAGAGAGTGAAGAAGGGCGGCCAAGGTACTTAGAAGAATAGAAGACTTAAAGGGGTTGTCCACTTTCAGACCGATATTGAGAAACAAATGTTATTGTTTGTATAATTGGTACTATTCCGTTATCGGGCCAGCAGCAGCGCAGTTCAGCAGCAGCTTTCGGGACAGCAGTTCAGCAGCGGGAATTACAATGACATCCGAGGACTGCTGGCCCGATGCTTGTGCCCAGTAACCAGTACATCGATGACCCCCCTCCCCCATCCTTCTCCTCCTGCCAGTGCTGCCCCCCAGCTCTCCTTACATCTTCCCCGTACCCTCTCCCCGCCACACGACTAGGCCTCACCTCAGCGCTAGTACCGAGACCGAAAGGAAAGACACCGGGGCTCAATCCAGGCCCTGACAAGAAACACGCCGACTATAGGAACGGTGAGCTACAGCGAGCCGGAGGGACAAACTTTCTGCAGCGTCCGGCGGCTATCTAGTAGCATTCATTGCTCAAGATTTACGGTGAGGCCTATTACAGGGAGAGGGTACGGGGCAGATGTAAGAAGAGCTGGGGGGCAGCACTGGAAGGAAGAGGAGGATGAGGGCATCGATCGATGTACTGCCTACTACACACAAGCACGGCCTCTATCATCGGGCCAGCATCGGCTTAGTCATGTGGCGGGGAGAGGGTACGGGGTAGATGTAAGGAGAGCTGGGGGGCAGCACTGGAAGGAGGAGGAGATGGAGGGGGGGTCATTGATGTACTGGCTACTGGGCACAAGCATCGGGCCAGCAGTCCTCGGATGTCATTGTAATTCCCGCTGCTGAACTGAACTGCTGTCCCGAAAGCTGGTGCTGAAATGCGCTGCTGCTGGCCCGATAACGGAATAGTACCGTATAATTATTGTTTGTATAATAAAAAGTTGTACAATTTTCCAATATACTTTCTGTATCAATTTCTCCCAGTTTTCTAGATTTCGGCTTGCTGTCATTCATTCTGTTACTTCTAGCGGATAAACGTCTGACCATGGTCATGTGATTTACGGTCCATGGTCATGTGATGTACACACAGGTGCACAGCTGATTACCAGGCAGATGTCTGATTACTGTGCTGTGACTGTAACAAGCAGCACCTGTGTCCTCATCACATGACCATGGACCGTAAATCACATGACCATGGACCGTAAATCACATGACCATGGTCAGACTTTTATCCACTATAAGGAACAGAAAGAATGACAGCAAGCCAAAATCTAGAAAACTGTGAGGAATTGATACAGAAAGTATATTGGAAAATTGTACAGCTTTTTATTATACGAACCATAACATTTGTCTCTCAATATTGGTCTGAGAGTGGCAAATCCATTTAAAGTACTGAGACAGAAGGTCTGTAGAGACCCCAGAGTATAATAAGACCAATTTTGGTTTGGACGTGTTCAGGCCAAACAAAGCGGCAGAGCAAACCTCACAAGATTTGCCAAACACACACTCATACTTACAAAAAAAAAAAAAAAAAAAAAAAAGGAGTTGCTTTTTAAATTAATCGTAATCAGGTAAAATGCCCAATTAATCGCGATTTTGATTTTAGGTCATAATTGTTCAGCCCTTGTTCACAGCCAGTCAAACAGTGGAACAACAATAAATATATGCCAGGCACGCTGTCTTGTACAGGTGCTAGTGGGGGTCTCCAACCCAATTAATTAAACATAGGTATCCACTGCTCCCAATAAAGTCTTATTTCCATATAGTATTTATTACATATATTAATAACATTGGATTTTACATGGCAGTATGGCACATATCAATTACATTATATGTTATAACACATTAATTCCCCATCCGGATGTTTCGGTCACTAATTGGACCTTCTTCAGTGATGGGTCTACAACAAAGTTAGGCTAGGGTCACACTTGTGCTGGGCTCTCCTGGTGGACCCGAACAACAGTGAGCACATATGCTAAAACAGCGGTTACTTCTGGATCCCATATAATCATATATACAACATATAATCCAGTGACTAAAAGATATTTAGAGAAAAATCTTTAAAACGCTGCAAAATATTTAATTACTTATACTTGCAAAAATGACTAACTTTGAATTATCTACAAATCTAAAAATGGTTATGTACATGGGAATATCCCCTTTAAGTCCTGGGGCTATAAACATAACAAACCAGTACTCCCCTTTCTCTGGGCCCACGTTTCTAACAGCAGTAGATCCGTTGTCTGTATACAGGCTGACCTCCAGTTTAGCTAGAGGTGACTGATGGCAAAGGTCACCTGCGACAAACAAATGGTGGACCTATATACAGGCGAACAATACTGCAGCTACCGATGGAATCTGACAACCAGGGACAGGAGAGAACTGGTTTGTTATATAATATAATCTGTAATAGTGCCACCATGGGGAAATTCAGTGTGTTACAGCAGCATAGATAGCACAGTAATAATACAAAAGCTCCACAGTAGGTACAGATAAAAAGATAAAGGTAAAGAAGATAGAAGAAGGGAAATCACAACTTCAGGATCTTTCAGCTCTCTGTATGAAATGACCTATACTTAACCCGGTGTTGGTTGCACAGCCTAACGGCAGTGGTGTGCAAAGACTTGGGGATCATCGAACAGAATACCGAATGCATTGACAAAGCGGTGAGTTTATGAAAGCACACGGACCCCATAGACTATAATAAGATCCGTGTGTTATCCGCACGACTCATACGGAAAGGAAAGTAGTTCATGAAGTACTTTTTGCTCTGCATGCGGACACCACACGGACTCCATTATAGTCTATGGGGTCCGTGTGCTATAAGCTCACCGCTTGTCAATGTGTTCAGTATTTCATTCGGGGGGGGGGGCTCCCGAGCAGACTCCCCGAACAGAATACCGAACACAGATGTGAATCAGGCCTAATAAGTTCTCTCTATAACAATGCGGTAGCAGTAGTAAACAATAACAATACGAGTCGCACATCCCCTTTAATTATGTGAAGCATCTTCATGCTCACCGGGGCAGATTTATTAAGACTGTTCTTACTAACGCCAGGCTTCACAGTCCATGAGCCAGCAGAGGGAATACCTCCTATAAGAAGAGGTGCACACTCGGCTGTGCTATGGGGGAAATGGATGCCAGCTTGAAGCTGGAGCAAATGATGATAAATTTGCCATGCCCCCCCTTTCTGACAAATGACTTTTTTTTTGTATAAAACGGGGTACAAAGCATGATAAATCTGGGACACTCTTTGTAGACTCAGTTCTGCCATCTTTGATGCATTCTGTACTTCAGAAGCAAAAGGTGAAACAGTTGTGAGAGAGAAGGAAGAAAATATTCCTAAACATTTGCTTCTTCAGACATCAGGACCTACAGAGAGCTGCAAATCCCACTAGAAGTAATGTGTTTCTGTGCGAGCTGTGGGACAAGGAAGCTGGCCATTAGGAAGAAGCCCCGCACAGGTCACGCCGCATCTGCAGCAGCGCTAAGGACGAGCTCAGTCTCCTCAGGTCCTAGACAGTCGGCGGGATATCATCTTTTTCTGTTGTCTCACCGTCCCACACCCACTTACCCATGAAACCGACCCTTTAGTCAGTCATATCAAATACCTGGTCCTGGCTGGCAGCAGTGTGGTAGTTGGTGAGTGCACAGTACCATGTGTACGCCCGACCCAGAGTCTCTACAGACGCCTCACTGTGACAAACCTTCACCCGGAGCAGCCGGTGGTCAGCGAGATTGAAGGCCAGCCCTGCACAACATTGCCTAAGGTAGATGCTATTTCCTAGTGGGCTAAAGGACCTCCGATGACGTCATGGCCATGTGACCAGACTCTCAAGTAGGAGGAGCAATGCTGTATTTTGCAGGACAGTGAGATATTACAGAGGGAAGGAGTCTGCTGTGAACTTGTGAGGAAGGTAACGAGGAAACCGAGGACGGTTCTGACTAAATTCTCTTCTCCAGGACGACCATGGTCGCCATTAGTGATAGACAGCTCACACAGACTGGGCTACTTCCTATCTCCCATCATTGGAAAGGACTTTTTTGCCCTCTAGTGGTCGTATCTTGAACTGAATTAGTAGTTAGCCAGTTATAATGATTTGGCTAAGGCCTCATTCACATGAACAGACGTTTTATCTGCATTTGTGGATAGAAGTACGGACCCATACATTTCATTGGGCCCATACACACAAATATGGAGCCTGTCCTATACATGAGTCCCCTGGCGACAACAATAACAAAGGATAATATCCCGTCGTTCCTATTTCCGATCGAAGATCGCTTTCCAGTTTTGAGAGTTTGCCATGTCTAGCAACTAGCAAACACGAGACAGGCAGGGATGCTATATGTTTCATGTCTTTATAAAGATTATATGTTGTGAGGAGGAGAGCGGGGGAGGCCAGTGCCCGAGCCAAAGTGTCATGTCATGGGCTACTGTGTCATCAGCTGCATCGGGGGAGGAGGGGAAAAGAAGTCCAGCACCCTGGGGTATAGGCATACTGTTTCGTGGTTACGACGAGCCTGCTGCAGAACCTCATTTGCTGAATGCTATACAGTGTATAGCATTCGGCAAATGAACGCTGATTCTGCAGCAGGCTCGTCCTTGCTAGGAGCAGGCAAGCGTGCTGTTACCAGCTGCCTTTTTCTCATTGGAATGAATAGTTCGATCTCAGACTCCGCCTCCTCAGACGAGCATCCGGCAGAACCAGCGTTGCCTGGCCAATCAACGCTGGTCTATTCATTCCAATGAGAAAAAGGCAGCTGGTAACAGCACGCTTGCCTGCTCCTAGCAAGGACGAGCCTGCTGCAGAATCAGCGTTCATTTGCCGAATGCTATACACTGTATAGCATTCAGCAAATGAGGTTCTGCAGCAGGCTCGTCGTAACCACGAAACTTCGTACCTCCTATCTAATGTAAATGATGATCTTGACCGGGTCAGAACATGGGTTAATTCACTGAATTCACTTCGGAACCGGAAGTTTTCTTGCCGCCATTCATTTGCGCATGCGTCACCGGATATTTGCAAAGGGACTCATGTATACCTGTTTGTGCTTGTGGCTCTTTCAATTTTCAATGTATGGTCAGTGAAAACCACAGATTACACATGGGTACCAATCCATACGTCATCCTTGCCGCTTTTAATTAACTATACATCACGCACGTGAGCAGGAGGCCGTAACCATGGAAATCCCAGTAGTGGGAAGCAGGTCAGGTCCTAAACTGTAATAGTATTTAACTCATCAAAGTGACTTAGCGAGTACATGCCAACTTTAGCCACGATTCTCTTTTTGTGACCATAGATCACGTGACCCTGTGACTCTTTCACTCATGTTAGTGAATGGAGTCACATTGTGACCCAAGTCTGCTGTGTTCATTGAAAAAAGTTGAGTAATGTTCAAGTAATTTTGTGACTAGAGCACATGGTCGCAGCACCCACAGGGTTGCAATGCGACTGCATTCAGTAACGCGAGTGAAGGAGTCACAAGGTGACAGGGTGATCTATGGTTAGGCAACTACAGTTGTAGCCAGTCTCTGTGTAACCATAGCCTAAATCCCATTATCAGTGAGGACCTTCCCACCAAAGCCATTTTTCATTTTTATATTTTCATTTTTTTTATTCCCTGCCTTCCAACACCCATAACTTTGTTTTTCCTTTTTTTTAATTCTTTAAGTTTTATGAAGTATGTGTACAGCTCACCCAGACTACTAAGGTGGTTGAGATGCGAAAACTCCAGAAAGAATGTTTCTCAGCAGATAATTCTGTCTGCTGAGTGTTATTTCAAAGTTCCGGTTACTGGGCTGGATTTTTAGGAATGGCAGGTAGGTTGGTAATGGGACTTGTCATTCCTCCCCCCTCCATTCCACACTTTGGGGATGTACCGGCAGTGACTCAGCTGCAGAGAATCTGCTCATCAAGGAGGCTTAAGAAGTCAGCTCCAGCATCAGACTGGGGGCAGAGTTTCGCTGGAGAGCCAACAAAGAGGTCATATTTTTGGAGCTGTGTCCTGAGTAATTCAACTGGCTTTTGGGTTTCTGTTATTCTAGGTTAGTTAGAGCTTAGCTGGGCAGGTAGTTATTTTTTGTATTGTTTCCGTTTGTTGCTGCACTACATTTCTGCATGAAAATAAACTCTACCTTTGTTTTGGACTAAAAGAAACTAGACTTTTGTGTCTATGCAACCCCAGACCCTGACAGTGGGTATAGGGGAGGGTGGCATTCAGTGAGGGAGATTAATGTGGTCTTGTACTCGCATAGCTCATTTTTGCATTCAGAATCATGTGAGGCATTAATTTTTTGTGGGACAAATTTTACTTAATTGTGATCATAGTTCATAGATCAATATTTCATATTTCTATTCCAGGAAGTTGAAAAAAAATAGGAGGGTAGAATTAGTCTTAAAAAAAAGTGCAGATGCGCCACTTTCTTTACAGTAATCACTGTGCAGTAAAAATGTCATGGCAATAGCAAATGTATATAGTTTTTGTTATATTTTAATACATATAAAAATAAAAAAAATCATCGTAGTCACCATATACTAACACATTTTTTATTAGCATCATTTTTAAGCATAATGAACTGTGTAAGGTGTTTTTTTTGTTTGTTTTTTTTGCAGCACAAGTTGTAGTTTACATTTATACAATTTTCGAGATTTTTCTTTTGAAACTCATTTTATTAAACAGTGCAATACAGTGTACATTACAGCATAGAGTAAAGAATGTCAATTGATACAAATTTTATAATATAGTGTGAAGAAGTGACAGGGAAAGTTCTGGAAGGATGCTATATCTCCCCCAGATTCCTCTCTTATGTGTGGTGAGTGAGGTCATCACATAGCTGTAGCATAAACTCACCTATGAGTTTAACTACTTCTTATCCTACAGCAGTAAGGGCCCGTTAACACGGGCACAGAGGGGGCGGATTATGGCGCGTAATCCATGTCATAATCCGCCCCCTCACAATGGTGGTCTATGGAGACCGCTAGGCTTCTTATTTCCGTGAGCGGCATGTTGCCACTCACGGAAAAAAGAAGTGGGCTGCCCTTTCTTCAGGCAGATTCCGTGGCTTGCCGAACTGCGGCAGCAATATCTGGAGTCAGCCCATTCATTTGAGCCGACTCCGGAGGGGGAAGCCGCAACTGTCAGAATCCATGGCAGGCGGGTTTTGACCCAAGAGTGACGCGGCTCTCCGCGTCACTCTCGGTGTCAAAATCCGCCCTACCGCGCCACGTGTAAACTAGCCCTAAGTAGCTTTCTCTCTGGAAAAGACATTACCTCTCTGTTCATATGTCTAGGTCCAAACACTTCCAAATTCCAATGGAATAGATGGAGTAGAAAATTCACGCTTGCTACTGATGTCACCAAAAAGAGTCCTTTATTCAATAAAACCAAATCACAATGCCAGCACTCTTGCGTTTCGAGCTAACAGATAAGTGAATAGTGGTTAAAAACTTGTGAAGACTGGTGAGACTCCTGGGTGAACTGCTGCCAGTGTTTTGCCCTGTGTTTTGACCATGTGGCTGAAGCAAGCCAAACGTATAGTTAGGATATCACCTGTTTAGTTAGAACCTCAGATGAGCAGGAATTTTTGTTAATGTTTTGCCTGAAGTTAAGGCTTGTTTATTTTCTGCCAGTTTTTCCAAAATAAACATACAGGGTAAAACCCTTTTGGCACCGGAAATTTTGTGTCTGTCTCTGACAGTCTAGGTCCACCACTGCTACGACTGAACCAATCCTCCTACACCCCCTATAAATATTATAGCAATTTATAGCTTCATCTCTAGTGATATCGATATTGCTATTATTTTAGCGTGTAACAAATATAGCTAGAGGCGTAATTTACATTATAAAGATAAGGTGTGGACATGGTGAAACGTAAACTTTATTGATGACTTTGTATATGTAAGCATGTACATTTTTGGTTCAATTGTTTTGGAGCTGCAATCTGGACAATGGTCACATCTGCGTGACAGCACCAATAAAATTCCTGGTTATGTTCAGAGGGGTATTATATAACAATACCCTCTAATAAGGCGCAGAGAGGTATTACATTATCCCTCTATGTGACAATATGAGACAAAAATATAGTATGCTCTCTGATTGATAAGAGAGGGGACAACATACAGTAAGTGCCCCCAGGTCACATACAGGTTATGCGCAGATAATGATGATTTATCATATTTGTGCAGTGTGCAGCGCCGCTCCCCCTCCCTCCTCCTCCTTCTACATAAGCTCTTAAGATGCTTCCTGAGAGAGTAGTGGGGAGGGCATTATAGAGCCCCTTATCTCTGGATTCATTAGGACTATGAAGAAGATCTTGGATTAATTTTCAAGCTGAGAATCTCATCTAAATGATACCAAGATCGTCATAATACCCTTACAGATTCGGAGCGAATCGCTGTTAAAAACGCTGTCTGGAGATCTGCAGTGGGATCTCAATGCCGAACAACGTTTTCAACAGTGAATGTGTTGTAATTGGGAAGAGGACCTGAGGGATAACCTACTGTGGGTATATTTTGAGACACCTAGAATGCCATCTTGGAAGCCATGTAAAAGTCATGTGCTACAGTAGTCTAACCAGAAGATTATGAGGGCATGGACTGACATTTTTGAAATTTCAGGGGTGAAGCAATCTCCTTTCCACACCTGGCCGCCACTCTATGGAGTAGTGGGAGACAGCAGGGAAACATGGCTGGCTTCTCTACTACCAGCTACAATGTACTAATACCCAAATGCGAAGGTACATAGTATGCCGAGGATATAGAATCCAAGCCTTGAATCCAAATTTTTTAAGGAATTGAACTTGGCCAGCCAGTATGTATAGGTAAAAGTCAGATAGGGCTATACATCCCCACAGAGGCAGAGCTAGGGATTGATCAAAGGGGGGGGGGGGGGGGGGCAACTATGTCCAAATGGGCCCCCAACTTAGGTATACCGATATTATCACTATACAGTGAGTATAGTGCTAGATAGCGGCTGTAAATAGGGCTCTGCAGACTATGTAGGTGAATTCAATGCTGTAACATTGAGTAACCTATAGGTGGCATCTCTGACTAATCGTTCATATTTCCATTTCATTTCTCTTCCATCTGTACTACCATAACCACTTCTTTCAGTCTTTGTAAAGTTTGTAGCACAGACATCTTTGGCTCCTTACTTTTCCAGGCACCTGACCCACATTGTCCTCACCTTCACACCCATGCTAATGCTTCCCCAATTATAAAATATATAATATAAGTCCCCATAATGAATAATACCCCTAAGTGCATCTTGTACCCCCACATATAGTGTCCCTTATTAATAATGCCCCTGTATACCCCCTATAAATCGTGGGCTTTATTAATAATGCCCCAGTCATTTCCTAATGAAACGGTAAAAAAATATTTAGTGGGGTTCCAATACCTGGGACCCCCAGGATCAGCTGTTTGACTGGACCGTGGTAATGCTGTGTAAGCACCATGGCCCCCTTCTCTGATTATATAGTACAGTATCATACATTTCATAGCGGCCATGTAATGTAACTGCAGCCTGGTCCTATACATGTCTATTTAACAAGACTTTAACTACATCACACGGTCACTATAAACAGTGTGTGATATAAACAAGTGCCATGACCCTTCAAACTGCTGATCACTGGGGAATCACTGATGTCTTATTGATGATATATACTGAGGATAGATTATGGTAAGCCATGGTGTAGGGCAGCTGAGCCTATCGAACACAATGTTTCACTACTATGAAGGAGGCTTTTTCTTCTGTAATTCAGCCAAGAATTCAGGGAGTAGGGAAATTGAAGAATTCACATATCTAATCTGTTGCCTTTGGGTCAACTGCAAGAGGAGGTTTCAGTCTTTCCAGTTAAGTATTCTGACCAGCAAAGAATGAAGAGGAACTCCAAGTGATGGTCTACCTGTAGTGGTGGGCCCCTTCAACCATGAAGCCAGTTGAGGAGAAGGTGGCATCAGGAAACGCAGATCTGAACTAGGATTCAAGGATTTGCACCCTCTGCTATTTCTGGATATCGAAAACTTAGAGAAACAATGCCCCAGCTCTACAGCTAACAATAAGACAGCGCTTATTATAAGACAAGATCCCTGCACAGCAGGGGGTCAGGCACCCTGGAGAGTGTAAATGAAGGAATGGAGCTAACAGAGCCCATAGACTCTAATGCTAGGAGCAAAGCCTCTGTGCACAGTGGGAAGGGGGGGGGGGCAGACCACTCTACAGATTACATACCCTGATAACATGAGCCCTAAGGATAAAAGGAGTGCAAAGAAAACACTTCTCAGAGCCCATGCTGAGATCCTGTTTGCTGATTACACTTCAAACAACAAAGTGACCAACCTTATTATGCACACTGAAAATACAGGAGCCTGGCACAGTGCAATATGTGGCTACTATAGACAGAGCACAACAACAGAAGATACTGATACAGGCAAAATAAGAATAAAAATAAAAACCCCACAAAGGGCCGGCGAAGTGATCCTTACGACATCGATATTTGATAATGGGACATTAATGATTCAAGGGAAAGAGAACAACCTTCACCAGTGTATAGAAAATTTCCTAGAGATCAAGAGTCTGGCACAACTAAACAAAAGGGGGATAGACACAGAACCACCCACTGACCCTGACTCAGGAGAGTTACCTGTAACCACCCCCAACCCAAGAAAGCCATCCATAACCACCAGCATACAGACACAAGCCAGCAAGCCCTACCCCACTCCCTCATACCTCTCACTGGAGTCCATTGCAGAGATTGTATCACGGCTGGAGACCGACTTCACTAATCAAAAACAGAACTATGAGAGAAATTTCAATGGCAACAACACACATAGCCAAACAGCCACAGAAATCCCCAGCATAAATGGTGACACAATAGAAGAAGCCATTCACAGACTTCTCCTGGAAAATGCAAAGAAAAGATAGCAACCTGTCACCAGGAGAACACAAAACTGTGGGATAATATGACACAGTGCCACCAGGAAATTACAGATCTGAAGAAAGAGTTAACAGCCCTGAAACTACAGACACAAGAGATAAGCTCTAAGGAAGAGGAGGTAGGAATTAACTTAATAGACTCTGATCAGGATACCAATAAACCTGAAGAAAGATCAGAACTGTCCAACACCCCAGAAGAAGAAAGATCAGAACTGTCCAACATCCCAGAAATAGAGCCAGGGCAAACCCAAACAATAGAGGAATATAAGTCTGCTGGAAATAGTGGACTGTTCATCATCAAGTGGACAGGACTCCTCCTCAACATGTAATCCAGTGGTTCTTAACCTTGTTTGAGGTACTGAACCCACCAGTTTTATATGCACATTCACTGAACCCTTCTTTAGTGATAAATGAAATATGATTTATTTCCAAATTCAAGACATAGGTATATGGTTTTTTTTTACTAGTACACAAAATGCATATAGCCTAGGGTTCGATCGAACCCTGGTTAAGAACCACTGATGTAATCTGTCCATGGAGGGTAACATAAGGAGCTCCTCTCAGTGCGCTGTTTTTCCATGAGATGAGCAATGGGGTTACGGATATCCTTTAAAGAATCCTCTTAGACAAGAGAGAGAGGATACTTACCAGAAGAGAGGAAGATACTTCCACTTTTATTCCGGATCCATACTCACCATAACTCCTTTACCCAAACCACCCTCCTTGTGCAGTTTTGTGCAGAAAACAGAAACCTGAAGAACGGAGTCCCAGGTGCAGATGTGAACGAGCCCTTAGCTGATTAACCTTGTGTCCTACCACCACACAAGGGCAGAAAATACCCCGTATTGTGCTGCTGGTAGGACAACAGGTATATTCCATCGAGGCAGCTAAAGGGTGTATGGCAAAGACCCACACCAGGGAGGTCAGCTGTCTAACTAAGGCCTGATATAGACTGTGTGTCAGGACTAGGAGCTGTGGCACCACACTGTGCCATCCGTGGTTGTTACCAGAGCGAGAGTCTGGCAGCCAGGTTCCTGTATAGTCAGGGTACAGTTTCTTTTGTCATAGTTAGTTCTCAGCCGAGAAGGCTTTTGTTTTTGTTTGTTTGTGCCTTTGTAAAGGCAGTTTGTGCACCACAAATGAATAAATACTGAACTGCAGTGCAACGCTGTTTCTGTGTCCCTGTTTCCAGCACTACTAATAAGCTCAGCGGTTCCCCACACAGTAAAATCCGCCCTCAAAAAGCCAAATAGCGCTCTTTCCATTCTGAGTCCAACCATGTTCCCATACAGCAGTTTACAACCTCATATGGGGTATTTCTGTGTTCAGGAGAAATCGTGTAACAAACTGTCATGTGCTTTTTCTTCTGTAACCCCTTGTAAAAATTAAAAATATGGCACGAAGTTATTTTTTAATCCCAATGCTAATAGAATATGTGAAACAGCTGTAGGGCCAAATGCTCACCATACCCCTTGACAAATTCATTAAGGGGTGTAGTTTCCAAAATGGGGTCTCTTTTGAGGGGTTTCCATTGTATTGGTACTTTAGGGGCTCTGCAAATGTGACATGGCACCTGAAAACTATTACAGTAAAATGCGCCCTCCAAAAGCCAAATAGCACTCTTTCTACTCTGAGCAACACCATATACAGTGGGGCAAAAAAGTATTTAGTCAGTCACCAATAGTGCAAGTTCCACCACTTAAAAAGATGAGAGGCGTCTGTAATTTACATCATAGGTAGACCTCAACTATGAGAGACAAAATGAGAAAACAAATCCAGAAAATCACATTGTCTGATTTTGTAAGAATTTATTTGCAAATTATGGTGGAAAATAAGTATTTGGTCAGTAACAAAATTTCATCTCAATACTTTGTTCTATATCCTTTGTTGGCAATGACAGAGGTCAAACGTTTTCTGTAAGTCTTCACAAGGTTGGCACACACTGTTGTTGGTATGTTGGCCCATTCCTCCATGCAGATCTCCTCTAGAGCAGTGATGTTTTGGGGCTGTCGTTTGGCAACACGGACTTTCAACTTCCTCCAAAGGTTTTCTATAGGGTTGAGATCTGGAGACTGGCTAGGCCACTCCAGGACCTTGAAATGCTTCTTACAAAGCCACTCCTTCGTTGCCCTGGCGGTGTGCTTTGGATCATTGTCATGTTGAAAGACCCAGCCACGTTTCATCTTCAATGCCCTTGCTGATGGAAGGAGGTTTGCACTCAAAATCTCACGATACATGGCCCCATTCATTCTTTCATGTACCCGGATCAGTCGTCCTGGCCCCTTTGCAGAGAAACAGCCCCAAAGCATGATGTTTCCACCCCCATGCTTTACAGTAGGTATGGTGTTTGATGGATGCAACTCAGTATTCTTTTTCCTCCAAACACGTAAAGGGGTGTTTCTACCAAACAGTTCCAGTTTGGTTTCATCAGACCATAGGACATTCTCCCAATACTCTTCTGGATCATCCAAATGCTCTCTAGCAAACTTCAGATGGGCCCGGACATGTACTGGCTTAAGCAGTGGGACACGTCTGGCACTGCAGGATCTGAGTCCCTGGCGGCGTAGTGTGTTACTGATGGTAGGCTTTGTTACATTGGTCCCAGCTCTCTGCAGTTCATTCACTAGGTCCCCCTAGTGTTCTGGGATTTTTGCTCACCGTTCTTGTGATCATTTTGACCCCACGGGGTGAGATTTTGCGTGGAGCCCCAGATCGAGGGAGATTATCAGTGGTCTTGTATGTCTTCCATTTTCTAATTATTGCTCCCACAGTTGATTTCTTCAATCCAAGCTGGTTGCCTATTGCAGATTCAGTCTTCCCAGCCTTGTGCAGGGCTACAATTTTGTTTCTGGTGTCCTTTGACAGCTCTTTGGTCTTCACCATAGTGGAGTTTGGAGTCTGACTGTTTGAGGGTGTGCACAGGTGTCTTTTTATAGTGATAACAAGTTTAAACAGGTGCCATTACTACAGGTAATGAGTGGAGGAAAGAGGAGACTCTTAAAGAAGAAGTTACAGGTCTGTGAGAGCCAGAAATCTTGATTGTTTGTAGGTGACCAAATACTTATTTTCCACAATAATTTGCAAAAAAATTCTTACAAAATCAGACAATGTGATTTTCTGGATTTGTTTTCTCATTTTGTCTCTCATAGTTGAGGTCTACCTATGATGTAAATTACAGACGCCTCTCATCTTTTTAAGTGGTGGAACTTGCACTATTGGTGACTGACTAAATACTTTTTTGCCCCACTGTACCCATACAGCAGATTGCAACCACATGGGGAATATTCCTGTATTCAGGAAAAATTGTGTAACAAACTTTGAGGAACTTTTTCTCCTTTATCCTCTTGTGAAAATGAAAAAACTGTGGCTAAATTGACGGTTTATTGGAAAGAAAGTAATTTTATATTTTCATGTCCCAGTGTTAATAAAATCTGTGAAAAGGAAGTTGTGTCAAAATGCTCACTATACCCCTTGATATGTTCTGTGAGGGATGTAGTTTCCAAAATGGGTCACTCTTTAGGGGTTTCCACTGTATTGGTACTTTAGGGCCTCTGCAAATTATTCCAGAAAAATCTGCCCTTCAAAAGCCAAATAGCGCTCTTACCATTTTGAGTCCGAGCATGTACCCATACAGCAGATTATGACCATATATGGGGTATTTTCATGTTCAGGAACAATTGTTCAAACCCTTCTCGACAACCGCCTTAATAGTACAGCGCTGCCGGGAAGGACTTCCCACAGAACCTGTGTGTGCACCATGTGAACCTGTGTGTGCACCATGCCCTGCGGGTGTCAGCCGTATGTTACGGCTGACAATGCCCTGTAACACCCGCGGTCGGAACCTGGTCCGATCGCAGGTGTTAACCCCTGAGATGCTGGCGGTCAAACATGACCGCCGCCATCTCAGGGGTTTCGGTATACTATGGTGCCGATCGGCACCCCCCGCGACAGTTTCGGGGGGTGCTAATGTTCGTAGGGGGCAGCCCGGGGTCTGATCAGTGACCCCGGGTCTGCCCCATCACTTACCCCATCCACGTACCTGGTTGATCCTGCCCAAAAGGAAGCTGTCAGCCTGTGCGTCTACACAGGCTGACAGCTTCAGGCTGACAGCTTCCTCTACACTGCAGTACACGTGTAACACGTGTATTGCAGTGTACATCTAGTGAAGCAGTGATCAGCAGATCACTGCTTCAATCCCCCATGGGGACAGAAAAAAAAAGTTATAAAAAAGTAAAAATAAAAAAGTTTAAATAAGTTTAAAATAAATTAGAAATAAATAAAGCCCCAAAAATCCCATTTTCCCCATATAAAATGTTTTATTATGTAAAATAAAGAAAAATAGAAAAAAAAATTACATATTTGGTATCACCACGTCCGTAATAACCTGAATAATAAAATTAAAACATTATTTAACCCGAACGGCGAACGGCATAAAAAAAAAAAAGTAGAAAACCGCGCAAAATAATGATTATTCAGCACCTTTCCCTTACAAAATGTTCAATAAAAAGTAATCAAATGGTCAGATGAATACCAAAATGGTACCAATAAAAAGCAGAGGTCATCCCGCAAAAAATAAGCCATCAACCAGCTCTGTCTAGCGAAAAATAAAAATGTTATGCCTTTCAGAATATGGCGATGCAGAAATAATTGATTTTTTTCCCTGAATTGAATTTTATTCTGCACAAATATCGACGCATTAAAAAATAATATAAATGAGGTATCACCGTAACCGTACCGACCCGCAGAATAAAGGTAACATGTTACTTATGCTGTACGCTGCACGGGGAAAAAAATAAATGCTAAAAAGCAATACCAGAATTGATGTTTCCTTTTACATCCCACCCAGAAAGAGTTAATATAATGTAGTCAATAAGTTACAGGCACCCCAAAATGGTGGCATTGAAAAGTACATCTAATACCGCAAACACCAAGCCCTCATATGGCCACATTGCCAGAAAATAAAAATCGAGCTTGTACAATGTGAAGACAAAAACCCCAAAAGTCGCCAAATCATTAGGACATAAGTGGCTGTGACTAGAAGGAAATGTATAAGCTGTACGAGCATTTTCAGGGGACACTCCATATTTAGAGCTTCTGAGAGAGAAGACACCAGCGCTGATCCCCCAGAATGCCCCTCTTCCCCGTCCGTGTCATAGGAGCTAGTGAGAAAATAGAATGGGATTTGGTGTACCCAATTTACTCCGCACAGCTTACATATTCACTTCGGGGTTACTAATGCTCACTACATCACTTGATAAATTCTTTGAGGGGTGCGGTTTTCAAAATGGGGTCACTTTCTAGAGGTTTCCACTGTTTTGACACCTCAAAGGTTTTGTAAATGCGACATGGTTCCTGAAACTGATCACAGCCAGATCTGCCCTCTAAAAGCTCCTTGGCGCGCCTTCCCTTCTGCATCTCGCTGTGCGTCCATATATTAGTTTACACCCACAAGTGGGGTACTATGGTAGTCGGGAGAACTTGCATAACAAATTGTGGGATGCGTTTTCTCCTTTAACCCCTTGTGAATGTGAAAATTCTAGGGCTAAACGAAAATATTAGTAAAATAAAATCAAATTTGAAAATTTCACCTTCATTTTGTACTTATAGTGTTAAAATACTAGGTTTATGTTGTTTTGGCTTATTTAAGGGGTGCAGTTTTGAAAATGGGGTGATTTATGGGGGGTTTTAATACAAGGGTCTTTCAAAACCCCTTCATAACTGGATTAGTCCCTTAAAAAATGGGTTTTGGAAATTTCTTGAAAATTTTGAATATTGTTGTTTCACTTGTAAATCTTATAATGTCCGTAAAAAATAAAAGGGTGACTAAAGTTTGATGCTGACATAAAGCAGAGATCTGGGACATGAGATTTCCAGTGCGTTCAACACCATTCAGCCAGGGCTACTGAGGGAAAAGCTGAACCTTGGTGGTGTGGACCATCACCTGTCCAACTGGATCCTAGACTACCTGACAAACCGCCCTCAGTATGTGAGAGCCCAGGACTGTGTGTCTGACACTGTGATCTGTAGTACAGGGGCACCATAAGGTACAGTTCTTGCCACATTTCTCTTCACGCTGTACACTGCTGATTTTAGGCACAACTCATCCAGTTGTTACTTACAGAAGTACTCTGATGACTCTGCTATAGTAGGCCTTATCACTGATGGTGACGATAGGAAATACAGAGACTTAAACCGGGATTTTGTTGAATGGTGCCAGCAGAACCAGCTCAGGATTAATGCCGGGAAGACCAAGGAGATGGTGGTGGACTTTAGTAAACGGAGAGGTGCTCCGACCCCAGTGGAGATCCAAGGAACCAAGCGTAGATCACTCCGCACAGAGAACTAATGATTATGACGATGACCATGAAGTCCTCCTCTTTCTCTTCCGTTTTTCCTTAGCTGCTATGGACTCGTAGTATATCTTCTCTTCTCAGCATATGTGTGCCTACGTCTGTATTATATTACTGTTTATTATCCTGTACCTGTATTACTATGCTGCTGTAACATGCTGAAATTTCCCCAATGTGGGACTATTAAAGGATTATCTTATCTTATGATATAATTATGGCGGTCTGACTATCTGTATGCAATGCACATCATTTCAAACTTTATAAAATGCATATTTTTCAAAATTTCCACCAAATTTCCTATTTTTTCATAATTAAACACAAAACATATCAACCAAAATTTACTACTAACATGAAGTACGTGTTACAAAAAAACAATCTCAAAATCACTTTGGTAAGTTAAAGCATTCCAAAGTTATTGCCACATAAAGTGACACATGTCAGTTTTGAAAAATCGAGCTTAGTCAGGAAGTCAAAAAGTGCCATCGGCTGGAAGGGGTTAACAAACTGTGGGGTTCTTTCTCTGCTATAACCCCTTGTGAAAGTGAAAACTTTGGGGATAAAGTGACATTTCAGTAATTTTTCACTTACACATCCCAATGCTCATAAAATTTGTGAAACAGCTGTGGGGTCAAAATGCTCAATTTACCTCTTGATAAATTCTATAGAGGTCTAGTCACTTTTTGGGGGTTTCCCTTGTTTCGATACTCTAACACAGGGGTAGGGAACCTTCGGCTCTCCAGCTGCTGTGAAACTACAACTCCCATCATGCTTCATTCACTTCCATGGGCGTTCCAAGAACAGCAGAGCAAGTATGCATGCTGGAAGTTGTAGTTTTGCAACAGCTGGAGAGCCGTACGTTCCCTACCCCTGCTCTAACAGCTCTGAAAATGAGACATGACGCCTGAAAACTATTACAGCAAAATCTGCTTTTCAAATGCCAAGTGTCATTCCTTCTCTTCCGTGTGCTCTTGAGTGCCCAAAAATCAGTTTACACCTACATGTGGGGTATTTCTGTGCCCGAGAGAAATAACATAAACTGTGAGATGCATCTTCTCCTTTAACCCTTTGTGAATGTGTTAATTTTAGGGATAAATGAATATATTATTGGATAAAAACGAAATGTCTTAATTTCACCTCCATATTGTTTTAATTCCTTTGAAATCCTTAAAGGGTTAGCAAACTTCTCAAATGCTGTTTTGAATTATTTGAGGGGTTCAATTTTGAAAATGGGGTGATTTATTGGGGTTTCTAATACATAGGTCTTAAAGAGGACCTTTCATCAAATCGGGCCCATGCAGTTTTATATACTGCTGGAAAGCTGACAGTGCGCTGAATTCAGCGGCTTTCCCGATCCGTGCCCGGTGTAAAGCGCTATCGGTCCCGGGACCATAGCGCTTTAGTGTCAGAAGGGCGTTTCTGACTGTTAGCCAGGAACGTCCTTCTGCCTCGTGGCGCCTATCGCGCTGTGCTGTGGAGCGGGGAGGAACGCCCCCTCCCTCTGCTTACACAGCTCGTCCATAGAAAAAAACTGCATGGGCCCGATTTGATGAAAGGTCCTCTTTAATAATTCTCTTCAGAACTGAAGTGGTCTCTAAAAAATGAGTTTGGGAAATTTCCTTGTAAATCTGGAAAATCACTGTTACACTTCAAAGCCTAACATCCAAAATAAATTAAAGGATGATTAAAAGATTATGCCAATATAAAGCAGAGACATGGTAGATAATATTTATTAATGTATTTGGGTGGTATGACTATCTGCCTGAAAAGCAGAGCATTTCACATTTTGAGAATTGTGATTTTTTTTCCCAAATTTCCATCAAATTTACAAATGTTTTAAATAAATAAATAAATACAAAAATTTTGATCAATGTTTACCACTAACATGAAGTACAATGTGTCATGGAAAAAAAAATCTCAAAATTATTTGTGTAAGTTATAGCATATTACAGTTATTGCCATATAAAGTGACATATGTCAGTTTTGAAAAATGAAAGCCTGGTCCATAAGGCACTTTTAGACCTGGTTCTTAACCGGTTAAAGAGCACATGTGCATGGGGCACATGCGGTGTAATACACCGCTAGGGTTACCGACAGTGCGCTGAATTCAGTACACTATCGGCTTTCTCATTCTGTGCCCTGGGTAAAGCGCTATCAGTGCCGGTACCGAAGCTCTGCACTGTCAGAAGGGGGTTTCTGACAGTCAGTCAGGAACACCCTTCCTCATAGTAGCGCCTATTGCGCTGTAGTGTGAGAGCGGTGAGGAACGCCCCCCTCCCCTCCTGATTTTACTCGTTCATAGACGAGTACTGGGGGAGCTTTCCTCACTGCTCAGTGTCATCGCTGGGCTGTAAGGAACGCCCCCTCTCACAGTACAGCGCTATAGATGCTGCTGTGAGGAAGGACGTTCCTGACTGTCAGAAGTGGTAGTCACTTGGAAGTCTGACAGGTGAGTACAGTTCCTCCTCATCCAAAGGTATTGACCTTTCGGGATTCTAGATTTAAGGGATGGAGGGTGCCAACTATTCCACGATAATAAGGAATTTGTAGATGTCTCTTTTCTATGGACACACATACGGAGATGTCCCGAGCTTTCCTTGGAGATAGTAAGATCAAGGAAGGTCATCTTCTCCTCCTGGATGTCATAAGTCAGAAAAAGACCGATCTCATTGTTATTTAAAGCCTGGACAAATAACAGAAACTCCTCCATGGGCCCGTCCCAGAGGATGAACACGTCATCAATGAAACGGACCCAGAGGAGTATCGACTGTGTCCACCGTTTGTGACACCCAGTGAATACCCTTTCCTTCTCCTACCAGCCCAGGATTTGCATACGATGGGGCACAAGGGCTCCCCATCGCAACTCCCCTGAGCTGGTGGAAGATTCTCCCGTTAAAAAGAGGAAGGTATTACTCTTCAGCACAAATGCCAGTAACTCCAATACAAAGGCATTGTGATCTCCCATAAAACTGCCCCTGGTGGAGAGGAAGGCCCTGACAGCTCCACTCCCATGATTATGGGGAATGGAGCTGTACAGGGCCTCCACATCAAGACTAGCCAAGAGTACGCCCGGGGACACGTGGATGCCTTCCAGGCGACGGAAGACATCCATTGTGTCCCTTACGTACGATGGTAAGCTAAGAACAAACGGGCGCAGGATGTCATCCAAATACAGGCTCACATTCTGGGTCAAAGACCCAATGCTGCCAAGATAGGCCTACCTCTCAGTGGTGTTAGGCCTTTATGTAATTTCAGCAGGGCATAGAATGTGGCAATTTGGGGTTCAAAAATTCAAATTCTGTTTTGTTGATAACTCCCAATTCAAGCGCCCGTGTAGATATGTCCAGCAATCTTGACCTATAAGTCCTGACTACATCTTCTCCCACCACCTCATAACATGCAGAGTCCGATAGTATGTTCATACACATTCAAATATACTTATCCCTATCCAGGATAACAAGGTTGCCCCCCTTATCGGAGTGCTTGATAATAATTTGCTCATCCATTTCCAAATTTCTTAATGCCAAATATTCCATCCTGCTCAAGTTCTTCCTCCCAGCATCTCTCTCATGTATTCTAGTGAAATCCCTAATATCTTGTGTAACAACACGGAAAATGTATCAATCGCCCCTTCATCCCCCACCGGAGGGTATTGAATGGGAATGAGTTAATCAGTTTTAATGGGACATCATGTCTTTTTGGCCACAGTGTCAGTTGGACTGAAGCATATTTACTTGGATTTGCAGTTGGTGAATTGAAGGAGTTAAAAAAATCCTTTGTCTGCACCTGTGGCCCCAAAAAAGATTGCGGTGTAGAACATTACACTTTGCTGCACCGAGGAGGTCCCGTTGGTACTCACAGTATGCTGCTTCCATTGAAAATTGGATATCTGACGAAGGAGTGCGTTTTATTGGTGCTAAACCCCGAAACGCGTTATTTATTCAATAAATTTTCCATCACTCTACGTCTACCACCAATTCTGTATTTATGAGGCGTGTACCACCCATTTTTTTACACTGTTCATTCAGTTCATACACCGCTGTCTATTCACTGACATCATATGGCCCTGGCTTGCCAGTGGTGTACATCACAGTTTCTGTGACCCTCACACTAATACATTTCGGATATTGATGACATGGTTTAGCTCCAGATGTTTGGGAAGTGTGGTTTCCAGTTGGATCTAGAGAGTCGGATTGAGAATCCACAAGTGTTTTCACCAATACGTCCCCGCAGGAGCGCATCCTATCCTGTGCTTTTTTTTTCTCCTGTTACCCAAAAAAGAGTGGCTAGTGGCTTCCCCATGCCACATAAGTCCCACTGACCTGGTGACTATGAATCAGTGGTCCATCACCTTATAAGGCTCCCATGGAGAAATAGTCACAGAAATCTATCCAGGGAAGCATATAGTGAAAATATAGAAAGCTGCCTTAAACTCTCTGCTTAAGTCAATTTAAATTGCAGTACCTTAGGATCGCCACTAGATGGAGGAGCTTCACTATATGTCAAGTCTTACGCAGAGCTGTGTCTATGGTGTTTATCTTTTCTCTGATACCTTTGCATGGCAGCCAGGGCCTAATGAAGATACCAGGGATGCATATGTACATTCCCATGGCCTAATAGAATGCTCGTCATAAAATGACATGATGTATTATAAAAGCAATCAGAACATCACGATTTAATGTCCCCTAAGGGTGACAAAATATTGTAGTAAAAATTAAATAAAAGTAATAAAAAAATACTTAAAAAAAACACATCTTAACACATTAATCCCTCATCCCAAAATATTTAATAAAAACAATAAAAACAAAATATAGCACACACATATTAGGCATTGCTGCATCTATAAGGACTTCAGCAATACAACTGTAATATTTTACCCGCATACTGAACAGCATAAAAAAAAAAGCAATGGAGCGTATATGTTGCAAAGGGTTATATTGCATCCCACTATCACAACCATGGGGATCTAGAACCACTGATGTGATTTAAAAGGGGCAGTCTCTAAAGATTACAATTACAATGCCTGCCCTCTTCCTATCCTGTGTGACGGAGCAGACGTTTGGGTAGTGATGAAAAGCAAAGTTAAAGTTACAGGACCTGTTCTGGTGCGTTTCCTTCAGAAAAGTGATATCTGCTTTCAGGTTCCTCAGCTCTGCTCGGCTTTGGAACTGAGGCTGTTAACATTCAATTTGAACCATGTCAGGACATGCAGGGGATATGGAAACATATCAGAGGTCCCTTAGCACACTAGGATTTAGCATCTACCCTGCAGATGAGTGGCCAGGATTCATTGTGTCTTATGGAAGATATCTGTTGTATGGAGGAGAGGAAGCTACAGTAAAGTGAAACACACAGGGACCTTCCTTTAGTTACTCTGCCTATTAATGTCAGGCATTTAGGGTTATTCATTTAGTTTCAGTAACTTCATGTGCCTCACATTAATAACAGTTAACCCCATCATGTCCCTCATATTAACACGTGTGCCCCATATAAGGGTTACTAATATGTGAGACACATGAGAGTACTAATGAAGGACCTTAATTATGAAGATACCTAATTATTACCTCCATGTGTCCCACATATCAGTAACTCTTATGTGAGGTATACAGGGGGTTAATGTGAGGGACATGATGGGGTTAACTGCTATTACTATGAGGCACATGGAGTTACTGAGCTGTAATGCACGTGACCAAACTTTTTATCTGCAATGGAGGATTTCCCCCCCTCGGCTTATACTTGAGTCAATAAGTTTTCCCAGTTTTTTGTGGTAAACTTAGGGGTCTCGGCTTATATTTGGGTCGGCTTATACTTGAGTATATACAGGTATATAATTAAAATAGTGGTTTAGTAATGCCTCCCATGGTATTAAAGCTCGCCCCTACCCTTCATGGTAATAATGCCCAACATTATGCCCCTGCAAAGTAATAATGCCCCTCCCTGCCCACTACACAATAACAATGCCCACCTTTGTGCCCCTTACAAATTAATAAAGGGTGGCATTATTATTATGTGGCGGCAAAAAGTGGATTATTACTGCTTTGTGGCAGAAAGGGGGTATTATTAATTATTATTATTATTATTATTATTAATTAATAATAACGCTCCCTTTTTGTCCCCTAACAGTACAACCCTATTTTCCCCCCTCCACAGACCCATTAAAGTAGCAACATTTAAATTATAGTGCCCCTTATCAGCTATTGTACTTTTTTGTTATAGTGCCCTCTTATTCATTCTAGCTCCCCCTTATTACAGTGCCCCCTTATTAGTCCCCCATATTATAGTGCCACCTTATTAGTTCCCTCTTATCATAGTGCCCCCTTATTAGTCTCCCCATATTATAGCGCCTCTTATTAATTCTAGACCCCCGTTTTTCCTTTATTATAGTTTCACCTTTAGTTCTAGTGCCCCCTTATTGTAGTGCATCTTATTTCTTACATGAGATATAGCTTTAATGCTCCTTTGTTCTCCAAAATACAACAACAACGAAAAAATCTTATACTTACGTTACCTGATACTGTAATGATTGAAGCTGCTAAAGTCTATCCTTCTCCAGAATATCTCCAGCAAAGGCAGCGGGGTACAGTGGCGGGATACATGTAGTTTTTTGCTGTCTGCTTGAATAATCGGACATCTTTGTGAACGGACAGTTAAGGACACCCACGGACAGTTAAAGAACGCACCCGATGTCCATTTAAATCAATGCAAAATGTAACGGACACAGCTAGTGTCCGATGCTAATGTCCGCGCAAGATTTTGCACGGAGATTAGCATCGGACACTAGCTGTCGGACACCGATGGTAGTATGAACGCTCCCTTAGCTGCTTTTTTCTTGCCATAATACAAATTCTAACAGTCTATTCAGTAGGACTATCAGCTATGTATCCACCTGACTAATGCACAACACAACTGATGGTCCCGACCCCATTTATAAGGCAAGAAATCCCACTTATTAAACCTGACAGGGCACACCTGTGAAGTGAAAACCATTTCCGGTGAGTACCTCTTGAAGCTCCTCAAGAGAATGCCAAATGTGTGCAAATCAGTAATCAAAGCAAGAGGTGGCTACTTTGAAGACCCTAGAATATAAGACATATTTTCATTTGTTTCATACTTTTTGTTAAGTATATAATTGCACGTGTTAATTCATAGTTTTGATGCCTTCAGTGTGAATCTACAATTTTCATAGTCCTGAAAATACAGAAAACTCTTTGAATGAGTAGGTGTGTCCAAACTTTTGGTCTGTACTGTATGTTATGCACACAGTTTTTGAAACACAAATACAATATCAGAATTGCCTTTTTTCAATCACCTTCCCCCACAGAAAGAGTTACTAATTGTTAATAGATTTTACTTGGACAAAATAGCCCCATTGAACAATACAACTCATCCTGTAAAAAAAAAGAAAAAAAATATCCCCTTGCAACACTAACAAAAAATTTAGGGATGTTAACTTGGTTCTAAATACAGAATTCTTAATTGGGCCATTATTAATATCTCTATGCTAATATTGGGTATGTATTTTGGGAGCATGATTGAATGCTATCCCTGTTTGAATGCCCAATGTGAATCCTACTAGTTTGTGTGTTTGGATGTTTGTGTGTTTGGATGTTTGTTCCTCAATCACGCAAAAATGGCTGAACAGATTTGAATTAAATTTTGCACATAGATAGTTTGTAACCTCGATTGAAATATAGGCTACTTTTTATCCTGGTAAATGATATGGCTTCATGGCTGTTTTGAATTTATGCTCACATACTATATTACACTGTTATCGCTCTATGTAAACAATCAACTAACCCTCAGTGGATTCTGTACATGCATTTGCATATTATCTGATCTACCCCAGGCAACATGCTGACACACTAGATAGGAAAATGCCTTTAATCCAAATTGGCAGTTTGCTATTTTTAAACATGGCGGGAAAAAGAAAATCTAATTTGGTGCCAAATTCTAAAACAACTACAGCTATGAAGGTAGCCAGAAGTCAACAGAGTTCTCCTCAAGCAGAGCTGAGGGGGATCAACAACGCCAACAACACACTCATTATATAGCGTCCCAATGAGTTGCTGAGATGCCCTAACAATCACGGGCATAGTCCGAGGAACGAGTTTAGCAGCAGGCCAGCTTGACAGCTGCGGAAACACCGGAGCAGGCAGATCATCAATGTCAACAGCACGCTCATTATATGGGGTGCCAGTGAGTTACTGAGATGCCGGAACAATCACAGGAATGGAGTGAGGAACAAGTTCAGCAACAAGACAGCTTAAAAGCTGCCGAAACGCTGGCGCAGGCAAACCATCGACGGCAGCAATTTGCTGAATATAGGCAGATCATCTATGCCAACAACACGCAGATGAAGTCGCAGACAAAGGCTAGTGTATCTATAAGTTCTCCTAGCTTCAGGCTTTCAGATATTACTTCCATTTCTTTTTACTTTTACATTCATTAGTATTTGGACTGGACCAGTTTCATTTGTGTTTGTCGCTTGCATTGTTGACAGCTCTGGTGAAGCCTAGTTAGAGGATGGAGCTGTGTACATGCATGTGTGTCAGTGAGTGCTCCCTCTTTACTATTGTTAATGTGTTGTGACAGCTGGACAGTAGTAATTAAAGTTGCTTGGCTACTGGAAATGACAGCCAGTGTTAACAGCATGTATCAGAGAGATAGGTTTCTACCCCTAGGTGATTCAGCTTGGTCTATTTCTAGGCAGCAGGGTCATTCAATTGTGTCATGAATCAGATGTTTTATAGCAATTCCGCACAGTGATATATACTGCCATGAAAAAGACATAAATGGTACGGTTTTACATATCTGGACAGAGCTACGAAACATTTGGTCCATAACCGTTTTCTTCCGCAGGCTTTTTAATTTTCGTTTTTTACCTTCCAAAAGCCACAACTTTTTTATTTTTCTATACACAGAGTTGTATGAGGGCTTAATATTTGCAGACCAAATTATACTACATAGTGGTACCATATAATATGCTGTACGATGTTCTGGATGCTGAATTTTTTTTTTAGAATGGGTTGGAATATGAGAAAAGCATTTGCGAGACTTTCTTACAAGCTTACAAGCTTTGTTTACAAATTGATTATTGTGCAGCCAAAATGACATATGACCTGTATTCTATGGATCAGTACAATTCCAGGGATACCAAATTTATAAAATTTTGGGGACTGTCTTTTGCTTTGATTTTTTTTTTTAAATCAAATTTATATGGGTGATGAAACTGTGAAAAAACAGCAGTTCAACTCAAGTAATTTTATATGTTTGTAGATCAGGAGTTTTTAGACAGGGATACCTAATGTGTATGTGTTCCATTTAATTCATGTACTTTTAATATGTGTTCTAGGGAAATGTGGAGGATTTTAATTTTTTTTTTTTACACTGTAATTTTCAGACCCCCTAGGTTGTAAAGCATTGTGAAATAGTGACACTTATTTTACAGTCTGCATAGAGCAGCCTGTAATACTAGTGGATGCCAGACAAGCTTAGAAGCCAGGCATCAGGGGAGTTAATGCGGGAGATCAGTGCGGACACTGATTTAGGGCATTTCTGTTTTTTAGATATTTATTTAAACTTGAATACCCGAATCTGCAACACAACGGATGTTGGGAAAGGGTTAAATGATCTGAAAATTAGGTAAGTACAACCTCATATTAACAACAACACAAAATAGTTCCAATATTCAACAAAAATGAAGTTAAATGTAAAAGAGTTCTTAATACTCCCCATGGATCAAAAGCGGTAGAGCCACCTTTATAAGCAATAACTTGAAGTAGTCATTTTCTGTATGACTTTATCAGTCTCTCACATCAAGGAATTTTTGGCCCAATTTTTGCGTATTAACACCCAGTAAACTAAGGGAGCATTCACACGGAATAAAGTGACGCTGATTCTGCCACTATAACTTGCAGCAGAATCAGCGCTGATAAAAAAAAACTCCCATTGAGTTCAATGGGTTCCGTCTTCCGCGCAGAACACATTGAAATCAATGGGTTAAAAAGCAGCGCTACTTTACTCCGTGTGAATGCCCCCTAAGAAAAATGCACCGCAGCGCCCTGCCATACCATGACTCACCACAAACAATAAAAAAGAGCTATAAGTGTAACCACAACTGTTGTACGTGCCATGAAACCATTAATAAGAATTTGTTGGTAAAACCACAGGCGAAGAATTCCAAATTTCTTCCTTTTTGAACTGTTCATTTTCTTTTGCGATCTACATTATAAAATGTCGCTGTGGGCTGCAATATGTTGGTTGGATTGCCATGACCATGAGGGAATGCCTAAACAAACAGATGTAATGTGACAAATAGATATGTAAAACATAGCGTTTCAAGACATGTTGCAAGACGTTGCTGTCTGTCATAGTTGCAGTTTCACTGGTTTTAAGATCACTGCAATTGAGCAGGTCTCTGCATCCTTTAGTAACAAACTTCAGGCCTTAAAACGCAGAGCAATGTACTGGATATACAAGCTGGACACTGGTCCACAGTTTTCTTAACAAATCCTTGGAAAATATTTATGACTAAATCATTCATTTGTCCAATTACTTTTTATTCTTTTATTTCATCCAGTGTTGGGTGTGTAGTAGATGCATAAAAACATATCATTTTTAGCTGTTAACCCTTTAGGGCGAATTCACACGGAGTAAAGTGGAGCGTGATCTGGCACGTATACAGCGTGTCAGAGTTTGCGCGCTCAAAAACATCCCATTGATTTCAATGGGGGTTACGATCGTATACGCCGCGTAATTGTGCGCCCATAATTTTGCGGCCGCAAAATCTCGGGCACAAAATTACGCAGCGTATACGCTCGTAACTCCCATTGAAATAAATAGGATCTTTTTTAGTGCGCAAACTCTGACATGCCGTATACGTGCCAGATCGCATTCCACTTTACTCCGTGTGAATTCGCCCTTATATGTATATTTTTATTCTATGCCTTGTCTATTTATTTGTTTATGTAGAATTTTACTTAAATTGTTTGATAGCCCTTCATTCTAAGGCACATGACTGTAGTTTTTATCCGCAATTGTAGAAAATAGTACAGCCCCATTCATTTCTATAGGCCCAGACACACAACTGTAATTTTTGCGGCTGTGTGTCTGTGCTGTATTCAAGGACTGCAAATTATGGAGCATCTCCTATTTTTGGCCACATTTGTTACACAGTCCAGTGTAGGGAATCATACAAGATCCGTGATTGCGAATGACAAACTGATGAAAGGCAGACATGTTTTTGTTCAGATTGCAGATCAGTATTTGGGAATTGTAAATCCACTATGATCGTGTGCAGAAATCCTAACTATTAGGGTGAATTCACATGGAGGAAAATGGTGCTGAATTTGGTGTGGAATCCGCCTCAGATTCAGCGCTGAAAAAAACCTTCCCATTGACTTCAATGGGTGCCTTTTTCTGACATGGATTCCACACCAAATTCAGCACCATATTCCTCTGTATGAATGCACCCTAAGCTTATTGAGACACATGCATCTCTGCATCTAATTAGTATTTGTGCAGATAATTTGCATAATATTACAATGAATTCGAATTTCTCTCCTTAGGTACCCAAAATGGGCACATATTTTATCTTTGTCTTATTTATCCATGTCCTGTTTTTGAAGAAAGGGCTTCCTATAAAGACTTTTTTTTTTTTTTTAACTTCTGGCTGCAGATAAGCCTGGAATTTTTAATCTCAGTAACCTTCAGGTTTATTCCTTGTATTTTATTGCTTTGAAGTTGGTTATTCCAACACACACTGTGGCAACTGCATCTGATCCAGATATCCATAGACACTAATCTTACAAAATTGCAGTGGCTAAACACAACATCAGGTGAGAGACAGATTCAAAGAGCGCACATAACTTTGTCCTTACAGTACTATCATATGTAACATTTGATGCTGTTTTTCTCTATTCCTATAGCCTATCGCAGACTATGGAGGATTATGTAGATAATCTGTTTTCCCATAGTCCAAACAGCAGCACAACAGATGGGGTATTCCTGCCCCTGCGTGCAATCAGGACAGATGGAACGTTTGCTCAATCAAAGAACCTCCCCTATAAGAGGTCACCAGACCTCCCCCTCCTCGTGTTAGTTATAAAGTAGAGATTTCCGAAGCCCTTCAGAAAATTAACAAGCCAAACATACAGGGAGGGAGCTTTGTGCTGCTGTTTGGACTATGGGAAAACATATTATCTACATAATCCTCCATTCCCCATACGTCCAACACAGCAGCACAACAGATGGGGAGGTAGCAAGAAACCCCCCCTAGGGTGGGACTTCCTGACAAACTGATGTCAATACCAAGCGACCGAAGGCAGCCGCCTCCGTGCTAAAATCGTCCAACCTATCATGTCTCACAAGAGTTAAATGAGAACTCCAGGTTGCTGCCACACAAATCTGGTCCAGGGAGATGGCATATCTCTCCCCACATGTCGTGGCAACTGCACAAGTAGAATGTGCCCTTAAAAACTCAAGCGGAAGTAGGCCCTGAGTACTGAATGCTTGAGAGATGGCCTCCTTGATCCATCTCGCCAATGTTGCCTTTAAGGCTCTACACCCCTTGTATTTTCTGAAAAGACTTACCAGAAGGTTTTCTAGGTCGACGGGACTTTTTGGAATAAATCCCAGGAGATATATTAATTGTACCCTGTCTGGAAAGAATAGTAAATATGGCTCAGTGGCTGCTAAAGCCTGCAGTTCTCCAGTACGCTTAGCCGATATGACGGCTAAGAGGAATTCCACTTTGCAGAAGAGGAACTTTAGTCCTATGTCTTGTAGTGGTTCAAAGGGGGGCCCACAGAGCCCCTGCAGTACTGTAGCTAAATCCCATTGGGGGCTTGGGACTTGGATGGTGGGTCGGAGCCACCGGCCCCTCTTAAGGATTACCAATGGATTTTGCGACAATCTTATCCCTAATACGACTGAAAGGGCAGCTACATGCACTTTTAATGTCACCGGGGTGAGGGCTTTCTCCAGCCCGCTTTACCAAATCTCCAATACCGATTCAATAACTGGTATTGCACGTTGATTCTCCGTGCACCATTGCTGGTAAATTCTGCCAATCCTCATGTAGCTTCTATTCATAGAATCTGCCCTTGAGCAGGCCAGTGTTGTCCGCATGGCCTGTGACAATCCCCCATGTCCGTATAGGGTGCGGTCAACCTCCGGGCTGTCAGGTTGAACCTCTTCAGGTCCTGGCATAGCCACTTGTTTTGGGTTACCAGATTGTGAAGAAATGGAAGCCTCCAGTAATTCCCTCGACTCATCTGTATGAGGTGGGTAAATCATGCCCTTTTCGGCCAGAACGGTATGATGGCAATCACCCATACCTGGTCTTGTCTGATCTTGGCCAATACCTTCGAAACCATGGGAAGTGGAGGGAAGATGTATGCCAGCCTGAACCTCCAAGGTATTGATAGGGCATCTACTGCCAAGGGGTTGTCCTCCTGGTAGAGGGAACAGACCCTCTCCACCTTGGCATTTTACTGGGTGGCCATCAGATCCACCTCGGGGAGACCCCTCATCCGAGTCAACTGATGAAAGACCTCCTGGTTGAGGGACCACTCGCCCTGCTGAGCTGGTCTGTCAGCACGTTCAGATGTCCCCTTATGTGTACCGCACTGAGGTGGCTTAGATTTTCCTCTGCCCAGGACAAAAAAATCTGATCTGTTTGCTTGAGGAGGGAGGACCTCGTCCCTCCCTGCTTGTTCAGGTAGAGGACCACCGTGATGTTGTCCGTCCTGACTCTGACCACCTTGCCGCGTAGATCCCGGGTGAAGTATAGCAGGGTTCGATACACTGCGCATAACTCACGCCAATTCAGTGACTGAGCAGTCTCCAGTCGGCTCTATGTCCCTTGTGCCAGGGTCTCCCCCCGATGCGCTCCCCAGCCATGGAGGGAGGCATCCGTTGTCAACAGGGTCCAGTCGGGCTGGACCGTGGACATCCCCTCCTTCAATAGGGACCACCATTGCAGTGTTCGACGGGTACTGATGGACAACTGGATAGGCTTCTTCAGCCCTGAGGGGCTGCGGCTCCAAACCTTGAGGATCTCGCTCTGTAGTGAACGCATATGCCATAGTGCCCATGGAACAGCATCCGCAGCTGCTGACATTAAACCTAGGACCTTCATTGTGGTTCTCACCTGAACCTCCCACGTAACCGCCAGATGTTGCAACGCCCGACAAATCTTCTCCTTCCGACTGTGAGGAAGAGATCTCTCCATCCTCTGAGAGTCCACAATGAACCCAAAAACTGGATTCTGGTGGTGGGGACGACTGCTGAGTTTTGACCATTGATCAGCCCGCCTAACTCTTCTAGGAAGGTGTGATGAATCGGACCCCAATCATGATTCTCAGCTATATTTATAGATATCTATGTATTGTATCAGTGTGATGAATCAGACCACAATCATGATTCTCAGCTATATATATGATTATCCATGTATTGGATCAGTGTGAGGGATGGCCAAAACTAATTATCTGTGGCCAGTTGCCAAGATCAAAAGCCATTGTCTCACCCTAGGCATGTCATTAACATATCTGTGCTAACTTCCTTGATTCTTAGCAGGGGGCCATCTTGGCTCTGAAAGTTCTAACACCTAGTAGTAGACTGCTTGACTCCGTAAAAACTTCAAAGAGTTATAGGTTTTTGATAATAATCTCTCCGAGGGAAGATGCTACCATTATGACAATTACATCTTCCGGTGCGTAGTAGTGAAACGCACGTTTTTAACCCAAAAACTTTAAGTCTACGGGCCTGGGAAGAGCCCAGGCCCAGTCCTTGTTACTCAAAGGGTATTGAGTTATCATGTTTGGTGTCAATGTGCTGGGAAACTTGCTGTGAGCAAAGACATGCCACTTGTTTGACCGTATGATCATGTGATGAGGAATTATGACCATTTATAGTTATTTGATTGCTAAGATAGAGGGTGGTCCTAAAGCCCTGATGATGTCATTTCAGGGTGGAGCCCAGGGTCAATATAAGATTGACCTGGGGCGGAGCTTGTTCTTCTTGTTCTTGTTCTTCTCATCTGGACACATGTGAGCAGGTTGGCTCTGTGTGTGGGCCCCTCCCCCCTTGCTGGGGGGAAGGGCGGGGCAAAGAGGCCATGTGCTGAGAGACAAAGAAAGCCATGCGGCTGAGGGACTTTGAAAGAGAGCCATGTACTCCTTTAACGCTAATGGACTTATGGAATTATGAGGAATATGATGTAACTCCAATCTGATCATGGATTTATGGACTATGGACTTTTTACATCGGTATGGAAAAACTGTCTTTATTGCTATATGCTATGTGGGGGGGGGGGGGGCTGCGGGTGCCCCCACCAGAGTCTTTAATGGACTGTATCTCCTGCCTTGTGGGTACCATGCGTTGGCTGCGGAATTGCCGGGTGCCTAAGGACTGTTTCTAATCTTTTAATCTCTTTAATCTGTTTTATCTCACTGCACTGTAACATACCTTCTCTGTAACCGTATAAGCTTGTGACCACCAGGGTATATCTTTATATATATTTCTGGTTGACCTAGTATCGACCATCTTGGGTTAATAAAATGTTAAAACTTTAGAAGGCTCTTCTCGTATTATCCTATAAGGCCCGGTCCTCTCTCTGGGTTTGTGGGAGCGGACGGTATAGTTAAGAAGGCGATCGCGGGTTCCGCCCGTGGCAAAGGTCGGGTGGGCCAGCGGCTGTGGTGGCTGAGGTGGAGGCCGGAGTCCTCACGCCTTGGGGGCCGGAGGCCGGGGCAGAACGGCGCGATACGTCACAGAAGGTGATAGTGATCCTTAGGTGGGCCGCGAGAACCTCTGTTGAGTGGGCCTTTAACGGCCAATCGTCTAGGTACGGTATGATGAATATACCTTGGAGCCGAAGAGCTGCAACGACCGGGGCCACGACCTTTGTAAAGGTGTGGGGGGGCCGAGGATATTCTGAACGGAAGAGCTGTGAACTGCAGATGACAGAGTACCGTTCAGCACAACCCCAATCCTCAAGAACCTTCTGTGTGGCGGAAATATCAGGACGTGTAAATATGCATCCCTTAAATCTGGGGTGACAAACCTGTCTCCTTGGTGCAGAAAAGGTGTCACTGACCTGATAGTTTCCATCCGGAAACGGGTCTTGAGGACGTATTGGTTGAGAAATCTTAAATCGACCACCATTCTCTGACTCCAGATATTTTGGGTCCCAAAAACACTGGAGAGTATATTCCGGTCGATTGCTCTGCCAGAGGCACTGGCTCTAGAGCGCCTTTGTCCAGGTATCCCTGAACAGCGTTCTCCAGAAGGATATGCTTTTGACCACAAAACGCGGGTTTACACAAATTTGTCGGGTGGGTGAGATGTGAACTTTATTTTGTAGCTCCAATACACGAGCTGGAGGCCTCATGGGTCCTGAATGTGACGGCTCCACGCCGCCGAGAAGTGGGAAAGCCGACCTTCCACTGGCAAAAGTGGAGTGGATACAAGGGGAGGGGGTAGGGGGGAGTAGACGTCAGAAGGTAGTTTTCTCCTTCTCAGGCTCCCGGATGGTGTGTCAATTTATTCCTCCATAATGGTATCCAGCTCTTTCCCAAAGAGCCTGCCCGGCTCAAACGGAAGTGCGCACAAGTAGTATTCGAAAGTATTATCTGCCCTCCAGGGCTTCAGCCACAAGGGGCGTCTTGCGGCCGTGGCTAATGAGATAGCCTTCACCGCAATCTTCACTTGATACAAACCTGCTTCTGCCAAATAATCCACTGCTACGGAGGTGGAGGATAGGAACGCCAGAAGATCATCACAGGGACCACCTGCATCGATATCTCTACGCAGAGTAGATATATTACCTTGCAGGAACTGAACGACTTCTCCTGTTGAACTCCCACAGAGGCCTGCGCAGATGCCGCAGTATAAATTCGGTGCAGGGAACCCTCTGCACGCCTGTATATCGCCTCCTGGAGATTTGAGCCATCTTCTGATGGCACTAACGTGCGCCTCGATAATTTAGAGACAGCCATATCGACTCTTGGGGGAGGGCCCCAATGATCAATTTTGTAGTCATGCCGACACAGTAGGTGTTAGGCAGCCCACAGGCAGATGGCACAGATGGCAGAAGGCAGATCTAGCCTTCGGGTAGAGTACGAACAGTATAGAACTCTAGACCCGGTGCACTTAACATAAAAGTCTGTTTCCTTACAGACAGCAACACGAAAAAAACTCCCCCCTTTTTTTCTTTTTTTTTTTTTAAAGGGACTTGTTCACTCACAAAAGTAGTCTTGGTGCACCTTAGCTTACCTCACCAGAGCTGTGGGAATTGCTGGACAACTCACTGCCATCTCATAGGCTGCAGTTCCCATTAGCTGCGCTTTAGGGCAGCGGGAAGCCCGGCCAGATAGGTGCGCACAAGCCATAGCAATCTCACAGGCCATCGCAATAGACATGCACAAACTATGCACTAAGCATAAAGGGAGCAGAAGCTGACACACAAATTCCATGCCTGTGACTGTAGCACAGACAGGTACATACAGGCCATTGCAATAGACATAAGTGCTCAGACTATTGCACTAAGCATAAAGGAAAAGCTGGAAGCTCCCACCATTTCCATGCCTGCAACTGTAACACAGCCAGGCACCTATAGGCCACAGTACACTATGCACTAAGCATGAAGGGAAGCAAAGGCTCCCACACAAATTCCATGCCTGACTGTAACACAGACAGGTACATACAGGCCACTGCAATAGACATAAGTGCTACACTATGCACTATGCATGAATGGAGCAAAGGCTCCACACAAATTCCATGCCTGACTGTAACACAGACAGGCCATTGCAATAGACATAACAGAGTGCCCATAGCCAAAAAGTATCAGTGCTTTTAGTTTGCACTAAACACAGAGGAAAGCTAGGACTCAGCTTACCTTACTGGGCAGTGAATGAGCTGTGCACAGCTGCACCATCAGACACCCTGCAAAGCAGGTAAGACAAAACCCAAATCTTTCTCTCAGAAGGAAAGAAGAGAAAGGGAAAGAAGAAGGGGTTCACAGACACCTTCCTCCAACCCCTCAGGAGGCCACAGGCCTCCTCACCACCTGTCCGGACACACAGGACAGAAAAAAACACAAGGAGGGGGAGGTCTGGTGACCTCTTATAGGGGAGGTTCTTTGATTGAGCAAAAGTTCCATCTGTCCTGATTGCACACAGGGGCAGGAATACCCCATCTGTTGTGCTGCTGTGTTGGACGTATGGGGAATGTACTATTAAGGGATGACTGACAAGTGATACCACTCCTGAGACTACGTATTGGACAACAGAGAACCAACCCCGAAACATCTCAGGACTGCACAGAAACAAACAGGGTATCTACTTAAAGGGGTTGTCCACGCAAAATAAAGTAAAAAAAAAAAATCATCCTCACCTTTCCCAGTGCTACTGTCTCCACCAACACTCATGTCTTCGACCTCTACATCCAAAAACAATGCAGTTCTCATCCAAAAGAGGAGCAAAAGGAAGCCTTGGGCAATGAGTAATATTTATTAATTAACATACTTTTATTATGCTTACTTGTATACCAGCATCATATTCTACCGCGCTTTACAGACACTGTCAATCACTGTCCCATATAGGGCTCACAATCTACATTCCCTATCATTATGTCTTTGGAGTGTGGGCGGAAACCCACGCAAACATGGAGAGAACATGCAAACTCCTTGTTTGTGTTGTCCTTGGCAGGATTCAAACCCATGACTCCAGCGCTGCAAGGCTAACCACTAAACCACTGTGCTGCTCTCTCACTTGATGTCACATGACTACTAATGACTGCTAAAGAATGGGATTTGTGCCTGTAAAGAAAATGTTGTTGGCAGTACAGATAGAAAGCATGGTAATTACTTGTTGAGGAGGAACAAACCCTGACTCAACATTTGTGGTCCACTGCTTTCAAAAACATTTTGATATCCACATTCTCAATGTTAGTGCTTGACAAGTATTTCCTAGCCTGATCGCGGTTGGAAGGAAGGACTTGCGATAGCACTCCTTCTCACACTTGGGGTGAAGCAGATGGTCACTTACAGTGCTGCTAAGTGCCATCAAGGTCTCATACATGGGGTGGGATTTGTTCTCCCGTATGGAGCTCAACACAGACAGTATCCTTATGTTATTTACCACCTCTACTGGGTCTAGGGCGCTCCCCAGGACAGAGCTGGCCCTTCTGATCAGCCTCTCAAGTCTATTTCTGCCCCTGGTTGATATACTGCTCCCCCAGCGGACCACACCAAAAAAGATGGCTGTAGCAACCACAGAGTTGAAAAAGGCCCTAAGAAGTGGCCCCTGCACTCCAAAGGCCTTCAGCCCCCTGAGCAGGAAGAGTCTACCATGACCCTTTCTGTGTGGCGCCTCCAGGTGATCAGCCCAGTCTAGTTTATTATTGAGGAGCAAACCCAGGTACTTATAGGTCTTGACTATCTCAATGCACATCCCTTGGATATCCACCTGGATCGGAGCACTTCTCAGTTTGCTAAAGTCCACCACCATCTCCTTGGTCTTCCCAGCATTAATCTTGAGGTGGTTCCGTTGGCACCATTCAACAAAATCCCGGTTTAAGTCTCTGAATTCCCTATCGTCACCATCAATGATAAGGCCTACTATTGCAGAGTCATCGGAGTACTTCTGTAAGTAACAGCTGGATGAGTTGTGCCTAAAGTCAGCAGTGTAGAGTGTGAAGAGAAATAGAGCAAGAACTGTACCTTGTTGTGCCCCCGTACTACAGGTCACGATGTCAGACACTCAGTCCCAGGCTCTCACATACTGAGGTCGGTTTGTGAGGTAGTCTAGTATCCAGTTGGATAGGTGGTGGTCCACACCACCAAGGTTCAGCTTCTCCCTCAGTAGTCCTGGCTGAATGGTATTGAACGCACTTGAGAAATCAAAGAACATTATTCCCACAGTGTTCCCGGGTTTCTCCAGGTGAGAGAGAGCTCTGTGAAGAAGGTGGATGATGGTGTCATCTACCCCAATGCCCACCCGATAGGCAAACTGGAGGGGGTCCAGAGTGGAACACACTAGAGGGCGTAGGTGTGGCAGGACCAGTCTCTCTAGGACCATCATCAGGTGGGATGTCAGTACTACAGGTCGGTAGTCATTGTAGCCCATTGGGTTGGATTTCTTTGGGACTGGTACCACACAAGATGTTTTCCACAGTTGAGGTACCACTCCCAGCTTTAGACTCATATTGTACATGTGCATAATAACACCACACAGCTGGTGTCCGCACATTTTGGGGTTGGGTCTTGGTGTGTGAGGGGAGGGGGGTTGACTGATATGCTGGTGAAGGGAGAGTTGGCTTGGAGTTGAATCTATTGAAGAATAGATTAATCTCGTTAAGCAACTTCCTGTCATCTCTTATCTGGGGACCTGCCTTCTGCTTGTGTCCAGATATTGCCTTAAGGCTATTCCACACTCAACTGTTTTTGCACCTCCCCCAGGCCATTTTTGTCAGACTTAAAGATTCTCTTTTTCTGCTTGAGAAAGGCTTTAATCTCAGAGTTGATCCATGGTCTGTTATTGGAGAAACACCTCACCTTTCTAGTTGATACCGTGCTGTCCACACAGAAATTAATGTAGTCCTTTATGCAGTGTGTAAGTCCCTCAATGTCACCTGGAAATGAGTCTTGAAACACTTCCCATAATGTTATATTAAAACAGTCCCTCGGAGTCTCGACACTTTTCTCTGACCAAATTTTCACTGTACGGGTAACAACCAGTTCTCTGCGCACCAGTGGCGTGTAAGTGGGTCACAGATGTATTGGATGAATAGAGCAAAAAAATAAAATAGCAAGGGTTTTTTCCCCAGATTAGTGCAGGCTGTTGGACTATATATTGGGTGAACTGAAAAAAAAAATTAACAAATTTTTTAGAACAGCAGTTTGCATGTATTTAACTTAAAAAAAAATTATGTTAGGGAATTACTAGGACAGCAATTCCTCAGTAGCTGTTGAAAACCCTGGGGCGGGACACAAGAGACAGTGAGCCCTAAGCTGAAGCCCCCAACTGTCCCTTCCTATTGCCAGGCCCTATCCTACGTAATCGGCGGCAACCACGAAGACGGTCCCTTCCTGTATATGTGATACACAAAATGCAGACAAGACGGACAACAACAAAGGGAGGTCAGCTAGCCAAGGGTCAGTAAACAGTCAAGCGATGCAGTACCAAATCGGAGTCCAAAGAATAGTCAGTAGGGAAAGCCAGAGGTCAAGGATTAGAATGCAAGCAAGTATAGTGACAGCAAAAAGCAAGTACGTGCAAGGCAATAGCAAGCACAGTGTGAATGTAAGCCAAGCTTAAATAGGGAGGAAGAACCCGCCCTGAAGTTAATAGGTAGACAGGCTGTCAACCACAGGAATTAACCACTTCATGAACAGAGGCAAACAAGGGCAGAAGACGGGTGTGGTTGAAATTCAATCACAGAACTAGAGCCGTGTTCACACAGTGCAACCAAAAACTTTAAGCCAAGAACCAAACTGCGCACGCCTCCTGCACCGCCGCATGCGAGTTACAATTGAACTGAACAAATTGAAATATTTCGGTCAAACCCTTTTCACGACAAATTGGTTTGCCAATCTCTATAGTCTACTCTTTGTAGCCTCAGAGACTGCAAGCAGTTACAAAAGTCAGAGGTGGTGCAAAAAAGTACCAGTGATGTGTTGGAGTGTTAATTTGTTTGTTTTTCACAATCCCATTATTTTTCCTCAGAATTGAGTGATAATATAATTTGTTTCCTGTGCTTGTTCTAAAAATCTAACGGTTACTGGCTACCACAATTATTTTTCTTGATTTCTTTTAGTGTTTCCTAAAGCCAGAAAGTTGCCATATGAAATGCCTTTAGTTTTTTTCATGGCTGCGATCTGCTTTTTTCTACGAAATTAAACAACTAAAGGAACATCCTCAGGGACTGGTGATTCCATAATTTTTGCCAGGGGTTGTATGAACAAGTTTTGACTGCTGGATGGCCTTACATTTGACACTAGAATATTTTAGCATGCAGAGTTCATGACTCAATGGCTGCAAAGTGTCTAGTTTGTGTGACTGCAGAACAGATCAAACCCAAATGATCATACATCTGCTGCTATGCTTGGCCATTAGTATGAAGTGTTTGTGCTTTGCTTGGTTTTCAACAAATGTGGTGCTGAGCATTTGTGTGCACATGTGGTGTTGGTCAAACATCTCCACTCTGGTGTCATTTGTCCAAAGTTCATTGTTCCAGTAGTCTTGTAGTTTGTTCAAATGCACCTATGCAAGCTTAAACTGTGCTGCCATGTTTTTTCAAGAAAGAAGAGACTTTCTCGTAGAAAACCTTCCAAATGAGTCATACTTGTTATGTCTTTTTTCAAAATTTGAAGTAATTTAGTAATAGTTTAGCAAATAGACAAGAGGGTCTAGTAGGACACCTTGGATAAAAAGAGCGTCAGTAATAACTTTTACTTCCAGCCAGCAGAGCAATCCCCAAAAATGTGGAATAGGGTACCTGGGCTAGTCAGATACCTCCAGCACACGATTTCAAACTTTTTGAAATGTATATTTTACTGAATTTCCACCAAATTTTCTATTTTTTCATAATTAAACACAAAACATATAGACCAAAATTTACCACTAAGACTAAGTGCAATGTGTCACGATAAAACAGTATCAAAATCACTTTGGTGAGTTAAAGTGTTCCAAAGTGATACATGTCAGATTTGAGAAATCGAGCTCTATAAGGAAGTCAAAAACTGCCTTCTGCAGGAAGGGGTTGATCTCAAAATGTTGATTCTGCCTGTGCTAATCTATAAAAATTTCTGTTAGTTAAGGTATTTTTTTTCTCATCCAGTAAACAGTATGACAAAGCCTAGTAATCTGAAAAAATACTCATGTCTACCACCCATATCTCCTTTACATAAAAAAAAAAAAAAATGGCAGTTTTCATCCAACTCCTCAAGAAGAGCAGGAAGAAGAGGAAGTCTTGGGCTACGAGGAATACACTATTTGATCAAAGGTATCCAGACACCCCCAAAAACATACGTTTTTCATATTAGGTGCATTGTGCTGCCACCTACTGCCAGGTACTCCATATCAGCGACCTCAGTAGACATCGTGAGAGAGCAGAATGGGGCGCTCCACGGAACTCACGGACTTCGAATGCGATCAGGTGATTGGGTGCCACACATCACACAGGTCAATGCTAAACAACGCCTCGCTTGGTGTAGGGAGTGTAAACATTGGATGATTGAACAGTGGAAAAAACATGTGGAATGACGAATCATGGTACACAATGTGGCGATCCAATGGCAGGGTGTGGGTATGGCGAATGCCCGGTGAACGTCATCTTCCAGCGTGTGTAGTGCCAACAGTAAAATTCGGAGGTGTTATGGTGTGGTCGTGTTTTTCATGGAGGGGACTTGCACCCCTTGTTGTTTTGCATGGCACTATCACAGCACAGGCCTACATTGATGTTTTAAACACCTTCTTGCTTCCCACTGTTGAAGAGCAATTCGGGGATGGCGATTGCATCTTTCAACACGATCGAGCACTTGTTCATACTGCACGGCCTGTGGCGGAGTGGTTACACAACAATTACATCTCTGTAATGGACTGGCCTGCACAGAGTCCTGACTTGAATCCTATAGAACACCTCTGGGATGTTTTGGAACGCCGACTTCGTGCCAGGCCTGACCGACCTACATCGATACCTCTCCTCAGTGCAGCACTCCGTGAAGAATGGGCTGCTATTCCCCAAGAAACCTTCCAGCACCTGATTGAACATATGCCTGCAAGAGTGGAAGCTGTCATCAAGGCTAAGGGTGGGTCAACACCATACTGAATTCCAGCATTACAGATGGAGGGCGCGACGAACTTGTAAGTCATTTTCAGCCAGGTGTCCGGATACTTTTGATCACATAGTGTATCTCTCTCAACAAGTGCTACATGACTACTAGAGAATGGGATTTGTGTCAGTGAAGATAAAGAAGACATGGTTTACAGCAGGAGTGCCCAACTGCTGGTCCATGGACAAGCACCAGGCTGCAGGGCATGTTGCACCATAACGGCAGCGAGGAGTCAGCAGCTGCTGTGGAGCCGGCAAGTGCCCAGGGTTGAGCCAGGACCCGCCAGGACAGCCAGTGTCTGTAGACACCGATACACTTCTTCCTCCACACCCAGTGGGGTCGCTGTTCTGCAGCCAGGTGCCACTCTATGCTATCACTACCTCGCTGACAACTGTAGTAGGTGCCCGGCGAGTCCAGAACTTTCCTGGCTGAGAGCAGGGCTCTATTTACACTGTATGCGCAGGAGTCGGACAGTATTCGGGCTGTGGTCTACGGGTGGCTGTATCCTCCTCTACCGCACGTGAGAGGTATCAGTTACTAGAAGCAGCGTGTGAATTACTGGCAGTAGGAGACTGATGGTCTGATAGTTGTGCAGGTCAGGGGGTCTAGCTCCATGTATCCTAGTGCAGAGACATGTCCAGTGGCTGTCAGCTAGAACTACAAGTCTCAGCATGTGCATGAGTGCAGGTTCATAGAGCCGCACCTGTATATGTCCTCTGTGTATATCCTGTTTGTTGTCTCTGAGCTCTGCTACTTTGTAGTTGTTGTATATATTCATGTTTATATGTTACGTACTATGTTATATATAGCGATGTTGTCCTAGAAGTAAGGCTCTGTTCACATTGGAAAGCTAGATCCATTGTTCAGTGGACTCTAGGGCTGCCTGGTCTATTGACATATAATGTTGTCCATTACATCTAGTTATTGTTGCCATGAAATATGACGGACTCTACAAAGAAGGCGCCATGTGTGGTAGTCACGTCTGTCCTCGTCCTTTATAGAAGGGGTCCTCAACCGCCGGTTCGCAGACCAGTACTGGGCCGCAGGGCATGTTGCACCAGTCCACGTACCGTTGGCGAGGAGTCCGGGGTTGATCCAGGACCCACCAGCCGGTTCCACAACACTGACGCTTGATTGTTGTTCATCGGGATAAGGTGAGCAAAGTGCGGGGTTGAGCCGGGACCCGCTGTATGTCCGGGATTCTAGCACTATGCAGGACATGCAGCAGGTCTTGGCTCCACCCCGCGCTCACATACCAACCTTTGGGCAACTACATTACACCTCACCTGTCCCTGTGATGTGTAATGTGGCTGTAGTGAGGCTGTAATGAAGTTAATAGCAGCATTAGGAGTGATATCCGTCATCAGTATCCATCTTCATAACAGTGTCTGTCATCAGTAGCCATCTTTATAACCTGCAGTGTTCGTCAGTTTGCACTTTCTGTTGTGTTTTCATATGTACATGATTCTAATCTACACCCCCATGCTTAACCTGCCCCAAACCACACCCCTTCCCCACCCCATCCACACCCCTTCCCACCCCTACCGTGCCATATAAAAATTGTCTTGCTGAAACTGGTCCCTGGTGGAAAAAAGGTTGGGTACCACTGGTTTAAGGTACCGAAAGACAGTATGGTAAATTATATGTTGAGGACGTACATACTGAACACTCACTCAATATTTATAGCTCACTGCTTTCAAAAACGTCTTTATTCTCAGGAAGTATGACAACATTATGGTTACTGGAAGTGCTGTCAAGACAAGAGGTAGTGCTGCTGTTGCCATCCATATTCTTATTGTTAATAGAAATACTTGCACAAGTGTTTCCTCCTTCCCCTCCTTTTGTCTGTCGACTGCTTTTCCCCCCCAGCTTATATTAAAGGGGTATTCCCTTCTCAAGGATCATATCTATATAGCTAGCATATGGAAATTCAAGAGTTTTCCTAAATACATTGTTTTTAGCAAAGCTATGCCTGCTTGCTATGTGAAATTATCCCTCAGATTGTTTATACATTGCAGTCAGACACCCAGCCTGTTATCTTAGATCTGATGATATGGCTCTGTTGTGTGCTGCTCTTCTGTCCAGGCGTCCAGGCAATCAGGTCAGCTAATTGCAGTGTGCTGATAAAGGCTCAGACCATGTCAGTTATCTCTCTATGTAAACACAAAGATAACATTGAGTTGTCAGCTTGGAACATATAAGTGCTCTTCAACCATATGCAATGTAATTTACATTTACTGTGCATATTTGATCTTCATTATTATATGTATATTATTATTATATATTATTGTATATTATATTGTATATTGTATATTATTATTATTATTATTATTATTATTATTATGATTATATATTACCGTATATATATAATCGAGTATAAGCCAAATTTTTCAGCACAGTTTTTGTGCTGAAAAAGCCCCCCTCGGCTTATACTCGAGTCAAGCAAAAATATATATATATATAATTTTTTTTTTTATTTGGGGGGGTCTATGACCAGCTGCAATAGTAATGTATAGAATCTCCCATAAAATAATGAATAAAAAGAGGCTTTTAAAAAATTATAATAAAAAAATAAAGTAAATAAAAGTTCTAAATCCCTCCTTTCCCTAGAATACATATAAAAGTAGAAAATGACTGTGAAACACATACACATTAGGTATCCCTGTGTCTGAAAGTGCCCGGTCTACTGAATATAGGGGATCTGCAGTGCTTCTGTTCCGTCAGGAAGGGGTTAATAGGAGCACTGCAGATACCCTATATTCAGCCAGGCTGAGTTCCAAGTGGGGGAAAAAAAGTCAGTCCTCAAACTCAGGGAAGGGGCAGACAGACAACCAAAACACCCCCTCCCCTTCCCCAGCAACTACTGCACCCAAAAACTCTGACCATTTTAATTTATGAAATTTTCCAATAGCTGCTACATTTCCCCCCTAGGCTTATATTCGAGTCAATAAGTTTTCCAGTTTTTTGTGGTAAAATTAGGGGCCTCGGCTTATATTCGGGTCAGCTTATACTCGAGTATATACGGTATATTATTTTGTCTGGTAATCACAATAAATAATCTCTCATGGTAAAGGCAATGTCTATATCTACTGAGGTAGTTCAGTGTCCTGTTCATCAAATAGTCAAAGCCTGCCACCAGCTTGTTGAATACAGTAAGTGAGAAGAAGAGAGAAGGCGAACTGCAAATAGTAAGAGATGTGAAAGCCCCTTTAAATAACACAATTTTTTTTCTCAGATAAACGAAGGTTAGAATGTCAATTTTTGTTGTATGTGTCAACACACACACAACAAAAACTTAAATGGATTAATGGAGGCTTCATTACTGTTTATATTTGTGCCCTTTTTGAAGATAGGCACTACATTTGCCTAGCACTAGTCCATACAGAATCCCTAAAAAATAAGATAAGGGGTACAATGGACTCAGTATACTGACAGTACAGTATACTCAATGGACTTTAAGTATTTGAAGGTGTAATTCATCTGGACTTGGAGCCTTATTCACATTTAATTTGTTTAGCTTGGCCTGGACCATTTCTGTGTTTATCCAGTTTACCATATTGGTTGACCTATGTCAACTACTGCCAGTTCTTCTGTATACACAGAGCTAAAGAACCCATTTAGCAGTTCTGCTTTTTCTTGATCCCTGGTGACCAACTCTCCATTGTAATGTTCATTCAAGTTTTTAAAAGGTTACAAACACCTGAAAACAGAGTAGTATCTCATAATGCAAAGTTGATAATGGAAAACTGTTGGAAATTAGGGGGGAACTGGAATATTCAAATAATCAAACATGGCACAATTAAAATCAAAGGAAATACAACACAGAGAACAAAAGAATGGTGGGACATCACAGGGGAAAGGAAAAATTTACATTCAAGGAATTACAAATCATGGTGGGCCCAGAATGTAATAATAATCCCCTATAGATCAGGGTAGGGTACTGGCCATACTGAAATCCCATCACGTGTCACTGTGACATCATCAAGAAGCAACTCTGTTTGCTATTTAAGGGGTAAAGGTGCATATCTTAGCCACGTTAGCTAACAACACGAGTGTGACCTGGCACAGGTGGGAACGGAGCGGTGAGGAGGGAAGAGTGGATCTTCCTTGCTTAGTCCCAGTATATTATTAGTTGGCTCTGCAGATGTCATTCATTTGTGAAGAATGTGAATGTTCCGGTTGTCATCACCTCCCAGCAGTCTAAGATCTGATGAAGGGTTGTGTGCTTTGTCTCGCGAAACCCTGAAATGCGTTATCCTACCGAATAAAGCTTCTACTGTTCGACATCCGTGTTTGTGCCTTGAGGAGTGCATCACCAGGCTTTTTGTTCAGTTAGAGATGAGCGAGTATATGCGATCGAATCCCTCCCCTGCATAGTTTTTGGTGTAAAAAAAAAAAAAAGCGCCAGGGAAGGTGGGAGGGGAATTGAATGTTTACCGCGTGGTAATCGACCGAGTACACCAATAATTATGCAAAGGGAGGTATTCGATTGAATACTACTATTCGATAGAATATTGCTATTCGATAGAATATTACTCGCTCATCTCTATTATCAGTGTTTGCACCAGTCTTGACACCGACTCCACACGGCCTTGGTTACCAGTCAGTCAGCCAGACTGTTTGCGACCCTCACTCAGACCACTGTATCAATACATTATGATGTGGATATCCCTGGACTTTGGGAGCAGTTAAGTTTTCCAGCTCAGATTGGAGGCTCTGGCTGGTATACTGCACTGCACTTATATATATTGTCCCCAAGAAGAGTGCATTTGTCTGTGCTTTGTTCCTCCTACTAGTTTTTTAGTGTGAAGAGAAATGGGGCAAGAATTGTACCTTGTGGTGCCCCCGTACTACAGATCACAGTGTCAGACACACAGTCCCGTAAAAGCCCAGGACTGTGTGTCTGACACTGTGATCTGTAGTACGGGGGCACCACAAGGTACAGTTCTTGCCCCATTTCTCTTCACACTGTACACTGCTGACTTTAGGCACAACTCATCCAGCTGTTACTTACAAAAGTACTCCGATGACTCTGCTATAGTAGGCCTTATCACTGATGGCGACGATAGGGAATACAGAGACTTAAACTGGTATTTTGTTGAATGGTGCCAGTGGAACCAGCTCAGGATTAATGTTGGGAAGAACAAGGAGATGGTGGTGGACTTTAGTAAACGGAGAGGTGCTCCGACCCCAGTGGAGATCCAAGGAACATGTATTGAGATAGTCAGGACCTATAAGTATCTGGGCGTGCACCTCAATAATAAACTGGACTGGGCTGATCACCTGGAGGCGCTGCACAGAAAGGGCCACAGCAGACTCTACCTGCTCAGGAGGCTGAGGGCTTTGGAGTACAGGGGCCACTACTTAGGGCCTTCTTCAACTCTGTGGTTGCTTCAGCCATCTTTTTCCGTGTGGCCTGCTGGGGGAGCAGTATATCAACCAGAGACAGAAATAGACTTGACAGGCTGATCAGGAGGGCCAGCTCTGTCCTGGGGAGCCCCTTGGACCCAGTACAGGTGGTGGGTGACAGAAGGATACTGTCTGTGGTGACCTCCGTGCGGGAGAACAAATGCCACTCCATGTATAGGATCTTGATGGGACTTGGTAGCAATGTAAGTGACCGTCTGCTGCATCCCAAGTGTGAGATGGAGCGCTATCGCAAGTCCTTCCTTCCAACCGCAACCAGGCTGTATAATCTACATCAAACCAAGTGAAGATCACTCCGCACAGAGAACTAATGATTATGACGATGACTATAAAGTCTTCCTTCTTTCTTCTTCTGTTCCTTAGCTGCTATGGACTCCTAGTGTATCTTCTCTTCTCAGCATATGTGTGTCTACGTCTGTAATATATTACTGTGTATTATCCTGTATCTGTATTACTATGCTGCTGTAACATGCTGAAATTTCCCCACTGTGGGACTATTAAAGGATTATCTTATCTTATCTTATTTATGTGATACACACACAATGTCTATATGAAATAAGAAACAATTTCTAAATTCATAAAAATGTGTTTCAAATAACCGTACTGATATTTTATCTAATAAATTGTTTTGCTGTTTACTCAGAGCTGCACTTAAACTTTCAGCCTTGTCTTCTTTGTCCTTGCTGTCACCACCTACCAACCCAGCTACTGGCTGGAAGCCAGCATTTCACAGCAGAGCAAGGGAGCAGCCGTGACCCAGGGAACAGTGTACAGGGAAGATTCATCTGCGTATGGATGGGTGATTAAAGCTCGCAATCTATGAACATTTACCACACTCACAGCAGAGAACTCACCCCAGAACCTTAGGAAGATTGGAGGCTCCTCGATAAAAGTACAAGGTAACCAAAAGAAGAAAATGACAACCTGGTGACAGAAGAAGATCGAAGCCTCATTGAGGTGGACATAAAAATGCTGCAAACATCTTGGGATGAATTTGTAGTTATTGGTCTCTGTGGAACTGAAATTGAAGTGTTGTCTTTGTAACTCTTAGTTTATGCTTCTTTGGGATTTCCCCTTGCATTGCTAACCTGATTCTGCAAACAAAAAACTCTGTTGCAAGCAGAGGTGCAGACAAATCTGTGTCTTTGCATAGCAAAAGGGAAAACCTCTTTCGATGGAGTGTATCGTGTGGCTTGGGATATGCTGGTTTATGTTCCTACATCCCTGCTGGGTGCGAGGAAGGTCCCCAAACACAAAAGCAGGTCTGGCTGAGGAGTCAGTGCTAGGAACCCCTAAACCCCCTCTGCCTACAGAGTCCCTCACAGAGGCGGATAGGTGCAGAGGCTACTATGATGTGATGGGTCAATGGGACCCACCATTTAACTGCAATGCGAGCAGTTATTTGTACTGCTGTGGAACCTGTGGCTATCGCTTCTGCTGTCAATTCAAGCATGGAAGATTGGACCAAAGTATGTGTTCCAACTATGACACTCCAAACTGGGCAAACACTGGGAAACCACCTGCTCGAGGGGATGACTCGGGTGATGACCCCAGTAAAGACAAGACAAATATGATCGTCTACATCATTTGTGGTGTTGCAGCCCTAATGGTGCTCATAGGGATCTTCACTAAATTGGCAGTGGAGAAGACTCAACGGCCCCAAACTGACATGAATGTATCTAGGTAAGGAAATTATTAATGGAACATTTGAGCTTCTCTGTGTCAGTACTTGTTTACTTGAGTTGCTGAGGTTGCACATTTATTTGGTGTGTGACTGGCAGCATGCATGCAATATTGTGCAATTGTGTTCAATTTTTTTTCCATCCCATGTCATTGGACATGAGCAATAAAAGGACTTTTTGTAGAAGGATAACTGTGATACTAACTAAAACTAGATTCACTCACCTGAGTTTCATCTGTGTGTTCTCCAGTTTTACCAGCCTTAACTTCATGGCAGGAATGGCGACTCCTAGCATCATAGTAATCTATACTGCTGAGAAACCCTACCTTCCCAGCAACATACTGTCCTGTACTGTCTTAGCTGTAGAGACAATTAATTTGTTTTACAATATGCAAGAGAATAGCCTTAAGCATTGACAGCAGCTGCAAACTGCTACACTCACACTCAGCTATAATGTACTTCTAGAGGATGGGAGATGAGACTGGCTTTACATGCTACAATTTTAAAAGTTGCTGTGTTCGATGCAGTTTTTCAGTCGTGAAAATACATAGTATAAATGGTAGTTTTCCAAGTATATTCATGTAGCAGCTTTTTTATTAATATGTTTCTTAACAAATTGTCTTGCATGTACAACCAATTTATTTGCAATCACTGATTGCCAAGCCAAGGAACATATTTCCAGTTCATGACAATGGTCAGATGGACCAATATGATCAAAAATGGTTGTGCATTACAAAATTAATGTGTGAATCCATCACTTCTGTTGTTATTTTGTCTTGCAATGAGCTCTATGCACTAATGTAACAAACACTAGTTTCAGTACAATAAAGTACACACAAAGTATAATAGTCTCCATATGAAGTATCCATTGGACGTATACCTCTGATTGAGGCCTGTGATGTATTCTACTGTATAGACATCCATTCCATTGTCAGCATTTCCTAGCATGCATGGTAATGGAACAGGGCATAATCAATATTGCCGTCAATGTTCAGCACGGGTCCTACCAAGTCCTTACAAGTCTCTAGAACAAAATGGCCACAGCTCTATGTAAAGCACACCTTTGTATTTTAATTTTCTCACACATGACACAGTTGCTAACATGGAGTTGTGTAGAAGCTCCATCATAGATCCACTCATTTGTGTTGAAGTACCATACACAGTGCATAAATTCATTGAATATCCTGGATGGAAAACACGCCACTTTGCAGAATTTGCTGCGTTTTTTTGAGTCAAAGTCAAAACTGGCTGGAAACGGAATGGGAAATTTAAGCCCTTTCATGTCTCCTTTCTGTGAAATACAGTCTTGGCTTTGGTTTTTAAAAAACGAAAAAAAAAAAACCCAAAAACCCAGTAAACTCTGCTGCAAAAAAGCAGCTTTACTACAACATATGTATGGCCTCAGCATTGGAATTGGAATCCAGGTGTTATCAGTGGTTTTCACTGATCCATGCATTCAAATGAATTGAAAGAGCCGCCATTATGGACAGATATAGACTCTTCTATTTGTGGCTCTTCAGTTCGACCTGGAAGTTCAGCCACTAAAACTACAGCTGTGTGTCTGGGCCCATTGCAATGCATGTGTCCGTACTTTACTCAGCAATTGTGGTTCCATAATTGCCAATCAAAAGTATCTTCATGCTCAGGCCTTAGGCTTGGTTCACACATCAGTATGCCATCCGTCCATTTGAATTCAGTTTGAGATTTAAAACGGACTGATGCACATACTGATTGCATACTGACAGCTTTTTATGCTGATAGCAAACGCTGTCTGTCCCCTAGAGGACAGATAAGGGGATTAAAAGTAGCAATTGTAAACAGAGTAGAGATAAGGACATTTATTATATGCTCTTATCTCTACTCTGTTTACAATTTTCTACTTTTAATCCCCTTATCTGTCCTCTAGGGGGCAGACAGCGTTTGCTATCAGCATAAAAAGGTGTCAGTTTGCACTCGGTATGTGCATCAGTCCGTTTTTAATCTCAAACTGAATTCAAACAGACGGATGGCATACTGATGTGTGAACCAAGCATTAGGGTTATTCTCATTTAAAAAATTGAAGTGTTTTTTTTTTTATCTTAATCTTTACCCTGTGACACTTATGACATTTGTGACACTGTGCAGACATGCTTGATTGATTCTGTGGTTGCAAATGTTGTCTAGTAACATCCCTGTAAGACAAATGAACGTTTGGTTTCGATCAGGTCTTGTTCGACAATCCATAAGCACAGAGTTATTCATGGATTTCTGCACAGTTTGAAAGGTATCAAAATTTACCAGAGTAAATAATGCATCTGAAAGGTCCTTATGGCCAGGTTCACATTAGTGTTACCTTCAGAAGACCAGAATAACAGAGAGATGGACAGCTAAAATAGAGGTAATACGGAGTATGACTGACCCAATTAACTATAATGGGGTCTGTTGTTTAAAACTGAAACCGATGGAGGAAAAAGTCTTCTGTGCTGGATTTTTACCTCTGTGTATTTTCAGGTAGATACTCTGACGGAGACTCCAATGGAATCTCCAGCACAGATGTGACCATAGCCTATCTTATAGGTACAGGTGCAGCTTGGTAATCAATGGTAGCTTGCATGCAGACACGTACTGGTATCACGTTGAAAACAATGAATGCCAGGAAGTATAGTCTAATATTGACATTAGTATGTTTGAGGGTCAGAGGTTATAACTAATTTCTCTTGTTATGTGATTTTTAATAGAAATCAATATTAGCTGGAAGCCTGGGGCATAACTGAATGGCAATATGAACAAAGCATTTTTTCCCATAGAGAACAAATGCATGTACACTTAAATCTTTGGAAAAAAACACTTATGGTAGAGTAGATCATTTTTAACGTGGATTTTTTTTTTTTTTTTTTAAATACAGTCCACAGGATTGTATTTTATTATTATGTGTCTTTCTCTACATGTGAGAAAATTGTTAAATTATAATAACGTTATTATATCATTTTCATTTTTTTTCTATTAACAAGTAACCTTATGGTCAGGTTCAGACACTGCATATTTTTTTTGGCAAATGTAATTAGTGTAATTAAGGCCACATATTCACAGTGCAATGGAATGAATCCCAGTAACATAGTGTAACGCAATAGTTGATCCCCAGGATAAGGGTGCATTCACACTACGTTTCCTGAAGCTTATTCTGAACGTAAAACACGTTCAGAATAAGCGGTGTATAAAGCAGCTCCATTCATTTCTATGGGAGCCGGCATACGAGCGCTCCCCATAGAAATAAATGGGCTGCTTCTTTCACTGCGAGCAGTCCCATTGAAGTGAATGGGAAGTGCTGGCGTGTACGACTCGGCATGAGCAGAGCTTGCAGTATACGCCGGCACTTCCCATTCACTTCAATGGGACTGCTCGCAGTGAAAGAAGCAGCCCATTCAGCCCATGAGTCTTGAAACACTTCCCATAATGTTATATTAAAACAGTCCCTCGGAGTCTCGACACTTTTCTCTGACCAAATTTTCACTGTACGGGTAACAACCAGTTCTCTGCGCACCAGTGGCGTGTAAGTGGGTCACAGATGTATTGGATGAATAGAGCAAAAAAATAAAATAGCAAGGGTTTTTTCCCCAGATTAGTGCAGGCTGTTGGACTATATATTGGGTGAACTGAAAAAAAAAATTAACAAATTTTTTAGAACAGCAGTTTGCATGTATTTAACTTAAAAAAAAATTATGTTAGGGAATTACTAGGACAGCAATTCCTCAGTAGCTGTTGAAAACCCTGGGGCGGGACACAAGAGACAGTGAGCCCTAAGCTGAAGCCCCCAACTGTCCCTTCCTATTGCCAGGCCCTATCCTACGTAATCGGCGGCAACCACGAAGACGGTCCCTTCCTGTATATGTGATACACAAAATGCAGACAAGACGGACAACAACAAAGGGAGGTCAGCTAGCCAAGGGTCAGTAAACAGTCAAGCGATGCAGTACCAAATCGGAGTCCAAAGAATAGTCAGTAGGGAAAGCCAGAGGTCAAGGATTAGAATGCAAGCAAGTATAGTGACAGCAAAAAGCAAGTACGTGCAAGGCAATAGCAAGCACAGTGTGAATGTAAGCCAAGCTTAAATAGGGAGGAAGAACCCGCCCTGAAGTTAATAGGTAGACAGGCTGTCAACCACAGGAATTAACCACTTCATGAACAGAGGCAAACAAGGGCAGAAGACGGGTGTGGTTGAAATTCAATCACAGAACTAGAGCCGTGTTCACACAGTGCAACCAAAAACTTTAAGCCAAGAACCAAACTGCGCACGCCTCCTGCACCGCCGCATGCGAGTTACAATTGAACTGAACAAATTGAAATATTTCGGTCAAACCCTTTTCACGACAAATTGGTTTGCCAATCTCTATAGTCTACTCTTTGTAGCCTCAGAGACTGCAAGCAGTTACAAAAGTCAGAGGTGGTGCAAAAAAGTACCAGTGATGTGTTGGAGTGTTAATTTGTTTGTTTTTCACAATCCCATTATTTTTCCTCAGAATTGAGTGATAATATAATTTGTTTCCTGTGCTTGTTCTAAAAATCTAACGGTTACTGGCTACCACAATTATTTTTCTTGATTTCTTTTAGTGTTTCCTAAAGCCAGAAAGTTGCCATATGAAATGCCTTTAGTTTTTTTCATGGCTGCGATCTGCTTTTTTCTACGAAATTAAACAACTAAAGGAACATCCTCAGGGACTGGTGATTCCATAATTTTTGCCAGGGGTTGTATGAACAAGTTTTGACTGCTGGATGGCCTTACATTTGACACTAGAATATTTTAGCATGCAGAGTTCATGACTCAATGGCTGCAAAGTGTCTAGTTTGTGTGACTGCAGAACAGATCAAACCCAAATGATCATACATCTGCTGCTATGCTTGGCCATTAGTATGAAGTGTTTGTGCTTTGCTTGGTTTTCAACAAATGTGGTGCTGAGCATTTGTGTGCACATGTGGTGTTGGTCAAACATCTCCACTCTGGTGTCATTTGTCCAAAGTTCATTGTTCCAGTAGTCTTGTAGTTTGTTCAAATGCACCTATGCAAGCTTAAACTGTGCTGCCATGTTTTTTCAAGAAAGAAGAGACTTTCTCGTAGAAAACCTTCCAAATGAGTCATACTTGTTATGTCTTTTTTCAAAATTTGAAGTAATTTAGTAATAGTTTAGCAAATAGACAAGAGGGTCTAGTAGGACACCTTGGATAAAAAGAGCGTCAGTAATAACTTTTACTTCCAGCCAGCAGAGCAATCCCCAAAAATGTGGAATAGGGTACCTGGGCTAGTCAGATACCTCCAGCACACGATTTCAAACTTTTTGAAATGTATATTTTACTGAATTTCCACCAAATTTTCTATTTTTTCATAATTAAACACAAAACATATAGACCAAAATTTACCACTAAGACTAAGTGCAATGTGTCACGATAAAACAGTATCAAAATCACTTTGGTGAGTTAAAGTGTTCCAAAGTGATACATGTCAGATTTGAGAAATCGAGCTCTATAAGGAAGTCAAAAACTGCCTTCTGCAGGAAGGGGTTGATCTCAAAATGTTGATTCTGCCTGTGCTAATCTATAAAAATTTCTGTTAGTTAAGGTATTTTTTTTCTCATCCAGTAAACAGTATGACAAAGCCTAGTAATCTGAAAAAATACTCATGTCTACCACCCATATCTCCTTTACATAAAAAAAAAAAAAAATGGCAGTTTTCATCCAACTCCTCAAGAAGAGCAGGAAGAAGAGGAAGTCTTGGGCTACGAGGAATACACTATTTGATCAAAGGTATCCAGACACCCCCAAAAACATACGTTTTTCATATTAGGTGCATTGTGCTGCCACCTACTGCCAGGTACTCCATATCAGCGACCTCAGTAGACATCGTGAGAGAGCAGAATGGGGCGCTCCACGGAACTCACGGACTTCGAATGCGATCAGGTGATTGGGTGCCACACATCACACAGGTCAATGCTAAACAACGCCTCGCTTGGTGTAGGGAGTGTAAACATTGGATGATTGAACAGTGGAAAAAACATGTGGAATGACGAATCATGGTACACAATGTGGCGATCCAATGGCAGGGTGTGGGTATGGCGAATGCCCGGTGAACGTCATCTTCCAGCGTGTGTAGTGCCAACAGTAAAATTCGGAGGTGTTATGGTGTGGTCGTGTTTTTCATGGAGGGGACTTGCACCCCTTGTTGTTTTGCATGGCACTATCACAGCACAGGCCTACATTGATGTTTTAAACACCTTCTTGCTTCCCACTGTTGAAGAGCAATTCGGGGATGGCGATTGCATCTTTCAACACGATCGAGCACTTGTTCATACTGCACGGCCTGTGGCGGAGTGGTTACACAACAATTACATCTCTGTAATGGACTGGCCTGCACAGAGTCCTGACTTGAATCCTATAGAACACCTCTGGGATGTTTTGGAACGCCGACTTCGTGCCAGGCCTGACCGACCTACATCGATACCTCTCCTCAGTGCAGCACTCCGTGAAGAATGGGCTGCTATTCCCCAAGAAACCTTCCAGCACCTGATTGAACATATGCCTGCAAGAGTGGAAGCTGTCATCAAGGCTAAGGGTGGGTCAACACCATACTGAATTCCAGCATTACAGATGGAGGGCGCGACGAACTTGTAAGTCATTTTCAGCCAGGTGTCCGGATACTTTTGATCACATAGTGTATCTCTCTCAACAAGTGCTACATGACTACTAGAGAATGGGATTTGTGTCAGTGAAGATAAAGAAGACATGGTTTACAGCAGGAGTGCCCAACTGCTGGTCCATGGACCAGCACCAGGCTGCAGGGCATGTTGCACCGTAACGGCAGCGAGGAGTCAGCAGCTGCTGTGGAGCCGGCAAGTGCCCAGGGTTGAGCCAGGACCCGCCAGGACAGCCAGTGTCTGTAGACACCGATACACTTCTTCCTCCACACCCAGTGGGGTCGCTGTTCTGCAGCCAGGTGCCACTCTATGCTATCACTACCTCGCTGACAACTGTAGTAGGTGCCCGGCGAGTCCAGAACTTTCCTGGCTGAGAGCAGGGCTCTATTTACACTGTATGCGCAGGAGTCGGACAGTATTCGGGCTGTGGTCTACGGGTGGCTGTATCCTCCTCTACCGCACGTGAGAGGTATCAGTTACTAGAAGCAGCGTGTGAATTACTGGCAGTAGGAGACTGATGGTCTGATAGTTGTGCAGGTCAGGGGGTCTAGCTCCATGTATCCTAGTGCAGAGACATGTCCAGTGGCTGTCAGCTAGAACTACAAGTCTCAGCATGTGCATGAGTGCAGGTTCATAGAGCCGCACCTGTATATGTCCTCTGTGTATATCCTGTTTGTTGTCTCTGAGCTCTGCTACTTTGTAGTTGTTGTATATATTCATGTTTATATGTTACGTACTATGTTATATATAGCGATGTTGTCCTAGAAGTAAGGCTCTGTTCACATTGGAAAGCTAGATCCATTGTTCAGTGGACTCTAGGGCTGCCTGGTCTATTGACATATAATGTTGTCCATTACATCTAGTTATTGTTGCCATGAAATATGACGGACTCTACAAAGAAGGCGCCATGTGTGGTAGTCACGTCTGTCCTCGTCCTTTATAGAAGGGGTCCTCAACCGCCGGTTCGCAGACCAGTACTGGGCCGCAGGGCATGTTGCACCAGTCCACGTACCGTTGGCGAGGAGTCCGGGGTTGATCCAGGACCCACCAGCCGGTTCCACAACACTGACGCTTGATTGTTGTTCATCGGGATAAGGTGAGCAAAGTGCGGGGTTGAGCCGGGACCCGCTGTATGTCCGGGATTCTAGCACTATGCAGGACATGCAGCAGGTCTTGGCTCCACCCCGCGCTCACATACCAACCTTTGGGCAACTACATTACACCTCACCTGTCCCTGTGATGTGTAATGTGGCTGTAGTGAGGCTGTAATGAAGTTAATAGCAGCATTAGGAGTGATATCCGTCATCAGTATCCATCTTCATAACAGTGTCTGTCATCAGTAGCCATCTTTATAACCTGCAGTGTTCGTCAGTTTGCACTTTCTGTTGTGTTTTCATATGTACATGATTCTAATCTACACCCCCATGCTTAACCTGCCCCAAACCACACCCCTTCCCCACCCCATCCACACCCCTTCCCACCCCTACCGTGCCATATAAAAATTGTCTTGCTGAAACTGGTCCCTGGTGGAAAAAAGGTTGGGTACCACTGGTTTAAGGTACCGAAAGACAGTATGGTAAATTATATGTTGAGGACGTACATACTGAACACTCACTCAATATTTATAGCTCACTGCTTTCAAAAACGTCTTTATTCTCAGGAAGTATGACAACATTATGGTTACTGGAAGTGCTGTCAAGACAAGAGGTAGTGCTGCTGTTGCCATCCATATTCTTATTGTTAATAGAAATACTTGCACAAGTGTTTCCTCCTTCCCCTCCTTTTGTCTGTCGACTGCTTTTCCCCCCCAGCTTATATTAAAGGGGTATTCCCTTCTCAAGGATCATATCTATATAGCTAGCATATGGAAATTCAAGAGTTTTCCTAAATACATTGTTTTTAGCAAAGCTATGCCTGCTTGCTATGTGAAATTATCCCTCAGATTGTTTATACATTGCAGTCAGACACCCAGCCTGTTATCTTAGATCTGATGATATGGCTCTGTTGTGTGCTGCTCTTCTGTCCAGGCGTCCAGGCAATCAGGTCAGCTAATTGCAGTGTGCTGATAAAGGCTCAGACCATGTCAGTTATCTCTCTATGTAAACACAAAGATAACATTGAGTTGTCAGCTTGGAACATATAAGTGCTCTTCAACCATATGCAATGTAATTTACATTTACTGTGCATATTTGATCTTCATTATTATATGTATATTATTATTATATATTATTGTATATTATATTGTATATTGTATATTATTATTATTATTATTATTATTATTATTATTATTATTATTATTATGATTATATATTACCGTATATATATAATCGAGTATAAGCCAAATTTTTCAGCACAGTTTTTGTGCTGAAAAAGCCCCCCTCGGCTTATACTCGAGTCAAGCAAAAATATATATATATATAATTTTTTTTTTATTTGGGGGGGTCTATGACCAGCTGCAATAGTAATGTATAGAATCTCCCATAAAATAATGAATAAAAAGAGGCTTTTAAAAAATTATAATAAAAAAATAAAGTAAATAAAAGTTCTAAATCCCTCCTTTCCCTAGAATACATATAAAAGTAGAAAATGACTGTGAAACACATACACATTAGGTATCCCTGTGTCTGAAAGTGCCCGGTCTACTGAATATAGGGGATCTGCAGTGCTTCTGTTCCGTCAGGAAGGGGTTAATAGGAGCACTGCAGATACCCTATATTCAGCCAGGCTGAGTTCCAAGTGGGGGAAAAAAAGTCAGTCCTCAAACTCAGGGAAGGGGCAGACAGACAACCAAAACACCCCCTCCCCTTCCCCAGCAACTACTGCACCCAAAAACTCTGACCATTTTAATTTATGAAATTTTCCAATAGCTGCTACATTTCCCCCCTAGGCTTATATTCGAGTCAATAAGTTTTCCAGTTTTTTGTGGTAAAATTAGGGGCCTCGGCTTATATTCGGGTCAGCTTATACTCGAGTATATACGGTATATTATTTTGTCTGGTAATCACAATAAATAATCTCTCATGGTAAAGGCAATGTCTATATCTACTGAGGTAGTTCAGTGTCCTGTTCATCAAATAGTCAAAGCCTGCCACCAGCTTGTTGAATACAGTAAGTGAGAAGAAGAGAGAAGGCGAACTGCAAATAGTAAGAGATGTGAAAGCCCCTTTAAATAACACAATTTTTTTTCTCAGATAAACGAAGGTTAGAATGTCAATTTTTGTTGTATGTGTCAACACACACACAACAAAAACTTAAATGGATTAATGGAGGCTTCATTACTGTTTATATTTGTGCCCTTTTTGAAGATAGGCACTACATTTGCCTAGCACTAGTCCATACAGAATCCCTAAAAAATAAGATAAGGGGTACAATGGACTCAGTATACTGACAGTACAGTATACTCAATGGACTTTAAGTATTTGAAGGTGTAATTCATCTGGACTTGGAGCCTTATTCACATTTAATTTGTTTAGCTTGGCCTGGACCATTTCTGTGTTTATCCAGTTTACCATATTGGTTGACCTATGTCAACTACTGCCAGTTCTTCTGTATACACAGAGCTAAAGAACCCATTTAGCAGTTCTGCTTTTTCTTGATCCCTGGTGACCAACTCTCCATTGTAATGTTCATTCAAGTTTTTAAAAGGTTACAAACACCTGAAAACAGAGTAGTATCTCATAATGCAAAGTTGATAATGGAAAACTGTTGGAAATTAGGGGGGAACTGGAATATTCAAATAATCAAACATGGCACAATTAAAATCAAAGGAAATACAACACAGAGAACAAAAGAATGGTGGGACATCACAGGGGAAAGGAAAAATTTACATTCAAGGAATTACAAATCATGGTGGGCCCAGAATGTAATAATAATCCCCTATAGATCAGGGTAGGGTACTGGCCATACTGAAATCCCATCACGTGTCACTGTGACATCATCAAGAAGCAACTCTGTTTGCTATTTAAGGGGTAAAGGTGCATATCTTAGCCACGTTAGCTAACAACACGAGTGTGACCTGGCACAGGTGGGAACGGAGCGGTGAGGAGGGAAGAGTGGATCTTCCTTGCTTAGTCCCAGTATATTATTAGTTGGCTCTGCAGATGTCATTCATTTGTGAAGAATGTGAATGTTCCGGTTGTCATCACCTCCCAGCAGTCTAAGATCTGATGAAGGGTTGTGTGCTTTGTCTCGCGAAACCCTGAAATGCGTTATCCTACCGAATAAAGCTTCTACTGTTCGACATCCGTGTTTGTGCCTTGAGGAGTGCATCACCAGGCTTTTTGTTCAGTTAGAGATGAGCGAGTATATGCGATCGAATCCCTCCCCTGCATAGTTTTTGGTGTAAAAAAAAAAAAAAGCGCCAGGGAAGGTGGGAGGGGAATTGAATGTTTACCGCGTGGTAATCGACCGAGTACACCAATAATTATGCAAAGGGAGGTATTCGATTGAATACTACTATTCGATAGAATATTGCTATTCGATAGAATATTACTCGCTCATCTCTATTATCAGTGTTTGCACCAGTCTTGACACCGACTCCACACGGCCTTGGTTACCAGTCAGTCAGCCAGACTGTTTGCGACCCTCACTCAGACCACTGTATCAATACATTATGATGTGGATATCCCTGGACTTTGGGAGCAGTTAAGTTTTCCAGCTCAGATTGGAGGCTCTGGCTGGTATACTGCACTGCACTTATATATATTGTCCCCAAGAAGAGTGCATTTGTCTGTGCTTTGTTCCTCCTACTAGTTTTTTAGTGTGAAGAGAAATGGGGCAAGAATTGTACCTTGTGGTGCCCCCGTACTACAGATCACAGTGTCAGACACACAGTCCCGTAAAAGCCCAGGACTGTGTGTCTGACACTGTGATCTGTAGTACGGGGGCACCACAAGGTACAGTTCTTGCCCCATTTCTCTTCACACTGTACACTGCTGACTTTAGGCACAACTCATCCAGCTGTTACTTACAAAAGTACTCCGATGACTCTGCTATAGTAGGCCTTATCACTGATGGCGACGATAGGGAATACAGAGACTTAAACTGGTATTTTGTTGAATGGTGCCAGTGGAACCAGCTCAGGATTAATGTTGGGAAGAACAAGGAGATGGTGGTGGACTTTAGTAAACGGAGAGGTGCTCCGACCCCAGTGGAGATCCAAGGAACATGTATTGAGATAGTCAGGACCTATAAGTATCTGGGCGTGCACCTCAATAATAAACTGGACTGGGCTGATCACCTGGAGGCGCTGCACAGAAAGGGCCACAGCAGACTCTACCTGCTCAGGAGGCTGAGGGCTTTGGAGTACAGGGGCCACTACTTAGGGCCTTCTTCAACTCTGTGGTTGCTTCAGCCATCTTTTTCCGTGTGGCCTGCTGGGGGAGCAGTATATCAACCAGAGACAGAAATAGACTTGACAGGCTGATCAGGAGGGCCAGCTCTGTCCTGGGGAGCCCCTTGGACCCAGTACAGGTGGTGGGTGACAGAAGGATACTGTCTGTGGTGACCTCCGTGCGGGAGAACAAATGCCACTCCATGTATAGGATCTTGATGGGACTTGGTAGCACTGTAAGTGACCGTCTGCTGCATCCCAAGTGTGAGATGGAGCGCTATCGCAAGTCCTTCCTTCCAACCGCAACCAGGCTGTATAATCTACATCAAACCAAGTGAAGATCACTCCGCACAGAGAACTAATGATTATGACGATGACTATAAAGTCTTCCTTCTTTCTTCTTCTGTTCCTTAGCTGCTATGGACTCCTAGTGTATCTTCTCTTCTCAGCATATGTGTGTCTACGTCTGTAATATATTACTGTGTATTATCCTGTATCTGTATTACTATGCTGCTGTAACATGCTGAAATTTCCCCACTATGGGACTATTAAAGGATTATCTTATCTTATCTTATTTATGTGATACACACACAATGTCTATATGAAATAAGAAACAATTTCTAAATTCATAAAAATGTGTTTCAAATAACCGTACTGATATTTTATCTAATAAATTGTTTTGCTGTTTACTCAGAGCTGCACTTAAACTTTCAGCCTTGTCTTCTTTGTCCTTGCTGTCACCACCTACCAACCCAGCTACTGGCTGGAAGCCAGCATTTCACAGCAGAGCAAGGGAGCAGCCGTGACCCAGGGAACAGTGTACAGGGAAGATTCATCTGCGTATGGATGGGTGATTAAAGCTCGCAATCTATGAACATTTACCACACTCACAGCAGAGAACTCACCCCAGAACCTTAGGAAGATTGGAGGCTCCTCGATAAAAGTACAAGGTAACCAAAAGAAGAAAATGACAACCTGGTGACAGAAGAAGATCGAAGCCTCATTGAGGTGGACATAAAAATGCTGCAAACATCTTGGGATGAATTTGTAGTTATTGGTCTCTGTGGAACTGAAATTGAAGTGTTGTCTTTGTAACTCTTAGTTTATGCTTCTTTGGGATTTCCCCTTGCATTGCTAACCTGATTCTGCAAACAAAAAACTCTGTTGCAAGCAGAGGTGCAGACAAATCTGTGTCTTTGCATAGCAAAAGGGAAAACCTCTTTCGATGGAGTGTATCGTGTGGCTTGGGATATGCTGGTTTATGTTCCTACATCCCTGCTGGGTGCGAGGAAGGTCCCCAAACACAAAAGCAGGTCTGGCTGAGGAGTCAGTGCTAGGAACCCCTAAACCCCCTCTGCCTACAGAGTCCCTCACAGAGGCGGATAGGTGCAGAGGCTACTATGATGTGATGGGTCAATGGGACCCACCATTTAACTGCAATGCGAGCAGTTATTTGTACTGCTGTGGAACCTGTGGCTATCGCTTCTGCTGTCAATTCAAGCATGGAAGATTGGACCAAAGTATGTGTTCCAACTATGACACTCCAAACTGGGCAAACACTGGGAAACCACCTGCTCGAGGGGATGACTCGGGTGATGACCCCAGTAAAGACAAGACAAATATGATCGTCTACATCATTTGTGGTGTTGCAGCCCTAATGGTGCTCATAGGGATCTTCACTAAATTGGCAGTGGAGAAGACTCAACGGCCCCAAACTGACATGAATGTATCTAGGTAAGGAAATTATTAATGGAACATTTGAGCTTCTCTGTGTCAGTACTTGTTTACTTGAGTTGCTGAGGTTGCACATTTATTTGGTGTGTGACTGGCAGCATGCATGCAATATTGTGCAATTGTGTTCAATTTTTTTCCATCCCATGTCATTGGACATGAGCAATAAAAGGACTTTTTGTAGAAGGATAACTGTGATACTAACTAAAACTAGATTCACTCACCTGAGTTTCATCTGTGTGTTCTCCAGTTTTACCAGCCTTAACTTCATGGCAGGAATGGCGACTCCTAGCATCATAGTAATCTATACTGCTGAGAAACCCTACCTTCCCAGCAACATACTGTCCTGTACTGTCTTAGCTGTAGAGACAATTAATTTGTTTTACAATATGCAAGAGAATAGCCTTAAGCATTGACAGCAGCTGCAAACTGCTACACTCACACTCAGCTATAATGTACTTCTAGAGGATGGGAGATGAGACTGGCTTTACATGCTACAATTTTAAAAGTTGCTGTGTTCGATGCAGTTTTTCAGTCGTGAAAATACATAGTATAAATGGTAGTTTTCCAAGTATATTCATGTAGCAGCTTTTTTATTAATATGTTTCTTAACAAATTGTCTTGCATGTACAACCAATTTATTTGCAATCACTGATTGCCAAGCCAAGGAACATATTTCCAGTTCATGACAATGGTCAGATGGACCAATATGATCAAAAATGGTTGTGCATTACAAAATTAATGTGTGAATCCATCACTTCTGTTGTTATTTTGTCTTGCAATGAGCTCTATGCACTAATGTAACAAACACTAGTTTCAGTACAATAAAGTACACACAAAGTATAATAGTCTCCATATGAAGTATCCATTGGACGTATACCTCTGATTGAGGCCTGTGATGTATTCTACTGTATAGACATCCATTCCATTGTCAGCATTTCCTAGCATGCATGGTAATGGAACAGGGCATAATCAATATTGCCGTCAATGTTCAGCACGGGTCCTACCAAGTCCTTACAAGTCTCTAGAACAAAATGGCCACAGCTCTATGTAAAGCACACCTTTGTATTTTAATTTTCTCACACATGACACAGTTGCTAACATGGAGTTGTGTAGAAGCTCCATCATAGATCCACTCATTTGTGTTGAAGTACCATACACAGTGCATAAATTCATTGAATATCCTGGATGGAAAACACGCCACTTTGCAGAATTTGCTGCGTTTTTTTGAGTCAAAGTCAAAACTGGCTGGAAACGGAATGGGAAATTTAAGCCCTTTCATGTCTCCTTTCTGTGAAATACAGTCTTGGCTTTGGTTTTTAAAAAACGAAAAAAAAAAAACCAAAAACCCAGTAAACTCTGCTGCAAAAAAGCAGCTTTACTACAACATATGTATGGCCTCAGCATTGGAATTGGAATCCAGGTGTTTTCAGTGGTTTTCACTGATCCATGCATTCAAATGAATTGAAAGAGCCGCCATTATGGACAGATATAGACTCTTCTATTTGTGGCTCTTCAGTTCGACCTGGAAGTTCAGCCACTAAAACTACAGCTGTGTGTCTGGGCCCATTGCAATGCATGTGTCCGTACTTTACTCAGCAATTGTGGTTCCATAATTGCCAATCAAAAGTATCTTCATGCTCAGGCCTTAGGCTTGGTTCACACATCAGTATGCCATCCGTCCATTTGAATTCAGTTTGAGATTTAAAACGGACTGATGCACATACTGATTGCATACTGACAGCTTTTTATGCTGATAGCAAACGCTGTCTGTCCCCTAGAGGACAGATAAGGGGATTAAAAGTAGCAATTGTAAACAGAGTAGAGATAAGGACATTTATTATATGCTCTTATCTCTACTCTGTTTACAATTTTCTACTTTTAATCCCCTTATCTGTCCTCTAGGGGGCAGACAGCGTTTGCTATCAGCATAAAAAGGTGTCAGTTTGCACTCGGTATGTGCATCAGTCCGTTTTTAATCTCAAACTGAATTCAAACAGACGGATGGCATACTGATGTGTGAACCAAGCATTAGGGTTATTCTCATTTAAAAAATTGAAGTGTTTTTTTTTTTATCTTAATCTTTACCCTGTGACACTTATGACATTTGTGACACTGTGCAGACATGCTTGATTGATTCTGTGGTTGCAAATGTTGTCTAGTAACATCCCTGTAAGACAAATGAACGTTTGGTTTCGATCAGGTCTTGTTCGACAATCCATAAGCACAGAGTTATTCATGGATTTCTGCACAGTTTGAAAGGTATCAAAATTTACCAGAGTAAATAATGCATCTGAAAGGTCCTTATGGCCAGGTTCACATTAGTGTTACCTTCAGAAGACCAGAATAACAGAGAGATGGACAGCTAAAATAGAGGTAATACGGAGTATGACTGACCCAATTAACTATAATGGGGTCTGTTGTTTAAAACTGAAACCGATGGAGGAAAAAGTCTTCTGTGCTGGATTTTTACCTCTGTGTATTTTCAGGTAGATACTCTGACGGAGACTCCAATGGAATCTCCAGCACAGATGTGACCATAGCCTATCTTATAGGTACAGGTGCAGCTTGGTAATCAATGGTAGCTTGCATGCAGACACGTACTGGTATCACGTTGAAAACAATGAATGCCAGGAAGTATAGTCTAATATTGACATTAGTATGTTTGAGGGTCAGAGGTTATAACTAATTTCTCTTGTTATGTGATTTTTAATAGAAATCAATATTAGCTGGAAGCCTGGGGCATAACTGAATGGCAATATGAACAAAGCATTTTTTCCCATAGAGAACAAATGCATGTACACTTAAATCTTTGGAAAAAAACACTTATGGTAGAGTAGATCATTTTTAACGTGGATTTTTTTTTTTTTTTTTTTAAATACAGTCCACAGGATTGTATTTTATTATTATGTGTCTTTCTCTACATGTGAGAAAATTGTTAAATTATAATAACGTTATTATATCATTTTCATTTTTTTTCTATTAACAAGTAACCTTATGGTCAGGTTCAGACACTGCATTTTTTTTTTTTGGCAAATGTAATTAGTGTAATTAAGGCCACATATTCACAGTGCAATGGAATGAATCCCAGTAACATAGTGTAACGCAATAGTTGATCCCCAGGATAAGGGTGCATTCACACTACGTTTCCTGAAGCTTATTCTGAACGTAAAACACGTTCAGAATAAGCGGTGTATAAAGCAGCTCCATTCATTTCTATGGGAGCCGGCATACGAGCGCTCCCCATAGAAATAAATGGGCTGCTTCTTTCACTGCGAGCAGTCCCATTGAAGTGAATGGGAAGTGCTGGCGTGTACGACTCGGCATGAGCAGAGCTTGCAGTATACGCCGGCACTTCCCATTCACTTCAATGGGACTGCACGGAGTGAAAGAAGCAGCCCATTCATTTCTATGGGAGCCGGCATACGAGCGCTCCCCATAGAAATAAATGGGCTGCTTCTTTCACTGCGAGCAGTCCCATTGAAGTGATTGGGAAGTGCCGGCGTGTACGACTCGGCATGAGCAGAGCTTGCAGTATACGCCGGCACTTCCCATTCACTTCAATGGGACTGCTCGCAGTGAAAGAAGCAGCCCATTCACTTCTATGGGGAGTGCTCGTATGCCGGCTCCCATAGAAATGAATGGAGCTGCTTTATACGCCGCTTATTCTGAACGTGTTTTACATTCAGAATAAGCTTCAGGAAACGTAGTGTGAATGCACCCTAAGTCTTAATTTTTAGAGATTCTCTAGTAACTGGTACAGGGCCAAGGGACTGGTGGAAGGCAAATGTGGTGCCAATTTTCAAAAAGGCTCTAGGTTTTGCGGCTGTTGTAAGTGGCGTACCCCAGGGTTTAATGCTGGGTCTGCTGTTATTTAAAGGGATTCTACCATTAAAAAACTTTTTTTTTTCTAGGTAACACGTCGGAATATCCTTTAGAAAGGCTATTCTTCTCCTACCTTTGGAAGTGATCTCCGCCGTGCCGCTCGTTCAAAATACCGGTTTGTACCGGTATGCTAATTAGTTCTCTCGCAGCGATGGGGGCGTCCCCCAGCGCAGGAGATCCCCATTGCTGCTCGAAAACTGACTCCAGCGCCGCCTCTGTCTTCTTCTGCATCCGCCCCTTCCTTCTTCGGCTTGACGTTGGACACCTGCGCAGTCATAGTGCCGACACTGCAAGTTCACGCATGCGCAGTACGTTCAGCGAAGTTAATTGAACAGAGCGTACTGCGCAGGCGTCCGACGTCAAGCTAAAGAAGGAAGGGGCGGATGCAGAAGAAGACAGAGGCGGGGCTGGAGTCGGTTTTCGAACAGCAATGGGGACGCCCCCATCGCATCTCCTGCGCTGAGGTCCGCCCCCATCGCTGCGAGAGAACTAATTAGCATACCGGTACAAACCGGTATTTTGAACGAACGGCGCGGCGGAGATCACTTCCAAAGGTAGGAGACGAATAGCCTTTCTAAAGGCTATTCCGACGTGCTACCTAGAAAAAAAAAGTTTTTTAATTGTAGAATCCCTTAAACTTATTTATTAATAACAGCACATGACACCAATGTATGTAGTACAGTGCAGTCTATGGAGGTTGTATATAGGGACAAGCAGACTTGGATAAACTGAGTGTTTGGGTATTCACTTGGTAAATGAAGTTTAATGTGGATAAGTGTACAGTTATGCATCTGTGTAAAAATAACTCACATGACATATGTCCTAGGGGGAATAAAAGCTGGGAGAGACCCAGGTGGAGACGGACCTGGGTGTACTTGTAGATGATAGATTAAGTAACAGCATGTAATGTCAGTCAGCTGCTTCTAAGGCCAGCAGGATATTGTTGTGTATTAAAAGAGGTATGGACTTGCAGGACAGGGATGTAATATTACCACTATATAAATCATTGTTGTGGAATATGCATTTCAGTTCTTGGCACCAGTTTATAGAAAGGATGTTGGAACAAGTTGAACAGAGGGCCACAAAACTGATAAGGGGCATGAAGGACCTCAGTTATGAGGGTTTACATTTGTTTAGTCTAGGGAGGAAGCATTTAAGGGGATATATACAAGAAGTATGGGGAAAAACAGTTTCAAGTAAAATCCCTTCAAAAAACAAGATAGCATTCCCTTCATCTAGAGAAAATAGGATTATTCTAGAGAAGCCACAAGGCTTCTGTGGAATAGCTTTCCCCAGGAACTGGTCACAGCAGCGACAGTCGGCAGCTTAAAAAAAAACAACTTAGATTACTTTTTAGAGAAAAATAGCATTGATGCTTATGTAAAAGAATGTTGTAGAATGTTTTATTCTTTCCCATTCCCTGGTTGAACTTGATGGTAATACTTTTTGTTTTTTAAATGGTACTATGTTACTATGTGATAGCAGTTATTACCAATCCAAATCATTACTGCAGGAGCCTGACTGACTGTCACTGCTGGGCTTTTTGCATTGATCTTATGGGCACAGCTCCTGTGACATCACACTGATGTAGAAAATCGCCAAAAAAGGACCAATCCAATCCACATTCTACTATATGTCTATATAGGTGCTGTGACCATATCACAGCAACATAAGGTGATTATTGGTGTATTTGAGTGTTTATTTGGAATCCTGCAAAGGGTAATACACCAGGTGCCGCGCGGTGCTTTCTGTTTTGTGTTTTTTTCTAGTTGTAATCACACTGATGTAGATGTATAGCATTTTGCAGAAACAGTTGCCTTTAAATCTGTTGTGAATAGGGCTTGCAGATTATAATAAGGACAAGATGTTTGGGTGCCTGAGGCCCGAGGCTGTAAGAGGGCCCAAGGCAAGCTTTTGACAATACAGTTGATTATTGTTGTGGGACACGGGAGTGTACTGGAGGTGAGTATTTGTCTCACAAATATTAGCGGGGTAAACACAGCAGCCAAACCCTACATTTTTTAAATATCAAGAAGTGATTCCGTGATCCTCAGGTTTGTGTCACTACGGCACATTACACTGTGAGGAGGGGCCACTACTATTACTGTACTTTTGCAGTTGTTCAATATGAGCATATGTATATGTGCAAGGACATGAGAAACTATAATCCCATTGCTCTGACTGGACAGCTGCCTTACTTGTGGTGGTATGAGAAAAATATTTTTTAAATTTGTATACTAGACATTTTTGAACACAGTATATGAAAGTATATGTAGCCCATCTTAAAATCTATGCGACCTGTAGATAATTCCTGTGATCAGAGTCCACTCTGATCATGAGCATTACTATTTCAGAGCCCCGCCTAAAGAGTAAAAATAGTCCTGGACCGGCCCCGTACCTTTCAAGTTGCAGGCCAGCTCCTGTACAACGAGATTGCAGGAGCCAACCTGTTGCCATGACAGCCGGGAGCCTAATAAATGCTACCAGGTCTGTCATTGTAATATTACTACTGTGACTGGTCTATTACCAGCCTCAATACTAATGTACAGAAACTTCTACAGACAGCAATACAGTTGTATTGAAGTCTATGTGACTTGCAATCAAAAGTTCAAACTCACCCCCTTTCCCCAGAATACATATAAAAGTAGAAAATTACTGTGAAACACACTCACATTAGGTTTTCACTGTTTCGTCTCTGATTTGAATAATAAATTATCAAAGCAATACACTTTCCCCAAAATGGTACAACTAAAAAGAACATCTGGCCCCACAAAAAAAGTGCCATATGCATTTCCATACGGCCATTTGTCAATGTGACCTTGCAGCTGTTGCAAAACTACAACTTCTATATATTAAATAATTTACAATTTTTTTGCTTCAAATTTTTTCCCCCTATTTTCCTCCTCTAAAACCTAGGTTCATGTGTGTGAACCTATGGTCCAGTGCATCTTATAGTCCAAAAAATACGGAATATTAATGAAGTCAGCAACATGACAATCTTTAATTGCTCGACAGTTGTGTCCAGAGTTGCTGTGTAGCCCTAGCCTTACTGACTTAAGGTATCTCATGATTCTGTTTTATAACAAAATCATGTAATTTGATTCTTACTACATTAACCTGAAATCTGTCGTAATAGTATGGATCCATCCTGGGACTTTACATGTACACCCTGGTGCATGTGATTAACTATGGCAGCTGCTCCACTTCAGAGCGGCCGCACTAGCTGCTGGGTTTTTTTTTGTGTGTTTTTTTTAAATGTAGATCACATATAAATATAAATTAATAAAGTACACATAAACACATTAGGCATCCCTGAGTCTGGAAATACTCAAACTATTAAGATATAAAAACATTTGTCTTAAATGGCAGGGTTCACACTACCGTTGGATTCTGCTCAGAAGGTGTCCGTTTAAAATTTTTTTTTTAAATGGACACCTATCATAACCAATACAAACGGACAGTAATTGATGGCTATCAGTTACTATCTGTTAGTAGTCCATTGCCCATAGACTTTAATGTTAAAAAAAATAATGGATACTTGCTGTCCGTTTAATGCCCACTCCATCTCTCTCACTACTGACCTGACTCGAATGGAGTTGCTGCAGGTAAGTTCATGGTCTTGAATCTACTTTCTGTGAAACTCAGCATAGGGTCTATGTCTAACAATAAGCCCCGCACAGCACATAGGCAGCATCCCACCAAGGTCCAGATCACAACAGCATACAGGACACAGCCCCCATGGATTGGTATTGCTCCAGCACACCGGTGGCAGCACCACAGGGACTGAAGGCCCCCTCCCACCCGCAAGGCACAACGGGGGCAGCCCACCTCCTTCCAAGACATAGGTGGCAAGACCCTAGGGGCCAGACCCCTCCAATACACTGGCAGCACCCCAGAGACCACCACCAACTCCCCCACCCACACACACACACACACAGGCAACACCACAGGAACCCCTCCACTTACATGAAGGTAGTACCCCGGGGACCAGCACACCATTCGGCAGCACCCTTCAGACCCTCTGCCACATGCACACAGGTGGAAGTCCTCAAGGGACCACCTCCAGAACCCCCTCTTACACAAGCAATACCCCAGAAACCCCCTACACAAAATCAATACCCCAGGGACACACGCAGCAGTCCCCCAAGGACCCGAACCTCCCAAGACCCTGTTCCCCCATTACATTCCAGCAGCATCCCAATGACCCCTGCCCCTCGTTTAAATGCCAGACGCACACCAAGGAGACATTCCCCCACATTTACATGCCAATGGCACCCCGGGGACTCTTGTTTCCACCCCTTTTAGTTACCAGATGTGCACCTGGGACCCCTACCCCCTATCCATGCCAGCAGCATCCCCCTTTGATGCCAACAGCACCCAGAGGTCCCATGCCTTTCTTAAAATGCCAGAAGCACCGCAAGGACCCCTTTAGATACCAGAAGCACCCTGAAGTTTCTGGCCCCCATATTAATATGCCAATGGCACCCCTGTGCCCCTTGGATGCTAGAAACACAAGAAAGACCAGCAGCAACGCAAGGATCCCTGCCCCCTATCCATGCCAGCAGTACCTCCCTTAAATGCCAACAGAATCCCAAGGACCCCTACCTCCTTTTACATGGCAGAAGCACCCCAAGGACCCTTGCCCCCTTTTAGATGCCAGCAGCACCTAATGTAGAATTTCAGTATAATAATATTTTTTAAGCTAGTGATAAGTCACTTATTCAGTTCTCTTTTTAATGCCCACCCTTAGATATCAGCAGCACTCCAAAGACACCTGCCCTCCCCTTTAGATACCAGCAGCACCCCAAGGATCCCTTCCCTCCTCTAGATGTCAGCAGTACCCAAATGACCCTGTATCCCTCAATGCCATCGGCACCTCAAGGCCTCCTATCCGACCCTAAACATCCAATCCCCCAGACCCTCCAGGATACAGTCCCATGTAAAACATCACTCTTTCTTCAATTCTTCAACATACAGTCCCTTGTAAATACATCACTCTCTCCCCTCAGTCTCCTCCAATATGCAGTCCTATGTAAAACAATCCTATCACTCGCCTTCCATCATGCAGTCCCACAAAACACCTTACTGTTGTCTGTTTTCCATCTACATCAGTGGTGCCCAATACGTCGATCACGATCTACCGGTCGATCGCAAAGGAAGTATGGGTCGATCGCGTGACATTTTTTATTTATTTATTTTACTTTTTTTGTTTGAACCAGCGCAGGAGAGCTGCTGCTCTCCTTGTGCTGGTATAGACGTCTACGTTTCAGTGTAGGCGGCGTCATCACGCCGCCTACGCTGATACGTAGACGTCTGCCAGGAGAAAAGGATGCGGCAGCGGGAGGAGCAGCAGCAGCATCGAGGTCAGTAAGTGTGAGAACTTTATGTTTGTTTTATAATAAGCCGCTACCTGCTGGAGTATTCCCAGCAGATAGCGGCCTATTTACCAACCTCTCCAGACATGTTCACTGCCGCCCCTGCTTCCCCTTGTACTATAGGCCATGACAGGCGGTAGTGAATAGGGCCAGGCCACGATACCACTACCGCTATTATTATATTTGGGGGTCTTTTCAGACCCCCGAGTATAATAATCGGAGCCCCAGGGGAGGTGAGAGAACATAATAAACAATGTTACTTACCTCTCCGGGATCCGATGTCAATCTGACAATGCTGCGGCCCAGGCCCCGCCCCCAAGAAATGGGTAGTAGATCTTTTGACTCGGTCATTTTATAAGTAGCTCGCATGCTGGAAAAGTGTGAGCACCCCTGATCTACATGTACTCCCTTCCTGCTTCCCCTATAGAGCCACCCTGCACAGTTGATGTGGAGCTGTGTAGAGGGATAACCAAGACTGGGCTCTAATGGTCACCTGCACAGCCTCTAGGAGAGTTATTCATCGCCCCAGGCTCAACCAGAGGCAGCCCTAAGTCAGGGAATTCATGTATGCATCTCTGAGACATATGCCAGCCGTGCCAGGAGTAGCAACGGAGGAACTGACAGGAGAAACGTATTTGAGCCTAGTCTCCAGGTAACCAAATCCCTGTCAGTGACTACTCGCCCTACTATATTTCTATCCTACTAAATTGGGAGTGGTACGAGAAGAGGAGTAGTGGAGGACTATCATGTTAGAGCCTGTAACATTCCGAGACAGCCTCCTTATGAACAAGGCAGTGGGACTGAACTGCAACTGTTACCCCATCTGCAAAGCTGCTGGTTGTTCCAGACGGTTCTAGTTAATAAACAGTTACTTTGTGTCCACTGCAACTCTGGACTCCTGAGTTGTGCCTGCATCACCTTCAGGGCCCTCCTGAACACCACCACAGCGACTCAGAGTACAGAGGTCCCCTCTCCAATTAGGAGTGCCCAGGGGGAAATAATACCGCTACCACCACCATCAGGTAGTGCTGCAAGAACCCCTTGACTGTGTCCGGCCCTGGAGCAGGATTGGAGTGTGTGAGGAGTGTCCCTGGCCTAGAAGGTGGCACAGCCAATGTCACTACTACTCCCATACTCCAGTCTCCTGCACTGGGTTGCGGCAGTATGTGTCCTGGCTTGTGGCTTACGAGCTACTTACTAGCAGAGAAGAAAGCAAGAGGCTTCCTCCTCTATTATGTACTTCAACTGCATCGGTATCATGCAGATGCTGATGCAGTTAATATGTAATATGTGTTGTGGTTGCCCCGAGGTGGGTACCCTAGTGTCATTGGGCCCGGAGCTGCTGCCCCCTCTGCCCCCCGCTAGTTACACCTCTGCCTCTATCGATTTCCCTCTCAAATCCTACCATATTACTACCTCTCCTATATATAAATACAGAAATTATCTTTGATCAGGTCTTACTTTCCCCTACCAATTTTGGACCACAACCTTCTTTCCTTTGCCATCAAAGGTTTTTGTCCTTCTCAAAACGCACTGACTTTCCACACGTGAATCTACATGCTATTAACCATCACCATTTCTCAGACAGCCTACAATCATCACTGTCCCCATGTCTTTTTCTGTCCTGTTTTCCACAAGCACTATGAGACATTCAAAAATACACTGGAGAAAAGTAGCATCTTCAGTTCTCCTACCCTCCCAATAAAGATGCCAGTAATTTAGACACATGCCTCAAACATGTTTTCTCCAGCAGCACTAAAGATGTCCTGAATATCTGTGGAGAAGATCAAATGCATCTGCAGATTTCCTTCACTTCAAATTTATACTCAAAGCTTATAACTCTGTCCTTTACTTTACCAAACAAGCATATTTTACCACTCCCTCCGTATACCGAAGGTACAGGTACCTGTGACGGATTTTAGTGCTCAAGAAATGGCCACATACTTTAACCCCTTCCCACCGCGGGATTTTTCAATTTTTGTTTTCCGTTTTTCACTCACCCCCCCCCCCCTCCCCCCGTCCAAAGCTCGTAATTTGCAATGTATTGCAAAATAATGTCATTTCTACTGCAGGCTACATAGAGTACCCTGGAGCTTGCTTCGGGTGCCTGCGATCACTGGTAAAATAGTGGCACCCAGGCGCTGCTGGTAAAATGGCACCTCAGTCAGCATTGACCAAGGCACCTGAGGGGTTAATGTCCACGATCAATGTGGGCACCAACTGTGGGCATTAACACATGGTGTCTGCTGTATACGACAGCAGACACCGGGCAACTATGGTGGCTGCCAAGCTTGCATCTAATCAGCAGCCAGCTGCCCCGGTGATGTCACAGCCCTATAAAAACCAGCAGCCATTGTAAGTACAATCATTTTGCATCACTCTTACTGCAGGGACAGACATCAGCAGGGAAAGAGGATTGCAAGTGAAGGGAAAGTATAAGGAGGAAATCAAAGAAGAATTTGGGGTAATTGCAGCGTCATTAATAGAAAGAAATTTAACACACATTGCAGCGCTCACTGCCACTATACTGCTGCTCATTACTCATACCTGTGTGTTCCAAGTGGAACATAACAAGCCTTTTATAGCAAAAAACTGTGAATTATCATCCACGCATACCTACACTCACCTGTTCTGATGCCTTTTTAAAACCCTTGAATAGCGGGGAAAGAAATTAGGGGCTCATTAGCCATTTTGTTCCAAGTATACAATTACAGGCCATTTCTCAATACAGTTGTGGCAAAAATCAATAATTCTTAGCCACTAACCTCTGTAGTTAGCGGCTATTCTAACGCTTATTTAAAAGTGTTTATTAATAAGGAAACAGACAAGAGGCATATATGCAGTTCTGTTCCAAATCTAAATTTACAGGCCATTTTGCAGTACAGTACTGCCAAAAAATCCTGAAATCTCTGCCTTTATCACACTATTTTTTTTAAAGGTGTTCATTATTGGGAAAAAGAAATAAGGGGCTTATTCACCGTTCTCTTCAAAGTAAAAAATTACAGAAAAGTACCGCTTCCTACCTTGAAATGCAGGGGCGGATCCAGGGCCGGGCGAGCAGGGGCCCCCGCGGCAGGGCCCGTACCTAACATAACTTGGGTCGGTCGGCAGGGCAATTGCCGAGGGCCCCAGCACTTGCAGGGCCCCCCTGTCGGTCCTCTATCAATAGCTGCAGCTCCCTGCACACAGTGTGCTTCACACATATACTTTCCCTATTAGGAAGTATATGTCGGAAGCACACTGTGTACCTGCAGCATCGGCTGATAGACAGCAGCCAGCCAGGGAGCTGCAGCTATGGATAGAGGACGCTCCCACCTCACCCCCCTTCTCTGGCTGCCCTCTGTCAACCAATGAGAGGGTGAGGAGAGCAGAGGAGGCGGAGCTTATCGCTCTACAGAAGATCCCTGCCGTCCTGCATCTTACACATGAGAGGGAGAAGTTCAGCAAAGTGAAAGTAAAGACAGAACACCAGGTACAGGCTGGAGGGGGGTTACTCTGCCTATTACTGTCAGGCATTTGGAGTTATTCATTTAGTTTTGGTAACTCCATGTGCCTCATATTAATAGCAACTAACCCCATCATGTCCCTCACATTAACCCCCTGTGTACTTCACCATAAGGGTTACTGATGTGTGAGATATATAGGGGTAATAATCATGAAGATACTTCATTATTACCTCCATGTCTCTCACATATCAGTAACTCTTATGTGAGGCACACAGGGGGTTAATGTGAGGGACATGATAGGGTTAACTGCTATTAATATGAGGCACATGGAGTATCTTAGGGGGCGTTCACACTACTGTTAGAGTCTAATGGGTTCTTACCAAGCAGACCGAGGCATAGACTGATGTCATCAGATGGAATGGTTCAGAAAATGAAAAAGACACACAAATCCAAGTGTATAGTACACAAGGGTAAGAGCTCTGCGAAGAGCCCGCCCATGAGTAGTTTATTTTATAGTGTGAAAATACAATAAACCAATTTATCATAGTAATGGCATAATCCTGGCTTATAATATACTTATGGATATGATTTCATACAAATTCTGAGAAAAAGGGATGCGGAATGAGGGTATTTCCGAGACTGACCGATTCCACAATTGTCTTTGACCACAGGCTATACTCCCTCTTCCCAGGCCCACTAACACACATCCTCTAACTCTGTATAAAAGTGATAAATGTCTAAGAATAAAATATGTGTATTAGGTTATGGAACAGCAACTTGTTTTGCTCATCTACTGAGAGTACAAAAGTTCATATAAAGGTAACATATGATCCAAAATGGAGTCACTACTGCTGAGCTGAAGCAAGCCAACTATAAGATTACTCTAACAACTCCCCTCTTTTATCATTTTTATACAGGGTCCACAACTCAAATTCCTAACTCCCTTTCCATTGGATAGCAAAGAAGAACCATCCTACCTACTCAAAGTGTGTGAATACTAATTCCACAGATTGAGGGATGCCAGCATCCATCCGGATGGTCCCAACACCTCTATCCTACTAGCTTAGTCCCTAAGTATCATCCTTGAAACCTGTACAAAAAGAACAAAAGGGGAGTAGGCACTTTTACTTGCATCAGAGCGTTGCATGTATATATGGTTCAGAAATGTATCTGTTCATATCAAGATTATATATTGATAGAAGCTATAATCAGTCTGTAGTAAGGTTCAACAAAGTCCATTCACAGAGAGGTTCCAAAGTGAGTTCCACAATATATGCAGTTGGTGATGTCCTCCAAGGCTTCCTTTCCACAACAGGTGCAGGTATACCTTCGAGTTGTCAGCATCACCATAGCTTGAGTGTTGGAACCTTCTACTGTGGTCAGTTTAATCTTTGGTTTTCCTGCAAGACAACATCTTTTTAGTACATTGTTACGAAACATAAAAGCAAGTTTTAGCATGATATACAATATCAGCAACAGGAGACACCCTTGGAGCACAAAATGGAGTATACCAGATATCCAACCGGATAGTCCCTTGAACCAGTTAAGAGGATTCAACCAGGACAGCCAATCCGGCCAGGAGCTCTCCCTCTCCAGTTGTGCATTCCTGAATTCTTCCTTAAATTTCCTTGCTTCATGTAGATCATAAGCAATTCTCAACACACCCTTCTCATCTATGTAATGACAACATGTGGGACCAACAATCTGACACAAACCTCCCTGCGTGGCTGTTAAGTAGTCTAATACCATGGCATGTTGGTTAGTGACTAAAACTAACTGCTTCAAATATACAGTATTCACTTCTACAGCATCAAACAAATAAGTGGTTATATTGTCAAATAATTCTCCAAGGTTTTCTATTCTGTGAGCGTTTCTCAATATTCCAAAATAGTAACCTATCACCGGTATGAAAGTAGTTGCAGTGTCCTGCCAGGTGGTATATAACAACTTATGATAGTGTTCTGGCAGTGGTGGCATCTCTGGAATCTCTGGTGCAACTGTGGGGACCTCCAAGTCTCCCTTCTCATCAGTTTCATCAACCTCTCTTTTTGTAAGAGTGTGCTCGGGCATATGGTGATATGGGATATCCTCTGACTTCCATGTCCAAGTAGCTGGTTCCAATCTGGCCAGGGTGCATGTTCCCCCTATGCCTTCTGGCAACCACTTATAAGCTTTATCACCACATACAGTACGATGTACACATCTTTTGGCAGTTTAAACTGTCCTCTGTTAATTAAAAGGTAAACAATGGAAACTAATGAAGTGGTGTCATAGTACAAACACCAAGATTCTGGAGAATCTTGTTCAAACGTTATGAATCTATAATAGGAGAAAGGAGTGCATTCACTTTTATATTCATTTCTATCAAGCTTGATGCTCATCTGATCTGCTCCATCCCTAGCTGCACTCTCCACTTCTTGTTCGCTCAATCTGCCTTCCCCAGCTTCTCTGTTTCTATAATATGCACCAATTTCTTTACAATGGGTAACATTTCCAGATGGAAATCTACTAGACTGGGTCCAATTGGTATCATGTATGGTCCTTGTGATCTTATACTTGTATAACAATGAATCAGCATGGAGGGATGAGAAACTGATTTTTAATCCAGTTGTGGGAACTTTTCCAACATCTAGATGGGTGACAAGTTTACTTGCCCAACCATTATCTCTAAATTTTGCACCATAAGTACCGTACACATACCAGGCCCCCTCTTTCATAGTGAGATTCACCTGCCACTAGGGTGGAGAAATCCACCCAGTTACTTTTAATGCCATGGAGGTATCCCCTCCTCTTTCCAGATTTAAGGGGTCTAAATTCCAGCAAGGGGCCCTTATGAGTTCATCTATAGATAAGGGTTCGGCAGCATAAGGCATGGAATGTGCAGATATAGGGGAATGACTGCAGATCCAGCAACTGGAAAGATTCTTTAAAGTGGCAATAATATGATGATATTTCAAGAATTTATTGCCCCAACTCCCATCAATGTCATTATACGCTCTTATGATAATAAGACAAGAAGTTAGGATCAAATACTTCCCCGAAATCATTGTTGGAATAGCTTCTTGCAGTGGGAAGCGTGTATCCAGGCTGGTTTACCATCCACTTTCACTGAGGTTGGGGTGGTCAGCTGGACCTGGAATGGGCCGTCAAATCGGGGGTCCAAAGCCTTTCGGACGTGCCTCTTTATGGTGACCCAGTCCCCGGGTTGAAGAGTGTGTGTACCTTCCAATGAATCAGGGTCGTACGTCCCTCCGCCAGTGTGCACGCCTCAATAGGTGCCTTAAGCTCCGCCTCCTGAGCTGAACACCCAGGCGGTAAGGACTCACTCTTCACTACTTCTTCAAGGGTGGTCACCGCATAACCTGTGTATGGTTTGCCATCTTTGTAGTATCTGGATCCGACTATGAAAAATTCTAAATCAGCATTAGTTATTGGCAATTCAGTAACATGTCCTAATTCTTGAGTTTCTGTTTTCATCAATTCCAGACAGTCATGATCTATTGAGTCAGGAGTGTCAGTGTCATTGTCAATGCTGTTGGGAAGTAAAGTTGCTGGGTTGAGGATGCTGCATCTCTTGATGGTAACGTTGGGAGGGGTTAAAAGAGCAACTTCATACTTGGTCAGACGTGCCATGGACAAATGTCTGATCCTTGCTTGTGCCAACAATTCCTGAACAGCATGTGGGACAAAGATGATTAAGTCATGGTCCAGTACAATGTCAGCTACCTTGTCCTTCAATAGGACACATGCAGCCACCGCCCGGATGCAGGATGGGGCACCTCGAATCACTGCATCCAGTTGTGTTGAGTAGCAGCCGAGCGGTCGATGCTTACCCCCATGAAGCTGAGTCAAGACACCCTTAGCATGTCCTACGTTCTCATGACAAAACAGATTGAATGGCAGATCATAGTTGGGTATCCCTAGGGCCGGGGCAGCAACGATCGCTAACTTCAAGTGATGAAACCCTTCTTTTGCCTCATCAGTTAGACCATAAGGCTGACCCTTATTGCAATCCTTCAACACATCAAACAAGGGCTGCATCAATGCAGAGGCAGATGGAATCCATTCCCTGCAATAACGCACGAGGAAAAGTTCTCAATTCCCTGACAGTTGCAGGCAGTGCCAACTGGCTGATTGCCAGTGTCCGCTGCTAATGTCGTTCAAAATCTTGCGCGGACATTAGCAGCGGACACTAGCTGTGTCCGTGACATTCTGCATTCATTTAAAGGGGCTCTATCAGCAAAATTATGCTAATAGAGCCCCACATATGCGTGAATAGCCTTTAAAAAGGCCCCGTAAATGTTATATTAACCCCCGATTCCATTTTTAAATAAAAGCATTAAAACATATATGCTAATCGTACCTGAACGTGCACCATGGGCGGGGATGCACAATGCTACGTCATCTTCGGGCACGCCTGCCTCTTCTGTCTTCTTGTAGTGATGCCCTCTGGTTCCGTGTCCTCTTCCGTCTTTAAATCCTGCGCCTGCGTAGTAGCGCTTCCCTCCGGAGGACTACTGTGCAGGCTCACTTGCCAGTCCCCGTAGAACTACACGAGCGTACTGCACGCTTGCGAACTGCCATTAAGTAAAATGGTGAGTGAGCCTGCGCAGTAGCGATCCGGAGGGAAGTGCTACTACGCAGGCGCGAGATTTGAAGACCTCAAGCCGGAAAAAGACCAATAGGAAGCCGGCGGAAGAGTCGTGACTAGAGGGCGTCGTTCCAAGAAGAAAGAAGAGGCAGGCGTGCCCGAAGATGACGCGGCATCGTGCATCACCGCCCCCAGTGCATGTTCAGTAAGATTTGCATATATGTTTTTATGCATTTATTTAAAAACAGGACTGGGGGTTAATATAACATTTACGGTGCCTGAATAGCCTTTTTAAAGGCTATTCACGCATATGTGGGGCTCTATTAGCATAATTTTGCTGATAGAGCCCCTTTATATGGACATCGGGTGCATTGTTTTACACTCCGTGCCTGTCCTAAAGATGTCCGACTTTTCAAGTGGACAGAAAAAACCTACGTCAGGTTTTTGTAAGTAGGGCCCCGCCACAGTCAATTGCCCAGGGCCCCGCAAAGCCTGGAACCGCCACTGTTGAAATGAGGTAGGGGTCTCATCTTCTCCTCATTTGGTGGCAGGTGGACACGTATTGGGTGGTGATCTCCACAGCGAACTCCTCTTCTCCCAGTAGGATGTAGAGCAGGGGTGCCCAATACGTCGATCGCGATCTACTGGTAGATCGCAAAGGACGTATGGGTTGATTGCCGGATGCAGGGATCCCCGGTGTCTGCTTGTTCACAGTGCAGGCTGAGAGTCATCTCCGGACACTCCGGACACAGGTGGGGCTGCCGCAGCCCCAGCCTGTGCTGTGAACAGACAGACAGCAGGGATCCCTGGGCAGCCACAGAACGCTGCTGTCTCCTGCATTCACGATCCGCCCGGCCCCGGCTACAGACACACCCGTACTGCCCACAATCCCGCCCGGCCCCACCCACAGGCTCGCCCCGGCCCCGCCCTAGTAGATCTTTTGCCTTGGTCAGCTAATAAAGTAGCTGACCAATAAAGGGATTGAACAGGCAAACATGGAAAACCCCTTTAACCCCTTTAACTTTTAAATTGGGAGTACTGAATTTTTTTTTAAAGAAATCATACCCACCTGTCCCCCTGGTGTGTTTTGGTCCTTCTGCTGAACGGGTCTCTTCTGGAATTCTGCTGAATAGCTCAGACAACATTTTTGCGTGGGCTAGCCAATGTGACGGGATGCCGATGCAATGCATCAGTATTACATTGCGGCATCCTGCTCCCGGTTAGGCCCGGATGAATGGGCCTAATCAGGAGGAAATCTTGAGCCTTGGACGCCTGGGGCGGAATATGCAGCAAGATCGAACAGGACTCTTCTTTTTTCCACGTCCTGCTGCAATCTCTGCCTCCCATTGAAAACAATGGGAGGCGGATTCGGAAGGAATCCACCCCCCAAATCCGTGGCAAATTCATCTGTATGAACTGACGCTTAGTGGTCTAGTCTGCTCCAAGGAATAAAATCAACTAACTGACCCTTTCTGCAGCTTTCCATTTTCTCCCTTCCCAGCCAATAATTGGCCAGGCTGAGCCAAGGGAAGCTGTAAAACGCATACAGTATATACAGTGGCATATAACGCAATAAAACCAAAACATTATAGCAGTGTCCATTGGAATGCCACAAAATCATTTTTCAGCAATGAATTGAACCTTTATTTGCAGGAAATATTTTTTTCATTATCATCTATTATACTTGGCCTGGACTTATTACACTGTATCATGGGTGGACACTACAGTGTATTTACACTGTTTTGGTAATCCAATAGTGGCATTTTCATTTTAATTTTGTATAATGAACTGTTATTTTTTCATTGATTTATTTTAGGTATATGCACATTTTAAGATGCTGATGTTTGACTTGTAGATTTACAACTTTAGGTTTAACATATATGTAGAACCCCCTATTTTATTTGCTGGGTTTACAGCCTCTGTCATATGTGAAGTTCACATATTTTATACAGAAAATGTAAATTTAGCTTATTACAAATCACATACTCATATGATTACTCACACATTTTTATGCATTTACACACCTATGCATTGCAGTGTGTTGTATAAGCAAATAAACAATTGCATGTTAAAATTCAATCCCTCTTAGGGAAGTAACATAAATGTGAAAAAAAAATTAAATAGTACTCCCCCAATATAAAAATGCTATCAATTTTACATATAAAAGTGACTGAACAATAAAATGCACATCACCCGATCCCAAAATGCTTGAATTGATAAAATAAAGGTATTTACCCTATGCGGGCACTCTAACATAAAAAAAATCCGAATGATCAAATTGTCTTGTCATGGCGCCTTACCCTTCTTCAAAATGAAATAATAAATGGTCACAAAACCATATGTACACCAAATGTACAGTTAGTGCCAATACAGTTCTCCCCTTACACAACTACATAGAGCAAAGGTTATGTCGAGGTGAAAATGAAAAGTACTCTTGGAAGGCATGGAGTTAAAAAAAAAAAAAAAAAAAAAAAAAGGGAACTTGGCTGTATCCTCAAAAAGGTTAAATCTTTATTATGTATAGGGCAAAAGAAGGTTGCAATCTATAGAGCTTCTGTGATTGTAATCCCAGTGATCAATGAACCCTGTGCTTCATTTAGCCTGAGGCCACAGTACAAAGTGAAAAGTGAAACACAGCCAAAAAATGTTGTGGATAAAAATGCTGCAGAAAAAAATGCAGCGAAAACCTAATAGAAAAAGCAATCCAAAAGAGACTCACTTTTTTCATTGCTTTCCACTGTATTTTGCAGTTTTGCCGTATGAAATATACATTTTCCACAGCCAACCCAATAAAGTGCACTTTGGGTCTTGAAGAGGCCCGTTACTTGGGGTATATAATAGGAAGAGGGGTAATAAAACCTCAGGTTAACAAAGTGGAGGCCATTCAAAATTGGCCCCAACCCTTAAATAAAAGGCAAGTGAGTGCTTTTCTGGGAATTGTTGGCTATTATCACAGGTTCATCCCAAATTCTGCAACTATTGCAGCTCCAATGACAGATCTGACTAAGCGAACATGTTCTGTAATGGTGAAGTGGAGTGAAGAGGCTGAGAGGGCATTCTAGGTCTTGAAGTCAATTCTCTGGGACATAATGCCAACTGCTCGCGGCATTATGTTCCATAGTGGCACCTGCACATGGTATTATGTCCCATCATGGCCCCTGCACACAGTATAATATTTCAACCAATTTTCGCCATTATTATACTGTGGGTTCTCTTCAGACCCCAGAGTATATTAAGTGGAGGGCAGGTGATCAAACACAAAAAAACAATGGAGTACAGGAGAAGTGTGTAACATTGTTATATTTCATCACCTCTCCTGGCACACCGCTTATTATAAGCATAGATGTAGAAAAATAGGCCAGAAAAAACCTCAACTACACAACCATATTATAAAAATTATACAAATGTATTAATAATCCAGATAAAATCTCCTGACGAAGTTCTTTGTGGCGAAACACGTAGGGTTGGCGTCGCTTATATGTCTTCGTCATGTCTCTGGGTCTATTTACTATTTCAAGCATGGCTACAGGTAACCTTTATTATTGTGTATACTTTTAACACTGACTGTGGGATTCATTTGATATTACCATCAGACTACGCACTGCATATTTGGAACTCTGTACTTATATTTAGGGCAGATTGAGGTATTTTCACCTTGTGTGTGTCTGATGGTCTACTTACATGTCTTTGACCAGCCTCAGTTACATTGGTATACCTGTCCTGCTTATATTACTATCTCTTACTATTACAGTCCTATGAAAAAGTTTGGGCACCCCTATTAATCTTAATCATTTTTAGTTCTAAATATTTTGGTATTTGCAACAGCCATTTCAGTTTGATATATCTAATAACTGATGGACACAGTAATATTTCAGGATTGAAATGAGGTTTATTGTACTAACAGAAAATGTGCAATATGCATTAAACCAAAATTTGACCGGTGCAAAAGTATGGGCACCTCAACAGAAAAGTGACATTAATATTTAGTAGATCCTCCTTTTGCAAAGATAACAGCCTCTAGTCGCTTCCTGTAGCTTTTAATCAGTTCCTGGATCCTGGATAAAGGTATTTTGGACAAACAATTCAAGTTCAGTTAAGTTAGATGGTCGCCGAGCATGGACAGCCCGCTTCAAATCATCCCACAGATGTTCAATGATATTCAGGTCTGGGGACTGGGATGGCCATTCCAGAACATTGTAATTGTTCCTCTGCATGAATGCCTGAGGATTTGGAGCGGTGTTTTGGATCATTGTCTTGCTGAAATATCCATCCCCGGCGTAACTTCAACTTCGTCACTGATTCTTGAACATTATTCTCAAGAATCTGCTGATACTGAGTGGAATCCATGCGACTCTCAACTATAACAAGATTCCCGATGCCGGCATTGGCCACACAGCCCCAAAGCATGATGGAACCTCCACCAAATTTTACAGTGGGTGGCATGTGTTTTTCTTGGAATGCTGTTTCTTTTTGGACGCCATGCATAACGCCTTTTTTTATAACCAAACAACTCAATTTTTGTTTCCAAAATGAAGCTGCCTTGTCCAAATGTGCTTTTTCATACCTCAGGCAACTCTATTTGTGGCGTACGTGCAGAAACGGCTTCTTTCTCATCACTCTCCCATACAGCTTCTATTTGTGCAAAGTGCGCTGTATAGTTGACCGATGCACAGTGACACCATCTGCAGCAAGATGATGCTGCAGCTCTTTGGAGGTGGTCTGTGGATTGTCCTTGACTGTTCTCACCATTCTTCTTCTCTGCCTTTCTGATATTTTTCTTGGCCTGCCACTTCTGGGCTTAACAAGAACTGTCCCTGTGGTCTTCCATTTCCTTACTATGTTCCTCACAGTGGAAACTGACAGGTTAAATCTCTGAGACAACTTTTTGTATCCTTCCCCTGAACAACTATGTTGAACAATCTTTGTTTTCAGATCATTTGAGATTTGTTTTGAGTAGCCCATGATGCCACTCTTCAGAGGAGATTCAAATAGGAGATCAACTTGCAATTGGCCACCTTAAATACCTTTTCTTATGATTGGATACATCTGGCTATGAAGTTCAAAGCTCACTGAGGTTACAAAACCAATTTTGTGCTTCAGTAAGTCAGTAAAAAGTAGTTAGGGGAATTCAAATCAATAAAATGATAAGGGTGCCCATACTTTTGCACCGGTCAAATTTTGGTTTAATGCATATTGCACATTTTCTGTTAGTACAATAAACCTCATTTCAATCCTGAAATATTACTGTGTCCATCAGTTATTAGATATATCAAACTGAAATGGCTGTTGCAAACACCAAAATATTTAGAACAAAAAATGATTAAGATTAATAGGGGTGCCCAAACTTTTTCATAGGACTGTATGTATTGATACCATATAGAGACCTGTGAGTTTCTGTTGCACCTTTAGTATCTTGTTGTTCTTTGGATTATTTATATTTTAGGCCTGCTGCAATATTATTTATATTAATTTTATCTGGATTATTAATAAATCTGTATAATTTTTATAATATGGTTGTGTAGTTGAGGTTTTTTCTGGCCTATTTTTCTACATCTATGCTTCTCTGCTTTGGATAGGCCAGGTGTTATAACTAAGAGCCATTTTCCATTCAGTATGCACCGCTTATTATACTCTGGGGTCTGAAGACAGTATAATAATAACAGTTTTGTTTAAGCCGTGTTTGGACCGATCACAACTGCTGGGCTGCCAAGTCAGGGAAATAAGCCTCGCGTGCCACTCTTGGCAAGAGTGTTGGGGGTTGCCGACCCCTACTTTATATAAAGATGGCTTAGAAGATTGCCAACACCCTGAAACTGAGCTGCAGCAAGGTGGCCAAGACCTTACAGTGGTTTAACAAGCCAGGTTTCAATCTGAACAGGCCTTGCAATGATTAAAGAAGTTGAGTGTCTGTGCTCAGAGGTTGTCTTTGCTAAATACACATATTAGTGCTGCCAGCATTGCTGCATCAAATTGATCTGCATGGCCGTCATTCCAGAAGGAAGACTCTTCTAAAGATGATGGACAAGAAAGTCTGCAAAACAGTACGGGGAGAAATTGTTGAACAATTGGTGGTGCCCCGGCCCTATCAAAGAGTGGTTTTAGATTTGGCACATAAGCATGTGTTATTAGAACATCTGGGGTACGAAAACACCAAAAAGTGCATTCTGCAGCGTTTCTATTGCCCAGGAATTGATGAGCATATTCAAGAGTATTGTAGCTCCTGGCCAGAGTGTCAACTAACTGTTCGTGTGTCACACTTTAGGAGTCCTTTGGTATCGTTACACATCATAGAGGTACCCTTTGAAAGAGTGGTAATGGACCTGGTAGGTCCTGTTATAAAGTCTCCTGGGGAGCATCAGTATATACTAGTGGTGTTAGATTATGCTACATGATACCCTGAGGCCGTACCCTTGAGATATACTTCGACTAAACTAATTGCCAAGGAGCTCTTATATATGGTCAATATATGGTCACTCGGACAGGTATACCCAAAGAGGTAATGAAAGAAATGTGCAAGCTCCTGAAAATTAAATACTTGTAAACCTCTGTATATCACCCCCAGACAAATGGCCAGTGGAGAGGTTCAATAAAACCCTTAAGGGCATGTTAAAGAGGGTGGTTAGCAAGGACAGCAAAGATTGGAATTGCTTACTGCCCTATTTAATGTTTGCAATCCGGGAGCTGCCCCAGTCCTCCACAGGTTTTTCACCATTTAAGTTGGTGTATGATAGATACCCATGTGGTCTCCTAGACATAGAAACCTGGGAACAAGAAAAAAATCCTTACAGGAGTGTAATTGAACACAATACCCTGATGCAGGACATAATTGCAGCGGTAATGCCTATTGTAAAGGAACATATGGAGCAGGCCCAAATGGCCCAGAGCCGTGTCTATAACAGAACAGCTAGACTTAGGACCTTCAATCCAGGTGATCGGGTGTTAATATTTGTTCCCAAGGTAGAAAGTAAATTTCTGTCCAAATGGCAAGGACCATATGAAATTATAGAAAGAGTGGGCGAAGTAACCTTTAAGGTGTACCAGCTGGGCAAGAGGAGGCTCGAACAAGTATACCATATACATTTACTGAAGCCCTGGAAGGACAGGAAAACATTGACATCAGTATGTACCTCTAGCAAGGTTACTACTGAAGGGGTAAATACTCCTGGTAAGGCTTCACCCGAGATGCTAATAGCAGAAATCCTGTCTAAGGCACAGAAACAGGAGTCAAAAGAGTTGGTACAGAAAAATAATGATGTGTTTTCTGAATTGCCTGGATGCAGCCATATGATAAAGCATGACATTGTCACCGAGCCACAGGTACTGGTTAATCTAAAACCGTACTGGATACCTGAAGCTCGTAGACAAGCCATATCTAAGGAGGTCAAAGATATGTTGGCTCTTTGGGTAATTGAGGAGTCTAATAAGAGTGACTGGTCCAATCCCATTGTTTTGATTCCTAAACCAGTTGATACCATAAGGTTTTGCAATGATTTCCGTAAGCTGAATGAAGTTTGAAAGTTTGATGCTCAGAGTCAATAAGTTAATTGAGAGGTTGGAACATGCCAGATATTTTCCACTCTTGACTTAACAAAAGGGTACTGGCAGATGCCACTTTCTAAAAAGGCCCGGGAAAAAAAACTTAATTTGTCACCTCAGATGGTTTGTTTCAGTATGTGTCTATGCTGTTTGGTTTACATGGGGCTCCAACAAGCTTCCAGAGATTGATGGACAGAGTCCTTAAGCCCCATGAAGGGTATGCTTCAGCTTACCTAGATTACATTGTCATCTTTAGTACAGACTGTGAAAGTCACTTACCAAAAGTTCAAGTCATACAAAATTCCTTCCGGGCAGCCGGTTCCACAGCCAACCCAATAAAGTGCACTTTGGGTCTTGAAGAGTCCCGATACTTGGGGTATATAATAGGAAGAGGGGTAATAAAACCTCAGGTTAACAAAGTGGAGGCCATTCAAAATTGGCCCCAACCCTTAAGTAAAAAGCAAGTGAGTGCTTTTCTGGGAATTGTTGGCTATTATCACAGGTTGATCCCAAATTCTGCAACTATTGCAGCTCCAATGACAGACCTGACTAGGCGAACATGTTCTGTAATGGTGAAGTGGAGTGAAGAGGCTGAGGGGGCATTCCAGGTCTTGAAGTCAATCCTCTGTTAACAGCTGGTTTTGGTCCCACCTGACTTTAAAAAAGAATTTATGGTATAGACTGATGCCTCTGATGTATGGTTAGGCACAATGCTGTCCCAAATAGTGGGTGGAGAAGAACACACAGTCACCAACCTGAGTAAGAAGCTTACACTATCTGAGAAAAATTACAGCATTGTGGAGAGGGAATGCTTAGCCATTAAGTGAGCCCTAGATCTCTAAGGTACTACCTCCTAGGCCGACTCTTTAAATTGGTCATGGATCACTTCCCTCTTATGTGGATGTGCCGCCAGAGTCACAAGGTGGTGCCTGACTCTGCAAAATTTTACATTTATTGTGGAACACAGGGCAGGCGAGCTGCTGAGGACTGCTGATGCCATATCCAGGACCCATTGTATGATGGCTCAAAGTGTCCACCCCTACAGTTCTGGAGTCCCACTATATCAGCCCCAGGTTTGTGATATATGTGTAATCCAGGGCAGGTCTGGAGTAAGCCTCAGCGCAGGTGTGGGTCATAGGCTCATTACTGGCCCATAAAAGGCTGAAGAGCCTGAATTTTAGGGCATATACATGGAGTGAGAGGAGGCCTCTTGGTCTGTTCTGATACTCTGAGTCTGGTGAGACTATGCTTTTTTGTTTGTTCATGTGGCTGTTAGTAAGCCACATGTATAGTTTTCTTACTACTACTACTGTTTAGTTAGTAGCTCAGACGAGCAGGATTTTGTTGCTTTCTGTTTTGCCGGAGTTAAGGCTGTATTTTGTTTTGTTCATTTTCTGTGACTAATGTAAAGGTTTATTTATTTTGCTGTTCTTTTTAAATAAACCAGTTTGCAGCACCATTTGTGTCCCTCTCTCTGATTGGTTGGGTTTGCACCACTGCTTCTTCCAAGCTACCTTCTCCACACTATATATAGCAATTCTGACTACAATTTATTATTAGAGAAATGTCAATTGGTAATATGTCACTGATCACGGCTCAGTACAACAGGATGCATGCAATGAGATGGCTTGTGTTCTTAAAAAATTAGCAGTGGTATAAATATGTACTATAGTTAAAGAAGACCTATAAGGTATCTAAGATTTTTCTATAAATATAGATAGAAACTTATATCTTTGTATATAGAAATTCTAACTAATTCTGGCTAAATTTAAATTATTACAAAAAAAAAACCAGCAACAAAAAAATTGAACAGATGCCAGTCAGTAATGTATGTCACTAACCAACGATCAAAAAGTTGGCTTCTTTGCTAAAATAAAAACATAACTGTAATATAAAAATGTACAATAAAATTTTTTTTTTCCTAAAGGCTGCCTAAAAGTTTTCTATAGATAAAGACTTCTATCTCTAAATATACTGTAGTAATTCTAACTAATTCCAACTACCAATCATTGTCGGAGGCTGCCTAACCTGTGGGCAATGATCATTGGATCTGCTTCCCAAAAGCTGCTATTCACCAATGATAGACCAATAGCAGCAATTGCCATTGTAGGGGGGGGGGGTGAAGGGGACACGAACACCTCCCAAGCATGGTAAGGCTGGGTTCACACGGGTTTTTTTGTACCTGACTTTGCGCGGGAATCTGCCTCAGAATCCAGTCCAAAAAATACCTCCTGCAGCTAGCCGTGACACTTTTTGTCGGTTTGTATGTCAGAGCAGGATACCAGGACCTTCAAGTCCACTGTTTCAGAACCCTATGTTCTGACCCAGCTACTCATTCCATCTGTTACTGTGCTGGGTTGACCAAGACAATGTGTGGTTAGGTAGAATTGCTGGGACGGTGCCCTTTCCTTCCTCTGATCAGTTATGTGCCTCCAACTCCTCTATCTTAATCAGCTCCTTGGCTTCTTCCAGGGATCCTCCCTGCCCTCCCTTCTGTCCTCCAGTCTTACCACACTAGAAAGTTTTCTTTACACCCCCACACAAATTATATCTTTATAGTATCTTCCTTGGAGAGGCAAATGCCGACACTGTTAGTCTTTGTTCTCCTGTTATTTTCATTGGTCTTTGCCATCTGGGCTCCACAGTGGACTCCTACGTACGACTTGGTGAACTCATTACTGTTGTCCTACAATATGTTATTATACTGAGTGCTGATGTGTTCCCTGGTGTGGGTTTATCTCAGCCATTTGGCACTGCAGTTTCTATATATTTCTTTGGTTCCACATACCTCTAGTTTTTACGCTATTTCCTTAATATATTTGTTATCTTGGAAAAACTTGAATAAAGATTGATTGAACCAACCTACAGTGCAAAATTTTCTTTTGTTAAGGATTTTTCTTTGGCAATAGTGTTTTATCTTTTAACCAATACAGAAGAAATGCCATAGGAACGGCATCCTCCCCCTTCCAAGCTGACTCACGCCATAGTGTGTTGTAGAGTCTATAGTGCAAAATTTAATTTTATTAAAGTGATCCTATTATTCAGAAGTAATTTTTTTGTCCATAACACGTCGGAATATCCTTAAGAAAGGCTATTCTTCTCCTACCTCAGGAAGGGTATTAAAGTCTAATATTAATTTTATTTCCTAATTTTCTTCAACAAGAGGGTTTTTTTGTGAAAAAAAACCCCAAAAACAAAATAGATACACAGTCTCAGAATTTTTATAAATTACTGTTATATAAGCAGTGAAGTAAAATAACTGGAATAAACAGGGCAAGGGAAAGGCTGAAATAGGAGGTGGAGACACTTGTGCTACTGTCATGCCAGTTTACAGTGTAATTACTAATACTAGTGACAAATATGTGGATGGCAACTACAAGAATACTGCTGGTCTTGGCAGACCCATCAGTAACATCAGTGTTGTACTTTCTGATGCTTTCTGAAGTTTTTGAAAGCAGTGATACACAAAAGTTGAGTTATGGTTCTGTATGTTCCTCTTCCTCTGTTGCTTTAACACCTAATTTACCATGCTGACTTTCTGCACTGTCAAGTATGTCTTTCTTCATCTTCATCGGCACAGATCTTATTCCCTAGTGGTCATGTTGCATTTGTTGAGAGAGATATTCCATGTAACCCAAGTCTTCCTCTTCTTGATGAGTTGGATGAGAAAAGTGTTTTTTGGATATAGAGTACAGGAGGAGGTTAAAGACATGACTGTTGTAGGTGGAAGTATTAGTGGCAGGGGGTGTGATACAGCCATGCTGGTAGGGACAGTAGGGGGGGCTCTGAAGATAGGAATTGTAAGGGTATAAAGCAAGGGTCCTCAAACTGCGGCCCGCGGGCCACATGCGGCCCGCCAAGCATTTCTGTCTGGCCCCACCGACAACGCCGGCAGGCTTGCATTTATAATGAAGCTCCTGGGGAGCTCGGGCCAGGCCATGGAGGGCACTTCACTTTACCCATTGGAAGGCACTGCTCCTGATGTCTGTGCGACCTGCTCTGCCTCCGGCCCACTGTTTAAAAAGTTTGAGGACCCCTGGTATAAAGGAATCCCATTGCCATGATGAGTAAAAAACAAAGTGAAGAAAATTATGAAATGAATTAATAAATAATTCTATTGCAGACAAGACCTGCCATCTGCATCAAAGCAACAAGGTCACATCAGAGGAAGAGGGTGGTAGCAGCTGCAATAGTAACAATTCATCCAAAGTACAACTCCAACAGCAAAAAACCTGCCTGGGTTAGATCTAAACAGGCAATGACTCCCCCCCCCCCCCCAAAAAAAAAAAAAAAAAAAAAAAAGAAGACAATACGTGCACTTTGGAAATGATGGATTCCCAAGTCACTTGAATGGTTAAAGACGCCTCTTTATTGGTAAAACATGATCACAACGCATTTCGGGGAATGTATTCCCCTTTATCAAGCGCACAATAGATATCCGGATTGCCATGCAAGAAGAACCAAAGGAGAAAAGAAAGTGTCAGTGTAGTAGTAGTTTACAAGAATAGTCTCCAAATGAGTATGCAGTCGCACATCAGAGAAGCTGCTTGGTCACTTTCTCTCTCTATATTTTTTCTATCCATACAAGTTGTGACGGATCTGCACTATCTTGGGCTGCTCGGTCTCTCCTCTTTTTTTTGTATTTGTGAGTGGGGTAGATCTAAGGCAAGCTCAGGTGGTAGTGGCACTGGCAGACACATTTCTACTGCTGCCGGTATTGGCAGCAGAAACTTAGTGATCTCCCTTATGGGAATTATTTTGTACATTATCAAATGACAAATCAATGACAGAGTGCAAGATCTGCAAGACACGTGTGTATGGCCCAGACACTGTGACATAGCATCACCTGACTGTCTCTCAGGTTGACCTTACAGTGCTGATGTCTTATTGACGATAAAAAGTTGTGCCCTCATAATCAGCTAATATATCTATGATCCACTTCACTATATTGTAGCACAGAAAAAGCAATAAGAATTCATGCAATAGAGGACTAAGAGAACATAGTCAGAGAATCAAGCAATTACACAGGCAGGCAGATTAGTTGCCAGAAATCAATAGGATAGACAAGGCAGTTAACGCTTTCATTGCCAATGACCTAAAATTGTTTGCAATAGAGCAATTTCACTTATATCCGCATACTATGTATGTACTTTTTTCAGTACAGTTAGTGAAAATGTTATGTTAAGGAGTTTTTTCACTAAGAGTTTACTTTTTTTTTTTCCATTAAATCCATGCTGCTCTTCTAACAGTAAAGTGCTGATTCTGCTTTTGTAAATCTGAACAAAAAAAAAAAAAATACAAGTCATGTTTTGTTGTTTTGTTGTTTAGCCTACGCTAATCTGAAAAAAAATCTTCTAATTTCATGGGTTGTTTTTGTTTGTTGTATTATTAATTGATTAAGCATTTTTTTGTAGCATAACTGCGCAAAGTAGTACAGTATCCGCTTATCTAAAAAAAGAATCTCCATTATTTAAGCAGTTTTTTGGTGTGTTCACCCAAAGTACAGTTCTTCCTCCTCCTGCATAACATGTAATATATTGCACGGCCTCCTGGACTGTCAGCCCAATTTCCTTGGAATCCTTCGCTGATATAGATCAATGGTAGTGATGTAGCACTGAGCAATCTAATCTTCCTAGTCAGAGCAGTCTACATCTTCTTTTTGATGAGCTGGATGAGAGTAGTCAGCATTGTGTACAAGCAGACGAGGAATACATGACTGTTGGCGGTGGAGGTAGTAGTGGAAGGGTTGAGGAACTACTACTGGTAGTCGTTCTGGTAGGGTAGCTAGGAGGATATCTGGAGGTGGAATTTATGAGTGTGCGCATTGCCATGATATGTCAGAAAACTGTTGGGAAGATGATGATTCTTGGACCTGGCAACCAGATCAGGGTGACAAAGTGACCAAAGTTAGATTAAAAGGGTGTGGCATTAGATATAGTAATTAGTGTTGAGCGAGTAGTATTCGATCGAATACCTCGCCGGCATAGGATTGCATGTAATCGGCCGAACACCAAGGGGTACCTTGAATCCTATTAATATTATAAATGTGAAAGTTTGTGAGTTTGTGGGTTTGTGGGTTTGTGTGTTTGGATGTTTGCATGTTCGGATGTTTGTTCCTCAATCACGGATAAACCGCTCCACCGATTTGGCTGAAATTTTCCACAAACATAGTCATTACACTCGATTAAACAATAGGCTACTTTTCGTCACAATAGCGCACATACGTTTGTGCCAGGACCCCCACAAAACCCAAACTCACACCACCATCTCTGCAATCTCACACACTTTGGACCATAGCAAGCCACAAAATTCATATTGCCCTCTACAGCCGCGCCCCTAACCCCACACAATCTCATATACATATACTTTACCACTTTTCCCCTCACCTTAATGATACTCCAGGAGGCGCTCTTTAACGCTTCGGAGCAGCCATGTTTGCCAACCCCCACCGCTCTGACAATCCGCGACACCGCCCACCCATGTCAATACCCCTAGGCGGTCTAATAAATGCAAAAAAAAAAGTTTCAAAAAAGTAAAAAAAATATTAAAAAAAAATAAAAAGGATTAAAAATTCAAATCACCCCCCTTTCCCTAGAACACATATAAAAGTAGTTAAAAACTGTGAAACACACACGTTAGGTATCCCCACGTCCAAAATCGCCCGCTCTACAAAGCTATACAAATATTTTTCCTGTTCAGTAAACGCCGTAGCGGGAAAAATGGTCAAAAGTGCCAAACCGCCATTTTTTCACTGTTTTGATTCTGATAAAAATTTGAATAAAAAGTGATCAAAGCAATAACATTTCCCGAAAATGGTAGAACTACAAAGTACACCCGGTCCCGCAGAAAAAGACGCCCTATACATCCCCGTACACACACGTATACAAAAGTTACGGCTGTTGGAATATGGCGACTTTTCAAAAAATAATATTTTAACACAGTTGTTTTTTTTTTTAAGGGGTCAAAATGTAAATAAAACCATATAAATTTGGTATCCCCGGAATCGTAACGAAACACAGAATACAGGGGACATGTCATTTTGGTTGCACAGTGAACACCGTAAAACCAAAGCCCGTAAGAAAGTTGCAGAAATGCATTTTTTCTTCAAATCCACCCCATTCTGAATTTTTTCCCTGCTTCCCAGTACATTATACAGAATAAATAATGGCGGCATCATGAAGAAAAATTTGTCCCAGGAAAAATTAACACCTCATATGGCTCTGGGAGCGGAGAAATAAAAAAGTTATGGGGTTTAGAAGGAGGGGAGTCAAAAACGACAATCAAAAAATGCCATCGGCGGTAAAGGGTTAACTTCAAATACTTCTGTCCCAAAGTCACTATGTAAAGTTTCTCACAACACCGTATATATAGCAGCTCAAATACAAAGTAACTGCAACACAAAAGTCTCATGTATTCTATGAATTACAGCAAAAACAAGATACAAAGTTACATTTCATATCCCATACCTTATACACAGTACGAAAACCTTACCCGCTCCTGTATATACCCACTGCTACAATCACCGCAGACGAAGTCGCGGGTACCAGCTAGTATTTGATATGTTTAACCCCTTGGTGTTCAGCCGATTAAATGCATTCCTATGCCGGCGAGGTATTCGATCAAATACTACATGCTCAACACTAATTGTAATGATTCCAGCTATTGTACAGGCCCAATATTCAAAAAAGCCTGCCTGGAACAGACGTATGGGAAGCTTGTGGATTGGGAGTGGTGGCACTGGTAGTGGTAGACAAGTTTCTGCTGCTGCTTGTGGCAGCAACTACATGTGGTCATCTACCATACGGGAATTGTTTTGTAAAATGCCAAATGATAAATCCATGGACATGTGTAAGATCTGCAATTAGAAACTTAGCTGTGGCCATGCAGAAACAAATGTAAGAACGTAACCAGAAGAGAAGTCATCACTTTCTGATTTGGAAAAATACACTTGACACTGACAGTGGCACTGGCAGGGGAACTGAGCTGTTCTTCTACTCCATCTCCCCTTTAATGCCATTGTCACATGTGACCAGGTGACAGCCAGGGCCAGTTTTAGACAAAGTGGGGACCTGGGCAAAATTAAAAGCGGGGCCCCCATAACCTGCCATACCAGCACCATCATATTCAGTCATTTCAGAAGTCAGGGCTGCACTTCCAGTGGCATTGATATAGTCTCCAAAGATCAGGAATACAAAAAAATTGTAAAGATATATATAGTTGTGAAACTGCTGTGTCCCGTTATACTGGAAGGAATTATTACCGCTATATAGACAATTAAGAGACCATACACATCATGTATAGACCAACAACACCTCTATACAAGGCCCAGATAGTACACGACCTCCACAATGTGACTAACTCCATTATATTGCATAGTGAATCTAAGACGTTGAGCACTACACAGACTTCTATCCCAATAAAATCACATCAATTAAAGGCTTTTCTGGCCCCAAATTGATTTTTTTTATACTGATAACCTATCCACAAGACAACTCATCAGTATATCAGTATATAATCTGTCAGGGTTCAACGACCGAACCCCACACTGCCAGATGTACTAGCAGCTTCCAGGTACCAGATGCTGCTTGTGAACAGGATGCAGCACCACTACTATTCAAGTAATAGGAACAGCGCTGCAATTACCCAGAACCACCACTATACAGAGGATGGTGCTGCTGTGCCAGTCCTATTACTTGAATAGTAGTAGTGCTGCATCCTGTCCACTACCAGCTATCAGGTTGGGCCCCAGACACAATACAAATCACCAGCTTTGTATTGACTTATAAGTTATTATACTGCACCCTTATACTCAGCAATAAGAATAAATGCCACAAGGAACCCTGGCAATAACTTTACAACACCACATAGAAACAATATCAATTATTCATTCAATAATTCAACATTAATATATATTAATTTTCTAAACTGAGTTCTTTCCTTCTATCTCCAGGCCTCGCATCCACACCTAGATCCACCCCACCCCCAGGCCTCCAGATCTCTTTCCCTTCATCCAGATGCCTCCTCCCCTCCCAATGATCCCAACCTTATTTTTTGTAACATATATCACTCAAACTTCTGTATAAGGAAAACGTTTGTTTTTGTACTGTGTTAGCCAGTGGGTATGAACTATAAAAAAAAAAAAAAAAAAAAAAAAAACACTTGGAAGTCTTCAGTAGTTCATACTTTTTTTAATGGCTAACTAATAATGATGTCAGATTACAAACTTTTGAAGCTCTCGGCTTCTTCCTCAGGTATATTTAAAAACAATTTCTGAAGGATGCATATTTATGTACAGAGGGACACATAGGAATAGAATTTTAGGTGGGAGGGGGGAAGGTTATTGGTACATGAAATTAAACAATTCATCAATTCCCAAGGTCCTTATCAATTCAAAGAGTGCCCTTTTATGGCTGCTTCAGATCAGTGATTCCTGTAAGATGCCATAAACCCATGTGACAGATCCAACTCACCAAGTGTTCCACTGAAAATCTGTATGTTGGAGAGACTGGGCAGAAACTTAGAATGCGTATGAACTCACACCGCCATACAATTAGAGAACAAAGAATGGACCTTCCCGTGTCAAAACATTTCTGAAATGAAGATCATAATATCACCAATGACATGAAAATTTTGTTTTTAAGAGGACATTTCAAATCAAAGAAAGACAGAAGGATTTAGGAGTACAAGTTCATGACCCTGTTTCACACACTCCAGGAAGGGTTGAATCTGTCACATGGGTTTATGGCATCTTACAGGAATCACTGATCTGAAGTAGCCATACAAGACTACTCTTTGAACTGATAAGGACCTTGGGAACTGATGAATTGTTTAATTTTATGTACCAATAACCTTCCACCCTCCTGTTCAGGATTTTGTCTTTGGTTAGGCCATTACCTTTGTATTAAGAAGCTGGGCACCCATCCTCTTGTCATATTTTGCTAATTGTACTTTGCACCATTTTGTATGTATATCTCTATGCCTTTTCGTACATTCATTACCTATATCCTATGTACATGTATTTATTTATATGGGTTAGATACCTTCAGGGTATAATTTGTGGATACTCCCCATGTTACACCCAGGAGTTTTTTGCACTAATTATACGATATGTTTTTGTATCATTTGTGACTATATATTGTACCCATACTGTATCTCCCTTTTGATACAACATTTGGACTTATAATATTTGTTTTGCACCATGTATACTTATTCTGTACTTTATTTTTTATTTTAAGATACCCTGAGGAAGGTCAATTAATGACTGAAATGTTTATATATAGTTATCGGATGTAATAAATATCACACATTGGAAGCTTCTAATCTGAGTGCCAGAAATATCTTTCGTTATTGGTTATGGCGGTGAGAAGCCTTTTCCGGGCACCATCTGCATTGACCGTGTGACGGTATATTACTAGTAATCTTATCATCGCTGCCTGCACTGAGACACAGAGGTCTAAGCCAGCCCAGGACAGAGACAAAAAAAAGTAAAAAAATAAAATGGTGAAATTGCCACCCCCCTGAGAGGGTGCCTGAGGCGGCCGTCTCACCTCGCCTCCTTAGCAGTGTACCCCTGACTGTACATAATATTATAAGGGACAGTCAGTATGGTCTTACTAAAGACAGAAGTTGTCAGACTACCCTGATTTGCTTTTATAAAGAGGTGAGTAGAAGTCTGGACAGAGGGGAGGCTGTGGATATAGTGTTCCTGGACTATGCCAAGGTATTTGACAGTGTCCCTCATAGACATGTAATGGGTAAAATCAGGTCCATTGTCTTGGAAAATATAGTTTGCAATTGGATTGAAAACTGGCTAAAGGATCATATCCAGAGTGTTGTGGTCAATGACTGCAGCTCAGACTGGTCCTCCGTTATAAGTGAACCCCAGAGTTCAGTCTTGTGTCCACTGTTGTTTAACTTATTTATTAGTGATGTAAAAGATGGTATTAATAGCACTGTTTCCATTTTTGCAGATGTCACTGAGCAAGGATGGGTCAACCTAATCGTCAAAACAATTCACTGAAGTTTTTTATAAGTCTAAATAAACTGGTTTAAAACCTAACTTTTATTGAAAGCCCATAAAAAATAACAAAAACAAAACTGTTGTTTCTGCCCAAAGTAACGTGTCAAAAAGAAAATAAGTGTGATAAAAACACATTGATGAATGTTGGTTCATATATTGTTTTTCCTTTAACCAGGACCCCTAAATTATAGAGCGGGCAACCAATTAGAATTATTTATTATTAGTAATACATGTATTGATGAAAGATACACTTGCCTGATACATGGTATATTTATTATTAGTGATACATGTATTCTTGCATGGTGCACTTGCATAGTGCATACTGTATGGTGTGCTTATTACTAGTGATGTACATATCACTATATGATGCACTTGCAAGATGCATGGTGCGTTTATTATTAACTAGCCTCTGCCCGCGACTTCGTCTGCTGGTTGTTTGCGTCGAAGATCCGCCTATATTCAGCAAATTGCTGCTGTCGATGGTTTGCCTGCTCCGGCATTTCAGCAGCTCTCAAGCTGTCCTGCTGCTGAACTTGTTCCTCACACAGTGCCTGTTGTTGTTCCGGCATCTCAGAAACTCGCTGGGACGCCATATAATGAGCATGTTGTTGGTGTTGATGATCCGCCTGCTCTGGGGTTTCAACAGCTGTCAAGCTGTCCTGCCACTGAACTCATTCCTCGAGCTGTGCCCATAATTGTTCTGGTATCTCAGCAGCTTGCTGGGACACCAGTGTGTTGTTGGCGCCAATGATCCCCGTCCGCTCCGCTTGAGGAGAACTCTGTGACTTCTGGCTATCTTCATAGCTCTCATTGTTTACAACAAATTAGATTTTCTTTTTCTAGGCACGTTGAAAATTGGCAAACTGCCAATTTGGATTAAAGGTGTTTTTGTGTGATTGAGGAACAAACACAAACATCCAAACACACAGACTTTCACATGTATAATATCATATACAGTATAATAATAATAATTATTATTATTATTATTATTATTTTAATAGGATAGGATGATGTATGCATTGCTGCATGATACACTTCCCTGGTGCATGGTATATTTATTATTGATACATGTATCTTGCATAGTGCATGATGCATGATGCTTATTTTAAGTGATGTATGTACTCCTGGGTGCTGATGCTTCATGGTCTCATAACACAGGTATACATTATATCAGAGAATAGAATATAGGCTCATCACTAATAGTTCATCGTATACTTTTTATTGGTGATGAATGTACTACTAGGTACTAATGCCACATGGCCCCAAATGCACAGATATACACTATATAAGAGAATAAAATATAGACTCATCACTGTTAGTTGTTCATGTATCCAAACAAAGTCCTAGAACAGGTCCAAAAATGATTTTAACAAATAGAGGAATTTCAAGAATAAAGCTGGGCATGCAAGCAGATGGGGAAAAACTATATAGGAAAAGGATAGGTCATGAAAACAAGGGGAACACAGAAATGGTAACCCTAGATGAAGCACGTATACCATTATTAAGGCCTTTCACTGACACACAATCCAACCTATATATCCATTGAGCTTCTTTCCAGAGTAAGTTATTCCAGTCTCACTCTGTTAGGAGGGTGAATCTACTCAATGGCTTGAAAATGTATAGAAACAACTTTCTCTTGATTATATTCATGTACATGCTTAGTAACTGGAGTGTCCATCTCATGGTCAATATCCAGGACATATTCCTGGATTTGTCACCACGCCTGCTATTTTGCACTTTACAAAATCTTGTATGGCATACGTCCAACCTGTGGTAACCTGGTGGGTGTTTCTAAGGGGGAGAAGTCTCATCCCTATGAGCCTGAAGCTTTGCTTAGTATAGTGTGTCGCTGCTATACATGCAGACACGCTGTTAATGTGTCTTACACTTTTTTTTTTTTTTAATCTTATTTGCAATATCTGACATCTGATGAACCTTTGAGATAAGACCCGGCTCGCAGTAATGCAAGCAGCACTATTCTCTCTGCATGTTTTGTGTGGAAACCAAGCGGATACCGCACACTTTTTAATACGCATAGGTTTCTCTTCGGGGGGGGGGGGGGGGGTGTCCCCAAGCAGACTCCCAAGAACAGGACCCCAAGCACAGATGTGAACCGGGCCTTAAGGTCATGGTAGTTCAGGGCAATAGCCTAGCCTCCAGTCTGTATCAGATAGCTTGTTTAGCAGGAGACCTCATACCTGGGGTACATGCCTGGGGGGCCTCTTCGGGGCAGCTGTGTCTGGATTGCTATACACTGGGCTGATTCTAATTGGTTGCCTGCTATATAATTTAGGGGTCCTGGTTCAAACAATATACGAACCAGCACTCATTAGTGTGTTTTATCATGCTTATTTTCTTTTTCATACTTTATTTGGGGTAAAATACACTTGTTTTGTTTTTTTATTTTTTTTATCAACTTTCAATAAAAGTTAGGTTGTAAACCAGTTTATTTTGACCTATGAAATACTTTAGTGAATTATTTCTGCACATGACAAGCTATGAAGCACAGTACAGTCTATGGAGGATGTACGTAGGTTACATGCAGACTTAGACTGATTGTTTGGGCATCTACATGGCAAATGAGGTTCAGTGTGAATACATGTAAAGTTATGATTCTGGTTATGATAAAAATAATCCACATGAAATATATGTCCTAGGGGACATATATCCTGCTTCTAAGGCGTGCAGGATACTGTCATGTTTTAAATGGGGTATGGACTTGCAGGACAGGCATGTAATATTAACACTTTACTATTGATTGGTGAGGCCCCATCTGGATTATGCAGCTCAGTTCTGGGCACCAGTACATAGAAAGAATATCCTAGAGTTGCAAAAGGTTCAACAGAGGACCACAAAACTGATAAGGTGCATGAAGGACCTCAGTTATGAAGAAAGGTTACAAGAGTTAAATCTGTTTAGTCCAGAGAAGGGGCGTGTAAGGGGATATTTGATAAACCTGCAGAAATATATAAATGGGTCATACAAGAACTATGAGGAAAAGCTGTTCTATGTAAAGTCCCCTCAAAATACCAGAAGGTACTCCCTCCAACTGGAGAAAACAAGGTTTAATCTCAATAGTTGACAAGGCTTCTTCACTGTAAGGACTATGAATCTGTGGAATAGCCTACCCCAGGAGCTGGTCATAGCAGTTAGCTGACAGCTTCAAAAAAGGCTTAGATGCCTTTTTAAGATGAGATAAGATAATTCTTTAATAGTCCCACCATGGGGAAATTCAGTAGAGAAAAGTAGCATTGATGCTCATGCAAATGTATAGAATGTCACACACTTTCCGATCTCCTCATTGAACTAGATGGATATATGTATTTTTCAATTATACTATGTAACTAATATATCAAATAAAGGGGGAAAACAACTATGGACAAGATTTACTAAAATGCATCAGAGTTCTGGAGTAATTTATGTCAGACCCCTGCCTAACATGGCTTAGCTACATTTATTGTTTGACTTTTAGACAGTATTAGTAAACTTATTCCAATATCCACAATAATCGTGCCATGTCTACAAGCTGTGGTCAATGAAACATAGGAAGACCAATGATTCTGTCAAGAGAAAGCTTGTGGAGTTTAATGTATTATTTATTTCCTCTAATTTCATCTTTTCACATATGTATCTTTATTTCTTGTAGCAGAACTTTATTCTAAGTGAGATAAGTACACATTAAATGTACAATCTTCAGCTAAATTACAAGTCTTCATTTTGTTGGTAGGAGCCCCCTCCGGCGTCTGTCCTCCCCTGCCCCTTAATTATGTCGTGTCATGCAGATGGCAATAATTACACTGTTTCAGCCAGATCTCTCTTACATAGTTATTTATTCCTTTGTTTTATCTATCATACTGTGACCTTCACAGTCATCTTCAGGCATCACACTTCTCTGCAGTGCACTTAAAGGAATATTGCTACTAAGGTTCTAAAGGTTAGGAACACATGTTTGCATACTCGCTGCTAGTTAGCTGCTGTGAAAGTGACAGCAGCCATCCTGCAAAGTACAGGACACACACTAGAAAGAAACCACAGTGTCCATTGTACTGTGTGTTCTTCTGCAGCATTCATCCTTTGAAATGCATCCTGTGGTGTGAGTTATCTATCTATCTATCTATCTATCTATCTATCTATCTATCTATTAGTTAGTTTCAGGCAGCGATATCTCCCCACTGTCAGAAGGGCAGGCCTTATAGCCTAGCATCGACATTGAGCTGTGAGGAACACCTACAGTATTCTTCCATAATCTTGTAGTGTTGGGGGGGAAGGGGCAGAAGGTGCTCCTCACAGACCAGTGATGATGCTGAGATGTAAAGTCCATGCTTCTGGCAGTGGGGAGATAACGGTGCCATACCACATACTGGGATAGACGACAGTCCGCTGTCTAGCAGTATATAATACCGCACATCTATGAGGACTTTCTTTTTCCCACTCATAATGGTTGTTTGTACAGTTGTGTGCATTTATTTGTTTTTCCTTGCAGTTCTGTGCTTTGTATTATTGTCAATGCTGATGATACTTGATCATACTTTATGTCTATTTTGTATGCCACTGTCATTGTAGCTGTATTGTTGAGTGAATGCATGTTAGGATTGGGTCCCGCAGGCTTCCCGTCCAGCACATAGCGCCACCTGCGGGCCAATCCAAATCTCGCCCTCGGCGTTGTGCAGTGAGGTGTCTGGAGTCTAAGTCCAGCTTTCGGCCCACTGAGCATGCTCAGACGTTTTGGAGCCGCTCAGAGGCTGCCATTCTCTCCCTACTGAGCATGCTCAGACATTTTGGGTCCATTCTGAGGCTAAGTCCCATTTTGGCCATACTGAGCATGATCGGTGACGTCATGCCACCGCCCCTGTTGGGCGAGGGACTAGCCTTTAAATAGTGTGAGCCGACGCCCACCCAGTACTCACACTTTGCCTAGTAATATGTTGAGACAGGAGGTTAGGGCCAGGTTCCAGTCAATTGCAGGAGCTGAGTAGGGATCCAGTTAGAATTCCTTGGCTCTGCTGTTTGGAATCAGTCAACCTATTCCTAGTCTAACTGCTGTGTAGCTCCTTGCAGTTTTAGGAGTCTGTTGTATGACTGACCAGGAGTGAAGTTAACCCCTGGCAGTCTTGTGTTTGCAGCAGAGTGAAGCATATGCTAAGGCTTGGTTCTCCTGCTGTAATTAGCAGGTGCTTCTGGCAAAGCTTCATTTTACTTCACTCAACTGCTATCCATAGGCACGCTCTCCCAGTGAAGTTAACTGGAGAGAGTCTGTTGCAGCCTGTTCACATTTATGCCGCATAACATCACTGCCAGTGCAGTTTAACTGGTGGTTCATATTCAGACATACGGCTGCCCATCTGGGCTTGTGGACCTCGCTGCAGTGCTCTGCAGCTTAGCAATTCTGGTTGTGTGCATTATTATTTTTATATATACACACAGAACCGTAACAATGCACCACTTCTGGTTCTTTCTGGTCTGGAGAGGATTTCCTAAATGTATGAAACTCCATTTCCTTCTATTGGTTGTGCAGCAGGCAGTGCCTTTTTGTGCTGGCCAAGGTACAGCCTAGGCAAACTGTGGTCTGATGCTTTACTGATGCTATAATATGAGTTTTCCTGTGCCTCTTAGCAGTTTGGTCAGTCAGGTCAAGAACTTTGTTGTGGTCAGAGAGGATACCTGTCAGTGCGATGTGTCCATTACCTATTTGCGCTTTTCCTAAAAGCTAGAGGAGTGAGTCAAGGAGAAGCGCGGTCCATATCGGCTAAGCGCAATCCCTTTGCAAGCAGAAATGCTGCTAGGTGTCTCTATGAACCTGCAACTTCAATACTGTCTGTAGAAACCACTACCTGCATTCTGTAAAACTGCTGCTAAGCTGCTGTGTATCTTCTGTTTCAATAGGTTTTATTAATGTAGTATTAGCAGCGCAGTTGTACATCCAAATAATATATCCAATAGATTATATTATTTTAAAATGTAAAACAAAAACAAACTTAGACTAAGGAAAGATGGAAATTCCAAAAAGTTGCAGGTGAGAAACTGTGGGGGTGGGGCAGAAAAAGAGCGGGGATTGAAAATCGGACACAGAATCAGCCATGGATGTTTATGTATATAGATATTCATTAATCTGTACAGAATTACATATGAACATGGGTGGCATATTTTGAGGATCTTCAACATTCCCAATTTTGAAGTAATTTTTTCCCTTTATTTCGATTGATTGTGAACATGTTCATTACAATAGGGATTCTTAACCTCTCTAATGATGTTGGCAAGTGAGATCTGTGGATCTCCAATTTTAGGCAACTATAGAAAGAGTAGAAACAATATATGACAAACCACTATCCTACATAAAAAAGGAAAGTAGTGTATTTCTATTTTCAATAGATATAATTGTGGAATTAGGATAAAATGTATTTTTGTAACTTCATATAGTATCTCGGAAAGGGAAGTTCAGAACGGGAGTAATAGCAGACACGCCCAAAATATGGACTAAAGTGTAAACTTGAGTCTGATTTCTCAAGCAGTTTGGTGAATTTCTTGGATACAGTTTGGCAAGTTTAACCCTCTAACAGTCACATTAAAATTGCAAAAACCCTCCATAAATTGTCACTTTTTTGTGCCTAAATTGTGAAGTGGTGAGCGCACAGGTAAATATTGCAACCACAGAAGGGAGGAAAGACCTCCTAAGGTTAAAGCCCCACGTAGCGAGCCACAGCCAAAAAGCGCTGCGGGAAAAACAGAGGCAGAAATGCGTTGTGGTTTTTCACAGAAAGTGCCCAAAGTTTTATTCTGCTGACTTTTGCTCCTATTATACCTATACGAAAAACACCAGCACTTCCTTAGGAATAGTTGAAATGCAAGCATTTTTGAAATTGCAGCATTTCTGTGGTAGATTATTTTCTGCAATGTGTAAATAGGATTAGCCAGAATTTCATCCGCTTTGCAGGTACTGTTTTATGCTATGTGGGGCCTCAGCCTAAGCCTATCTTTCCGTGGTAAAACTGGATTAGCTTCTGGCTGATAGAGTTCCGTTGTTTCCTGATTGCGACATACAAGGGGTGCATCGGGTTCCTGCAGACCACTAGGAAATTTTTGTGGATCCTCTTTTCCAAGGAAGTTTCTCAATTGCCAATTGAGTCCAATTGCTGAGCTGTTTATTGTAACCCCTTAGTGATCTAACGTTTTAGCCTTAACCCTTAAGCATGGTTTCAAACATAATGATATGTCTATGGTAGTGGTGTCAGATAAACACCATGATAGTACTTAAGGGTTAAACCAGTAATATTTCATCCTTTTCTGCATTCCCATGTTCAGAACCTTTTGCATATTATTTCAATGTAGCTTTACAAGATCTTTTATTTTGTGGGTACTTTTTGATCAGTTTTTATTACTTTTTGAGAAGTGAGATGATCGGAAAACATCAATTCAATGTCATTTGAATTTGAAGGTTTATGGCATTTATCATGTAGATTGGTTGTTGCAGATGTGGTGATAACAATTGTGTTCTTTTTTTATTTTATTTTTTTTATTAACCATTTTGAATGTTGAACCAGGTAGATAAATTTACAAAGCAACGTAGGTCATTCAGATTCAACAGGTCATGTGAAAAACATAGTCCCTGAACTAGCCATGATGAGATTTCTAAATGGGAAAGCAAAAGTATATGCAAATTCATTCCATACAAGGTTTGTGTTGTAGGTTAAAGAAGTTGGCCAACAGTAATGATTTTGGGTTTTAAGTTTTATTACAGCAATTTCTATATTCAAGCCAGGTTTTATCCAGGGAATTATTCCACCATACTTTTCCTTGATCGAGAACTGCAGTTTTATGGTAATGATTGGGCACATCGAGGCCTCCTACACTTTTTAACCACATCATAATATTGGTTTATTATCAAACAAAGTTTTTCATTTGTAGCTGTTGAAAAATATATTTGGGAATAGAAATAGAAATAGTATGTAAATTATACAATATCTTAGGAAGTATACGGTAATCATCTTGTATATAACTATTTTCCTACAACAAGAAGATTCAGCCAGTTTTATTGTATCTAGATTTTTTTTGAAGGTTGGATATTAACCCCTTAGCGACCTTTGACGTACTATTACGTCATGGGCGCGAGGTACTTCGCGCACCATGAAGTAATTGTACGTCATGGTGATTCCGCCCGCTCACTAGCTGAGCGGGCGGAATCGGAACTGGGTGATGGCTGTTACTGACAGCTATCACCCTTTTCCATAACCTCCGGTCGGTACTTTTACCGATCGGAGGTTTTAACCCTTTGATTGCGATGGTCAAACATGACCACAGCAAACAAAGGGTGCCGCGATCTCTCCCCCCCCGCCGGCACCCCCCGCGGCGAGATCGGGGGGTGCCGGTATCTGTAATACATAGTCTGGGGTCTGGTTAGTGACCCCAGACAGCCCTGAGCACTCACTTACCTGGTGATGCTCCCGGCGTCTTCTGGAAGTGAGTCTGTGCCGTCCGCACAGCTCACTTCCTGTTTCTCGAGTGAGACACGTGCAGGCTGTCACTGCAGCCTGTGTCTCAGTCTACAGTAGAGAATCAGTGATTGCATGCATACATGCAATCACTGATCCATGTGTCCCATAGGGACACAAGAACAAGTAAAAAAAAAGTGTAAAAAAAAAAAATAAAGTATTTGAAAACAATTAATAAAGTTATAAAGTCCCAAAAATCCCTTTTTTCTATAAAAAATGAATTATGTAAAAAAAACACAAAAAATTAATAAAAACAATACATATTTGGTATTGTCGCGTCCGTAACAACCTGTACAACAAAACTGAAACAATATTTAATGTACACAGTGAACGGCGGTAAAAAATAACGGAAAAAACCCGCCGGAAGTAGTGATTTTTCGCCATCTCACCTTACAAAATGTGCTATAAAAAGTGATCAAAAAGTCATATGCACCCCAAATTAGTACCAATAAAATGCACAGGTTGTCCCGCAAAAAATTAGCCCTCAACCAACACTGTCAAGCGAAAAATAAAAATGTTACGCCTCTCAGAAGATGGCGATGCAAAAATCACTGATTTATGTCCCCAAATCTGTTTTTGTTCTGCAGACTTAGTATCGCATAAAAAATTAACATAAATGAGGTATCGCCGTAACCGTACCGACCCGCAGAATAAAGGTCACATGTTACTTATACTGTACGCTGCATGGCGAAAAATGTAAAAGGTAAAACTCAATACCAGAATTGATTTTTTCTCTTTTAAATCCAGCAAAAAAAGAGTTAATAAAATGTAATCAGTAAGTTTTAGGCACCCCAAGATGGTGTCATTACAAAATACATCGTATCCCGCAAACAACAAGCCCTTATATGGCCACATCAGCAGAAAAATAAAGAAAATATAGCCTCTACCAATGTGAAGACAAAATCACGCAAAATCGCCAAATCATTAGAACACAACTGGGTGCGGCAGGCAGGGAATGTATAAGCTGTGCAAGCGAATATCAGGGGACACCCCGGATTTAGAGCTTACGAGGGAAAATATACCAGAAGTGACCCCAGTGTGACTTCCCCAATCATAGGAGCTACTGGGGGTACAGTAGGGAATTTAGTGTCTGCAATGTCCTCCGCACCACTTATACATTCCCTCTTCGCCATCCGCTGTGCAGTCACGTCCGGGATACTAATACTCACTACACCCCCTGATAAATTCTTTTAGGGGTGCAGTTTTCAAACTGCGCTCACTCCTTTGGGGAATCCACTTTTCTGGTACCTTACAGGCTCTACAAACATGACATGACGTCTAGATACCAAACATCTGAATCTGTACTCCAAAAGCCGCATCGCGCTCCTTCCCTTCTGCCCCCTGCTGTGTGCCCAAACTGCAGTTTATGCCACATGTATGACACATGTATGACACTGGTGTAACCGGGGTAATGTCATATGTGAGTATAAACTGATATTAGGGCACATGTATGACACTGGTGTACCCCGGATAACGTACGTAATGTCATATGTGGGTATAAACTGATATTAGGGCCCAGCCAGAAACAGAAGGGAAGAAGGTTATTTGGTTTTTGGAGCACAGACTTAGACGGTTTGGTTTTTGGATGCCATGGCACTTTTGCAGAGACTCTAAAATTTCCCCTACAAAATGGGGTCACTTCTTGGGGAATTCCAGTTTACTGGCACCTCCAGGGCTCTGCAAAAACAACATGGCACCCAGAAAGTCCCTCTAAATCTGTACCCCAAAAGCTATAAAGCGCAGTGCTCCTTCCCTTCTGAGCCCTGCTGTGCGCCCAAGCAGCAGTTTATACCCACATATATAATTTTTTTGCCCCTCGGGATCGCCCACTTAATAGTTTTAGGAGTGCAGGTCTCTGACAATACAAAGTGGGTGCAATGCATTGGATACCAAAATGGCATATTTCTTTAAAAATTTCAAATTTTGGGAAGCATTTTTAGTCTCAAAATCATAATACCACTTGATACATTCCTTGATGGGTGTAGTTTCTAAAATGGGGTCACTTTTGAGGGGTTTCTATTGTATTGATACTTTAGGGGCTCAGCAAATGCGACATGGCACCTCAAAACTATTCCAGCAATATATGCCCTCCAAAATCCAAATAGCGCTCTTTCCATTCTGAGCCCCAACATGTACCCATACAGCAGATTATGATCCCATATGGGGTATTGCCGTGTTCAGGGGAAATTGTGGGGGGCTCTTAATTCTCTAAGTACTTGCAAAAATTAAAAATATGGCGCTAAATGGACGATTTATTGGAAAAAAAGTAATTTTTCATTTTCACATCTCAATGGTAAAAAAATCTGTGAAACACCTGTAGGGTCCAAGTGCTCACTAAACCCCTTGATAAATTCCTTGAGGGGTCTAGTTTTCAAAATGGGGTCGTTTTTTTTTGGGGGGGGGGGTTTCCACTGTTCTAGCACTTCAGGGGCTCTCCAAATGCAACATGGTGCCTGAAACAGATTTCAGCTAAATTTGCCCTCCAAAATCCCAATAGCGATCCTTCAGCTCTGGACTTTACAGTGTGCCCATACATCACTTTACATCCACATGTGGGGCATTTCTGTAGTTGGGGCAAAGTGCTTGACAATTTGTGTGGTGCATTTTCTTTTTTAACCCATTGTGGAAATGCATAATTTGGGGTTAAAGCTACATTTTATAGCAAAAAATGTCACTTTTCCTTTTGTTGGGCCAATTCTGTTACACTCCTGTAGGGTCAAAGGGCTCACTAAACCCCTTGGTAAATTCCTTGAGGGGTATAGTTTCCAAAATGGGGTGACATTTTGGGGGTTTCCACTGTTTTGACACATTGGGGGCTCTGCAAAAGGGACATGGCGCCTGAAAAATATTCTAGCAAAATCTGGCCTACAAAATCCAATTAGTGCTCCATCTGTTCTGAGAGCGACCGTGTGCCCGTACATTTGGGTACCAGCACATATGGGGTATTGTCGTGTTCGGGAGAAATTGTGTAACAAAATGTGGGGTGCAGTTTCTCCTTTAAACCTTAGTAAATGTGTAAATTCTAGGGCTAAATGAATATATTAGTGACAGAAATTGAAAAATGTAAATTTGACTTCCATTTTGTTTTAATTGTTGTGAAATGCTGAAAGGGTTAAGAAACTTTCTAACTGCTGTTTTAGATTCTTTCAGGAGTGCAGTTTTTAGAATGGGGTGACTTTTGGGGGGTTTTATTAGAGAGGCCTTTCAAGTTCCCTTCAGAACTGAACTGGTCCCTTGAAAAATGTGTTTTGGAAATTTTCTTGAAAATTTGGAAAATTACTGCTTGACTTGTAAGCCTTATAATATCTGAAAAAAATGAAAGGGTGCTTAAAATTTGATTGCTACATAAATCAGAGACATGGTTAATTATATTTATGAAAAAATTCGGGTAGTATGACTTTCTATTTGAAAGGCTTGCAATTTCAAAGTTTGAAAACTGCATTTTTTTCAAAATTTTCACCAAATTTCCTATTTTTTCATAATTAAAGACAAAACATATCGATGAAAATTTACTACTGACATGAAGTACAATGTGTTACGAAAAAACAAACTCAGAATCACTTGTGTAAGTTAAAGCGTCTCAAAGTTATCGCCATTTAAAGTGACACATGTCAGATTTGAAAAAAGAGGCCTGGTCCTTAAGTCACTTTTGGGCTGTGTCTCTAAGGGGTTAATGACTTAAAATTCTAATCTACCATTAGGTTCAAAAGATACAAGCTCAATTCCAAGGTAATATCCAGTTTCTGACTTGCTAAACTAAAGGAAACTTTGTGATTATAGAAGTTTTATTGTCTGGATGTATATTTAAAGCTAGGATTTGAGATTTCATCTCAGTAACTTTATAGTATTAGATGGAACCAAACTTTTTAAGAATGTCAAAGAGCCAAAATAATGTGATCTGTGAATAGACTGATGATAATTGTTGTATCACTGACTTTAATACTTCTTATATCTGGATATGTTCTGATGTATAGTGCTTAGGGTTATAATATAAATACAAATACTAGGAGCAACATGGGGCAAGTGTTATGTCAAATGGCTTAGACAGCATTCCATTAGCCAAAGCTTGTGCAGATGGGGTTGAATAGAGGGCCTTAATAGATTTAAGAATACGGCCTGAGAATCCATATTTCAATAAACACATACCTCCAGTGATCTCTATCTAAGGCCTTCTCTACATTCAGAGAGAACAGAGAAGACATTCAAGTAGCCGTTGTCCAACCTATAAACCATCGAGTGCCTTCAGAGGATTGAAGTCCTTACATTGACTATGTGTGGAATAATATCTAATAATCTGCACAAAATCACTTTTGCATGAACTAATATTAATTTTTCAGGAAGGAAGTTATATTTGTTTATGTTGGCTTTAGGGTACTTAGATCATCACATAAATGATATGGTTCTGCATGGTGATCGCTGAAAGCACCAGCAGCATATTGAGGATTGAGTATTTTATCTTGGTTATTTCTGGGTGAAATAATTGGTATTTTTGTTTTAATTCTTGCTGCTATAACGCTTTTTTTCCATAAAGCCATTAGCTTTGTTATTCAAACTTTAAAAGTTTCATCGTAGCTTTCTGAGGTTATTCATATTTATATAGAAGATGAGATCTTATCCCTAACTTGCATTATGTCCAAATGTAACTTGGGAGGGAGTATGCTCTAAATGTTCAGCTAGGTCTTTTTGTCTCTGTTTTTTTACATTGAACACTTGGCTGCTGTGTATCTTATGTGAACTACTTTGAAGCCCTGTTGTAGCTAACAACTACCCCAAAGTAAAATGCATAGGGAAACCATGAACAATGATCTGCACATGTTGGTGTACTTTTTTTACCTAACTTCTGGGTGGCACTGGTGTAGTGGTGAACTGACTGTCCTGTTCATTCCTTTGTGAAGGCTGGTATATTGTGCTGCATAATGTCAGTAAGATGGATGGACAGAACAGTGGCGTAACTAGGAACGGCTGGGCCCCGTGGTGAACATTTGACATGGCCCCCCCCCCGACCGACGCGCACCAAAGAACCTGACCGAATCCCCCCCCCCCGCATTCCTGCCTTCTGTATTATGCCCCATAGTGGCCCCTGCACACATTATTATGCCTCATAGTGGCCCCTACACACAATATTATGCCCCACTGTGGATACCCATGAACAATTATTATACTCTGGGGTCTTTTCAGACCTCAGAGTATAATAATCGGAGACCGAAGGGGGATACCAACATAAAAAAACAGTTACTTACCTATCCCTGGCTCTGCTGCAGTCTTCGGTGGTGTCGGCCATCCTCAATGACGTCACATGACCCGAACCTGGCCAGAGAGGTAAGTAACATGGTTTTTTTTATGTTCCTTACCTCCCCTGGACCTCTGATTATTATATTTGTGGAGCCCATGGTGTCACTTATCAATCCTGGCCACTGCCAGGATCGGTAAGTAAATAGGGCCCGTTACCGGCTGGAGTAACTCCAGCCAGTAACGGCCTATTAAGAAAAGAAAAAAAACGCAGCAGTAGCTGCTGTCGGCGGGCCCATAATGTCCCGAGCCCTGTGGCAGCCATTACACCTGCTACTCCGGTAGTTACGCCACTGGGACAGAAATAGGGACAGATAGAAAGACAGATAGACAGATAGTAGACGACCATAGCTATAGACACCAGGACCCTGGTGGGTGGTGGATTATGATGTCTTAACAAGCTTGGCTTCAGATACTGCTGTCTGTACATAATCTCATCATGGAGACCGAATCATTACCGCAGTATAATAGGGGATCAGGCATCACCGCTGTATGATCGGCATCACTGTTGTATGAGATGCTCTCAATGTATTTGCTAGAGGGATTCTATTGACAAATATAAGTGGACATAAGACTAATCATAAGGAGAACTTGACCAAGCTGCAGCAGAGAATAAGGGACAAAGGGCATTGCACATCCTATACAACCACATCGTAATAGCTGAGTTTAAGCCCAGATAACCCATAGAGACCATTTGATACAGACAGCAGACTTCAAGTGCTTTCTCTTAAAGCAGTGGTACTTCAAGAAAGGATTGAGCACTAAGAAACAAAGGCATAGAACATGGTAACACTTCTTACATAATCCCATATGGCTCCTTAGAAGAGGAGAAATTCATGTGTCTCATGTCTTTTTGGATGCTTCCATGATGTAGGCAGAGAAATGGTCATCATGGAAGATAGGTCTTACACAGAAGACAAGTGGTTGAAATTCAAGTGATAGGTATGAAGTTTTTCCAGGAGACCCTTAGGTCATCATGGGCTTCGTTGGGGAATCATTAATATTTTCACATCTACATTTTTGTGGCTTGAGAGTGGCTGGAGAGTCTCCTTTTATTCAAGTTAATAGAAGCCAGATATTAAAAAATGGTCCAAAATTTACTACTGCAATTACGACTAGAAAGTGGTGCATCTAGTTTGAGCTAAAATTTTCAACTTACTAGACATGTGAGTGTAGCTTCTTAGAAAAAAAAGGTGTGGATTAAAGAGGACCTTTCACCATTTTTCACACAGGCAGTTCTATATACTGCCGGAAAGCTGACAGTGCGCTGAGTTCAGCACACTGTCGGCTTTCCCGATCTGTGCCCGGTGTGAAGAGCTTACGGTCCAGTACTGTAGCTCTTCTATGGTCAGAAGGGCGTTTCTGACAGTTAGCCAGAGACGTCCTTCTGCCTCGCGGCACCAATCGCGCTGTGCAGTGTGAGCGGGGAGGAACTCCCCCCTCCCTCCCTGATAATGCTCGTCTATGGACGAGCTGTGTGAGCAGAGGGAGGGGGCGTTCCTCCCCGCTCCACAGCACAGCGCGATTGGCACCGCGAGGCAGAAGGACGTCTCTGGCTAACAGTCAGAAACGCCCTTCTGACTATAGAAGAGCTACGGTACCGGGCCGTAAGCTCTTCACACCGGGCACAGATCGGGAAAGCCGACAGTGCGCTGAACTCAGCGCACTGTCAGCTTTCCGGCAGTATATAGAACTGCCTGTGTGAAAAATGGTGAAAGGTCCTCTTTAAATGCAGCAAGATAAATAAGGTATGTTAGGTGTATAACATCAATAAGCAGGGTAGCAGCGGGCAAGTCCATCTTCCGATTCCCATTTTTCGATCATCAAAAATAAGTATACCACCAGCCTTGATTTGGCACATAAGCAAGGTACACTAGAAATGGAACAGACAAACATTAGAGATAAGGTCTATAATACCCAATAATACCCAAACTGGTACCAATAGAGGAAGGGCAGGCAACCTAACTTTCAGGATAAGGGAGAAGAGGGAGTCTTTCTGTGCTTGCCCTACATAAATATCACGAGAGGTCCCATACATCCTGATGCTTAAAGGGGGTCACACCAGTAAAAGCCTTGCTCTCTCCAGTCAATTCATATTCTCCCTATGCAGGTGTGCTTCAGACTGTAAGTATGCTATATTAACCTATTTCCCATAACCTGGGCAGCTTCCTGTCAAACAACCCATAAGTGAAATCAGTAAACAAGAATAAAAGCTTTTTTTCCTGGATGGGGTTTGGTCACAGCTATTTATTAACAGTTTTATTATTCAACAATAAACATAAACACATTTACAGCACATTTGGTATATAACATAGACAGTTGAACGGTTTGCCAGAAGCTGGCATCTTGCAGGCAAACCCACCTTCCAAGCCCCCTTCGCCGATCACAAAATAACCCAGAAAAACCACCACAGAGGAGCCCTTGACAGGACTGTGACCCACACCCAGCAAAATGCTTGTTTAATTCTGTCCTGCAGGCCCAAAATAGAGATATCAGCGCCAGTATATCATTGAGCTATTGAGCTGACCTCCATCCAGTCTCATCAACCTGCCCTTATCTCTGTCTAACTGATGGTGCTGTATAGAGATGGGCAAACCTCTCAAGATTAGTTTAGTGTCCCGGTTTGATGGCTCAGGTTCCCAGTTCAGGACGAGCAAGTCTGGTATGAACCACATTTTAAACTAGCTTAAAACACAGTGTAGAACACTATTAGGGCCAATTCACACTGGGTTAATGCGCTCGCATTCTGGCACGTATACACCCCAGAGTATAATAATTGTTCATGGGTGTCCACAATGGGACATAATACTGTGTACTGGGGCCAGTATGGGGACATAATACTGTGTGCAGGGGCCACTCTGGGGAATAATACTGTGTACTGGGGCCAATATGGGGACATAATACTGTCTGCAGGGACCAATATAGGATATTATAGTGTGCACAGAAGTGCGGGGGGGGGGGGGGGTGCGGCGTTAGGGGTCAGTTGGTCGAGGTCTTCAGCGTCGGTCGCGGGGGTGCCCATGTCAAAAGTTCGCCACGGGGCCCCGCCATTTGTAGTTACGCCACTGCTGCCGGCGCCTTCGTCTCCACCTCGTGGTGCACAGCGCGGCCTCTCCTCTGCTGCATCTAGCCTGCCTGCGGCTTAACCCTTTGCCCCAGCACTCTCCATCAACCTCTGGGCAGCTGAAGTCCTCTCCTGCACGACATTTACCCCAGCTTCCTCCTCCTGTGATGCCCTCTCAGCCTCATCCAGCCTCCTCCCTGCCTTCAGGCCTCCAGCACCATCCAGCCTCCAGGGGATCCAGCTCTCCATCTGTGCCAGAGGTTAGTTTGGTTGCCCGGACCCCTCCTCAAACTGCCTCTGGGGCTCCCACTGTGGTCTTGGGACAGGCCTCTGAGGCCCTTCCACTGCCGACCCCTGCATCTGCGTCCCCCATTTAGATATAGGGGGTGTCAAACATTCTGAGGACTCTGACATGGGGGATTCACTGGCACAGCACCCCCAGACCCTGGCGGGTCGCACTCCTTCCTCCTCCTCACCGACTGCCTTGTCTCCTCAGGCTTGCCCTGCCAGTCCCTCTCTGCCTCCATCTTGGTTGGACTTTCTACCTCAGTTGTCTACTAAACAACATCTTAAAACTATGGTCACAGAAATAAACTATGGTCAGAGAAATTACAGCGTCCTTCTGATCTGAGTTTGCCACGCTGCGCAGCTATTTACACTCTATTGCTACTTGGGTGGAAACGCTAGAAGATAACCATGACACCACCAAGGCATATGTCGCATCTCTGCATGATACTTCCACTGATCAGGCCTCGGCAATTCGTGATATGCAACGCCATTTGGAGGACCTTGATAACAGGGGTTGACGAAACAATATGCGTGTTAAAGGACTTCCTGAGGCTACTCAGGCTGAGGACTTACATGTCACCTTAGAAGCAGTATTTAACTCTATCCTTCAGGAACCACTGACCCACAAGAATAAGCTTGATAGGGCTCACAGGGCCCTCTGCCCCAGGGATTCCTCCTCTTCACCACGTGAAGTCATCTGCTGTGTATATGATTTCTCCCTCAAGGAGGCCATAATGAGCAGGGCATGGAAATTTAAGGACTTTGACTTTGATGGGGCCAAATTGCAACTTTATTAGGATCTCTCCCTCATCATGCTCCAGAAGCAACGCCATCTCCATCCTCTTTTGCAGACCCTTTGTGAGCAACAGATCCCTTATCGATGGGGCTTTCCCTTCGCATTGATTGCCCGCAGAGACAGCTGCTCTGCTATGCTTCATTCCCACAGTGACTTGTCCACCTTCTGCAATCTCTTGGGTATCCCCATGCCAGAGCTGATTGACTGGGAACTGGGAACTCCACCTCCTCCTTTGCCCCCAGTATGGCAACGCCCAAGCGCCGTTGATCATCTCCTGGAATGTCCAAATCTCAGAGGCCTAGCCTGGAGACTGTCCATTGAAGTGGTGCTCTTGGTGCCGCTTTACCTTTCTCTGCTTGACTTTTATATTGTGCTTGCATTTGTTTGCTTGTTTTTTTGCTTTTTTCTCTTGTAGGTCTGTTGGTCCCGTGGATCCCGCATATTTTTTCTTTTGTTCTTCATAGTGCAGGACAGGGTGGGGTGTCAGTGGCTCCTCATTTTGTCTTGGAGTTTCTTGACCCTCACTTTGGTCTTTCAGGTCACTTCTCCCCTTTGAGGGGATATTGTATCTCTCTGTCTTTGACCCTGTTTACTGACTCCTCTAGTCCGCTGGCTAGTGACTTAGCCTCGCCCATGATATATTGTATTATGGTATTCTCTGCTTTAAAGCTTGTTCTTTGTTTTTGTGGTCTTTATTTTGCATTTGTATTTGGACCAGATTCTCTGTCTGGTCTCGTGCTTAGAAATCGTCCCAGTGTATAACCTTTAGGGAAACGCAATATAAACTCTTGATGCACTGGTATCACACCTCGGCTCTTCTTCATGCTCTTAACCCTGCACTCCCTTCAAGGTGTTGACACTGCAACACTGCGGTAGCTTCATTATTTCAAATTGTTTGGTCTTGTCCTCTTCTCCTGGGTTTCTGGGGAAGGTGAAAGCTCTGACGGACGCACTCTTCATACAGGGGGTCCCTTTAGATCCCCTCCTATATTTATTGAACCTCCCTCGTAGACACCTGGGTAGCAAGACTTCCAGACTTTTTCTCCATCTTTGTACAGCTGCAAAAACCCTTATTGCAAAACACTGGAGGAGTGTCAACTCCTCCTCAGGCATTGAACTTCTGGCTTGTATTAAGGATGTGCAGATCCTTGAATTTATCACTGCTAGCCTCAATAATACACTGCACGCCTTCCACTCCGTTTGGTCACCCTGGGACGCTCACTGTGCGCTGCCTGGCTTTTAATCTTGGATCTTCCTCCCCCCCCCCTTCCCCCTGTCTCTGTATGTCTGTTGTTACCCCCTTTTGTTGTTCTGTTGCTGTTTTACACCTGTTTTGGCTTTGGGATCTGGCAGTATCGCCTTTCCCTCCTACTCTTGGTACTTCTTTGCCTTGCTTTTTACTTGTATTGTTAAATATTTTTGAAAATTTCAATAAAAATTACAGTTGAAAAAAAAAAAGACCAATTTATTAGGCAAATGTGCGTGCCCATGATTTCTTAAACACACTGTTAGGATGGGCCGGGGTCTCCACTGTGCTGCATGGAGGCCCCTGGCCTGCTCTGTGTCCAGTGCTGGAATGGTGCGGCTGGTCTCAGCAGGGGGTAGGCTGAAGCCTCCACTTGAGTCTGCGGAGATTCCAGTTTTCCTCTAATGCTGAGACCAACACTTACGCAGTCGGGGGGTCAGAAGCGGGCCAAAGCTATTTAGGCCTCATTCTGGCTCTGGTTATTCGTTTACTCCCACAGTATCAGCTCCCTAGCGATGAGCCTCTCCTATTTTCCTCCTTGCTCCCTGTCACCTGTCTCCTGCCTCCTGTCCCTGTACTTGGATTCCCTGGATTGTTTGACCTGGCTTGCTTTACAGACCTTCTCTCAGTGATACTCATTTGGCACCTTCCTGACCTCCCGTGTATGATCTTTGGCTTTCTCCTGACCGCCCTTTTTGGATCCTGATTTGGCTACTCTACTGACCTCCTGTGTAGGACCCAGCTCTCCTGACTTTGCTTCTGCCTCTTCCCTCTGCAACCATGTGACCTCCAGTTAACGACTCGGCTTGCTAAACTACAAATTTGCTCCTTTTGGTTTCCGCGTACCTTCCCTGGATTACCTTCCTCCACTCCTGCCTTCCTGAACCATCCTGCTCTTCTGGACTTCACTCCAAGGTTAGTGTCTGGGTATTTCTGAGTCCTCTTACTTGGGGTTCGCTGGATTTGTTTCGCTTTCTGGGCAGTTGCAGATCTGGGCCCCGGACTTTTACCAAGTCCAACTCCACCATCAGGAGCTCTAGCAAAGAACTCCAGGACCTGGTTTTGCTCTGGTTGGGAGAGCGTAGCACACCCAGGACTGTTTTTGCCTCAGTGATTGGGGACTCTAGTTGCCCAGGACCTTACAGAGCTGTTTGTTGCATCAGATTCTTAAAACATACATTGCGGTTTTACTGCATAAAGCAATGGGTTTGTAGAAAAGTTAGCCCATTTTAATGGCTTGTAAGTGTTAGAAGGGCTTATTGTTATTTGTGAGACAAATTTGTGGCTGTGAACAAAGTTGAAATGTGATGAAAAGTAAGAAATTATCTGTGATGGTATCAGGTGTGAAATCAAATTATTTTTTTTCTTTCTATACCAACACTGTGGTAGTGGCACAAGCAGTATGCTATAGTGGCCGCAGGACATGTCTGCCTGAGTGGTGGTAGCTGTGACAACATGAGTGGCAGGGCATAATATGATGGACCATGCCACAGGACATGACTGCCTGAGTGGTGGAAGTGATGGTACTGGTAGCTATTTAGGAGTAGCATCAGCAGTACAGTAAATGGAAGATGATAATAAAGGGAGACGGTGACACTCCCATTCAGAGACATCAGCAGGAGGTGCTTGAAAATCCTCAAAGATCCATGCCTGATTCATTTTGATAAAGATATTTTATTCCACGCTACCTGTGGACAGTTTAGGCGTTTCAATGCCATTGACAGCACTGAATACCTTCTTGGCCACAAAACTGCCATGGCAAAGTGGGCCAGCTCCTTCCACTGCTCCCTAGAATTCCATGGGGTCAGAGTTATCTACTGTTCTATAGGTAGACTCTAGGTATGACTGTACCTGCTGGTGCAGCCAGTGGGTGTCAGTTTCCTGTTGTGGCTCGGGCTGGCACTGTAAGATGAACAATATGTGCGTCATGATCTTCCAGACACTGTACTGGGCCTGGCTGCTACTGCAGCTTTTATTCCTCCCGACATTTGTGACACCGGTGGAGGAGGCATTGGCTCAGTGAGATGGACAGTGGCAGAGGCTACCTGGTTATGACTGATAGTTGCAGTTCGCTCCAAGAAGTAGGGAAGAATTCACCCATTTTGTTTTTACAGCGAGGGTCTAAGAGCACCGCCATCCAGTACTTATCCCTTTGTGTGATGCAAATAATACACTTTTCACTGTGTAAGCATCGAAGCATACAGCCTGCCATGCTTGCCAGTGTATATGCAAACCCAGGGGCCTGCCGTGGTTGATGTTATTGACCTGGTCCCCATCATCATCATCATCATCTTCTTCTTCTTGAAATAGCTGCACATTTACTAACATCTGACATTTTAAGGGTGCTGATAACGTGCACCTGAATAGAAGTGGTTCTGCAGGGCTGAGGAAGAGAATTCTAGCGGGGGCGGTGGAACATTTTAAACTCGGAGGGGAGGGACAGACAGATATAGGTGTAGATAGAGGACAGGCTGTAGTGGAGGGTGAAGAAGTGAGCTGGGGGATATTAGAACAGGTGATAGGGAGATCAATTTGTACAACCAAACAGTATAAATTAATTTGGGCATAAAACTTCAAGAATGCACATTTCTCGAAATAAATGTGTGAACCTGGATGTCAAGTTAAAGTGTATGTTCACAAATGCCAGAAGCCTAGCACACATACTGGGGGAGTTTAAGGCCCTTGTTTGAGAAGAAAACATTGACATAGTTCATGTGACTGAGACCAAGGCTAGATTCCTCACATGAGAGGTCTATTAATATTTAGGGTTTTACACTCTTTCTCAAAGATAGGGTTATAGGGAAGGGAGGTGAAGAGTATATATGTCATACACAATGTACAACACAGGCAGGTACGGTGATCTTGATGGGAGATTGTAACTACTGTGAGAAGGTGACAGGCAGAGTGCTGGAGTCCAGATATATCAGTCCCAGGTTTCTGACATATGTGTGGTCCAGGGGGATCTGGAGTAGATCTTGGCTTATTACTGGGCCAGAAAAAAGCTGCAGATCCTGTATTGCAGTGCAGTTCCATGGAGTGAAAAGAGGTGTGTGGTTCTGTCCTGTAACCCTGAATCTGGTCAGACAATATTGTGATTGTTTTGTTCATGTGGCTGGAAGTAGGCCACACGTATACGTATAGTTAGGTTATCAGTTCTGTTTAGTTAGTTGCTCAGACGAGCAGGTTTTTATTTTGTTTTTGCCTGAAGTTAAGGCTGTATTTTGTTTTGCTCATTTTGTGTCTGAAGTCAAGGTTTATTTATTTTCTTGTTTTATTCTAATTTATTCTATTTATTTGCTGCATATTTTGTGTGCTAACTTCCCCACACTACCCAGATATTGACTGGGGTCATGGTCCTGCATCATCTGCAAAGGGGAGGAAATTCATTAATTTATTGCAAGACAATTTTATGGACCAACTTGTAGAAGATCCAAGTAGTGTGGATTTTCTGCCGGATCTGATAATTTGTAATAATATAGGACTTGTTAAAACCTTGGTAATAGTGACCATAATCTTATCAGATTCCACTTAGTTTTATAAAAAAAAAAAAAAAAAAACCTCAAAGGTAGGGAGGGAAAAATCCCTCAATTTAAAAAAAAGCCAACTTTCCCAGGTTAAGGGCTTCATTTCTATACATAGACTCGAAACAACTATTGTCAAATAGTGATATAGAGGTTAAGTAGGAGACATTTAAAGGGTAACTCCCATTTTATTTATTTATTTATTTTGCTTGGGGGGAGTGGACATTTTTGTGATATACTTTTATTACTCCATCTATTAAACTCCGTAAGGACCACAATATGTTTATATACGTCCCTCGCTAAGACGCTTTAAATCTCTGCGTGACATTTTATACCAGAACTCTATAGCTATGGTAGACATCTATCAACAGAGTGCTTAATTGGACAGCCCTAATCATGGACAATTAACCTCTTAAATGCTGTCGTCAATTGTGTCCATGACATCTGAGATGTTACTTTCTCTTTTACTCCTGTTTGGTTATAGAAGAGCTCTCCCGCAGGAAGATCTTTGGAGCTTTTCAAATGCAGTGGCAATCAGGAGCCTTCTGATGCCATCCAGGCCTGCCAATGCTAATTTCTTGGACCTGCCTGTGGCAGGGCTCAATAGTAACACAATGATTTTACCATAGACTGCAATACTGCAACTGCTAGTTCAAGTCCCCTAGAGGTGCTAAAAAAAAAGTAAACAAATGAGTAAAATTTATATTTAAAAAATATTTTTTTTTCAAATATATAAAAATATAAAAACTCTAATCATCCCCCTTTTCCTAGATCACATGTAATAGTGATTAAAAAAGATTGGTTATCCCCACATCTGAAATTGCTCACAATATTAAAATAGAAAAATATTTATTCCTTTCACTGAATGCTGAAAAGGGAAAGCAAATAAAGAGTTAACAAAAAGTGATCAAAAGTGGGTATACTGATATTAGTATCATATGTGTAAGCCGATGGTTGGTAAGGTGCTGGAGGGTTGTACATCTCACCCAGATTGCTCAGATGGGTGAGATGGTAAAAGTCCAAAAAAGTTATTTCTCAGCAAAACAGCAAGGATTTGCTGAGCATTGTTTAAGTGCTCTGCACAAGGGCTGGATTTTTAGGGAATGGTAGGTAGGCTGGTAGTGGGACTTACCATTCCCATCCCCTCCAGTCCACACCTTGTGGACACTCATGCAGCAACTCAGTTGTACAGAGTTTTCCTTGTTCACGAGGCATAAGAAGTCTGCTCTCCTAGCAGACTGGGTCAGAACTTGTCTGGAAAGCCACAACAGAGGTTGCTACTGCTGGAGATGAACTTGACAATATGAATTGATTTCTATTATTAATTGAGGCAGCCAATTTATGGTTAGTTAAAGCCTGGACGGGCAGGTCTTTTGTATTTTCTTTTGGTACTGCATATTCCACTGTTTGTGAGACTGAATAAAGCTCAACATTTGGACTGTTACCTTGGAGTTTGTGTCAATGCCAGACACCCAGAAACCCCAGATCCTGACAATGATTACTGTATAGTGGTATATGCCGGCTCTACACAGTTCTGCAAATACAGGACAAGAACAATGTTATGACTTACAAGTGATGTCGCTGACTGTTCATTCACATTTCTCATTTCACCCATCTGGACTGCCATGACCACTGCTTCCAGCTGTGACTTGTCTCTGTAAAGTTTGCAGCACAGACATCTTTGGCTCCTCAATTTCCTAGGCACCTGATCCATATTGTCCTCACACAAAGTAGCATTCTTGCTGCTACCCCCAACTATAAAATATGTAAACTAAAATCCCCCTGGAAATGAATAAAACCCTTGTGTGCCCCCTTTAATAATAGTGCATCTAAATGAATAATGATCCTAATTAATAATGTCCTGTACACACCCCTTAAATCATTAATGACTGAGTACCACCTAAAATTAAAGGGGTTGTCCGGGATAACTACTTTTTTAATATGAGTCTGGGGAAGGTGAACAAAAAACACTCACCTGTCCCCGATGCTCTGGTGTCTCCCAGTGTGGTCAGATCATGTTGCTCTGGTGTTTTCTTCTGGCAGAAGTACCTGCCGGACATGACCTCAGTGGCTTAAGGAAAGGGACATCACAGTGCAGCGCGGACTTCCAGCCAAAAGAAACACTGGAGCAGAAGGACCGGAATATACTGGGTGACACTGGAGCACCGGGGACAGGTGAGTATGGGTTTTTCTTTTCACCTTCCCAGGCCTCATATTAAAAAAAATGTTATCGCGGACAACCCATTTATTTTGACTAATTCTCCTATTATTAGTTATATCCTCTTAAATCTCCTTGTATAACTTATGCCCCGGATTTCCTCTACATAATTATTACTATCCTAAATTACTCCCATAAATAATGCCCCCCTTGTATTAGGAATGCCTATTAATAACTTCTTTGTATTAACGTGATTGTCTAGGAATTGGACAAACCACAGAGGAGACTGGGGTAGGTGAAACATAAAACATATATTATATATCTTACTCACCTGTCCCCTGTACTCTAGTGTCTGACACCACTGTCAGTTTGAGCATGTACCATGCCTTTCCAGCTGTAAGTCCTGTGCCATATGTGACTGCTGAGACCAATCAATAGCCTCAGTGGGGGCAGGAAAGAACCCAGTGATGTATATGTGTGACATCACCAAGTCCATTCCAGCCACTGCTGAGGTTACAAACAGGATTTACAGTGGGGAATGTGCGGCACATGCCTGATACAAACAGTGGACAATGGAGTGCCGGGGACAGTTGAGGATATATTTTTGTTTGCTTTTTTCACCATTCCCAGCCTCCGCTGCAATTTGTCCTTGAAAAAGGACCTTTCATGTCCTCTTGCACATGCGGTTTTATATACTGCTACAAAGCCAACAGTTGGCTTTCCTGCTATGTACCCCAGGGCTCGAGATATCAGTGCCGTTAGTTTCGGCAACAATCTCTCCCACTTTCAGAAGGGTGTTCCTGACAGTATAGACTTGTACAAGGGGGAGTTCCTTACCACCCAGTGATGGCGCTAGACAGTGCAACAGGATTGGGCCATGCTGGGAGACACCAGAGCACCGGGGACAGGTGAGTGTTTTTGTTCACCTTCCCCAGACTCATATTAAAAAAGTGGTTATCCCGGGCAACTCCTTTAATTTTAGGTGGTACTCAGTCTTACGAGCTACTTGCTATTAGAGAAGAGAAAGCAACAGATGCTTTCTCCTATACTATGCACTTTAACTGCATCGGTGTCATGCAGACGCTGATACAGTTAATTTGTAACTTATGTTACAGCGGTGGGCCGCAAGTGTCACTGGGCCCGGGTGGGCCTGTCTCAACAGCTTTGCCTACTGTGTCTTCTTCTCTCTTCCTGCATTCTATAGCAAGCTGGTAGGTGGGCTTTGACAGTTTGATGAACAGGACACTATGAAGTATCACAATAGATCTAGACTTTGCATTTACCTTGAGAGATTTTTTAATGTGATTACTAGAAATCTAATATAAATGCAGATCAAATAATATGCACAGTAAATGTATATTACATTACACAAGTTTGTATAGAACACTCAGTGTTATCTTTGTGTTTACATAGGGAAGTAACAGATGGAACCTTTATCAGCAAACTGCTACAAGCTGAATTGATTGTTGTGGCGGAAGAGATGTACATAACAGTTAGAGCACTCAACCCCCTATAGAGCAGTTAGTCACTCCATCCATCCTACCTATCAGATACAGGCCATGTTCCATAGAAATCCTGTGTAAACAATATGAGGAATAATCGCACATAGCAGGAAAACAAAATAGCATTTTGCTAAAGCAGTGTATTTAGGAAAACTTGTGAATGTCCATAAGAATAGGATCCTTGAGATGGGAATTCTCCTTTAAGGTAAGATATGATAAAGCTATATACATATATAAATATCCAATATAGGAAATATGAGGAAAAGATATTCCCTGTAAAAGGGGGTTACTCCCTCCATCTGAAGAAAAAACAGGTTTAATCTCAAGAGCCAACAAGTTTCTTCATTTTGAAGACTAAATCTGTGCAGTAGTCTATCCTAGGAGCTGGTCACAGTAGCAACAGCTGACAGCTTCAAATAAGGATTAGATGCCTTTTTAAAGAGAAATAGCATTGATGCTTATGGAGATGCGTAGATTTTCATGGCCTTTCCCATCTCATGGTTGAAACTGGATAACTATTAGAGGGCTTCTTTATGATCTAAGCTTTTTGTTCACATATGAAATATGCTACTTTTTACTTATTTATGTTATTATCTTTAAAGTAGTATTTATTAATGTTGCATTATTCTGTTTTTAGGACTCTGGCAGACCTACTCAAGCAACCACCCCAGGTTGACTTCTTAAATGATGGGCATAGAGGTAGTGTACAGGTTCAGATAACAGAGGTTATACCAAGAATATCACCACGGAACAGCCTAGGTAAGATGTAAATTATGTAACATTATGCATTCATAATGCATTCAGTTTTCATTAATCTACTGTATATGGACAAAAGTATTGGAACACCCACATATTACATCTTTAACTGTTACTGTGAGATCCCAATTTAAAATGACCAATTGTTTCACAAATGTTTGTAAAGTCAAGCTGTATGGCGATATGCCTGATCTTATACATCTGTATCAATAGGACTATGCAAATAAATTCTCATTGGCAAAAAAAATTGCTATTATCAATTTTTTGGAAGGTAATGCCCTATAGATTAATAACTGGTTGTCAAAGAAACCTAAGAGCATATTCTGGGATTAATAGCCAAGACAGTATTACTCCTCCCAAAGGAAACGGCTATTTCAAGATTTTTGCCTCTCATCAGTAGGGTACTGGCTGGCTGTGGGAGAGGTCTCGACATGGGTAAGAAGGGGAGATACAGTAGAGGGACTTATTAGACCATGAATGTCTTGGTTAAACACTTGAATTCAGTGAGATGTGTCTCAATACTTTTGTCCATATAGCATAGTCAAACTTACTTTACATTAATGCATGTAATATATTAAATTATACTGGTTGATTATTTTCAGACTCATTTTTTTAAGTAAAGTGTGTACACTTCTCCTATAAGGAAAACGTTTGTTTTTGTACCGTGTTAGCCAGTGGGTATGAAATATAAAAAACAAAAAAACTTGAGAGTCTTCAGTAGTTGATACCTTTTTTAATGGCTAACTAATAATGATGACAGATTACAAGATTTTGAAGCTCTTGGCTTCTTGCTCAGGTAAATTTAAAAACAATTACCTAATTTACCTGAGGAAGAAGACAAGAGCCTTGAAAGCTTGTAATCTGTCATCATTATTAGTTAGCCATTAAAAAAGGTATCAACTGCTGAAGACTCTCAAGTTTTTTATATTTCATACACTTCTCCTATAAATACCTGGGGCAGAAGAGACAAGCCAGTGCAGTATTCACTTTTGCAGTGTATCTCCACTTTCTCTAGTACTTCCATCCTGCTGCCCCAGTATCGTCCCTTCTGATGCCCTTAATAAGTGTCATTCTACTGCCGGCGGTGTCCAAAAATATTCTGCATTATTCCTAAAATAGTGTCACACATAGTGAAAGCCAAAAAATGTGCTACCCATGCTGCCCCCTAAAATAATGCCATATAGGCAATGGGGCAGATTTATTGAAAGTGTCTAAAAGTTGGCCAAAGCAACCAATCACAGCACAGCTCTCATTTTGTATTCTGCTCCTGAAAAATTAAATTTTAGTGTAATAACTACTCCCTAATGTGCTCAAACATAGGGACATATGACTAATGTCCTAACAAATAAGGTCCAATTTTATGCCTTAAATGGTATTGTAGCACATTTTGCCCTCTAAAATAGCCATTACTCCATTTGGGTGCAAAAACATTATTGCATTAGTTTTCTTATGGTTGCCATATTCTGTCACCTGTAACTTTTATATATTTCTGTGTATGGGGATACATAGGGTGTATATTTTTTGTTGGGCCAGTTGTATTTTTTAGTTTGGGAGTCTATGTCTTTTATTTATCAGAAGTGAAACAGCAAAAAAACGTCAGTTTGGCACTTTTGATTTTTTTCCCTTAATGGCGTTCACCATACAAGAAAGATGTTTTTATAAGTTTGTAGACTGGGCATTTCCAGACACAGGGATACCTAATGTGTGTGTGTGTGGTTCACAGTGATTAGGTACTTTTATGTGTTCTAGGGAAGGGGAGGGCGATTGGAATTTTAAGTACTTTTTTTTTTTTTTTTTGGATACTGTAATTTTTAGATTCACTAGGAGTCTAAAATCCCCAGGGGGTCTGATCACTAAGCACACAGAGGTGCACTGTGCTGTAGGTGTAACAAACTGTGCACCTGTGTGTTACCCCTCGTTCACATCTGCGTTGGTATTCTGTTCGGCGGAGTCTGCATGGAGACACACACACACACACACACACACACACACACACACCCCGAACGGAATATCAAATGCATTTGCAAGCGGTGAGCAGTGACAGCACACGTTCCTCATAGACTATAATGGGTCTGTGTGCTTGTCACCAGATCTCTGCAGGGAACATGTGGAGAGGAAATTTACTTCACAATCTACTTTCCTTTCTGCATGGCTCATGCGGAGATCTTGCGGCAAGCACACGGACCCCATTATAGTGTATGGGGTCCGTGTGCTTTTACTGCACAGTGCTTGAAAACACGTTCAGTAGTCCATTTGGGGGGTCCCCATGTGGACTCCCCGAATGGATTACCAAATGCAGATGTGAATGAGGGGTTAGTCACATGAACATGGACTGATTTTCATACATGGTAGTAAGTAGAATGAATGACATTAAGCAAAGACCTAGAAAACTGTGAGAAATTGATGCAGAAAGTATATTGGTGAATTATAGAACTTTTCATTGTACAAACAATAACATTTGTCTCTTAATATCAATCTGAAACTGGATGATCTTTGTAGTCTAAGGCTCCACATAGCGAGCTGCATCCAAAATACGTGACAGAATCTCTTTTTTCAGCAGCATTTTTCACAGAAAGTTCTCAGAGTTTGCCTCTGAGGACTTTCCCCCACTATGATACATACACCTACAGAAATGCCAGCATTTCTGTATAATTGACAAATTGCGATATACTAAAATGCTACAGTTTTTGAAATCTTAGAATTTCCAATGTAGATATTTTTCTACAATGTATGGATGGGATTAGTTAGAATCCCATCCACTGCATTTCAGCTGCAGCCAAATCATGGTGTTTTTGCAACGTTGGCCCCGGCTTTTTAGGTAAATAAATTTTATACTATGAAAATAAAAAAAGTTCATGTTATCTCTTTTAATGAATGTCTAATTCCAATAGATCACTCAATTTTCAACAACATGGGTTTGACCTCCCCATTGGTTCCCCAAATTGGTGTGTCCCTAGCTCATAACAACAAAGTACAGTTGACTTCTGGGATTCCTTTGCAAGATCAAGATCTCTCTAAATATGCCTCAATAAAAATTACTGGTAAGTGTTAAGTTGAAATAGGTAAGTTTTAATAAGAACCAAAAAAGTTTGTCTCGTACGGTAATTGTTCAAGCGAGTATTACTGTTTCAGTAACTAAATCTTATTAATTCTGTAATAAAAGCTGTCACCGTACTTTCTAATGGTTTTAGGATCTCTGCTTTTGAGAACTTTTGTTTACTCATGATAGGTTCACACTAGTGTTGGGGTTTCAGTTCTTTGTGTCCAATTGGGTACCCAAAAAATGGAAACCCAATTCACTTAAAAATCAGTTACCTGAGAAATCTGCAGACCCGCTAGTCCGCTAGTTTTTGCAACAGGTTTCTGCTGTCAGCATTTTTCAAGTGGAATGGGGAGACGGAATCCCCAAATAGTCACCCAACGCAGGTGTGACCAGAGCCTTTCAGAGGTTAGGAATCTGCTGTATGCACAAGTGTATGGCTGATAACAGCACTGATAGGTAGGATCTTGGCATACAATTTCAAGCTGATTTATAGTGCATATTCCATGTTGAAATCCACCACTTATTCATTTAAATGGCTGCCGGTTTGTCTAATTAGCTGTGCACTTGGTGAATCATACTGTACATACTGTAGGTAAAACACATATTAACTAATTTATCATAGCTCACATGCCAGAAAATGTTTTTATCACAAGTCAGAATTTTTTGTAACATTGCGACTTTTTAAGTTTTGTGCACTACAACCACTTTCATCCAAGGGTGAGGGCAGGGCCATCAACTCCATCAGATTTGCTGTAATCTACATCAGTTTTCTGACTGTTTTTCAGGGCCAACCCTAGGCTACAAGGTGCACTGTGCAGAATTCCTCTTTGGAGCTCCCACTCCATTTACAATCATTACATATTACATTATGTCCTGCCTGTCTGTTTAATGTGTTCACTAGACAAGCTCCTGGTGCATACTTTACACAGACACACAAAAAATGCTGTATCAATTTTTTTTTCTTTTCTTTTTTTTTTTTATACTAGACACTATTGCATAAAATAGTGCAGTCCAATACTCTATCATGTAAATGATGGAGTCTGACTCTGTTTATAGAGGACCTTTCATGTCCTCATGCATATATGGTTTTATGTAACGTTAGAAAGCCGACTGTGTGCTGAATTCAGAGCACTGTCAGCTTTCCCGTTATCTTCCCCAGGACATAACAGCACCGATAGCTCCCCAATATCAGAAGGGAGTTGCTCATAGCCTAGCATCATCGATGGGCTGTAATGAATGCCAGTACAATGACAGTACAATGCTATGTTAGAGTACAGTCAGGGGGGGGGGGCATTCCTTAAAGCCCAGTGATGATGATAAAATAGATTGGTGGGATGTAATGTGAAATTATTATTATTATTATTATTTTTTTTTTTTTATTAATATTTTATTTGTTAGCCCCCTAGGAGTCTTGAACCCCATGGGTCTGATCACTAATGCAATGCCCAAGCAGCAGTTTACACCCACACATATAATTTTTTGAACCCACTTAATAGTTTTAGGAGTGCATGTCTCTGATGCCACAAAGTGGCCGCAACATATTAATCACTGAAATTGCATATTTCTTTAAAAAATTTCACTTTGCACATTAATTTTTGGGAAGCATTTTTAGGCTCAAAATGATAATATCCCTTGATTAGAGATGAGCGAACACTAAAATGTTCGAGGTTCGAAATTCGATTCGAACAGCCGCTCACTGTTCGAGTGTTCGAATGGGTTTCGAACCCCATTATAGTCTATGGGGAACATAAACTCGTTAAGGGGGAAACCCAAATTCGTGTCTGGAGGGTCACCAAGTCCACTATGACACCCCAGGAAATGATACCAACACCCTGGAATGACACTGGGACAGCAGGGGAAGCATGTCTGGGGGCATAAAAGTCACTTTATTTCATGGAAATCCCTGTCAGTTTGCGATTTTCGCAAGCTAACTTTTCCCCATAGAAATGCATTGGCCAGTGCTGATTGGCCAGAGTACGGAACTCGACCAATCAGCGCTGGCTCTGCTGGAGGAGGCGGAGTCTAAGATAGCTCCACACCAGTCTCCATTCAGGTCCGACCTTAGACTCCGCCTCCTCCGGCAGAGCCAGCGCTGATTGGCCGAAGGCTGGCCAATGCATTCCTATGCGAATGCAGACTTAGCAGTGCTGAGTCAGTTTTGCTCAACTACACATCTGATGCACACTCGGCACTGCTACATCAGATGTAGCAATCTGATGTAGCAGAGCCGAGGGTGCACTAGAACCCCTGTGCAAACTCAGTTCACGCTAATAGAATGCATTGGCCAGCGCTGATTGGCCAATGCATTCTATTAGCCCGATGAAGTAGAGCTGAATGTGTGTGCTAAGCACACTCATTCAGCACTGCTTCATCACGCCAATACAATGCATTAGCCAGTGCTGATTGGCCAGAGTACGGAATTCGGCCAATCAGCGCTGGCCAATGCATTCTATTAGCCCGATGAAGTAGAGCTGAATGTGTGTGCTAAGCACACACATTCAGCACTGCTTCATCACGCCAATACAATGCATTAGCCAGTGCTGATTGGCCAGAGTACGGAATTCGGCCAATCAGCGCTGGCTCTGCTGGAGGAGGCGGAGTTTAAGGTCGGACCTGAATGGAGACTGGTGTGGAGCGATCTTAGACTCCGCCTCCTCCAGCAGAGCCAGCGCTGATTGGCCGAATTCCGTACTCTGGCCAATCAGCGCTGGCCAATGCATTCTATTAGCCCGATGAAGTAGAGCTGAATGTGTGTGCTAAGCACACACATTCAGCACTGCTTCATCACGCCAATACAATGCATTAGCCAGTGCTGATTGGCCAGAGTACGGAATTCGGCCAATCAGCGCTGGCTCTGCTGGAGGAGGCGGAGTCTAAGATCGCTCCACACCAGTCTCCATTCAGGTCCGACCTTAGACTCCGCCTCCTCCGGCAGAGCCAGCGCTGATTGGCCGAAGGCTGGCCAATGCATTCCTATGCGAATGCAGACTTAGCAGTGCTGAGTCAGTTTTGCTCAACTACACATCTGATGCACACTCGGCACTGCTACATCAGATGTAGCAATCTGATGTAGCAGAGCCGAGGGTGCACTAGAACCCCTGTGCAAACTCAGTTCACGCTAATAGAATGCATTGGCCAGCGCTGATTGGCCAATGCATTCTATTAGCCCGATGAAGTAGAGCTGAATGTGTGTGCTAAGCACACACATTCAGCACTGCTTCATCACGCCAATACAATGCATTAGCCAGTGCTGATTGGCCAGAGTACGGAATTCGGCCAATCAGCGCTGGCTCTGCTGGAGGAGGCGGAGTCTAAGGTCGGACCTGAATGGAGACTGGTGTGGAGCGATCTTAGACTCCGCCTCCTCCAGCAGAGCCAGCGCTGATTGGCCGAATTCCGTACTCTGGCCAATCAGCGCTGGCCAATGCATTCTATTAGCTTGATGAAGCAGAGTGTGCACAAGGGTTCAAGCGCACCCTCGGCTCTGATGTAGCAGAGCTGAGGCTGCACAAGGGTTCAAGCGCACCCTCGGCTCTGATGTAGGAGAGCCGAGGGTGCGCTTGAACCCTTGTGCACACTCTGCTTCATCAAGCTAATAGAATGCATTGGCCAGCGCTGATTGGCCAATGTATTCTATTAGCCTGATGAAGTAGAGCTGAATGTGTGTGCTAAGCACACACATTCAGCTCTACTTCATCGGGCTAATAGAATGCATTGGCCAGCGCTGATTGGCCAGAGTACGGAACTCGACCAATCAGCGCTGGCTCTGCTGGAGGAGGCGGAGTCTAAGATCGCTCCACACCAGTCTCCATTCAGGTCCGACCTTAGACTCCGCCTCCTCCAGCAGAGCCAGCGCTGATTGGCCGAATTCCGTACTCTGGCCAATCAGCACTGGCTAATGCATTGTATTGGCGTGATGAAGCAGTGCTGAATGTGTGTGCTTAGCACACACATTCAGCTCTACTTCATCGGGCTAATAGAATGCATTGGCCAATCAGCGCTGGCCAATGCATTCTATTAGCGTGAACTGAGTTTGCACAGGGGTTCTAGTGCACCCTCGGCTCTGCTACATCAGATTGCTACATCTGATGTAGCAGTGCCGAGTGTGCATCAGATGTGTAGTTGAGCAAAACTGACTCAGCACTGCTAAGTCTGCATTCGCATAGGAATGCATTGGCCAGCCTTCGGCCACTCAGCGCTGGCTCTGCCGGAGGAGGCGGAGTCTAAGGTCGGACCTGAATGGAGACTGGTGTGGAGCGATCTTAGACTCCGCCTCCTCCAGCAGAGCCAGCGCTGATTGGTCGAGTTCCGTACTCTGGCCAATCAGCGCTGGCCAATGCATTCTATTAGCCCGATGAAGTAGAGCTGAATGTGTGTGCTTAGCACACACATTCAGCTCTACTTCATCAGACTAATAGAATACATTGGCCAATCAGCGCTGGCCAATGCATTCTATTAGCTTGATGAAGCAGAGTGTGCACAAGGGTTCAAGCGCACCCTCGGCTCTGATGTAGCAGAGCTGAGGGTGCACAAGGGTTCAAGTGCACCCTCGGCTCTCCTACATTAGAGCCGAGGGTGCGCTTGAACCCTTGTGCAGCCTCGGCTCTGCTACATCAGAGCCGAGGGTGCGCTTGAACCCTTGTGCACACTCTGCTTCATCAAGCTAATAGAATGCATTGGCCAGCACTGATTGGCCAGAGTACGGAATTCGGCCAATCAGCGCTGGCCAATGCATCCCTATGGGAAAAAGTTTATCTCACAAAAATCACAATTACACACCCGATAGAGCCCCAAAAAGTTATTTTTAATAACATTCCCCCCTAAATAAAGGTTATCCCTAGCTATCCCTGCCTGTACAGCTATCCCTGTCTCATAGTCACAAAGTTCACATTCTCATATGACCCGGATTTGAAATCCACTATTCGTCTAAAATGGAGGTCACCTGATTTCGGCAGCCAATGACTTTTTCCAATTTTTTTCAATGCCCCCGGTGTCGTAGTTCCTGTCCCACCTCCCCTGCGCTGTTATTGGTGCAAAAAAGGCGCCAGGGAAGGTGGGAGGGGAATCGAATTTTGGCGCACTTTACCACGTGGTGTTCGATTCGATTCGAACATGGCGAACACCCTGATATCCGATCGAACATGTGTTCGATAGAACACTGTTCGCTCATCTCTACCCTTGATACATTCCTTGAGGGGTGAAGTTTCTAAAATGAGGTTACTTTTGAGGGGTTTCCATTGTATTGGTACTTTAGGGGCTCTGCAAATGCAACATGAAAACTATTGCACCCACATCTTCCCTCCAAAAGCCAAATAGTACTCTTTCCATTCTGAGCCCTTGCATGTTCCAATACAGCAGTTTACAACCAGATATGGAGCATTTCTATGTCCAGGAGAAATTGTATAACAAACTGTTATGTATTTTTCTTCTTTAACCACTTGCAAAAATTTAAAATATGGCGCTAAATGGACGCTTTATTGGAAAAAAAGGTAATTTTTCATTTTTACATCCCAAGGTTAATAATATCTGTGAAACAGCTGTGAGGTCAAAATACTCACTGTACCCCTAGATACATTCTATTAGGGGTGTAATTTCCAAAAATGGGGTCACTTTATTGGGAGTTTATATTGTACTATATATTATATTGGTACGTTAGGGGTTCTGCAAATGCAACATGGCACCCGAAAACTATTCCAGCAAAATCTGCCCTCCAAAAGCTAAATAGAGCTCTTTCCATTCTGAGCCCCAGCATGTACCCATAAAGCAGATTACAACTACATATGGGGCTTTTCTGTGTTCAAGAGAAATTTTGTAATGAACTTTTCGGAGGTTTTTCTCCTTTATTCTCTTGTGAAAATGAAAAATGTGGGGCTAAATTGACTGATTATTGGAAAAAAAGTAATTTTTCATTTTCATGTCCCAATGTTAATAAAATCTGTGAAACAGCTGTAGGGTCAAAATGCTCACTATATGCCTTGATATGTTCTGTGAGGGGTGTAGGTTCCAAAATGGTGTCACTATTGGGGGGTTTCCTTTGTATTGTTACTCTGGGGCTCTGCAAATGTGACATGGGACTTGAAAACTATTCCAGTAAAATCTGCCACCCAAAAGCCAAATAGCGCTCTTTCCATTCTGAGCCCGACCATGTGACCATACAGCAGATTATGACCACATATGGGGTATTGCCGTGTTCAGGAGAAATTGTTTAACAAACTGGGGGGGGGGGGGGGTTCTCCTTTAAAACCTTGTGAAAATGAAACTTTGGGGATAAAGTGACGTTTTAGTAATTTTTCATATACACTTCCCAATGTTATTAAAATCTGTGAAAAGGATGTGGGGTTAAAATGCTCACTATACATGTTGATGAATTCTGTGAGGGGTGTAGTTTCCAAAATGGGGTCATTTGTATTGGGTTTCCATTGTTTTGGTACTCTAAGAGCTCTGCAAATGGCAGCTTAAAATTATTCCAGCAAAATCTGCTTTTCAAACGTCCAGTGGCAGATCCTCTTCTTTCACATAAAACTAGGTTGCAGAAACCGAAAAACTTTTAACTACTTTACTTTTAAATTTCAGGCTGAATCCAACTTGTTACAAAGAGGTTCACCCATCTCTAAATTTGTGACTTTGTATGAAATAGAGTGGGATTCTACAAGGGGGGGGGGGGACTAGAATATAAGGAACTGACAAGCTGGAAAATATATCCCCTAAGGACACTATAAATGCAAAATGGGTTGGAAGTATCATCTTCTGTGGGAATATTTCATGTGCTTATACCCCTATGTAGATTTTTAGACTAAGTATCTAAGGAGGTGCTTGAGATGTTAGATGTGCATTTAACTGTGTTTAGGACCCAGGAAAGGAGAATATGGCACTGTACATTTGTATCACCAGCTGGCATCTCAGCAGTCTGACAGAAACAGAGCAATGAAGCAGCGTGAAGACGCTGAAGTTTTATGCTCTATAATCTGCCCAGTTGATGAACCTTTGTGTGTTACGCCTTTTGGATGAACTGAAAACTGCTATTACAGTATCTTCCCGGGATGCTATCTAAACAATGCCTCTGCAAGTAACCTGAAGTCTCCCACTGTCTGAGAAAAGATACATGTGACTTCTGGCTCCTCAATGTAGTTTCTTTTATTCTGCAGCAGATGTTCTCAATACAGCAGGTCTTTATCAGAGATTACACACACTGGATATGTAAAGGTGTAATGCTCAGGTTTCTAGGACATGGCAGGAAATAGCACACATCTGCTGTCAAAGGGGATGTGCTGTCCGCCACCTTAGACCCGATACTTCTGTCTACCAAGTGTATGTTAATTGGATGTCAATTCACAAAACCTGCTGTTTCCTTTCCAAGCTGTCCTCCAAGCCAGCTCACCTAGAGTGTAGGAAGGGGAACTTTAAATAGGGAACCATTCCCTCTCTGGATAACCTGTGCAATGCAATGTCTCGGTACGTGAGACCAAAAAAAGTAACAGACATCTCCTTCCGTGGTGCAACTGACAGGTACTACCATGTTATAGCTTCCAGAAAATACTACAACACTGACCGCATATGTAACACAATACAGGTAAGATATATCATAATACATGATACAACATAACAAATAAACACATGTTGTGGCACAGTATTTTGATAACACTGCACAATCATTATAGTGTGGTATGGCTACCAGGGTTATTACCCTACTCAGGGCGGGTTCACACCTGTGCCCGGTCTCTGCTTTAGGCAATCTGGCGGGTTTGCCAGATTACTGCCCCAGAAACTGGACAGGGGACGGAAACCCGGCAGTCAGTTTTCAAACCCATTCACTTGAATGGGTTTGCAAAGTGACTGCCTGTGGGTGTCTTCTGCCTCTCTGCAGCAAAACCGGATTTTTTAACCGGAAACAAAGTCGGACATGCAGGACTTTGTGTCCGGTTAAAAAAAACGGTTTTTCTGCGGAGAGATACAAAACACTCACGGGCAATCACTTTGCAAACCCATTCAAGTGAATGGGTTTGAAAACTGACTGCCAGGTTTCCGTCCCCTATCCAGTTTCTTGGGGCAGAAGATGGAAACCTGGAGACCGGGCGCTGGTGTGAACCCGCCCTAACTGAAATATCAACAAGAGCTGGCCACCTGGTGAATCCACTCACTCTGGAATTTCACTCCAGCTCATCTTGGAAAACTACTTCCAACCAGGAAATTAACAGGTTCATCTAAGCAGCGCTCTACCCTGGAATCTTGCACTGAATTTTAATTTGGCTCATCTAGCAACTACTTAGAAAGTCCACTTTCATGAAAGAGAGCTGAAGAGATGTCATTACAGATGTCCATGCATTTCTCCTGCGCCCTGTGAGGCAGAGTCCTGTAAGGAGGGGTCAGATAAAGGAGGTATTTGGAGGGTGGCTGGAGTAGAGAAGTCATGGAAGAGCATTCTGGCGTCAACCAGGACAGCAGCTGGGGTTGGGGTGAAGGCATTGAGATGGTCCTTAAAGACAAAACACCTGGGTGGAGTTGGAAGTACCTCCATTGTGGTCTACTGCAGGTATAATGGCAGACAGAGCCCTAGGCAGTGGAGGCAAGACAATGTGAGGGTCCTCCTAAGGCAGCATGGTGGAAGTCTGGGCAGGATACAAGGAAGTGTCCATTCCAACAGGCTGGATTTGGGGGCTGGTGAAGCTGTACCAGAGAGTCATTGAGGGTGGCTGGCAGCAGACATTTGGGGGCTCCTGAGTGGGGAAGTGGCAGCATGAGCTACCTCAAGATTCTGCTGAGGTTGCCATGAGGAAGGGACCAGACATGTCCTGAAACGCGTAGCCGTCACATAAGTATTACAACCTATCATGGTTACCATATAAATTGTTTTAATGGATTCTTGAATAAAGGTTATACTTTTTAACAAGACGCCGGGACGGTGCTGGATTTTTTTCTTGGTTTTTGGAGGTTTGTAGCGGGTCCAAGTCCACCTGGCTTCCGTGCACACCGACATGAAAAAGGAAACATCAACTGGGGTGAGCTGAAAAATATTTTCCTTTTTTGTTGTAAGAATCTTCCATATTGGAGCAGATGGAGGTAATCCATATGGGCTATTCCTTAGAGGCCACTGGGGGGACATGATTTGGCTGCCAGGATTGTAGACTATGCGGCAGGGAAGAGTTCCGTGGAGGCTGGTGGTGCAGTGAGAGACACCAGGTTTACGTCGGCACTATCTTGGAGTTGGTGTCCAGCATTGAAGCAGGAGAAGAATAGAGCATGAATCTTGAGATCTGTTGTTCCAAGACTAGGGAGGATGTGCCCCTCCACCCTTAATATCTCACTATGATACCTCAGGCTGGTATGAGAGCGGTGTGGCCAGATTATGTCAACTTAGAAAGGCTCAGGGTCCAGGAGCTCAGGAGGTCTGTGCACTTAGGCAAGTCATTCCGGAGAGATCCTCTTTCATAAGAAAATATGTCAAATACAGATCTAACCTATAAACCTAACCTATAAATAATGTTGTCTGTTAGTAGGAGAATCATCTAAGAGATATTGGCGATAGGCCACAGAGTGAGATATCTGGTTTTCTCCCATGAGTCTTTGTCTTCTACTAATATAAGCAATTAAATATCACCAAAAAGCCGCCTTAGACATTGCCCAGAAAAGCTGAATAATATCAGCACTGGAAATATTCTCATCTAGCAATGTCTCCCATTGTCTCAATTAAAAGTTCTTAATATCCTTGGAAGAGTAGTAGTAAGTTGGGAAAGCCCATCAGTTTGTTCTGAATACAGATGCTTGCAGGGGGAGGTCAAAAGAATTGGGGCATGGTTTGATATAGCAAAAGGGAATCTCTCAGTGGCTCGAACAAAATGTATGAGAAAGAAGGATATAAGCCAGAGAATTCCTTATGTGTTGGATGACAGGAGTGCCAGGAGTAAATCATGTCCAGATGATGTATTAAAAATTGGATGGGGTTCACAGGATGATTGCAGTGGTCTACCCTGATGATCTGGGGCTAGTTCATGGAGAAACCTCAAATCTCCACCAAATATTAGTGAGGAACCATGCCATCCTGATGGGGCTATCAACAACCTGCAGAAAAAGGATATGTTAGGAGAATTCTGAACATATACATTTACCAGACAATATCTGTGTCCCTCTATAGAAGCATTAAGAATTATGAACCTGCCTTCTGGGTCAGCAAAAAAGTCTTCAATTGCATAATCCAAGGAAGAGTGGAAAAGAATAGCTACGCTTCTTCTTTTTTTTTTTTTTTACTTGTAAATGCCTCATAACAGGCAGGAAAATGTCTTTCTTAAAGAAGTATTCCCATCTCAAGGATCCTATCTGTACTTCCAGCTTATGTAAATTCAAGAGTTTAGCTAAATACATTGCTTTAGCAATGCTGCTTCGTGTGCCTGCTATGTTAGATTATTCCTCCCAGTGGCGTAACTCCCACCGTAGCAACCATAGTGTGGAGACAGGAAAAGGGAGCTATGCCGTTTGGGGCTGGGGTTGCCCAAGTTAAAAGTTTGCTATGGGGCCTAGTCTTTGCTAGTTACACCCCTGATTCCACCCATTGTTTACACAGCATTTCCTTGGCTGTCGACCTGTAACTGATAAGACAGGAGGGAGTGATGAGTCCGTTGTCTGTATAAGTGTTCTATACAAACATGTGTAATGTAATATACATTTACTGTACATATTATTTGATCTACATTTATATTAGATTTTTAGTCATAATAATAATAATAATTTCTCATGGTAAATGAAAAGTCTATATCTATGATACTTTTAGAGTGTCATGTTCATCAAACAGTCAAAGCCTTCCCACCAGCTTGCTGAAGAATACAGGAATTGAGAATAAAAAGTAACAGGCACAAAGCTGCTGAGAGAGGGAAATGGGAAAACCCCTTTAATATAGGATGTTTAGCCTTCAACCAATGCGTCTCCTGAATGAAGACTACTTGAGGGTCTAAACATGATAAATAATTAACAACTTTTTTCTCTTAACTGGATGATGCTATAAGCATTCCTGACCTGTGGAATGATTCACAGAATGAAGGGGTCCACATCTGTCCCAGTCCTCTCTTTTCCCATTCCTCAGAATAACACTAAAGGTTCAACAAATAACATAAGGTATTAAACAGAACATCTCAGGAAACAGAGCTACACATTCATAAACTTATCCGGTAACTCTTAGGTGGGTCTAATAGATGATAAGGGTGTAGAAGAGCTATCTGAAGACGTGGAACTCGCAAGATCAAGAAACCATGAGGCAGCATCCGGATCTTCAAAACAATTACTGTGTGCCATTCATAAGGAATCAGAGTTTGTGTTGGTATCTCAAATGGAAATCTAGTCTTTTCTTTTATTTTGTCTCAGCTTTACTAGTGGCTGTGACCTTGTCTAATTGGGTCACTAGTACAAGACACGTCCAAGTCAGATATTTGTTGTTTCATATTCAAGAAGTGTTTCCCATGGTCTGTGACTTCTAAGGAAAGGCTTCCCAAGGTAGACTGAATTGTCAACAATCTGAGATCAACAGCAGCCAGTAGGATAGCCTACCTCCCAACCATCCCAGCTTCTGCGGAACATTCCCAGTTTGTGGGTTGTGTCTGAGGGACAGAAGGAGGGGGGAGATGAAACTGGGGGCAGAGATGGAGGGGGGACATGAAACTTGTGGTAGATGAAGGGGGGCGCTTAAACTGGGGGGATATTAAGGGGGACATAAAACTTAGGACAACTGGAGGGGGACTTTAAACCATGGGAGTAGCTGGAGGGGGACCTGTCTGCCTCTAGCTGCCCCCAGTTTAATATCCCACTTCAGCTGCCATTAATTTATTGTCCCCCTTCAACTACCCCCACTGTTTAATGTCCCCCTCCATCTACCCCAGTTTCATGTCTCCCTCTAGTTTCCCCCAGTGTAAACTGGGGCACCAGGAGAGTTGTAGGGCAATTCGAAGGGAACATTATAATGTCGGGGCATATAATGTATGGGTGACTGTAGGAGCATTATACTGTATGGGGGCACATGAAAATTGGATGAGAATGGGCAGAGTCTACGTAAAAGTGGATGAAGCTAAATTTGCCACGCGGCACATTTTGTCCCTCTTTCTGTTCTCCGAAAGTTGGGAGGTATGGGATAGCAGAGAGAGCCTGAGCCATTGCCTGCAAAGTAAGAGACTCAGGGACTAGACCAGGTGAAGACAACACTTGTGTCATATATAGCGCTACGTAAGACTAGACATGATAATGGAAAGGTAACCAGGGAATAATCAGGAAATCTGCTTTCAAGAAGAACTAGGATAGTGGCCCACACCTTTGAGGCTAAAAAAAAAAAAAAAAAAAAAAGGTCTTTTTGCGCCACCTGGTGGCTGAAAAAAGTATGGCCACAAAACTGTGTAAAACTGAGCAGCACTTGTAGGGGAAAAAGAGACTGCACTAGTACACCTGCTTGGGCTTGTGGCTATATAGCCAACATAACAAGAAATGTCCTGGCCATGAATGAAGAGGACAGGACAGACTGCCAACACAGCATTGAGCACTGCCAATCTGGAGCAGAGACGTGGAGCAGAAGAGGATGCAGTGTCTTTATAAATGCTGTGACACTGAGCTGGGAGTGAGGAGAGGCTTTGTCTAGTGGGTGCGAGAGGGAGTCTGTGCTGGACCACACATGGGAGAGAGGAGAGCCTTGTCCACCACCTATTTGGTAGGATACCCCAATAGGCCTTGTGTTGCCACCGGAACTCACATAAAATCCAACCTTTCAGAAGTGCCACCTCATGAAAGTTGATTAAACACTTTTTGTTTATTTTCTAGACCCAGTCAAGGAAGGGAAATCTTAGAGATGGAAAAACCTCTGAAGATTCATTTTGTCTTGTGTTTGTTTCAATCCAAACTTGTTCAGATAGAACAAGAAATGAAATTATTATACTCTGTGGTTGGAAAAAAGGTGGAGGTTCAGGAGAGGTATATAAAAATAAAATACATTTATACTCAACTTCCTCCAGCTCTTTTGGGCTTCTTTGTGGTGTGCTTTCTCTGTCTCTTTGGTCATGACATCATGAGGCTTGACATGCCCATATGACTTCTGTGGCCCAATCACAAGCCTCAGCAGTGACCCGAGGAGCGTGAGGTCATCAGGAGAGCACAAGACTCCACATGGAGGCCCAAAAGAGTTGAAAGGAGGTATAAATGTTTTGGTTTTTTTCACCTTCCTTGGGCCTCCACTTATTATACCCTAGGGCAGTGATGACGAACTTTTAGAGACCGAGTGCCCAAACTGCAACCCAAAAACCCTCTAAATTATCACAAAGTGCCAACACAGCAATTTAACCTTAATACTTTGCGGATCCACAATTGTGGACCATTACAATTATGTAAATGGGGCTTTACAGAGTTTTCAATAATAGAAACAACTTTGTATTGAAAGGTAAAGGTCTCTGCATTTGGTACTTTTGAACAATTAATGTTCACTATTTACATCGCACAGGATCTGTTTTATAGTGACCGTGCAATATTATTACAGCCAGTACTAATATTATGTCTGCTAGAAAACAGATACTGTGCGATATAAATAGTGAAGGGGCCCCCACACAGTACAATCTGCCCCACAGTGACCTACAGATAGTATTATATTTTCCACAGTGACCCCCACACAATATAATATGCTCCACTGTGACCCCCAAACAATATAATATGCTTCACAGTGGCACCCACACAGTATTATATGCTTCACAGTGGCCTCCACACAGTATAATATGCCCAGTGGCCCTGACACAGTATTATATGCTTCACAGTGGGCCCCCACGCAGTATTATACGCCCCACAGTAGGCCCTCCCACACAGTATTATATGCTCCACAGTAGGCCCCACACAGTATTATATTCTCCACAGTAGGCCTCCCACACAGTATTATATACTCCACAGTAGACCCCCTCTCATAGTATTATATGCTCCACAGTAGGCCCACACACAGTCTTATATGCTCCAAAATAGGCCTCCCCCCACATACAGTATTATATGATACATGATAGGCCCACACAGACCAGTGGCGTAACTACCATAGAGGCAGCTGCCACAGGGCCTGGGCTATTAGGGGCCCGGTGATAGCTGCTACCGCTGCGTTTTTTGCATTTTTTTTTAATAGGCTGTTACGGGCCCTATTCACTTGCTGATCCTGGCTTGGCCAGGATCGGCAAGTGACACCGCAAGCCCCACAAACACTATCATTATACTCGGGGGTCTTTGCAGAGCTTGAGGACTGTTTTTTTTTTTCCCCACTTGAAATTCAGCCTGGCTGAATATAGGATATTTAGGATTGAGTGATTTAGAACTTTTATTTACTTTATTTTTTTATTGTATTTTTTTAAAAGCTACTTTTTTCACTATTTTATGGGAGATTCTATACTTTACTATTGCGGTTGGTCATAGACACCCCCTTCCAAAAAAAAAAAAAAAAAAAAAAAATTTTTTTTTTTTTTTTGCTTGCCTCGAGTATAAGCTAAGGGGGGGCATTTTCAGCACAAAAACTGTGCTGAAAAATTTGGCTTATACTCGAGTATATACGGCACTCAAAAAGCTACAGTAAAATATGCAAAGAAAAAAGTGGGGTTTCCAAAACATGGGGCCTTCACTTAAGGTCTAAGGGAAAAAAACTGCGTTTTTCAGTCACTTCAAAGTGGATGGGATTCTAGTGGATGGGATTGGATTCCGAAAATTCATTTTTTAAAAATTGTGGTGCCAATGTAGTCAGTGTATCTCCTCACTGGGACATTCCTCTATGTGATTGTTCTTTGTGTGGGATAAACATGTTATCTATTTTTTATTTTCAATTCAAATGTTTTATTGATTTTCATAATAAAACAACATAAAAAAACAGACCATGAATACAAAAATACAAGCACTGCGGACTAGAAGCCAACAAAGGGGAAACTCCAAGATGGCAACAGTCAGCATGACAACATGCAAAATTTGCAAAATGATCCATTTAACATCATCCCAAAATGGGGAGAGGGCAGAGCAGGAGCAGAAGACATGGAGTATGCCACCCTCCTCCACCCCACACCTCCAGCACATTGGGGATACTGGTGGGAAGAGCACATGTAATTTTGTGGTGACTCTATACTGTCGGAACAGGATCTTAAAACTGGCTTCCTGATAGCAGAAGATGACAGAGGTCTCGTGCCTGAGGCAGAATATACATTCTCTTTGTTTCTGGGTGAGAGAGAGGGACAGATCTGCTTCCAAATTCAGCATAAAGGGGAAAATAAACCAGTTAGGAGGGTCTATCAGAATCTTGTACATCACTGAAAGAGAATGGCACAGAAGACCGTCACCCAGCCAGAGGCGCTCTAAAAACATAGGTTCAAACCAAAATTTTATTGGGGTCAGAAGTGACAAAATAAAATGACAAAACTGCATGTCTCACCAGGCTTCAAGAGGGGGTAGATCATATGTTATTTATTTATTTATTTATTCTAGAAATATGTGGGCATGTTTATGTAGCACACACACACACACACACATATATATATATATATATATATATATATATATATATATACACACACTATTTTAATATATAGTTTATACATCTTTATTTGAAGTGGATTTACTATCATTCATGCAGTGTTTTATACACATGAGTTATAGTATGAGGTTCTGTGCCTGCCCTTATATACTGTCAGTAAGCCAGGCCCTCATCTTTCTTAATTATACTTATGATCGCTTGCTTCCTGTTACCTTTGCTCAGATCGCTGACAACAATAACATGGCAACAGCAACTAGGACACTTCTGCTGTAGCTTCCTTACTTACCTATGAAATAGACAAGCCTCCTATTGCTATTCCTGATTTGTCCAGAGTAGTCACCTCTGAGCATTAGTGAATGGGCATCATCATAGCTCACCTCGTGACGTCTTGTTGATTGGCTGATGGCCTTTGTATGGGCGGTACTTGGGTGGAGTTCTCCTTTATAGCCCTTGTTAGGATCAGTACAGTGTGATGCTGACATTAATGTAGACACACTGCTAGTTTGTCTGAGAACTATGCTACTAGCTATACTACATTCAGTAGATTGCCTCTACCTGTTATTTAGATTAGTATTACTCAATTAAACCCAGATAAGAATAATTTAGAAATGTACAGGGTCGTTTTAGAGGGAGCTTCAGGCTGGTCTCCAGCTGATACTGTAAGTTATGTAGCTTCTCTACATCTGGGCTAGAGGTATATCAAAATTTTTTCACCAAAAATAAGTATATTGATAAATAGCTCATCATTCAGACGATAGCAGTTCAAGGTGCACAGTCCATGCTTCCAGACTGAAAGAAGCTGTATCGAAATATATCCATGTTCAAAGAGAGAAGATCCGCAACTCTTGACTGTTAATTCTAAAATTTAGCTTTTAATCCATTTGTTAAAATAATCCATAGATAGAAAAAGTGTACAGGCAGGAAATACAAAAATGTGTTTTAAAAAAACGCTGTCATAATCCTATAAGCTGATGCAAGTTGTGGCTGTGAGTCAACTCAGCTAGTTATTATTTCTGCTGCCATCACCCTCTTCCCCAGAGCGCCCCTACCAAAATGGGTATCAGTACCCCTCCCTTTACCATTACCTCCCTCTCCTACAACAGTCATAATTTCCACTTCAAAATGTTGACTGTTCTCATCCAACTCATTCAAGTTTTGTCTCTTCAGGGCAAGGAAGATTACCCACTAAGGATCAGTGTCTGTAAAGGTGAAAATAGGGTTGATGTAGCAGAAAAGCCCCTAGGGAAATTATGTGTTACAATGGCAGAGGAGGAGGAGGAACACATTGAAACCTGGCTCAAAGTCATGCTGTCACTGTCAGATGTAATATCCTGCTGTGACTGAGATGAGCGAGTCAAGTAATCTAAAATTTCTTCTTCATTCTCAGGATCAGGAATTACAATCCTGCGGCCACTGGAGGCACTGCCAAGACCAAAGGTAGTGTTGCTGTTGCCACCCACATTCTTATTGTTACTTGCAGTTGCACAGGTGTTTCCTCCTCCTCCTATACCCCGTCCTTGTTCTTTGCCCTATGTTTTTCCATAGACTTTACTGATTTTATTTTTTTCCCATATACGGTAAATGTGGTTTAGAAGTGCAACACCACAAGAAATAATGAACTGCGCTACTGGGGTATGATACATTTAGTAATGAATGCAAATTAGAGGTGGCAATATCACAGGAGATAATTGACTGCAACAATATGGTATTATAAACTCGGTAATGAAGGTCAAGAAGTGGCAATACCATAGGCAATAATTAAATGCATGGGTATGGTAAATTCGGAAATGAATGCAGTTTAACAGTGATTTAACTGCAGGAAATAAATAATTGCATTGCTAGGTTATGGTAAATTCATTCATGAATGTGGCTTAGGAAGTGTCAAAACCACAGGAGATAATTGCACCAATGCGGTATAGGAAATTTGGTAATGAATTCAGCTTATAAAGTGGCAAAACTGAAGGAAATAAATGACTACATCTTTGGAATATGGTAAATGCATTAAACCTGCATCTAATATAATACATATTTGTTCCTTTATTTGTCATGGAAATGCACGTGTTAGCAGTCCTTTGTGACACCACATATTGCTCAAACTGATAACTATGAGTACAGATAATATAGATGTTACCTATAGTCCTATGTAGCACCACAGATAACACAGTAATAACTCTGTGTGCAGATTAGGCTATGTTCACACTAGCTTTCTTTACTCCAATATTCTATTACATCAAAGGAAAACAATAGAATGATGGGTAAAGTTGGACCAGACCCTGCTGAATCTTTCACCATTCACTTTCCTGTTAAAAACATGACAGTAACTTGCTTTAATCTTGTGTATTTACTTTTCAAATGGAAGATAAAGGTATTTATGCAAAACCTCACTTCAGCCGCATATGTGTCAGCGAGAGAGACACGCAGCGGCGAAGCGAGGAGCTGACCTGTGTCAGCTCCTTCCTTCAGCCGCATGTGTCAGAGAGAGGCGCACAGCGGCGAAGCGAGGAGCTGACCTGTGTCAGCTCCTTGCTTCAGCCGCATATGTGTTCAACTCAGATCTGCATCCTCTGGACGCAGATCTGAGTTGAAATCGGGACATACCTCCCTCCAACCGGGACCGCGGGACATGTCACCCAAATCGTGACTGTCCCGCGGAAATCGGGACGGTTGGGAGGTATGGATCTGTGTTCTGTCTCACTACATCATACCTAGGTTACAAACAGCACAATACAGAAAATTCCAAAAGTCCAGCAATAGTTATGACCGGACTTATGATAGACCTAGATATCACAGGTTCAGTGAGTGACTGCTGCCTGGAATCTGTGCTGTTGGGCTGACACAAACAGCTAATGTTTTAATCTATATTGTCTGACAGTACATGCAATACAGAAGTTTCTATATCTCTATACACATTTTTTAAACATACTTTTTTTTTTACTGAAGACTATCCTATTAGTGAACAAAAATGTTTTGTTAGGGTGCATTCACAGAGAGCAAAATGGCGCAGAATGGGGAGGCTTTTTTTCGTGCGGAAATGTACCCTTAAGGACTTTACTGGGCAAGAGTTAACATTTTTCCCTTAAATACATAATGCAGTTTTAACAGCATAGAGCTGCTGATTTTGCCTTTGCAAATCTGAAAAATGTATTTAATTTATAGACAAGCAGTTTCTTATTGTTGTTCACGCAATGTTATTCACCCTTCCTGATGCAGGTATTTTTCGATTTATTTATTTTTTGTTTGTTTTTTTCAAATTCCATAACTTTTTTTTATTTTTCAGATCACAGAGCCATATAGGCACTTAATGTTTGTAAGATGAATTATACTTTGTAGTGGTACAACTTAATATTTTGTGACATGTACCTAGAATCTGGAAAAAATTCTGAATGCTGTAGAATTGGAGAAAAATAGCATTTGTGCAAATTTTTCATAGGTTTTATTTTTTATGGTGTTCACTATGATGCCAAAATGATCACCTGCATTCTATAGGTTGGCACAATTCTGGGGATACCACATTTAAATAGTGGATTATGTAGATAATCTGTTTTCCTTTAGTCATAACAGCAGCACAATATAGGGGTATATCTGCCCCTGTGTGCTGGTAGGACAGGCAGAATTTTTAATTAGCAATTAATTATACATGCTTGACTAGGACATATAAGAGGGCACAGAGACCTCCCCCCCCACTTGTTAATACAAAAGTACAGTAATAATCAAAATTAGGGAGGGAAGCCTTGTGCTGCTGTTATGACTAAGGGAAAACAAAGAAATTTTTTGAGAGAAGTTCTCTCAAAAAATTTCTTTTATTTCATATCCACTGGCTAACACGGTACAAAGACATTTTTTCTTATACATAAGGGAAAACAGTTTATCTACAATCCACGATTCCCTGTCGTCATACCAGCAGCACAATATGGAGAGATGACAAGTAATCCCCTTAGGGAGGGTTTCCTCGACTTACAGAGCCCAAGACTGACCACCCGAAGGCAGTAGCGTCCGAAGCACGTGAGTTCAGTCTATAGTGCTTCACAAATGTGGAATAGGAGGACCAGGAGGTTGCCGCACAGATATGTTCCAAGAGCACCGCCCTCGTAGAGTGTGCCCTAAGGCATGCTGGAGAAGGAAGACTTTAAGAGGAGAATGCCATTTTTATGGCCTCCTTAACCCACCGGGAGATAGAGGGTTTACAGGCTTTCAAGACTCTGAACCTCCCAGCAAAGTTCACCAGAAGGTTCTCTGACCTTCTAAATGACTCTGTGCGCTCCAAATAGATCCACAGACATCAGACCAGATCCAGCACATGGAGTCTCTCCTCCTCAGGAGAGGAAGGAAGAAGGAAAAAAGACGGCAATGAAATTAGTTGACTTAAGTTTGAGACAGAAGGCACCTTGGGTCTAAATTCTGGCAAAAACCGCAATTGTACCCTGTCCTCAAAGAAAGAGGTGTAAGGTTCCTCTGATGACAGGGCCTAGAGCTCACCAACCCGTTTGGCCGAGGTAATTGCCAGTAGAAAGGTTGTTTTGTAAGCCAGAAATTTAAAATCAACATCTCTTAACTGCTTGAATGGAGAGTCGCAGAGGGCTGAAAGGACAGTTCCAAGATCCCATTGTTGAACAGGAGCTGGCACCGAGGGTTTGATTCTCATGGCTCCTTTTAGGAATGCAGATACCAAAGGGTGTTGAGATAGATGCCTCCTCAGATAGGCGGACAAAGCGGCCACATGCACCTTCAGAGTGGAAGGAGATAGCCCTTTGTCTAAGCCGTTCTGCAAAAACTCCAAGATGACCTCCACCGGAGGGTTAGAAAAAGATAAATGCCGTCCACTACACCACGTTTTGAAGATCGTCCAGATCCTTTGGTAGTTCTTGTTTGTGGACTCTGTCCTGGCACAGGCAAGAGTGTTCAGAACGGTCTCTGACAATCCACTATTTAGGAATAGGGACCGGTCAACCTCCAGGCTGTCAGTTTGAATCTCACCAGATCCTGGCATCTCAGGCCTCCTTGAGTGACCAGGTCTGGGAGAGGGGGAAGCCTCCAGTACTCGCCATGACTCATGCCTATGAGCTGAGCGAACCAAGTCCTTTTGGACTTGGTCCTGTATTATTTTCAACAATACCTTGGGTATGATGGGAATTGGAGGGAATATGTATACCAGCCTGAACCTCCAAGATATGGACAGGACATCCACTGCCAAGGGATTGTCCTCCTGATACAGCGAACAGAATTTTTCACCTTGGCATTGAGTCGGGTTGCCATGAGTTCGACCTCTGGGAGACCCCATCTCTGGACAATCTGCTGGAACACCTCTGGATTGAGGGACCATTCTCCTGATACGGTAATACCCCGACTCAACTGATCCGCTACTATGTTCAGGGAGCCCTTGATGTGCACTGCGGATAACTGGGACAGGTTCTTCTCTGCCCAGGAAAAGATCAGATTTGTGATCTTCAGGAGAGGTCTGGACCTGGTTCCTCCCTGCTTGTTCAGGTATAACACTGATGTCATGTTGGCCGTACGGACTCTGACAGCTTTGCTCCTCAAGTAGGGAGCGAAGTGAAGCAATGCCAGGTATACCGCCTTGAGTTCCCTCTGGTTGGAAGATTCTGCTTCCGGGCTGCTCCGATGACCTCACACAGTCCTCTCGTCTATGTGAGCTCCCCATCCAGTCTGGGATGCATCTGTTGTCAACAGTGTCCAAACTGGTTGGACCAAGGATCTTCCGTCTTTCAGGTGTATCTACCAACCTGAGGGAAAGACAGGTACTGGGAGAAAGGCAGATCTTTTTGTGGAATCCTTCCATAGACCTGTTCCAGGTCGCCAATACTTCCATCTGTAGAGGACGGGAATGCCAAAAAAGCCCAGGGGACCGCCCTGGCAGAAGATGACATTAGGCCTAGAACTCTCATGGCGGTTCTGATGGACATGCGCCGGGTTCTGTAAAGAAATTGGGCGGCCGCCTCTATCCTCAGCCTCTGGGGGGGCGGATAGAGAGATCTGCAGGGTCTCTGAGTCCAACAGGAACCCTAGAAAATTCCACTGGGTGGAGGGAATTACCTTGGACTTCTGCCAATTGATTAGCCAGCCTAACCTCTGGAGGAAGGAGATGGCTAACTGCAAATGCTGCAGGAGGACTTGAGGAGACTGAGATTTTAAGAGCCAGTCATCTAGATAGGGAACGATGAACAGACCTTGGAGTCTGAGGGCGGCAGTGATGGGAGCCACCACCTATGTGAAGGTGTGAGGAGCGGAAGATATGCTGAAAGGTAGGGCGGCAAATTGATAATGCTCCCTCTGACCGTAAATCTGGATGGCAATCCGAAGATACTTCCTGTGTGGACGGATGATGGGTATTTGCAAGGAAGCATCTTTGAGGTCTAGAGTAGCCATGACCTCGCCTCGCTGGAAAAAGGAGGTTACCGAGTTGATAGACTCCATCCTGAAGCACTTTTTCCTTATGAAGTGGTTCAAGTACCTTAGATCTATGATCATCCTCCAGCCTCCTGAAGCTTTTGGCACCAGGAAAACTGGAGAATAGACCCCTACTCCTTCCTCCGAAGGAGGGACCTTTTCCAAGGCTCCTTTCTTGATGTACTCGAGGATAGATGTTTCTAAGACGGACTGACGGACCGTAGGAAAGGGGCGAGAAGAAATGAAGTGATCGGGAGGAAGATGGCAAACTCGATTGCATACCCTTGCTCTACATCTTGCAACACCCACTGGTCTTGAATGTGAGTGCACCACACAGGCAGGAACTGGGAGAGACGACTTCCCACAGGACCATCGGCCACAGGGAGTGGGCTCCCGTCAAAAGTTAGACTTCTTTTTAGGGTACTCTCTGGAGTGTCCACGACCTTGGCCTCGCTGACGGGTTCTTGTGCACCTCTGGGATTGGGTCCTCAAGCGAGTGGAACCACACCCACTTCCAGAAGACTTACACCTACTTCTGGAAGCCTGGGGTAAGGACTTCCCTTGGGTATCTGCAAGACCCTCCATCAATTCATCCAATCCACGCCCAAACAGTCTTCCAGGCCCAAACCGCAGTGCGCATAGAGCCATATGAGGTCTTAATTTTTGCGGGACAAATTTTTCTTCATGATGCTACCATTAATTATTCTGTAGAGTGTACTGGGAAGCAGGAAAAAAATTCAGAATGGGGTGGATTTGAAGAAAAAATGCATTTCTGCGACTTTCTTACGGGCTTTGGTTTTACGGCGTTCACTGTGCAGCCAAAATGACATGTCCCCTGTATTCTGTGTTTCGGTACGGTTCCAGGGATACCAAATTTATATGGTTTTATTTACATTTTGACCCCTAAAAAAAATTCCAAAACTGTGTTAAAAAAAATTTTTTCTAAAAGTCGCCATATTCCGATGGCCGTAACTTTTTTATACGTAAGTTTACGGGGATGCATAGGGCGTCTTTTTTTGCGGGGCCGGGTGTACTTTTTAGTTCTACCATTTTCGGGAAATGTTATTGCTTTGATCACTTTTTATTCAAATTTTTATCAGAATCAAAACAGTGAAAAAAAGGCGGTTTGGCACTTTCGACTATTTTTCCCGATACGGCGTTTACCAAACAGGAAAAATATTTTTATAGATTTGTAGAGCGGGCGATTTCGGACGCGGGGATACCTAACATGTATATGTTTCACAGTTTTTAACTACTTTTATATGTGTTCTAGGGAAAGGGGGGTGATTTGAACTTTTAATACTTATATTTTTTTATATTTTTTTTTACTTTTTTTTTTTATTTTTTTTTTTGCATTTATTAGACCCCCTAGGGGTGTTGAACCTCAGGGGGTCTGATCACTAATGCAATGCATTACAATGCTAATGCATTGCAATGCATTGCAAAAAATCATCCTTTCTTTTGCAGGCTGCATAGACCAGCCTGCAAAAGAGAGGATTTGCAGACAAGCCTGGGAGCCTGTACAAGGCTCCCGGCTGTCATGGCAACGGGACGTCAGCCCTGAAGCATGCTCCAGGAGCCGGCGATCCCGGGCAAAATGGCGGCGCCCATGCGCCGCCGGGAAAATGGCGTTAAGGGGTTAATGCCTCCGATCGGTCCGGGGAGGCAGTAGACACCCGGCGGCTATGGCGGCCGCCCGGCTCCCGGGCGGTTGCCATAGTTACAGACCCGACATGCGCCGTACTATTACGGCGCATGTCGGGAAGGGGTTAAAGCCCTTTAGGGAATCCTCCTAGGAAAGAAAGGAAGGATACCATTATCCGTTTTCTTGTTTGTTTTTTTTTTGAGGAATGAATAAAAAACCTCAGGTGACTCACCACAAAGTCCTTCACCCAGAGCATAACATCTCGGGAGGACAATTCCTCAGGAGGAGGACCTCTGCAGCCGTGGCAGCGGGACCACTGGTAGTCTGAGACATAAAGAAAAAAAACATGATTTCTTTGTTTCCTTGCTTTCATATACTTTCACTCTGCAGAGAAATGAATAGACATCTTACCATCAGGAAGAGGTATCTCGCAATCTGTGCAAGATAAATGTCTCCTCTTGACCTGCTCAGAGAAAAGACCGGCAGGCCATCCAAACATGGTGCGGCCGGAAGGAGCGAGGCTAAGCGCTACCCCGGAGCGCACCCGCCCAGTAGCCAACCCGGCCACAAAAACATGTCCGAAAGGGGTGGGGCTAAGCGCTACCCCGGAGCGCACCCACCCAGTAGCTAACCCAGCCAAAACAACATGGCCAATAGGGGCGGGGCTAAGCGCTTCCCAGAGCGCACCCCTGTCTGAATCATCCGCCCAGAAAAACAAGGCCGGCCACAACAACATGGCTCAGCCGGAAGTGGTGGGGCTAAGCACTACCCAGGTGTGCGCCCGCCCAGTAGCTAACCCGGCCACAACAACATGGACAGAAAAAAACACGCGGGTGGGAGGTCTCTGTGCCCTCTTATAGGGCCTAGTCAAGCATGTATAATTAAATGCTAATTAAAAATTCTGCCTGTCCTACCAGCACACAGGGGCAGAAATAACCCCATATTGTGCTGCTGGTATGACGACAGAGAATAGTTTTTTTTATGTTTCAACCTCTTTATAAAAATAAAACTTAAAAAACTAATTTATTGGAGTTACCATATTCTGACACCAGTAAAAAAAAAATATTATATTTCGTGTACAGGGATGCAAAACAGGTATTTTTTTTGTAGGGCCAGATGTACTTTTTAGTTATACAAATTTGGGGAATGTCAGATTTTTTTATTGCGTTTTTATTCAAATTTGTATGGGAGGTGAAACAGCAGCTTGGCTCTTTAGATTTTTTTTTTCCCACTACGGCGTTCACAGTATGGGAAAAATATTGTTATAGACCGTGTTTGTAGACCGGGTGCTTTTGGATGTGGGGATGTATACTTTTTTGATGTTTGTTCTTGTTTATTTTTGCTTTGAATAGATAATATATATATATATATATATATATATATATATATATATATATATATATATATATATATATATTAAATGTATATTGGGCTAGATTTTTAGGAATGACAGGTAGGTTGGTAGTGGGACCTGTCATTCCACCTCCCTCCAGTCCACACTTTGGCGATGTTCCGGGAGCGACTCAGCTGCAGCGAGTTTCCTCGTCAAGGAGGCTTAAGAAGTTGCCCCAGCCACAACACTTTGGGCAGAGCTTGGCTGGAGAGCTGACAGAGAGGTCATATTTTTGGAGCTGTGTCCTGAATGATTCTACTGGCTTTTGGATTTCTGTTATTCTATGTTTAGTTAGAGCCTAGCCGGGCAGGTATTTATTTTTTGTATTGTTTCCTTTTGTTGCTGCACTACATTTTTGAGTGAAAATAAACTCTACCTTTGTTTTTGGACTAAAGAATCTGGACTTGTGTGTCTATTCCATCCCACCTAGCAACCCCAGATCCTGACACTAGAAAAAAAAGATTTTTAGTGGTAGAATCCCTTTAATCTAAAGAAAATAATTTTAAGTGTTTCGCTGTAGATACAAGTGCACATGTATACTGTAATTCTAGCTATACATCACACACAGTAGTACAGTAGTAGTAATGGTACTACAAGTGAATTCTTTGGTAATGTAAAAAAAAAAGGATATCTTATTTTAATTGGGTATTTTGGTTAATAATTAAGCACTGTCTGTGTGCATTAAATAAATGAGTGGAAAAACAAGGCAAGTGACAGTCAAATGGACTGGGAGGAAGAAACACATATGCAAGTACTACTAAAAATAAGAATATGGGTGGCAAGAGCATCATTGCTTCTGGTTCTTGTGGCACCACCAGTAGCTACAGGATTGTTGTACTTTCCGATAATGTTGTGAAGTTTTTGATTATTTAGCTGGTTCATGTGAGTCATGGGAGTAATATGTATCCGAGAGTAATGTAATCTTAAGTCATGCTTTTGTGTGTTTCTCCTCCTTCTCCTACATAACACAGCTTACCGCAGGACCTTTCTGGACTGTCATCCATGTCTCCTTAAGGCTGTGTTCACACGGAGTAACGTGCCGCTCATTCTGACACGTAAACACGTGTCAGAGTGAGCACAGTAAAACAGAATCTCATTGACGCGCGTATCACATTGAAAGCAATAGGTAAAAAAGCCTCCCATTGAGTTCAATGGGTAGCGCACGTAAGACCGAACCCATTGAAGTCAATGGGATTCTTTTTTACTGTGCTCACTCTTACACGTGTTTACGTGGCAGAATGAGCGGCGCGTTACTCCGTGTGAACGCAGCCTAACATTCTTCACTGACACAAATTCTTAGGAGTGATTTAAAACTTGCTGAGCAATACATTTCTCCTAGTCCGAGTAGTTTTCCTCTTTCTGAAGTGCTGGATGAGAAAAGTCAGTATTGTGTCCAAGCAGAGGAGGAAGACATGATGACTGTTGGCAGAGTTGGAAGTAGTAATGGCAGAGGGTATGGTACTACTACAACTGGTAGTTGTTCTGGTAGGGGAGCTCAGGGAATATCTGGAGGTGAAAATTCTGGGATCGTGTATAGACATGATGATGTGTTAGAAAAAGTGGGGAATATGATGAGGATTATGACATTACTGATGATCATTCTCTTTCAGATAGGACCCGGCAACCAGGTCAGCGTGACAAGATGACATCAGATGAAGAGGGTAGTGGCAGTGGAGATAGGCCTGACAAATGGCTGGAATCAGTACTAACATCCAAAAAGCCTACCTCTCAGGGTGGGGTTGGAGGCACTGGTGGTAGTGGCAGACTTGTTTCCACTTCTACTGGCAGCAGCAGCTACTGTACATATGGTTATCTTTCTTTTTTTTTTAACTGTAATTTTTAGGAAGGCCTCCACTGTACCATTAAGAGTAGCTGTTAAGAATTCACAGCTGCTCGAAGCTAATTATACTTTTCAATGCAAAGACTCTTCTCTCAGGTACTTGGGGGTTCAGCTCTCCTCCACTTACTCCACTCTATATGCGGCTAATTGCCCATGTCTATTAAGTGAGTTATGCTCACTTCTGGATAAATGGCGTCCCCTCCATATTTCCATCCTGGGACGGATTGCGGTGGTCAAGATGACCCTCCTTCCTAAACTTCTCTACTATTTTTGAGACTCTCAGTATAATTCTCAACAGTGCCTTTAAACAGTATAATGTTTGACAGTACCTCCACAGCATATAATTCTCCACAGTGTCTTCACACCATATACTGCTTCACAGTGCTTCCACACAGCATAATGCTCCATGGTACCTCCACAGAGTATAATGCTCCACAGTGCCTACATGCCATATAATGCTCCACAATGCCTCCACACAGTATAACGGTCTATGGTGGGTTTACACAGTATAAAATGCTCCGAAAATCCCCTCACTGTATAATGCTCCATAGAAACCCCACAGAGTAATGCGTAACAGTGGCCTTACACAGTATAATGTGAAACAGTGGCCATATTCTGTATAAAATGCTCCCCAGTCCCCTTAGTTTGCAATACTTCAGTGGCCAGAAGCTTTGGCAGCTTCATTAGTAAAAATGGGCAAACCTCACAAAATTTGTTTCAATGAAAAATTTGTGATGTTTTCCAATGAGTTAGCTTGCATAAATGGGTGAAGAAAAATAACAAACATTTATACTTATCTTTCCACATCTCTTTTGGGCATCTTTCGGCAGCATCCTGAAGTCACCCTGTATCTTCGTTAGGCCTCTTGTGACATCCCGCACCCAGTGGGGCCCATATCGGGAGTGTAGCAAAGCAGTGCACAATCTACCACCGATGGTTTGCGACCCCCTGGCAGTCTACACACAAACTTCCATGGAGTCACAACACATGGTTTTGGAACAATGTATTAGAGAATAAAAGGTCTTGGAGCTTGAGTATCCCAAGTACTAGGAGGAGCACAACTTCAATTTTCGCCTCAGGCAGCAAAAGTGCTTGAATCGGCTCTGACCTTCTGCATTTAGAAAAAAAAAAGATTTTACACTGACATAGTTCTTTAGTGTAAAACTGAACAGAGGAAGTTGATAAGGAGAATACAATAAAATAATTCAGGAAGGGCCTAGATGTCTTACTTGAGTGTTACAAAATTACAAGTCATAATTAGATTTTTGTTGTTGGGTCATTGATCCAGATTTTTATTCTGATTGCCAGATTTGGAGTTGTGAAGAACATTTTGCAAACTTGTCTCTACCTCATGGGGTTGTTACTTTTGTCTGGATTAACATTGCAGGACAATAGACTGAACTGGTTGGACATATGTTTGTTTTGAGCCTTACAAACACTGTTATTACTGCATATTGTTATTATGTATGTATATCATAAACACATTAAACTGTATTAATTTTTTTTCTTCACAGAAAATCCATCAGATGATTTTTACAAGAGATTTCCAGTTGTGGATGTTGCTGAAGGTACACCATGCTATCAGCCTGCTGTGTTGATTACTCAGGATAGTGCTCCATTAGCAGACAACTGTCCTCAGATACCATCCAAGTCAAATCACAAGATTAAGGTCTCCAAGACCAACACTCACCCTTTAGCAGGGGCAACATTTCAAGGATGGGACCCAAATCATTATGACATGCGAAGACAAGTTTATGCCAACAAAAGGCAATTCAGTATTGAAAAGCTTCCTGAATTGTTTAGCCATCAGAGTCACTTTTCCAATATCCCTCAACGGCACAGCAACAGCAAGACAGAGGTGACTGTCTGAAAACTGCTATGTATCTACATGTCTTTACTAAGACCAGAAATATGTGAATAACAAGCACTATGATATCTCAATGTTTCTCCATTTCATTTTTGTGAGAACACTAAAAAGATTATAATATAAAGTGAGGCAGCGAAAAAGACAAACAATGTGAAATGTCAATGCTGGGCATATTTATTCAAGCCCATGAACTGTTGTTTGGGAAGAAAGGAAATTAAAAAAAAATAACTTAAGAACACAGACTTATCTATACAAAAACTACAAGCAGGTTGTAAAAAGATTGTTCACCCTTCCAACTGCTAACCTGTGTAATGACAATACTTTTTTTGCCATATGTGTAGTTAGATATATATAATTTTTATATCTATTGCTGGCGTGAGTAGATTGGTTGCTGGAAACAATGTAATTTTAAGCGTGTTTGATCCTGTTAGATTAAACTTTGTTACCCAGGGTCCTTATAAAATAAACATTACAAATAATGATTGTTACATAGCACAACCCAACCTACTGTGGCCTACCACCATGGCTCAATATCTTCAATGTATTTTATAAAATAATGTTTCTAAAAAAAAAAACTTAATCTCTTTATTAGTATCAATCTAGATTTTGAAATGTGTTTATGGGAATTTGTCTAAAATGTCTCTGTATGAGGTAGCGTTAAAGTGGTTTTCAGAAGTTGAATATTGATGACCTATCCTAGGTGTTGGACCCCAACTGAACTTTCAATATCAGGTCAGATGTGGTCTAACACCTAGGACCCCCATAGCTCAGCTCTTGGGTGAGTGCTTCTTCAGCTTTACAGTCCTGTGGCACCATGTTAATTTATAACTGTCTGTCTGCAGGTTAGCCCTAATGCCAAGCACAGCCCCTATGTAATGTACAGTACTGTGCTTGGTATTCAGTGCAGAAGCTCTTTGGTGGAGTTTCCAAGTGTTGGGCCCCTCTGATCTGATATTGTTGACCTATCCTAAAAATATGTTACACATATTAACATCCTTGATAACCTTTTATCATTCCACTCCACTGGGTATAAGAGGCCTTGCCCAAGCCCTGTAAAATGAAGGAAGGAAGAGGAACCCATTGTAGTTTTGTTCCTCATCAGTATAGAATAGAGTACTGGCTTGTGCGATGAGGTGCCTTATATGCATTGAAGAGATACAGCTACCATAGGAAAAAGCTTTAAAATGAGTTCTCTCCCAAATGAAAGTATAAACAGTAGCAAAACGCAGAGGGTAAAGGAGCCTCTCAGGACTCAAAGGTTAAAGAAAACCCAGAAGGCATCAGTCCGATGTCCATATATGTGGCAACCCATATAATAGTATAATGTCAGAGGCAGGGGGAGGTCGGGCCCCATCAGCAGACCCAAGAGGAGGCCAATCCTCTATACTAAGCAACTTGGAGACCTAGCAGTTTTGACTGGTAATGGAGAAGTAGGAAGGGATACAGGTGTTTGAGAGACTGCAAGAGAGGGAAAAAGAAGCGAAGCAAATGGAGACAGAAAGAGAACAGAAAATAAAAGGGGAGAAAAAGAGATAGTATGGGAGAAGGGAAGGAGAAGAGAATATAACTGGAACTCTCAGTAGCATTCCGCTAGTGCGGAACAGTGTTGGTTATGCCAGTGGCATGGGATGACCGACTGTGCTGGCAGGCAGTAGGACCCAGGAGAATAGAAAGCAGTGCTACTTTAGAGACCTCTGTTACTTCTCTGGTGATCTACCTATGAATACATATGCCCAGAACAGCTGTTTTGGGCACATGTATTAATAGATAGATCACCAGAGAACTCCCCAAAGCACTCCCCAACATTCCCACCAGATATGCAACATAGCGACCATTTCTTTTTCATATCTCCAACAAGTGTCTGGCACTGAGGGGAAAATCGCATGTAGCTGGGAAGGATACCTATACCATCTAGTCAGGAGTATGTAACTCTTCTCCTGAGTTGAGCAGGTTATGGGTAATTTATGGGAGAACAGGTATGCCTTGCACCCCTAGGTCCCATATCCAGGACTCTGTAAACTTCGGCTCTGAGGTACATAAGTCACTAAGTAGTAGGCAGTACAACAGGGAGATGGAATGTGCCAATGGGGATGACTGTAGAAATAACTCCTTAAACCAGGGGTCCTCAACCACCGGTCCGAGGATCAAGACCGGACTGTTGGGGGTTCTTTGCCGGTCCATGGAGCATGGTGGCGGGATAGCCTCAGTTCTAAGAAACTGTCTCCTAGCAAAGGGACACAGCGCTTCATGATAGTGTATTTGGTTGCCAGAGTAACTGAGCAGCAGGAACATCTCCCCATCTGTGATTGGCTGATTACCTCTTGGACACATGATGCAGCCTCTTTTAGGAAACTATCTCTTAGCTACACTGTGATTGGCTGATTACTCTGATTGGCTGATTACCTCTTGGACATGTGATACAGCCTCTTTCTGGAAACTATCTCTTGGTCACACTGCAGCTAAGAGATGGTTTTCAGAAAGAGGCTGCATCACATCTCCAAAAGGTAATCAGCTATCTTAATTTATTCACTTCATTGTTGACACCTTGTTTCTATGGCCACTGGGCTTATCTGCTCATTTCCCAATTGACTAGCTGCCTGCTCTCAGGGGGGGAGGGAGGGGCTGACAAGCAAACTGAACTCCTCAGATAGGGGAGGGGGGAGGTGAGAGCTCCGGGATTACTGTGCTGTCTATCTTCAGCTTTTCCACGTCGTATCAGCCGGTTTAATTGAATTTGGCTGATAAGGACTGAAATAAGTAGTCCGTTACCTCTGTATGTAATGCAAGCTAACTCAAATCCAGCTCTGCTACATCAGTTTCCACATCAGCTTCATACTGTGGTAATGCATAGCAGATAGCAGAGCAAGTGAAACCCCGCCCACCAATGTGCCAAGAAATCCAAGAAGTGAAGAGAGCACAGAGCCTTCAGGCTGCAGAACAAGAGTTATGGGAATACCCCTTTAAGCATCACTCCATTAACACAATAAAGACAACTAATTTTATCCTCACTCCTTCTGAACTGTGACCAATGCATGTCAGGAAACACAAGAGAGAGCACCGCATGGCACCTTGTGCATTACCCTTTTAAAGTGATTCCACAAAGTATTATTCAACATATAATCACCTTTAAGCGCTGTGAAATGATCACAGCACTCAAATATCGCTTCATAGACAAAATGGCTAGTAGCTGGCAGATCTTAACCGTGAAAGCACGTATGCATGGTACTATACAGAAAAGCACCTATCCATCCAACTTCTACAGAAGTATCAAATGGATAAAAGGATCTGCGCTTACCAACCGTAGTTCTTGTTGCATTCGTTTATTAAAGCCTCACACACTGTGTGTGAGGCTTTAATAAACGAATGCAACAAGAACTACGGTTGGTAAGCGCGGATCCTTTTATCCATATGATACTTCTGTAGAAGTTGTTCTGATAGGTCCTTTTCTGTATAGTGCAATGCATGTCAGAGAATTTAAAGGGGTTTTCCGGGCAGAATGTTTTTTTTTAAAGGTCTGTTTGTGTTAGTAATGGCTTAAGAAGTACACCCATGTACCTTTAGCAGTGTTTGGAGTAATATCTGGATGTTTCAGGCATCTGCTGGCATCCTCTGCATTTGTTTACAGGTGTAACTTCTGGCTGTGCAGATTCCTGTGTAGCTTCTACACTAATTTCCTCTCACTCAGGTCCCCTCTAACTCCGTTACACTCCCTCTCTCTCTGTCTCACTAGCCTAGCGATCCTGCTCATTACTAGCTCCTCCCACCTTCCCCCATCTCCCTAGCCTAGCAATCCTGCCCATTTTAGACCCTTCCACCCCCTTCCACCCTCCCCCGTCTCTCTAGCTAACCTGTTCCATCCACTACTAGCAGAGAGGAAGAGGGGAGGAGCAGCTTCCGGACACAGGAAAGCTTAGTAAGTATTGATGGGGATGAAGGGGAGTAGGGGAAGAGGGAAGAGTAATGGTGACGTTCCTTTTCGGAAGCAGTGAAACGAAATGTCACTGGATTATCAGAAAGTGTCCTTGGGGTGGTCACGTGACCACATCAGGAATATGGGTAATTATGGATTATTTTTAATTGAAGTAAATTAGAAGTTAGGTGGGGGAATGGGGTTTAGTTTACGGGTTAATTCTCAGTTTATCCTGGACAACCCCTTTAAGCACAATGCTTGCTGAGCAGAGGAATAGTGGGGAAGAGCAAGAGGATTGGTAGCCCCTGGACCCCTAAGCCCAGGGGTGTCTCTAACAACAGAGCAGTCAGCAACCTTCTACTGGAGTGAGAGAAGTAGTTCAACGGCAGCACAGAGCAGTCAGCCTCATTCTTCACACAGGTATTGTGCTCAGCTCACACAGGTTCCTCTTCTACAGATGTAAAAAAAAAGGTTATGATATTTGGGTAATATCCAGACTCCAGCCTCAGGCTGACTACTATAGTCAGAATAGAATTCTGGAAGGGAAATGAAAGGTAGAGGAAAACCTCCTTTTATGTACAGCAGGCAGAGTCATTGGGCACAATGATTTCCTTCCATTTGGAAGGATGATCACTAGAGATGAGCGAGTAGTATTCGATCGAGTAGGTACTCGATTGAATACTACGGTACTTCGAAATATTCATACTCGATCGAATACTACTAGCTATGCGCAGTAAATATTCGATTCAGAGCCAGCGTTGATTAGCCGAATGCTATACAGTGTATAGCATTCGGCAAATCAACGCTGGTTCTGCAGCAGTCTCGTCCTTGTTAGTCAGGAGAGCTGGCAGCTTGCTGTTACGAGCGAGCTTACTTTTTCTCATAGGAATGAATTGGCCAGCGTTGATTGGCCAGTGTACAGCATTCGGCCAATCAACGCTGGTTCTGCCGGAGGCTCGTCTGTGAGGAGTCTCCACTGTGGTCCGATTTTACACTGTGGTCCTCACAGACGAGCCCTCGAATATTTCACTGTACGCTCATCTCTAATCATCACCTTTTTCCAGAAAATATGGATATAATAATAATAATAATATACTGCATAACAGTTACACCTTATAAATAATACTTCACTCTTACAGTAGCCCCCCTTATAATTAATAGTTCCCTCACTATAAAGAATAATTTGCCCCTTTATCAGATCCCTTATTGAAAACAGTAAATCTTTACTCATTTTACCGCTCTCCCGCAATGACCGGAGCAGACAAAGACTCTCTCTGTACAGGCGCAGGTGGCGCAAAGCAGTGACGTCATCATGCCACCTGCACCGCGATGTCCTGTACGTTTATGTAGGTCTTCTATGGCAGTGCAGGGTCTTTTCAGCTCTCTGCTCTGTCATAGGATTAAACTGTATCGGCGTGCTGTATACCTGTGGAGCTCCTGGGATTCAAGCCATCAGGCAAAAAGCCTGATGCTCTGAATCCCAAGGGCCCCTCTGGAGATGGGGAGCAGACACCACATCATCACTCTGTCAAGAAGAGGATGATGATGTGGTGTCTGCTCCCATACAGGGATAACCAGCACAATAATCCAATTTATTTTCTAGATACCAAGGGCTACTCTCACAGTCACAGAATCTTTTTCATTTCATTTTCATCTTTTTCAGCTGGCAGGCTAGGCACATGTTTCTTGTAAACTTGTAGTTGTCTCTACTGCATCTGCTCCCATAAAGACATAATTTTTGGTATATGTTTTTCTAATAAAATTTTTTATTTACATGGCACCAACATATTCTGAATCACGTTACAAACCAGGGAGTACATGAGCCGACAATAGTAGACATGACATTGTGACATGAAAATAAACATATCAAACAATAGGAGTGAGAGTCCTGCTCGAGAGAGCTTACAATCTAGGAGGAGATAAAGAGACAAAAGATGTAACAGGTTTTTTTTGGTCAAGCCATATTTTAATCAAAGTCATATAACTGAAGCTTTATGAGCCGTAACTTCAGAATGGAGGGGTCAGTCATTTCTCTATCACTTTTCAAGTGGCAGACACGCTGAAAGGTTTCACAAATTTTTCTTCAAAAACTGTATTTGCCAATGCCACCTGCCACTACTACACTATTGGTATGATAACAACATACAACACTACCATTGTGTCTTCCAACAGCAACACATTGTTGGTGCAGCTTTCTGCTTCCATAAAGGTACAACTTTGGAGGCATTTTGTTTTTTTGAAAAGTCCCGTCTTCACCACTTTTCAACCAGGCACACAGTCACAAATACTTCTCCAAAATGCAAACGCCTGTAACACTTACGGGGTAATTTTATCTAAAACCATTGCTTTTTGCAATATATCCATAATAGGTCTATGTTTGGAGCGTTGGAAATGTTAAAATGTGTGGCAGCTCAGAGTATAGTTAACTAGGAGTTTGTATACACTGCTTATCATTCGTTTTCCATAGACTTATATGTCACTTCACTTTGACATTGGATAGATAGGGTCCTAGGCACCCTGACAGGGTTATACACTATGTTTTAAATTTAAGCTCTTTTTCGTATTGGACTAATTCGACCCAAAACAAATCTTTGGACCAAACCCTAAGCAGAACTGAAACAAATCTTCACAGGTTTGCCCATTTCTAGTGTCAACTTATCCGACTTATATTGAGAATGCGTAGGATCCAAAAAATATTGTAGAGTGAACTGGGAAGCTCAGGATTAATAGCAACTTGGCAATATATGCATTGTGTTGAACTACATATCAACAATTATAGATTTATAATATAATATCTGCAATGAGAATAATGGGGTACTGACCCCGAAAAAAGTAGTGCATTGAAATGCTCTATGGAAACTCTGGTAAAATATAATAAGAAAGCATAATAAAACAAAGACAATTACATATTGTAAATCTGGGGAAAAAAATGGGATCTAACATACAGGATCATACCCAAGCAATGGCTGGACTTACAGAAAGAACAGTGAGGTAAGTGCATATATCATAAGAGTAAAACCGTAACCATGAGAAAAGCGTGGTCAGATTAAATAGATCTGGGCATCCGGGACGTAGAGCAGCTATGCCACCGGATGTGGGGAAAAGAATAAAAGCAAATGCTGTATAGAGGGAAGAGTCAAGAATTAGTAGCGAGCGAAAAATACATAAAAAATAATCAGAATAAGCAGGTTATCTTGTCATACATACAATCAAGATATCATTTTAACAGATTAATCCCCTTGGAGTCTGCTACATAAGATCCAGAAATATTCTCTTTCTTTCACTCTCTTAAAGGGGTTGTCCAATTTCAGACCAATATTGAGACACAAATGTTATGGTTTGTATAATAAAAAATTGTAAAATTTTCCAATATACTTTCTGTATCAATTCCTCACGGTTTTCTAGATCTCTGCTTGCTGTCATTCATTCTGCTCACCTCTAGTGGATGAAATTCTGACCATGGTCATGTGATTTACAGTCTATGGTCATGTGATGAGCACACAGGTGCCGCTCGTTATAGTCACAGCACAGTAATCAGACATCTGCCTGGTAATCAGCTGTGCACCTGTGTCCTCATCACATGACCATGGACCCTAAATCACATGACCATGGTCAGACTTTTATCCACTAGAAGTAACAGAATGAATGACAACAAGCAGAGATCTAGAAAACTGTGAGGAATTGATACAGAAAGTATATTGGAAAATTGTATACCCTTTTATTCTACAAACAATAACATTTGTTTCTCAATATTGGGCTGAAAGTGGACAACTCCTTTAACCTCTTAATCTGGGTGGTAGAACTTATTCAATGAGGAGAAATTTTAATTGAGATACTCCATGTTTCATGTCTTCTAGGTTTAGCAGTGGCATGGGGTATTGTGTTGAATATGCATGACGTCCGGGTTTTTTTTTTTTTTTATCAAGTAAGGATTTGAAGTAACCATTAAAAATATTGGAATTTGAAAAATATAAATCTGAAGGAACTGCTGGTGGCTTTGAGAATTGCAAATTCTGTAAAAGGAAAATAAAATCAGCTAAAATACATAATGAAAGTCAGGTGGCTAAGGGTAAGTTCACATACAGTTTTTAGGTCAGGGTTTTGAGGCCGTATTTGCCTCCCAACCCTGGCCAAAAAGACAGCTCCCATTGAAATCAATGGGAGCTGCTCAGGTCTTTTTATCTGGAGCCGTTTCTCCTGGCTCCCGGAAAAAAGAAGCGAGATGCTCATTCTTCAGGCCTGAAGACACTCCCTCCTCCGGACTAGGCCCATTCATTGGGCCTAATCCAGAGCAGAGTGCACGGCTGCATGCCGGTGCAGTGTACCAGCTTACAGTCGTGGCTACCCGGTTTTTGGATAGGAACCTGAGGCAGCCTCCGCCTCAGTTTCCGATCCAAAAAACCCTGTGTGAACTTACCCTAAGAAAAAGCAAAACTAACCACTACAACTTCTTTCAATTTATAAATAAAAAAAATCAAGCTCAGACCAGGAAAGCCCCCTAGATAATTGTAATGATTAGAAGAGATACTAAATCATCAACCAATAAACTAAATGTAATAAACATAGATATGGTCCAAGCAAAGTTAAACAAAATAAACAAAGCACAGCTCTGGGTCCAGATGCATTACGCTAGGTTTACACTAGCACCTGGAGTCCGTTCTGAGCTTTCCGTCTTCTGCATGCAGAAGACGGAAAGCTGTCAGACCGGGTCCGGCCGTGTGCGCTGGTGAGCGTTTTATGCTCTCCGCTGCGAAACTGTTTTTTTAAAACCGGACACAGAGTACTGCATGTCCGACTCTGTGTCCGATTTAAAAAAAAATGGTTTTGCGGCGGAGAGCATAAAACGCTCACCGGAGCTCACGGCCGGACATCTTTCAAACCCATTCAAATTATTTTGAAAGAGTCCCGCAGGTTTCTGTCTCCTGCTCAGTTTTGTGCAGGAAACGGAAACCTGCATGAACGGAGACCGGGCACAGATGTAAACGAGCCCTTACATGTACGAGGATTTAAAGAGAACCTTTCACCACATCCACCCAGTTCTTTAAATCAGTTTGTGAGTGTTACTCCACTGATTCTGGCACAGTTGGAATATTCTCTCTAGCCCCCACCATTGCTTAGTAATCAATGCAGTTTGTCTTGGATCCTGATATTCTATTAGTTTCTGTTCCGTCAGGAGGGTGGTGTCAGGTAGGAGCAGATAATGGGTGTGATTCTGAGCTTTGACACTGGCCGCCCACCTGACAAAAAAAAAACTTAAATAGCACATCAGATATCAAAACTAACTGCACTTGTTCCTGGAGAATGGTGGAGGCTAGAGAAAAAGTTCCAACTGTGCTGAAATCAGTGGAGAGGCAACTATTAACCCCTTCCCGCCGATGGCATTTTTTGATTTTCGTTTTTCGTTTTTGACTCCCCTCCTTCTAAACCCCATAACTTTTTTATTTCTCCGCTCCCAGAGCCATATGAGGTCTTAATTTTTGCGGGACAAATTTTTCTTCATGATGCCACCATTAATTATTCTATATAATGTACTGGGAAGCAGGAAAAAAATTCAGAATGGGGTGGATTTGAAGAAAAAATGCATTTCTGCGACTTTCTTACAGGCTTTGGTTTTACGGCGTTCACTGTGCAGCCAAAATGACATGTCCCCTATATTCTGTGTTTCGGTACGGTTCCAGGGATACCAAATTTATATGGTTTTATTTACATTTTGACCCCTAAAAAAAAATTCAATTTCTTTTCTAAAAGTCGCCATATTCCGACGGCCGTAACTTTTTTATACATAGGTGTACGGGGATGCATAGGGCGTCTTTTTTTGCGGGGCCGGGTGTACTTTTTAGTTCTACCATTTTCGGGAAATGTTATTGCTTTGATCACTTTTTATTCAAATTTTTATCAGAATCAAAACAGTGAAAAAACGGCGGTTTGGCACTTTTGACTATTTTTCCTGCTACGGCGTTTACCGAACAGGAAAAATATTTTTATAGATTTGTAGAGCGGGCGATTTCGGACGTGGGGATACCTAACATGTATATGTTTCACAGTTTTTAACTACTTTTATATTTGTTCTAGGGAAAGGGGGGTGATTTGAACTTTTAATACTTTTTATATTTTTTTATATTTTTTTTACTTTTTTTTTTTTTTGCATTTATTAGACCCCCTAGGGGTGTTGAACCCCAGGGGTCTGATCACTAATGCAATGCATTACAATGCTAATGCATTGCAATGCATTGCAAAAAATCATCATCTCTTTTGCAGGCTGCATACACCAGCCTGCAAAAGAGAGAATTTGCAGACCGGCTGGGAGCCTTTAACAAGGCTCCCGGCTGTCATGGCAACATGACGTCGGCCCTGGAGCATGCTCCAGGAGCCGGCGATCCCTGCCAAAATGGCAGCGCCCATGCGCCGCCGGGAAAATGGCGCCTCCGGCGCCTTTGACAGCAGCGCCGGAGGGGTTAATGCCTCCGATCGGTCCGGGGACCGATCGGAGGCATTAGAGCCGGTTGTCTACTGCTTAAAGCAGTAGACACCCGGCGGCTATGACAGCCGCCCGGCTCCCGGGCGGTCGCCATCGTTACAGACCCGACACGCGCCGTACTATTACGGCGCATGTCGGGAAGGGGTTAACATATTATAAGAACTTGAATTGATGGAAGTGATGAAAGTTCTTATTTAAAAAAAACTTAACACAGCAATTGCTGTACCCCTATTCTTAATTTTTAGGGATTGTCTAGTGACTGGTAAAATGCCAAGGGACTGCCAAATGACACTTGGCAGAAGAGGTTCAAAGGGGATAAATGTAATGTTATGTTATGTTATGTTATGTATGTGGGAAAAAATAATCTGCATGCAACATTTGTCCTACGGGGAGAAAAGCTGGGAGAGTCCTTGGTGGAGAAAGACCCGGGTGTATTTGTGGATTCTAGATTAAATAACAGCATGCAATTTCAATCAGCTGATTCTAAGGATGTAATATTACCACTTTATAAGGCTTTGCATTAGTGATCTGACCCCCTGGGGTTTAAGACCCCAAGAGGGTATAATAATTAAAAAAAATATATATAAACACATATATAACTAAGAAAACATAAAGAAATAAATAATCACTGTGAAACAAGTTATGCATCTCTGTGTCCAAAATGCCTGGTCTACAAACTTATAAAGATATTTTTTCTTATACGGTGAATGCCATAACTTGAAAAAAAAAAAGTGCTGATCTGCCATCTTTTCACAAAAAATTATCAAAGCAACAGACATTCCTCAAAATGGTATAACTAAAAAGTACACATAGCCCCACAAAAAAAGACACCCTATGCATCCCAGTACACAGAAATATATAAAAAAAAATAAAAAAAATTGGATTTTGTTAAGGTGTTAAAATGTAAATATAACTATATAAATTTGGTATCCCCAGAATTATACCAAAACATAGAATGCATGTGACATGTCATTTTAGCTGCACAGTGAAAGTCGTAAACGCGAATCCCGTAAAAAAGTTGCAAAAATGCACTTTTTCTCCAATTACCCCATTCTAATTTTTTTTTCCTGCTTCCCAGTACATTGTACACAACAATAAATGGTATCAATATGAATAATAATTTGTAACGCAAACATTTAGCTCTTATATGACTATGTGAATAAAAAAAAAATAAAAAAAGTTATGGGATTTGGAAGGCGGGCAGTCAAAAACAAAAATAAAAAAAATGGCAACAGTGGGAAAGGGTTAAAGGAGTGAAATATGTTTAGTCTCGCAGCCAAAGCACAAACAAACAGTGCAGGAGCAGCATATTTGGCGTAAGCCCATTTAAAATAAGCAGGTCACTCCTTCACAGGATCTTCCCGACCATTTCTGATAGATGTTGGCGCTGTGGCACCGAGAGGGGCACCATGATCCATATATGGTGGGAGTGTGATGACCTCCGACCCTTTTGGGATGTGGTTTTCTCTCTGTATTCTAAGGTATGTGACAGTCCTGGCGCTCCGTCGCCTCAGGTGGCCCTTCTTTTAGTCCTCCCTGGCAAGATTTCTGAGATCAAGAAGGACCTCTTGCGACATTTTCTTACGGCCGCCAGGGCTGTCATTCCTACGCATTGGCGTAGTACTGCCCTGCCTTCTATGCTTGAATTTCTGCAGGAGCTTCTCCTTATTAGGAGAATGGAGGCTCTGGTTGCGGAGGACTCTCCAGCTTCCTCCAGGTTTGACAGTTTCTGGCGGCCCTGGGTTATGTTTCAGGACTCCTCCGCATTTTCCTTCTCTTTCTCATGATTTCACCCATCTGGTCTTTCTCCTCCCTTCCTCTTCTCTCTCTCATGGCGCCTGTCTTTGTGTCTGTCTTGTCTCATCATTACGTCCCCCCATGGATGTCTTTTCCCCTGTGTCCCGTCTGTCCATTGTTGTTCTCGGTTGTTCCTGAGTTCTTACTTTACATTTGCCTTGCCTGATGCAGATATTTTTGTATTATGATACGCATGACTGATCGGGGTCTCCCGATTGGCTCCTGTTACTGTGAGGCCTGCGAGTCTCAGCTGTTTTTGTTTTTTAATTTATTTATTTTTATTCCTGTTTCCCCCTTACCTTGTATTTGAAAAATCCTTAATAAAATTTGATTAAACATAAAATAAGCAGATCAGTGAATGTGAGAGCATACAGTCAGAATTCAGTGGCTAAGAAGTGTGACTAAAAATAAAGTGGAGGCAGCACAGTGGCTCAGTGGTTAGCGCTGGAGTCCTGGGTTCAAATCCTGCCAACATCTGCAAGGAGTTTGTATGTTATCCCCATGTTTGCGTGGGTTTCCTCCAACAATCCAAAGACATACTGATAGGGGGGGAAAAAAAAAAAAAAAGAACTCAGTAGCTTTAAAGAGGACCTTTCATCAGATTGGGCATAGGCAGTTCCATATACTGCTGGAAACCCGGTACCGTAGCGCTTTACAGTTAGAAGGGCGTTTCTGACAGTCTGTCAGGAACGTCCTTCTTCCCAGCAGCGACTATCGCGCTGCACCGTGTGAGCAGGGAAGGACGCCTCCTCCTCTCCTGATAATAACTGTCTATGGATAAGAACTGTGAGCAGAGAGAGGGGGCGTTCCTCTCTGCTCACACAGCACAGCGCGATAGGCGCTGCTGTGGAGAAGGACGTACCTGACAGACTGTCAGAAACGACCTGACTGTAAAGTGCTACGGTACCGGGACCGAAAGCGCTTTACCCAGGGCACAGATCGGGAAAGCCGATAGTGTGCTGAATTCAGCGCATTGTCAGCTTTCCAGCAGTATATTGAACTGCCTGTGCCCAATCTGATGAAAGGTCCCCTTTAAGTGCAATTGGAAGAGACCTGGAACACCCCAATAAGTTTGCCAATTTGACAGATGAAGTGGATGTCAGCTCAGGGGTTGCACAACTACAGCAGGATGCTTCCTTTAGCATCCAGGGCAATAGGAGCATAGAAAAAGCCTGACAGATGTTAGGAGTGAGGGATTCAATTATTAGGGGTACAGATAGGGTAATCTGTCACAAAGTCTGAAAATACTGAACAGTTTTGTTGTCTTCCAGGGGCGCCGTTTTGGTATAATCGCAGATTTTGCGAAAAACCAGCAGTTATGGTGCACATTGGCACTAATGACAAAGTTAGGGTATGTTCACAGTAAGTTTTTTGGCAACGGATTTTGACACGAAATCTGCTTCAAAATCCACTGCCAAAAATGGCTCCTGTTAACTTTAATGGGAGCCGCTTTGTTTTTTTCCCCACTATTATCAGAAAAAAGAAATGACATGCCCTATCTTGCCGCAGATTCGGCGGCTCACTTAGTCGCAGCGCGAGACTCCCTCTCAATTAGGCCCATTCATTCAGGCCTAATCTGGAGCAAAATGCCGCAACAGGATTCCAGTGCACTGCATCAGTATTCCGTCGTGGCTAGCCGCGCGGTATGTTCACACGCGGAATACATTTTCCACTGGGTGAACATACCCTTAGAGGTAGGTGGAAGGTCCTAAAAAAATTATAGTTATGCAGAAAGCTTAGAAGGAGTTACCTAGGAGATTATATATAGTTTAGCCTACTGATGGTGGGGGAAGTTGTTCCCCTAGGGCACTTCCAGTTGGAGAGAGGTCCTCTCTTGCCCTGAGCTGTGTGGTGATGTTCAGAACGACCCTGATGGTAAGCTCAGGAATGACTCCGGAGGCAGTGGTGCAGTTGAGCCAAAATGAAACTTTACTATGAGAATAATAAAAGAGAAAAGAAGAAGTGACTAATAGGCGCTCCCTTGTGTGAACCTTAAATATATTCAGAAAGCAAATTTGGTTGGTTCTTGTGGGTGGAATAGTATTTTATGGTGTTGTGTAAAAGACACAATAACTAGTAGGTTCTGTACACATTTACTTGAGGTGTTACTGTACTGGTATACATTCCCTTGTCCGTGCAGAAGAACAAAGGTTTTTCAATAGAAGATAATCAATGCAAGCTTCCACATCAATAGAAAAAAAAATTATAAAAAAAAATGCAAAAAAAATTTATGTATCTGCACTTCCTCCACTTTCTTGTTGTAGTAATTGCAGGGATATTGGTTATCACTTTATTGATAACACTGCAACAACTACAACAAGAGGATGTAGAAGCTTGTATGGATTATCTTCTAATTTATAAGCATAGAAATCATGCAGCTTCCCAATGGGAGTTGTAGTTTCCACTAAAATGGCTATTCACAGACTTGGAATGAGAGATGCCTAGCATAAGATGGTGATAAATGGTGCCTTTTCTACACTTCAAAATATCCTATAAAGTATTTGCCTCTCCCACTAGGGCTATGGGACCCAGCTACCTGGATTTAAATGGGTCTTGGCTGATGGGGTCTGTGATCCACAACTTCTAAACTACTTGCACACTTTTGCTTCTAAGGGTGAATTCACACTGAGTAAACGCTAGCTTATTCTGAAAGTAAAACACGTTCAGAATAAGCGGCGTCTAAAGCAGCTCCATTCATCTCTATGGGAGCGGGGATACGAGCGCTCCCCATAGAAATGAATGGGATGCTGCTTTCACTCCGAGCAGTCCCATTGAAGTGAATGGGGAGTGCCGGCGTGTACGCTCCGGCATGAGCAGAGCTTGCCGTATACGCCGGCACTCCCCATTCACTTCAATGGGACTGCTCGGAGTGAAAGCAGCATCCCATTCATTTCTATGGGGAGCGCTCGTATGCCGGCTCCCATAGAGATGAATGGAGCTGCTTTAGACGCCGCTTATTCTGAACGTGTTTTAGGTTCAGAATAAGCTAGCGTTTACTCAGTGTGAATGCACCCTTAGGGTGCATGCACACTATGTAACGCCGGGCGTGTATGAGAGCCGTACACGCCGGCATTACGGCAGACTGCCGAACACTTCCCATTCACTTCAATGAGAGCGCTCGTAACAGCGGCGTTTACGAGCGCTCCCATTGAAGTGAATGGGAAGTGTTCGGCAGCCCTGCTGTAACGCCGGCGTGTACGGCTCTCATACACGCCCGGCGTTACGTAGTGTGCATGCACCCTAAGGGGCTGACAGCAGTTTCTTCCCTGTCCTAGGGCTGTATGAGGCTGCAGTAGTGCTGTCGATTACTTCCTCCCTCAGGGGCAGCAGAGAACTCTCCACACATCTCACTAGCCTGGTAGCAGACACTCAACTCACAGTCCTCTAGATACTTAGTCTCTATCCTCAACCCAGTGGCTTGTGATTGGCCAGGGCTGTGGAAGGAACACAGTGGAAGAAACTGAACAGGAGAACATAAATAATATAAAATAATAGAATACACACACACACTATGTACACAGTGTCACCAACACAAGAAAATAAAGAGCAGGGCCAGAGGCTCCACAGCGCTGGGCGTAGGCTGCCAGCCCTCTCCTTCCTGCGCTCCCGAATCCACTACTTCCAGGTCTCCGAAGGCAGGCTGGAACCTCCGCATTGTGCGGGGGTTGCCGGTCTCCTCCTGAGTCGGAAGGGGGACTTCCGGTTTTCAGACTATCAGCAGGCTGTAGCCTACTTAAGGATGGCTCTGGCTCACCACTGGCTATTCAGTTGTACCTAGTGTCCTGGTAGTAAGCGTTCCTCCTGTCTGCCTGTATTCTAACGCTCTTGCCTTGACCTCTGACCCTGCCTTTGCCTGCTGGTTTGTGTACTGTGCCTGCGGTTTATGAACCCCAGCTTGCGTTTAGACCTCTGCTTCCCGATTATGTACTGTTCCACCGCTCCTGTTACCAACTCAGCCTGCCTGACTGTACTGCGTTGCCCTCATTGTTGATGACTGCTCAGTATGCTCAGTTCTACAGAGAACTACACTAAAATGGTGCTTGGACATGCGTGGTACCACTCAGAATGTAGCGGTACTGCGCATGCCCGAGATTTCAATAGCTGGAGCGAGGATGGAGAAGACAGGGCGGTACAGGATGTCTGGAGGAGGGCATACGGAAAACAAGCTGTGGAAGGGCGTTTTCAGAGGTATGACGCAAGGGATGCTCGGAAGCCCTGGGTAACGCCTAAGGTGCTCCTTTGGGCAGATTTACATATACAACTTTTTCATTTTTAAAAGAAACCGTGGGGTTGCAGTAGTAGAGGCAGCACCTGAATAGCCTTTTTAAAGGCTATTCAGGCAAATGTTTAGCTTAAAATGCATTTTAGGAATGATAGAATCCTTTTAAATATATATAAGGAAAAGAACTTGCTGTGCTCACTAGGCTACTCTCATAAAAACTCTTCTCTCTGAGTTTTTATGAGAGTAGCCTAGTGAGCACAGCAAGTTCTTTTCCTTATATATATTTAAAAGGATTCTATCATTCCTAAAATGCATTTTAAGCTAAACATTTGCCTGAATAGCCTTTAAAAAGGCTATTCAGGTGCTGCCTCTACTACTGCAACCCCACGGTTTCTTTTAAAAACGAAAAAGTTGTATATGTAAATCTGCCCAAAGGAGCACCTTAGGCGTTACCCAGGGCTTCCGAGCATCCCTTGCGTCATACCTCTGAAAACGCCCTTCCACAGCTTGTTTTCCATATGCCCTCCTCCTCCAGACATCCTGTACCGCCCTGTCTTCTCCATTCTCGCTCCAGCTGTTGAAATCTCGGGCATGTGCAATTACCGCTCCATTCTGAGTGGTACCACGCATGCTACTTGTTTTCATTGGAGTTCTGCTTTTCTTACCAGGCCTTACTTGTGCGATTTTACCTTTTTAGCTGGTTTTGGCTTTCACTTTAGTTTATATTATGCGTTTTTATCCTGTTTCTGTGGTGTTCCATACCACAATTCTTTCTGCCTGCTCAGCTGCTACCAAACTAAGACCACCCTCTGGAGGAAGTGTCCTGGTGGACTCCCTGCATTGAAAAAGAGATCCCCTCATGGGAGTTAAAGGGTGAATAGTAAATCTTAAATAGTAGGTGATTATTAGCAGATCAATGGACACTACAAGATTTAAAAGTTTTGGTACAGATCACAACACTGAGGAAAAGAAAAAACAAACAAGAGCTTGAAGTAAGTGAAAGACGAAACTCAGGAAGACAATGGCGAAAAAGGAAAAAAGTCAGAGATTGTGACATAAGGGGGCTGCCAGAGGCAGCAAGAGGATAAACTCTAAGTATGTGCATTATATGGGTGTCAGATCTCAAGACAGAGAGTTCCCTAGTTGGGGTGAAAGTAAGGCACACAGGATTCCAAAGATCACAATCAAGTAGCAGCCATTGGAGAGAGAGAGAGTAACCTTAAAGACAGGACTTTGGTTCAACTTTTTGAGAGAGCAGGAGGGGAGAACTCATTTCAGGAAGGTCTAAATTCCAGTCCTTAAAAGCTCAGGAAGACAAGAGCCTGGAAAGATGGGTTTCTTGTCAAGTAACAGATTCACTAATTGGAGTGACAACCAAGTTAAAGACGGTGCAAGAAAGCAACCAGAAACAGGAGCACATCTATTCTAGTAAGAGATACACCTCCTCAAGATATTGATACAGCAATTTCTTCATCCCACAGATTCTGGTATCGAAGAAACCCCTTGTGGAAAAACTCTTTCAATCCTTCATGAGGTCTACATATGTGCGATTGCAGCCACCTTTATACTGTCACACAGTGAAGGAACATATGCCCAATTCCCAAGCCAGACAGGGTCTTCCAGGATCAGACTTGAGACTAGGTGATCAGAAAATAAGTCAGTACAGGCAGGGGAGAATACCAGAGTCGTGTCTGGCATCACCTTAGCAGAGTAAGAATCAGCTGCGGCCACATTGGAAGCCTCAAGTTGGGCCAGGCACTGACAAAGCAGGATAGTTGAGAATTAGCAGAGCTCGGCTTCTCGGATGAACTTCTGGTTTTGCCCTTTAGCGCCTCTTTACAGGAGAGAAGTATCTCTTCACAACGCTACATCACTTCAGCTATTGAGAATATAGGATCCCTGGCTAAGACAAGTCTAGTTCCTCTGCATGCAGAGACCTTACCCCTTATTTTTTTCTGTATTTTATTTTTCTTTATCCCGCTAGCCTTCATTATTCCTACTACTCCACATATTCTTTTTCATCACAGAAGTAATGCTGCATTTTGGATTTAAGGCAGCACAGAACTTACCTTCCAAGAAACCCCAGTTGTTAACTCCGCTACATATTGTTTTGTCCTCAGACTTATTATTGTTGTTTTATGTTCCAACCTCTTGTTTTACCTTTTCTAAGATTTTCTTTTCTGGATACACTAGGAATATGTAGGAATGTGCTACTCATTACTACACTTAAAAATCGCATGCTGATCTTTAGTTAAAAAAAAAAAGTCCCCATGCCAACTCCCCTGAACGGATTACCAACACAGATGTGAAAGAGGTCTTACCTCTATACTGACATATCCATCAGCCTTCTTAGAAAACTTGTTTGACTTGCTAGTTCAGAATTAACTTCCCCACCTCTCATTCCTTCTCTCCTGCCACACACAGTCACTTTGCTAGAGAAATCTATGAAATTGTTGATCTCCTAAATTGTCATTGTGGAAGCCATACATACAAATATGGCAGCCAACACAAAGGGTCAGATTTATTAATCCTGTCCAATATTTAGACTAGATCGTTAAAAAAAAAAAAAAAAAAAGTGGCAGATTTAACAAAAATGTAGAGACAAAAAACAAAAAAAGAAAAAAGGACAGCACCGCGCTGTATATAGTGTAGTAGATTAGTGCAATAGAGGGCAATCTCAGTGTGTTGATTGCTCTCACCTTGTTAAGTTATGAAGGATCACAACTATCAACATAGTTTTGGAACAGTGTACTAGGGGGTTCCTCCCTGCATGGATGTCCAGCTGCAGTCCCAATCACCAGTGGTGTACAGATAAAAGCCAAGAACCGAAAACATAGGACTGCACTTCACCTGTTCAAGTTAAAATTCAAGCAGATTTATTAGGTTCATACACAACGCATTTCGGGTCTTATGACCCTTTCTCAAGTGTACAAGAACTGACTTGTTCATTTAATACAGTACTAAAAGACGACATAGTGTAAAAACACAGTGCACTTTGTGTTCTTGGCTGGAGAGCCAGCAAGAAGGTTGCACCATTGGAGCTGTGTCCTGTATCATTCAAATTGTTATTGAATCTGCTATTATAGGGACAAAAGAACGAGTTTGACAAGAATGGAGCAGCAGTCCTGAATAAGAAATACATCAATGCAAACTGTTCTGTCAACCCAACAAGACTTCCTAAATATAAGAGCTTCATTGCACCGATGAGTGTCGTAAAAGATGGCCCTATGAAAACCCTTTTGAACAAAGACAACCATACAGAACAGGAGATTTTCACATGAATGAAAACAGATTTCCGTTGATTCTATTCAAATGAGCAGGGCTGTCTGGATGCACCCAAGAACACAAAGTGCACTGTGTTTTTACAGTAGGTCGTTCGTTTAATACAGTACTGAAAGACAAGTCAGTTCTTGTACACTTGAGAAAGGGTCATAAGACCTGAAACGCGTTGTGTGAGAACCTAATAAATCTGCTTGAATTTTAACTTGAACAGGTGAAGCGCAGTCCTATGTTTTCGGTCCTTAGATTTAACAAAAAGGCGGATGCATGTTTAATATAGTCTAACAGTTGACTTACTATGCATGAGATATTTGTGACACAATTATGGCGCACTGTTAAATCTTAAAACATATCCTGTCCTATTTGAAATAGACAAAAAAGAAAAAAAGTCTAAATGATATGCATCACATCTATTACAATTTAGACATTTTTTTTGGTGCAACTGTTGGCACTTTTAGCTCAGTATATGTGCCAAATACGTTTATAGATGTGGCTACAACACAGATATATACAGCACATTTATGTTCTCTGTGGTTCTCCATTGTTCACCAATCTAACAGGAAATCTCCTACCATAAATGAAGAAGACCGACCGATGGATGCGAGGATAAACTGCGCTACTCTCTTGAGATAAAACTGGTGTTTTTAAGAAAAGCGGAATAAAGAACGTATTTTATCTCAAGAGAGTAGCGCAGTTTATCCTCGCATCCATCGGTCTTTCTTCTTCATTTATCGTTCCCTAAGGGGTATTTGGATGTTATTACTGCTGCTGTAAATCTCCCTTGTGTTTGGTACACGATCTTTTCAAATATATTTAAGTGTATGTTTGGGAATCATCTGGGTTGCTCGGTATATATACAGTCCTATGAAAAAGTTTGGGCACCCCTATTAATCTTAATCATTTTTAGTTCTAAATATTTTGGTGTTTGCAACAGCCATTTCAGTTTGATATATCTAATAACTGATGGACACAGTAATATTTCAGGATTGAAATGAGGTTTATTGTACTAACAGAAAATGCGCAATATGCATTAAACCAAAATTTGACCGGTGCAAAAATATGGGCACCTCAACAGAAAAGTGACATTAATATTTAGTACATCCTCCTTTTGCAAAGATAACAGCCTCTAGTCGCTTCCTGTAGCTTTTAATCAGTTCCTGGATCCTGGATGAAGGTATTTTGGACCATTTCTTTCTACAAAACAATTCAAGTTCAGTTAAGTTTGATGGTCGCCGAACATGGACAGACCGCTCTCAAATGATCTGAAAACAAAGATTGTTCAACATAGTTGTTCAGGGGAAGGATACAAAACGTTGTCTCAGAGATTTAACCTGTCAGTTTCCACTGTGAGGAACATAGTAAGGAAATGGAAGACCACAGGGACAGTTCTTGTTAAGCCCAGAAGTGGCAGGCCAAGAAAAATATCAGAAAGGCAGAGAAGAAGAATGGTGAGAACAGTCAAGGACAATCCACAGACCACCTCCAAAGAGCTGCAGCATCATCTTGCTGCAGATGGTGTCACTGTGCATCGGTCAACTATACAGCGCACTTTGCACAAATAGAAGCTGTATGGGAGAGTGATGAGAAAGAAGCCGTTTCTGCACGTACACCACAAATAGAGTTGCCTGAGGTATGAAAAAGCACATTTGGACAAGGCAGCTTCATTTTGGAAACAAAAATTGAGTTGTTTGGTTATAAAAAAAGGCGTTATGCATGGCGTCCAAAAAGAAACAGCATTCCAAGAAAAACACATGCTACCCACTGTAAAATTTGGTGGAGGTTCCATCATGCTTTGGGGCTTTATGGCCAATGCCGGCATCGGGAATCTTGTTAAAGTTGAGGGTCGCATGGATTCCACTCAGTATCAGCAGATTCTTGAGAATAATGTTCAAGAATCAGTGACGAAGTTGAAGTTACGCCGGGGATGGATATTTCAGCAAGACAATGATCCAAAACACCGCTCCAAATCCTCAGGCATTCATGCAGAGGAACAATTACAATGTTCTGGAATGGCCATCCCAGTCCCCAGACCTGAATATCATTGAACATCTGTGGGATGATTTGAAGCGGGCTGTCCATGCTCGGCGACCATCTAACTTAACTGAACTTGAATTGTTTGTCCAAAATACCTTTATCCAGGATCCAGGAACTGATTAAAAGCTACAGGAAGCGACTAGAGGCTGTTATCTTTGCAAAAGGAGGATCTACTAAATATTAATGTCACTTTTCTGTTGAGGTGCCCATACTTTTGCACTGGTCAAATTTTGGTTTAATGCATATTGCACATTTTCTGTTAGTACAATAAACCTCATTTCAATCCTGAAATATTACTGTGTCCATCAGTTATTAGATATATCAAACTGAAATGGCTGTTGCAAATACCAAAATATTTAGAACTAAAAATGATTAAGATTAATAGGGGTGCCCAAACTTTTTCATAGGACTGTATATATTTTTTTTCTTGTTAGTATCTCCTACCATAAGACACCCGAATGTAGCCCTTTCTTCCTATGCCATCTTACGCTAGGTTCACCCTAGCGTTCGGGTTTCTGCTCTTCAGGTCCACTTGGGGACTCAAAAGACAGAACCCCTGTCCATTTAAAAAGCGGTTAACAGTGGAAACCTGTGTACCTCAAACTATAATGGGGTCTGCTGGATTTCCACCTGAATATGGCAGAGAGTAAATATGTGCTTGCAGGACTTTTCTCTCTCTACATATTCTAAGTGGAAGGGAGGATGGAGTCTCCAAATGATGTGTGACCACAGCCTTAGCCCCCTTGCAGACAACCATATGAATGGTCTGTGCTATCCAGGTTTTTCCCAATAGCACACTGGCCCATTCATTTCTATGAACCCGTACATATGATAGTGAATTACACAATCCTGTGTTTGGACCAACAGTCTGGGCTGCAAAACACGGAACAGATTCTATTCCTGCCTGATTTTGCAACCCTGCTTCCACGGCGCCTATTCACTGAATGAAAGGGGCCGTGTAAGCACAACTGGTGCACGGGTGATGACATCCGTGTGTCCCCCATGTTCTCCGGTGCCATTCATTCACAGCAGCTGGTTAGCACATCAGAGTGTGCAACCAGCTTAAGTCAGGCATTAAAGGGGTATTCCCATGTCCATAACTATTTTTAAATTTGTAGATAATTAAAAGTTAAACATTTTTGCAAATATAAGTAAATTAAACATTTTGTTTTAATGATTTTCTCTAAATATCTTGTCACAGTCTTTGGTTGCCAGTGGATACAACCATGCAAGAACTTTGTAAGGTCAGAAAATCCACCATGATTTCTTTATGGTGGCTGGGATATCTTCTGATACATGTAGTGTCCCTGCCTGATGACCCTGCTACAATAAGAAAATCATAGCTGAGTTCCTGACATGTCCCAGACCATAGAAAGTTTCTGCATATGTGGTCATATCCATTGGCAACCGATCAAGTAAATAGACTGTCACTACTAAGAACGTTAGAGAAAAACTTTCAAACTCTGCAGAATTTTTAACTACTTCTAATTACAAAAATGTTTAACTTTTAATTATCTATAAATATAGATATGATTATTATGTTCATGGGAATACCCCTTTAAGTAGATTGTAGATGCTGCATTCAGAGACACTGCCAAAAATCCAGAATGTGTGCTGTAACCTTGAACACATCTTAGGCATTGAGTTGAGAATCAATTACATTTTTGTGTCCAAATTGGTCCAATATGATTTCAAAAATATACTTTGGGATCCAATGTTTTACACATCACTATACATGCTGAATTTTTTTCCCTGGGGCTGAGCCCCAATAGTCAGACTTTTCAAAAGAAACCTATACCATTCTGAAGTATTTATAATTACTGGAAACAAATATATATAAATACATAAATAAATCAAAACATAAAAATTAAGGCATGTTATCTTTTTTCAAACCAGTCGCAATGATGCTAGGAAGTGGGTTAAGATAGATCTACAGCAGGATCAAAAACAAGAGATCAAAATACATCAGTTATCTGTGTAGCAAATTTCACAAACCGAAGAAGGATCGCACACTAAATGGAGTAAATTTTCTATGAACTATGCCATAAAAAGAATTTCATTACACAACATTGTGAATAGGCATGTTAATATTATTACTGAATGTCTGCATACTGCAACAATTCCATTGAGTTTAGCCAGAATAGATATGCCAATTGTAGTACGGTGGTTGGTTGTCTGCAGATTTTAAAAACAAAACCTCTATTCATGAAAACCATTCCAGGTTTCCTTTAAGGTAATGTTCAAATTTAAATATATCAGTCAATGGACAAAGTGAAAAATGATACAACTTTGCAACAGGTTAATTCAAAATTCACACCTTTTCAGATTATTTCTTCTTCAATTGCTGTGCAGATTATAGGCTTCTATGGTAACAGTCAGCAGAGAAACTGTAGTAGAATACTACTGTCAAATTCCCATCTACGATATATATATATATATATGTCCTCCTAAGTCCCAATAATCTACCAAAATGTACATTAACACAAAGTAATGGAAAAATTTTGAGACAGCAAAACTGCAGAATTATACTACATAGAATTGTTTGCAGTCAGTTACCATGGACATGCTTAGTCTGCATAGAAGACATACAAACAAAATCATAGGAGCACTAAAAAATAAGTTTGTTCTTGAAGATGCGCATGGCCTATAAGCCATGGAGCTCGATTATTGGGTGTTTCTTAGGACAACTTCGACACATAAGTGGTGTCCAAATTCTATTCACACATTATCTACATTATGATTTCTGAGTCTGAGGCCTCTTGCTCAGTGACGTTTTTGATGGATCTTGTTTTAAAAACTGACATTAATGTTAATTATTTTTATGTCAGTTTTACATCCATTCCTTTCTTACCATTATACACTAGGTTCACACTAGCATTCAGGATTCCATCCTTCAAGTCCACCTGAGGACCCGAAAGACGGAAAACATGTCCACTTATAAACGAACTTACACATGGAAACCCACAGACCTTATACACTATAAATGGGGTCTACTGGGTTTCCAACTATTTTATACCGAAATCTTGAAGGACCTTTCTCTCCACTGATTTTAAGTGGAATCTGGGACAGAGTCTCGTATAGAGAGGGAATGCTGGTGTGAACCTAACGTTAGATAGCCAAGTGTGTAGCGTTTTAGATCAGTTTTTAACTGTCAGAAGAATTTCATTGGTCATTTTTTTTTTCTTTTTTGACCCAACCCACGGCTCCATTTTTAATGTACATGAAATGAATCACAAATTTTACATTAGTTAAAAATGGATCCATTGGCTTCTACTGGGTATATATATCCATAAAAACATACATAGATAGCACAGGTAGGTTTCTTTTTTTTTTTTTTTTTTTTGACGGGCCGTTTTGAAAAGAATAAATAAAAATGGGCATGATTGAACACATTCAATTCTACGGATGTGTGATGGACACTGCAAAAATGGCCGTCACAAGTCCGTTTTTTATTGTGTGCAAGAGACCTAAGGCTGGCCATACCTGGAGATATGTCAAAATATAGGGGAAAAAGAAAAACCAAAAAAAACAAAAGAGCTGAACGTATGCTATTATTTCTGCAAAAATAGAAAAGATCCTAATTTGCACTTCAAAGTGGATTTAAACAAAATTTTGGTTTTGATTAAAACAAAAAGAAATTACAAGAAATTCTTAACATCTAAATTCCCAGTTCCATTAACAGAAAATGTATACAAATTGAAGCAGGGAAAAAAAATAAAAAATTGTGAGCTCTAATTTGTACATAATCCAACAATGTCAGGGTTTTTGTCGCTGTCCGAAAGTCTATTTTGCATTCTGACATCAATGAACATAATTCACTATATGTTATGGTGCTGTTTGCTCCTGCCCAGCTGCCGAAGTCTCTGGAGGTACACTTTCTGCTAAATTGTGTGCATGCTCTAGGAAAAGGTCCTTTAACACACTTAACTCTTTCGTCAATAGCTTTATTTTGGCCTCCAGCCTCTCATTCTCCTCCTTTAACTGATTGACCCGTTGCAGTGTGTCTTGGGCTTTCTGCTTGCTTTTTAATCTGCTTTTCTTCACAGCCATGTTGTTGCGTTCTCTACGTAGACGGTACTCCTCGCTGCCACGATCCATTCGTTGCGATTTCTTGTTTTTACTTGGAGGAGTAGCTTTCCCACCACCTTCTGGCACTAGCTGCGAGCTTGGTGTATTGCTCAGGTGAGAATTACTTAAACCATCATCTGAAGAAGATGGAGATATATTCATTTTCAAGCGTTGTAAAGCAACTTGATAACCTGCAGTTAAATGATAAAATTGACATTTTAAAATTCTTACTATTAAACAGGTTTAAAAATTAAGTGTTTAACAAATGTCAGAACTGTTCCTTTAAAATATGTTCAAAGAATCAGCTACAATATACGACTATTCCATAAATTTTTTGGGCACATCAGCCACATGCTTACCAACATGGCCACTAGTAATAATGAGTCGTTAAAGTGCCAGCCTTTGCCGTACCCAAACACCTCCATTGGTCTACCCATACTCATGTGGCTCCACCCACTTATGGGTAGGATCTTGTAAAGCACACCATTTTTAACCCCTTCCCTCCGCAGGCATTTTTTGATTTTCGTATTTGACTCCCCCCACCCCAAACGCCATAACCTTTTTATTTTTCTGCTCTCAGAGTCATATGAGGTCTTAATGTTTACAAGACAAATTTTCCTTCATGATGCTACCATTAATTATTCTGTATAATGTACTGGGAAGCTGGAAAAAAATTCTGAATGGCATGGATTTGATTTTCTTATGGGCTTAATTTTTACGGTGTTCACTGTGCAGCCAAAATGACAGTACAATTCCGAAGATACCAAATTTATATAATTTTATTTACATTTTAACCCCTTAACTAAAATCCAAAACTGTGTCAATTTTTTTTTTTCTAAAGTTGCTATATTCTGACACCTGTATACTTCTGTGCACGGGGATGCATAGGGCGTCCTTTTTTGTGGGGCCAGGTGTACTTTTCAGTTATACCATTTTGAGAATTGCTAATGCTTTGATCACTTTTTATTCAAATTTTTATCAGAGGCAAAACTGTGAAAAAAACGGTAGTTTGGCACTTTTGATTTTAATAGATTTGTAGACTGGGCGTTTTCGGACACAGGGATACCCAATATGTAAGAGTTTCACAGTATGTAAGTACTTTTATATGTGTCCTAGGGGCATTTGAATTTTTAATCCTTTTTTTTTTTTTTAATTTATTAGACCCCTAAAGGGTCTTGAATTCCAGGGGATCTGATCACTAATGCAATGCATTACAATACTAATGTATTGCAAAACACTGGCATTTCTTTTGCAAGCTACATGGAGTAGCTTGCAAAAGAAAATCGTTGCAGACAGGCCTGGGATCCTTCACAAAGCTCCTGGCTGTCATGCCAACATGTTCGCAGGCCCTGGAACTTGCTCCGGGTGCCAGCGATCACTGGCAAAATGGCGCCTCGGTCATCTTTGACTGAGGTGCCAGAAGGGTTAATGCCCACGATCGATACAGGCACCGATTGCAGGCATTAGCACTCGGTGTCTACTGTATAAAACAGCAGACACCCGGCAGCTATGGCAGCCACCAGCGTTAAACACCTGGCATCTGCCATACTAATACGGTGGATGTTGGAAAGGGGTTAATAATAAAAATAAATAATAAATTAACTCTCCTTAACTGGCATTCAGTGTCATCTGGGGAGGAATAAAGTACATCTCTACCATTAGTAAAATTATTTTTACATTATACTGATAAACTAACAGTAACATTTTTAAGGCTGAAAAAGACATCCACCCATCCAGTTCAGTCTATTATCCTGCTATGTTGATTCAGAGGAAGGCAAGAACCCAATTTTCCTTATTTTAGAGGAAAAAAAATCCTTCTTAATTCCTAACTAGCAATCAGAATAAAATGAACGACTCAAATGTATCATGTAATACTGTTACTCTCAATGAAGGTATCCAGGGCTTTTCTGAACACTTTTAGACTTTCCTATCCCTTACAACTCCTCTGTGCATTGTGTTCCATGTTCTGACTGCTCTTAGGCTAAAGCTAGCATAACACAGAATAAAATGCATACTTGGCAAATATTTCACTTTCCCATGTGCATAACTTTATCACTTTAGGGTGCATTCACACAGAGCAAAATGATCAGATGCCGCGCAGATGTTGGCATGAATCTGCGCAGAATCCACATTAGATTTGGCACAGAAAAAAAAAAAGCCTCCTCAGAGGTCTATTGGGAGGCTTTTTTCCACGCCGAATCTAACACGGATTCCATGCTAATTCGCAGCATTTTTCTTACTTTGTCTGTTAGCTACGTACATTACACGTCAATTTCAAGTCACCCTCTTTCCCTAGGTTACATATAAAACAATACAAAACCACTCACATTTAGATATGTCCAGGTACAAAAATGCCTGAGTTATAAAAACATATAAAAATATTTACTGCATGCAATAAATGCCATGGGTGGGCAGGTCTGGGTGCGCAAAAAAATAATTTAAAAAAAAAAAATGTTATATGACCTCACTGCCTATTTTTTCACTGCTCCCCCCCCCCCCCCCCACAAAAAAAAAACACACCATCAGACAATACCAAAAATTGAATAAAGAAAACTTGCAATTTAATTTGCTTTACAAAAAAAGACAGCTTACACAGCTCTATAGATTGAGAGGCTGGCTGCCTTGATGCAGTGCTCCAAGCTGGGAGCAAACTTTTCTTTCCTTTTTCACTCTTTTTTCTCTATCTTCAAGAATCTGGTAACCAAGTAATCTAGCACTATGAATTTAGCAACTATAAATCGAATGGAAGACCCTGTGGAGTTTTTTGTTCCTTTTGTTTCCATTGTAAAGCATGGACTCAAGACCTGGTTCAGCTGGTTTCCACATGTGCCTGTTACCATCCCCCCAGCTAGGACAGCATGGCTCAACATGCGGCATGGAGGAGAAACCTGCATGGATGTGTGGACTTCTTCGTTCAAGGAGATGATTTCTGGCGTCAATTGCTGATGTGTGAAGATGCTACAGCTGACTGGTATTTCTTTCTATTACTGTGGACACGTGGGACTCTGCTACAGCCTGGGAACCATCACCCACCTACCCCAGGAGTTATGGAAGCTTGGCAAGAGAGCAGCACCATGTATACCTGGATGGTCTCTGACTTCCTTGGGGCAGTAGAACACTGTGGTAAGGAGGAGGAGGACGGCTTGTGATGAAGGACATTTGGGGCATTTTTTGTGGTTAAAAGGACAATAGTGCTGATGCAAGATACCGAACTATCAGCTGTGAGCAGGAGATCTCACTACCTACCAAAGGAACTACCACATGTTATCATGATAGCTGCATATGTCCCCCACCTCTGCAAAATTTCTGCTCGTTATATCCACATGCTGTGACCCCCCTCCTCGTGTCCTACAACCAAGTCGGCTGTATTATTATTATTATTATTAATAACATCAATCTGCACAGAGAACTAAATGATCCTGCAGTGTGTCTGTGTTTCTTTCCTTTTTAGTTGCTATGATTCCTAGGATTTCTCTATCTGCCATGAACTTGTATGTGTTTCTCTCTTGTTATATACTACTGTACCATCTATGAAACTGTATCACTGAAATTTCCCCATTGTGGGACTATTAAAGGAATATCTTATCTTATCTTATATGAAAAGTTACGGAGCCAGAAATAAATATTATTGCAAGGATTTATGTTCTCCCTGTGTTTGCGTGGATTTCCTCCCATTCTACAAAGACATACTTACATGGAAAAAAAAAAAAAAAAGTAGAGCACATTGTGATCCCTATATGGGGCTCACAATCTACAGTTAAATAAATAAATGAATAATTATTTCTACAACATATTGCAATAAGATCAGAGATAAGCGAACCTCTCAAGATTAATTTTCCATAGGGCTCAGATGGAAGGCGTGCCAGATTAGTTTGGCGTTGAATAAGTTTGGTATGAACCAAAATTTATATAAACTGAAAACAATGTATGACACGGTCAGGACTCTTAAAATGCAAATGTATTTAATGAGTGGTCAGATAATTTACCTCTCTCCTTGAAAGAAATCAGCAGTCATCAGCTAGTCTAAGAATGAAGCTTTGTGAAGGGAATGAAGGGACCAAACCGGTCACAAACATTCTTAAGGAGTACAAACAAGATTAGAGTCTTTCTTGGTTATAATACACACAGGTAATGTTCTCAGCATGGGTTATAAACAAGTGAGCATTGCATGCATTTGGCAGTACGTGCAAATACTGTAAGAGGGACCATTGGCCACTTCTGTGACATGGCAACTGCGCCGTAGACCATAGCTATAGTAACTTAAGCATCAATGAGAGAAAAGACAGCGCTTATGTCGCTCATCTCTATCGCGAGTGTCAGAATTGCCGAGAATACTATTCTGGTTAGAAAGAGGATTTAAGAGGAAGACGGAGGGTAATTATTTGCTGAAAAAGGGTTATAAAGTGTCTAAAATATTATATTGAAAAAAAAAACAGTTAAAAAATCCCCCATTGTTCTGAAATGTTCAGCATAAAACTCATGTTAAAAGTAGTAAGGCTTTCCATCTACTTACAATATGAATGGAATATGAGTAAAATGGACTAAAGTGCAGATAATAAAAGTTTCATATGTGAAGAAACATATATAAAATATTCCATAATGAATGAGTGCATCGAAAATATATTAGATAAAAAAAAATATAGATATTCCACAATAAAAATGATAATTAATACCTCCATCAATCCTATAAAAAAAAAAAACCGGAAGTGTCATTCACACCAGGTGGAACTAGAGTTTCTAGTTTGAACAAACACAAAATGTATTTGATTTACAAAGCTTCAATGTGATTATTAGATGATACTGGTATTTGATCGATAGGGGTTATAGAAAACCTCTCTGATCTACAGTTATGATGTACAGACACATGTCGCACAATGCTGTGTTTGAGAAAGCTGCTCTTAACATTTGAGCGGTGTATATGAATATGCTCACGGAGACTTGTTACTGTTGTTCCTATATATTGTAGGTCACACAGGTATTCTAAAAGGTATACCCATGTAAGAGGAAGAGCATTTGAGAAAATTCTTTATATAAGAGATTTCTACTATGGAGTGACAGATAACATGGTCTCGGTGATTAATTTGAAACGCAACATTTGTGAGGGGATGGGAAGTTTCAGCCCCCCAAATCCATGGTAGATTACATACAGAATCTTCCTCCCATTGTTTCAATGGGAGGCAGAGATAGCAGCAAGATGCTGCTGTAGATTCCCTAGCTTGAGACTCCTTGATGATTAGTCCCATTGATCTGGGCCTAATCAGCAGCGAAAAGCCATGATGGGATGCACAGGCCACCTGTGCTGCAACTGAGAGCTGAAGTGGTTTCTCTAAACACTGTGAAAAGCTGGGTATATAGTCTATCCTGATAATACTGCAACTTTTCTTCCCTTTGGGAAGTAGGGAAGAATTCCTCTATTTTGGCTATATAACGAGGGTCTAAGAACACTGCTATCCATGCCTGTCAGTGTGTTCATAGACCCAGGTCAGTGTTCTTGGCCAGTGTGGTCATCATCACCTTGAAACAAACAAGATTCAGCTTCCTCCCCTGACTGTGACATATCAAGGACTCCCTCCGCATCCAAGGAAGAGTCTTCCTCCTCCTCCTCTTCTTCCATTCTAGGAGTCTCAGTTCCTCTGCCATAATGACTCTGACCCAAATCCTCATGCTCCTCCATAAATTCAGGGCGATGACGTTGACTGAGAGGTGGAAACTGTTCCTCCTCTTCCGTCCCTCGTTGCATAAGTGTGTTTCCTGTAAGATATACAATAAAGGAATCACATCGCTGATGCTGCAGTTGTCCCTGCTAACAAATTTGGTGGCATCTTCAAAGGGCTTGAGAAGCCGACACATTTCCCTCCAATGACACATCTTGAAGTGATTGCAAGGAGGTTTAAATATATCACTCCACTTGTGTGGAGAAAATATATAAAGGAAAAATCCACGCTCTCCAAAAAGGTCCAAAATAGAAGGGTCTTATTTGCCGTAATTAGAAAATACACGACGCGTTTTGGGGATCTGTTCCTCTTTATCAATTGTGAAAAACAGTAAGAGAATACATAACCCATGTAAGTACATAGATCTATATACAAGCAATGAAACTGGAAACTCTCCTATAGGAGTATCTGGATAAGCAAATAAACAACCATCTTAAAAGTAATACCTGTTCAATGTTTCACAAGTTGGAACAATGATGGCTGTTGATCTGGATATACACTTCCATTCTTGATGAAAGAATGCACCCATAACGTTAATAGATGCAAGTTACGAGCAATAATATCGCTCTGTGTCTATTATCGCTCTGCTCGGGAGCTCCACATGGGGGTTCTCAGAGTTGTCATGCTCTCTATAGTTATTAACGCCAAAAAAGCAGGCGGCACACCAAGAATAGTGAAAAAAAGTGAAGGAGGTTTATTGCCTCATACTGCGACACAGAGACAGGAGCCAAAGCATCGCAGTATGAGGCAATAAACCTCCTTCACTTTTTTCACTATTCTTGGTGTGCCGCCTGCTTTTTTGGAGTTATATTGAACGGGACAAAACCTTTTCCCATTGGTGAGCACCCTATGCCTAGACTGGTGCGGTCATATATATGTTTTGTGTAGTATAGTAATTAACAGTGGTTTTGCATATAAGGATAAACATATGCTGACCAAACGATTAAACGCTATCTTGAAGTAACACATCCCTGTGGTCTGCTGCATGCATTAATCACGGAACTGGGCCTGTGCAAATGGCGTGGAACTGACACCCGGCCTTGTTGCATTTCTGGACTGTGGCCACTGCTACTCAAAACAATGACCCAGTGGGTCATGAAAGTCATTTATAGCCATATCCGTAATAGCAGCTCCATGTGTTGACTGAAGCATGCACATTTTTCCAGACTGGAACATCCGAAGAAACCACTAAGAGAAAAATTACCACAGCCCTAAAAGATGTATAGTTAGTGGCTACAATGTGAACAGTTACCAAGCTCTGGTGCACGAAAAAGTCAATGAACCTCCCGGTCCAGGTCGGAGATATGCTATATAGATATGCATGAGTAAGGGGCTTCGGCCTTGAAACGCGTAGGGAGCAGTCATGTTTCACTTGTTTTGTTTACATGTAGTAAGTGCGTCATTTTTTTGTTACTTTGTTTTTCATGGTTTTTTTGTGTCATCATGGGGAAAAAAAATGTTAATTTAATTTTCATTAAAAGTTATGTTTTAATAACATGCTTCTAAGCTCTGGTTGCTGAATTACGTGTTTGTGGTGCTAGCATATCCAAAGAAAGGCCCACATCATCTGACAGATGACCATATAAAAGCAGGGATATCTTTTAGGGGGCGTTCACACTACCGTCGGTGTCCGACAGGTAGTGTCCGCTCCTAATCTGGCACGGACATTAGGAGCGGACACTAGCTGTGTCCGTGACACCTGTCATTTATTTAAATGGGCATCGGGTGCGTTCTTTTGCACTCCGTGCCTTTCCTTCACTGTCCGCAAATAAAGATGTCCGACTTTTCAAGCGGACAGAAAAACCCTACATGTCGGGTTTTTATACTACACGTACGGGTTTTTAAGTTTATACTGTATATACTTGAGTATAAGCTGACCCAAATATAAGCCGAGGCCCCAAAAAACTGGGCAAACTTATTGACTCGAGTATAAGCCGAGGGGGGGGGGGAATGCAGCAGCTACTGGAAAATTTCGAAAATTAAAATGGTCAGAGATTTTGGGTGAAGTAGTTGCTCGGTGCGAGGGGGTGTTTTGGTTGTCTGTCTGCCCCTTCCCTGAGCTTGAGGACTATTTCTTTTTCCCCCACTTGGAATTCAGTCTGGCTGAATATAGGGTATCTGCAGTGCTCCTATTAACCCCTTTCCGACGGAACAGGAGCACTGCAGATAACCTATATTCCGTAGACCGGGCACAGTCAGACACAGGGATACCTAATGTGTATGTGTTTCACAGTAATTCTCTACTTTTGTATGTATTCTAGGGAAAGGAGGGATTTAGAACTTTAAATTTTTTTATTCTTTTTTAAAGCTTTTTTTTCCCCCCACTTATTTTATGGGAGATTCTATACATTGATACTGCGGCTGGTCATAGACCCCCCCCTCCTAAAAAAATTATTATTTTTCTTTTTTTTTTTTGCTGACTCGATTAGCCGAGGGGGGCTCTTTCAGCACAAAAAAAGAACCCATGAAGTCAATGGGAGGCTTTTTTTTTCAGCGCTTAAATGCCACACCAAATTCTTCACCATTTTCCTCCATGTGAGTGGACCTTAACAGAAATTTTTCAAGATTTACAAGAAAATTCCCCAAATAAATTTTTTAGGGACCACTTCAGTTCTGAAGGGGATTATAAAGGCCTATATAATAGAAACCCCCCCCCCCAAATCACCCCATTTTCAAAAGTGCACCCCTCAAATAATTCAAAACAGCATCTGGGATATTTGTTAACCTTTTAAGCATTTCATAAGAATAAAAAATAATATGGAGGTGAAATTTAGTCATTTCATTTTTTTTTCACTAATACATTAATTTAGATCTAAAATTAACACATTCACAAAGTGTTAAAGTAGAAAATGCATCTCAAAGTTTATCAAGCAACTTCTTCCGAGCACAGAAATACCCCACATGTGGGTGTAAACTGATTTTTGGGCACACAGCAGCGCATGGAAGAGGAGTGACAATGGACGTTTGAAAAGCAGATTTTGTTGGAACAGTTTTTAGGCGCCATCTGATTTGCAGAGCCCCTAGAGTACCAAAACAATGGAAACCCCATAAAAAAGTGACCCCATTTTAGAAACTACACCCCTCAAAAACTTTATCAAGGGGTATAGTGAGCATTTTGACCCTACAGCTTTGTCACAGATTTTGTTAACATTGGGATGTGTAAATGAAAAAATACTAAATTGCCACTTTATCCATAAAGTTTTCATTTTCACCAGGGGTTAAAGGAGAAAAAGCTCCACACATTGGAGCAAAACACCCTTAAGTGTGTTGCAACCACAATTTCTAGTAGCAAAAATATTGAGGAAAGCTGAACTCAAAGTTACCATTACAACAAACTAGCGGTTGCAATGCGACCCCATTCACCATACAGCCTAGTCTTACAACACAACATAATTCCCTGGCTACATACAGAGGGTAGGACAGTAAAGACTAGGTATAGTCTGCTGCTGTATCCCATACAGGCAGCCCACCCCTAGTATTTAGTTTTCTTTTTAAAATGTATATTGTGAGTAAGGTACACAATGTACATTTTTTCCTATCAGTATGTCTTTGGAGTATGGGAGGAAATCCACGCAAACACGGGGAGAACATACTAACTCCTTGCAGTTGAACCCAGGACTCCAGTGGTACAAGGCTGCAGTGCTAACTAGTGATAAGCGAGTAGTATTTGATCGAATACCTCGCTGGCATAGGAATGCGTGTAATCGGCCGAAGCGTTTAACCCCTTGGTGATCAGCCGATTAAACACATTCGCATGCTGCCCAGGTATTCGAATACCATGATACCAAAAAGTATGATGTAGCCCTATGAATCCTTCGCATTTTAAGTAAATTGAGTTGCATTGCAACCCACTGAGTGTCACAACAAGAAAACAGTAGCCGATGGTCCACCTGTATTGTGACACGCCATTCAATGACCCTAAACATACTGTGAAAGCAACCCAGGAGTTTATGACAAAGAAGTGGCCAAGTCAGTGGCAATAGCCAAGTCAATTGCCAGACTTAACCAGATCAAACCTTTCACTTGCTCAAGTCAAAACTTAAAGCCCAATTTTCCCTTGCTTCTGTACAGTCGGGATTAGGATTTGCACAGCCCTGCACTGCATAGCACAGTCCAGCAGATCTCTTGGAGAGAACCAGCACACAAGGGGGCCAGATTTCAGGGAAGAGGCTGTGGTTAGACTGGCTTATGTCCCCAAGAAATCATAAGGCTGTAAGCAGTAAATTCCTAAACCCTAGGTAGTAAACAAGAAAAAAATTAAAATAAATAAAAGACCCTGGATCTTCCAGGAGCCTCCCATTTGGGGGTCAGGAAATGAAACTGAGGTGTGAAGTGTGGTCACTTTTTATACATTCCAGTTTCCAGACTTCTCTGGCATGCATGCAGTCATGGCACACCACATACACACGATATGTGGCCTAAGGCTAGATTCACACAACCAAGTTTCATCTGTGAAATCTAGTCCATGCGTGAGCTAGAATTATCAGTCTGAATACTATATCATGGGATAGACCCCTAGCATTATAGTTTCCTGCAACATACTGTTCCATACTGTATTCACTACTGAAGGATGTGAACAGAGAACATCTGTTTTCAATGTTATGGACTCACCATCTTTAAATAAGAGATTTTGAATAAGAGATGAAGAATTACATGGAAATCAATATCTCCATGCTCAGTCCATAAAAAAAATATCAACAGAAGTACATAAACAATAGAGGTATGAACAGGGCCTAATAGTTAAGCCTTATTTACATGAAAGTGAAGAACACTCATGTAACAATTGATCTCAGCGTGTCTACTGATACGTCCGCTTTTCTGATGGACCATTTTGCATGCCGTCGGTGTCCGACAGGTAGTGTCCACTCCTAGTGCCCGCTCAAAATCTGTCACGGACATTAGGAGCGGACACTAGCTGTGTCCGTGACACTTGTCATTCACTTAAATAGGCATCGGGTGCGTTCTTTTGCACTCCGTGCCTGTCCTTCCCTGTCCGCAAGAGAAGATGTCCGACTTCTCAAGTGGACAGAAGAACCCTGCATGTCGGGCAACCCGATGCCCATTTAAGTGAATGACAAGTGTCACGGACACAGCTAGTGTCCGCTCCTAATGTCCGTGACAGATTTGGAGCGGACACTAGGAGCGGACACTACCTGGCGGAAACCGACGGTAGTGTGAACGCCCCCAAAGCAATAAAATTTTTTTCAAAAAAACAATGCAAAACGGCAGTTAAAAATGGTCCATCACGTCACAGTTCATAACTTCACATGTTCAAGAGTTAACAAAGCTGCAGTTCACAGAGCAATATAAACATCTCCTCGACACATACACACACTGCAAGAACAGACCACCATACTGCCTGCCTGCTTTAACTCTTCCCTGAGCACAACTACATGCACAAGAGAGTTATACAGTAGAGTAGCATATATAATAATGTTAGCCTCTTCCATGACCCTAGAAAAACAAGAATAGATGAACTGCCATAGACCGGACAGAGACATTAAGAACTACTCTCTCTTCCATTTCTTTCTTTTTTTCTGTTGTGGATTGCTTTATTGTCCAAAAATACAGTAATGCATTTTAGGTATTTCTGTATTTACAGGTGCACGACATAATGCAGCGCCCTGTGACCCAGTGGTCACGTGGACCAGAGATGGTCCTAGAGAAGCAAGATCAGCTCTGCAGTTATAGAAAGGAAGCTGCATTCAGACCACCCAGAAAAAAAAATAAAATAATAACACTGAAAAAAATAAGAAATATAATGCCTCAATATCACAGGTTCGAGCTGTACCCCTGCACTTATACTTCTACCTTCTGAAAACCTCAGCAAAATTTGCGTTTCCGCGAAATGGAACCGGCCTTAGGCCGGGGCCCCACGGGATGTAAACAACGCCGGCGGTTTTCTCATAAGTATAATTGTAACAGAAAATCCGCAAGAAACCTCTGCAAACTTCCTGTCTAAAGCACAGCGGGAAGAACTGCGCTTTTCCCGCCTGTGCTTTTTTGCTGTGGGTCTCCCAATGGGGCCTTAGCATTAAGAAACATGAAAAATTAGACACATCTTCCCTCCTTTGTCATTTACATTGCCTGGATATAAGAGGGGGAAAAAAAATGAACAAACATAAAAAACTTTAAAAACAAAAATAAAGCCCTAAGGGAAATATGTCTGGTCCTGAAGCAGGGAAATTGTCTTGGTACTGAAGCGGTTAGTAAACATTGTAATATACTTTATTAACAAACTCTAGCTCCTTTCTGTGAAATTCTGTGTACACTGGCTACATGAAATGAAGAGAAAATGCAGTTCGGAGTTCCTTGACCTCCACCTATATAATGGTCACACAGGTCTGTGGTTATGGAAACACTGTTTAAATAACAGGAGGAATACGTTGACATAGGAGACGAACAAAGCAGCATTTCTAAAGCAATATATTTTGAAGAAATATATTTAGAAGTCTTCGATAAGTTACCAGTATAAATAAGATCCTTGAGATGGGACAACCCTTTTAAGGATACACAAGACTCCAATACACCCAAACCACGCCAAAAGGTAACCCGACTAATCAATATTTATTCTCAGTGGGGACATTTAGAGCCAAAGGACAATCTTATAAAATTTTAGACTTAATATACTGTAGATAAAATGGTATTGACATATACATGCAAACAATGTAAAATAAAAAGGAATACAATACAGACCTGTTTAAGTCTGGCAGCAGGTACAGACCCTATGCTAGATGTGGCTTCAAAGAATATGACAGAGAGGTCTTTTGCTTGATGTCTTATTATGGACCACTCACCCAAACCTACCCCTTCTTACAGATCCCACCTGTGACTGGGCTGTCAGAATTTTCGTTTTTTGGAAATTTAGGGCTTTTGATCAGCGAGCTCTCAGATGATCTTGAGTCACAATGTCTTCTACAATCAGCACATCTGACTTACCAATTAGAATAGCCACAATTGAATTAGCACCTGGCTCCTTTTTATCTACCTGTATCCTAACTTGTGTATTGCACATTATTACTGTACACAAGAAACAGCTTAGGACAGGTGTATCCTTTTCAAGTCTATGGGACACCACTACAATACCAATGCAACACCAGGCAAGAACACAATGCTGTGAGCTACTGATACAGCTTATCTGAGTTTATGACAGTCAGACCTTAATTGGGTTCTTCTTTACTTACTTCCTCTGGGGTTTTGTCATGCTGTACCTGGGAGTTCCAGGTTAGTTCTAATCCTGCGTCATGTGATCGGAACAAACATCTGGCTTCCAGATCTCTCTTCCTCCTTACCCATTATCACAGGTAGGGTATAGTAAAGTCAACCCCCAAGAGAGGAGGGAGGAAGGGACTGTTCCAATCACAAGACCCAGGATCGGAACCAGCCTGGAAACCCCAGGTACAATTTGAAAAAAAATCCAGAGGAAGTATAATAAAACTCATTGGAGACCCCCTTTAAGGATATTAAATTAATCTTTAAAAGCTGGATAATCTCTTTAAGGCCATGGCCCTACGTGGTGTAAATACCATGGCAGCAACCGCAGTGTTTTACAGTAGCTGCAAGTTGGATGGGATTCTGGCGAATCCCATCCACACATTGCAGAAAAATATGCATAGCAGAAATGCTGCGATTTCCAAAACCATTGCAGTTTTGAAAAACACAGTATGTCAATTATACCTAAGGAAACACAAAGAAGCATAAAGTCCACAATGGTGTCACTTAGGGTGCATTCACACGATGTGTTTTGGCTCGTAATCTGGCACGTCTACGCCGCGGGAGCTTTTCCAGGCCGTATACCAAAATACCTTGTGTGAATGCACCCTTACTGTGAAAAGCGTGATGCGTTTCCACTGTGGTTTTTCCCACATCACTCTTTCACTCTGGCCAGTTACATGGGGCCTTACCCTAAACCACCTGCCTCCTATATTTGAAACGCTAAAACCAATCAACCAATGTTTTTGTGTTCCAAGTTTTCATTAAGGCTTTCACATTAACATTTGAACTACATATGGAGTTTCCATCCCAGAATCCACTTGAAAATGCGGAGAGAAAAGACCTGTAAGCAGGATTTGTGTCTCCACATTTTTCGGCAGAAACACGACGGACCCCATTATAGTCTATAGCAGTGATGGCGAACCTATGGCACGCGTGCCAGAGAGGGCACGCAGAGCCCTCCATGCTGGCACGCGTGCGGTCGCCCGGATCGCTCACCAACAGGGAATCCGGTACAGGATTCCCCGTTGATGAGCGATCACTGCCTTCAGTTGTATGTGCAAATGCACATACAGCTGAAAGCTGTCAGGGTAGGCCGCGGATCGCGCGACCGCGGCCTACACTGGCTCCAGAGTTTGACCTCTGCCCCGACGCGGGCGCGATGACGTCATCAGCGCCGCCAGTGACAAGAAGGTGGATGCCGGCGGCTCTTCAGGGGTGAGTATGAGAGTGGCTCACTGTGTATATGATGTTGGGGGGAGCGCTTATAATACTTGGTGGGGTGTATGATACTGGGGGGGAGTGTATAATACTGGGGGGGCTTATAATACTGGGTGGGGTGTATAATACTGGGGGGAGTGTATAATACTGAGGGGGCTTATAATACTGGGGGGAGTGTATAATACTGGGGGGGCTTATAATACTGGGTGGGGTGTATAATACTGGGGGGAGTGTATAATACTGGGGGGAGTGTATAATACTGAGGGGGCTTATAATACTGGGGAGAGTGTATAATACTGGGGGGGCTTATAATACTGGGTGGGGTGTATATACTGGGGGGAGTGTATAATACTGGGGGGAGTGTATAATACTGGGGGGGGCTTATAATACTGGGGGGGGCTTATAATACTGGGGGGTGTACTAAAGAGCATATAATACTGGGGGGGGCCTATTTATAAGCACACAATACTGTGTGTGGATGCCACTGTGGAGCATATAATCCTGTGGGGGGGGGGGGGGGACACCTACTGCGGAGCATATAACACTGGGGGGCTACTGTGGTACTGTGGAGAATATAATATTGTGTGGTGGGCCCACTGCAGAGCATATAATACTGTCTGGGGTCCCCTCACTATTTATATCACACAGTATCTGTTTTATAGCAGACGTGATATTAGTACAGGATGTAAGAATATTACACGGTAACTATAAAACAGATCCTGTGCGATGTAAATAGTGAAAATTAATTGTTCAAAGTACCAAATGCCGAGACCTTTACATTTCAGTACAACGTTGTTTGTATTATTGAAAGCTCTGTAAAGCCCCACATGACTGTAATTTTTGGTCAGTAACTGTCCGCAATTGTGGATCCGCATAGTATTAAGTCTATATTGTCGTGTTGGCACTCCGCGAAAATTTTGTGGGTTTTGGGTTGCAGTTTGGGCACTCGGTCTCTAAAAGGTTCGCCATCACTGGTCTATAGTGTCCGTGGGATTCTGCAGGTAATCGCTTTTCAAGCGGTTTAGTTTCCTGTTCTTTGGGTCCCAACGTGGAATCGAACAACGGAAAGCCAAACTCTGGGATTGAACAAAATAAAATCCAAAAAAACCCAAATGATAAATTATGATATATATATATATATATATATATATATATATATATATATATATATATATACACACATATAATTATAATATATACACTCACCGGCCACTTTATTAGGTACACCTGTCCAACTGCTCGTTAACACTTAATTTCTAATCAGCCAATCACATGGCGGCAACTCAGTGCATTTAGGCATGTAGACATGGTCAAGACAATCTCCTGCAGTTCAAACCGAGCATCAGTATGGGGAAGAAAGGTGATTTGAGTGCCTTTGAACGTGGCATGGTTGTTGGTGCCAGAAGGGCTGGTCTGAGTATTTCAGAAACTGCTGATCTACTGGGATTTTCACGCACAACCATCTCTAGGGTTTACAGAGAATGGTCCGAAAAAGAAAAAACATCCAGTGAGCGGCAGTTCTGTGGGCGGAAATGCGTTGTTGATGCCAGAGGAGAATGGCCAGACTGGTTCGAGCTGATAGAAAGGCAACAGTGACTCAAATAGCCACCCGTTACAACCAAGGTAGCCAGAAGAGCATCTCTGAACGCACAGTACGTCAAACTTTGAGGCAGATGGGCTACAGCAGCAGAAGACCACACCGGGTGCCACTCCTTTCAGCTAAGAACAGGAAACTGAGGCTACAATTTGCACAAGCTCATCAAAATTGGACAATTGAAGATTGGAAAAACGTTGCCTGGTCTGATGAGTCTCGATTTCTGCTGCGACATTCGGATGGTAGGGTCAGAATTTGGCGTCAACAACATGAAAGCATGGATCCATCCTGCCTTGTATCAACGGTTCAGGCTGGTGGTGGTGGTGTCATGATGTGGGGAATATTTTCTTGGCACTCTTTGGGCCCCTTGGTACCAATTGAGCATCGTTGCAACGCCAAAGCCTACCTGAGTATTGTTGCTGACCATGTCCATCCCTTTATGACCACAATGTACCCAACATCTGATGGCTACTTTCAGCAGGATAATGCGCCATGTCATAAAGCTGGAATCATCTCAGACTGGTTTCTTGAACATGACAATGAGTTCACTGTACTCCAATGGCCTCCACAGTCACCAGATCTCAATCCAATAGAGCATCTTTGGGATGTGGTGGAACGGGAGATTCGCATCATGGATGTGCAGCCGACAAATCTGCGGCAACTGTGTGATGCCATCATGTCAATATGGACCAAAATCTCTGAGGAATGCTTCCAGCACCTTGTTGAATCTATGCCATGAAGAATTGAGGCAGTTCTGAAGGCAAAAGGGGGTCCAACCCGTTACTAGCATGGTATACCTAATAAAGTGGCCGGTGAGTGTATAAGAAGCTTAAAAAAAAAAAATTCTTAAAAAAAAAAGGCATTTACACTTTACATATGGTTTTTTGGATACTAACCACCAATCCATAAAAGTGTCACAAATTTAGGGGACGGGTTATAATAATAAATTATGTACCACTGCAATAAGCTTGGCACATCATGTAACTGTGGTTTGACTTTTACACTATAAGGATAGATTCACATAACGGAGTTTTGTCTGAGTAACTCAGAACGTGCATGTTGGATTTATCGGCCCAAACATCATTTGGGAGAGGAACCCCTAGAATCATAGTTAGCTATATGGCTAGGAGACCCTGCCTCCCAGCAATATACTGTCCTGTACCAATTACAGTACGGGACAGTATGTCGCTAGCAGTCTCGCTCTCAGAATTTGGTAAAACTCGATCGTGTGAATCTAGGATAAGCCACACACTGTGGAAAAACTGACTTTCTGTTGTAGATTTTTTATTTTAAACGCCAAATCTAAGTGGGACTTCAAAAGGTATGGGAAATACTAAAGCAGTTGTTAGGGTACGCTTACAAGTTGGAATTTGCTATGGAGGCAGATTTCGCTGCACTGTTTTCGCTGAAAAAAATAAGCATTCCGCTCGATCTTGCGGCAGATTCCGTGGCTTGAGACTCCTTGCTGACTAGGCCTATTCTTCTGGGCCTAATCTGCAGCGGTAAGCCATGTCAGAATGGCGATGCCCTGCACCGGCATTACTTCCTGGCTAGGCTGTGGCAGAATAAAGAGCAGGAAAATGAATTCTTCTCGAGTCTACACTGGGTGCATGTACACATAAGGGTATGTTCACATGGCGGAAAATGGATTCCGAGTGTGAACATACTGCGCGGCTAGCTGCGTTGGAATGCCAATGCGGTGCAGAGGCATCCCATCACGGCATTCTGCTCCGGATCAGGCCCAAATGAATGGGCCTGATTGGGAGGGAGTCTTGCGCCATGGTGAGTCAGCCGCGGAATCCGCAGCAAGGTACGTCATCTCGCTTCTCTTTCCCGCTACTAGCTAGCAGAAAAAAGAAGCGAACGGCTCCCATTGAAGTTAATGGGAACCATATTGGCGGGCGGATTTTGAGGCGGATTCCACTTCAAAATGCACTGCCAAAAAACTTTTTGTGAACTAGCCCTTATACTTCTCCCTTCTGCTAAATCAACTCCTGACTAATAATAATAATAACAATAAATAATAATATTTGAAACTAAATCTGAAACAAAGTGCAGCTTTTATGTAATTCCTAACTTATTGGCTGAGCTGGGCCTGAGTGTTATACTACAGGGCACAGGCATATATAGTATGTGCAGGAGGGAGGGCACAGCCCTGACCCTCAGTCCTGTATAACCAAGAAGAATAAAGACATTGTAACTTTAACAATTCCTGATATAAGAAGTTGTGCCTGGCTATATAAGGGGGAGTGGAGTACAGGAGAGAACACAGGAGGCAGAATGACAAGACAGACACACTGACTGACTGACGCCTCCTGCTCCAGGAAGAGATCAGCAGAGTTCTCGCGTCAATTTTTCTTTTTACTCCAACGGGAAAAAAAACAACAACACGGGAAGTCCCTGAGCTGCATAGAACCCAATCCACACACGGAACTCCCAACCGCTAGTCACTATCTACACTTAACCGTTTGCGTTTTATGTGTCTCTCAAAAACTCTTTCCTCCGTAAGCGTTTTTTTTTTTTTGAACATGGTGACTCTACCTGAAGTCCCGGTTCCCGCAATGTAGAGAATCTTCGTTAAACTTCTCTCCGGTTTCGAAAGGCTTTCATAACCTGTGTTAGCTTACTGTATAAACAAACCCTTGCACACAAAGCCTCATTGCGAAATCTCACAGGTCTTTGCTTATTATAACCAGCATGATGCAATCAGGTGAATGGCAGCTCAGCCGACCAATCAGCGACTGCGATCTATAAATATCACATTGCCGGGCTCTAATGTGACGTTAGGCGGAACGGAACAAACTACTGGAACACAAGTTCGGGGACGTTGTCCCGGCGGTTCCTCAGCTCCTCACTTCCCGTTCACGTCCTTTTGAGCCTTGCTTTTCTTCTAGCAACCTAAAGAACCTTTCGGTTTCTTTTTTTTTTCTTTCAATAAGCTTTATTACTGTGCTGTTTCTGTACAATTTATGATGTAATAGTATCCTGAACAGAGCAAGTAAAACTGAATGTGTGTTAGTCACAGGAAAGAGATCTCATTCATTTCTAAGGTATATTCATAGATGCTTTTTTTTTTCTACATAATAGTTGGCCCTTTTTTTTTTTTTTTTTTTTAACAATAATTAAAAAACAAAAAAAACTTATGTATGTTGTCATTGTGGTATAAGTTATGGTACCATTTTTTAAAGAAAGTTTTGAAGGCCCTCTCACACTTTGGCTAGGTTCACAACAGCGTTAAAGTCTTCTCAGGGCTCATTCACATCTGCGCCCAGTCTTCGTTCTGCAGGTTTCGGTTTCCTGGATAAAACAGAGCAGGAGACGGAAACCTGCAGGAGTCTTTCTCACCCATTCATTTGAATGGGTGAGAAAGATGTCCGGACGTGAGCATTTTGCGCTCTCCGCCGCAAAACCGGGTTTTTTAATCCGGACACAGAGTCGGACATGCAGTACTCTGTGTCCGGATTAAAAAATCCAGTTTCGCGGCGGAGAGCATAAAACGCTCACGGCTGGACCCGGTCTGTGCTTTCCGTCTTCTGGCATGCAGAAGACAGAAAGCACAGAACGGAGACCAGAACGCAGGCAGGAGATGCCATACATGGATTTTGCCTACAATCGTTAGAGAGAAAAGTTTTTTTTCTTTCCACTGGTTTCAGAACAAAACCGGGGGAAACCCAGCAAACCCCATTATAGTCTATGGTGTCCATGGGTAATTGCTTTTTAAAGGGGTTGTCCCATCACAAGGATCCTATCTATACTGTTTGCTAATGTGGATGTAAGACTTTTCCTAAATACATTGCTTCAGCAAAACTGCTTTGTTTGTCCACTATCTTACTTTATTCATTTTTTTGGGACACATCCCTTGACTTATCTGGTCATAAGTCAAGTGATGTATCTGCTGCTCTGAGGGGGAGGGAGGAGGGACAATGTGCACGGGAGCGAGCCTGGATGGGGGGGGGTAGGTTACCCTTTGGGGGGAAGGGGCCGCCAATACAGACCCGGCATCCGCTGTAATAGAGAGGCGGATGCCGGGGAGGGTTAGAAGCCAGCACAGATGCCTGCAACATCGCTATGCTTCTGCCCTGCATGAAGCCAGCAGCGGCAGGAGCGATGCTGCTATTCCGAGGGGGGAGCGGAGGAGCGGAATAACAGCATCGCTTCTGCCGCTGCTGGCTTCATGCAGGGCAAGAAGCATAGCGATGTTGCTGTCATCTGTGCCGGCCTCTACACTCCCCGGCATCCACCTCTCTATTACAGCAGATGCCGGGTCTGTATTCACATATGCAAAGCCAAGCGGTGAGATGCCGCCGGCCCTGCGTGCGTGCTCATAGACCAGTCTAGCCTTCACAATGCGAATACAGACCCGGTATCCGCTGTAATAGAGAGATGCGGATGTCGGGTCTGTATTCGCATTGTGAAGGCTAGACTGGTCTATGAGCGCGCACGCAGGGCCAGCGGCATCTCGCCGCTTGGCTTTGCATATGTGACCCCGCCCACCAATGACGCAACAAAGCCAGAAGATTTTATAGCAACGAAGACTGGTGAGTATGCGACGTGGGAATACCCCTTTAAGCAGCAGGCTCTCCATCTTTAGGGTTCCTATGCAGACCCGAACACCTAGCGTAAGGCTAGGTTCACATCTTCAGACCACTAAAATAGCGGACACCCTCAGACCCCTATGGGGTCTGGCAGGTGTCCACTGTTTTTATACTGAAACTGGTGGAGAGAAAAGTACTCTATGCAAGACTTCTCTCTGCTGATTTTTGGCGCATGAATCTATCGTTACTACTTGTCTATGTGCCGTCAGAAATTGGTTAGCACACAGACTCATTTCTTTTCACAGATCTTGAGACACTGAGAAAAAGAAATGCTGCATGCTAATTTTTTTCTACTTATCTAATGGGTCCATAAAAATAAACTTAAAGGGGTACTCCCACGTCATAAACTCACCCGTCTTTGTTTCTGTGAAATCTTCTGTCTTCCGGCTTTGTTGCGTCATTGGTGGGCGGGGTCACATATACAAAGCCAAGCGGCGAGATGCCGCCGGCCCTGCGTGCGCGCTCATACACCAGTCTAGGCTTCACAATGCGAATACAGACCCGACAGGGTGCTGGGTCTGTATCCGCATTGTGAAGGCTAGACTGGTCTATGAGCGCGCACGCAGGGCCGGCGGCATCTCGCCGCTTGGTTTGCATATGTGACCCCGGAGCGGAATAACAGCATCGCTTCTGCCGCTGCTGTATTCATGCAGGGCAGAAGCATAGCGATGTTGCTGGCTTCACCTGTGCCGGCGTCTAACCCTGTATTGGCGGCCCCTTCCCCCAAAGGGTACCCCCCCCTCCAGGCTCGCTCCCGTGCACTTAGCCCCTCCTCCCTCCCCCCTGAGAGCAGGCTGATACATCACGTGACTCAGGAGCAGCTAGGTCAGGGCTGTGGCCACAAAAAAATGAATAAAGTAAGATAGTGGACAAACAAAGCAGTTTTGCTGAAGCAATGTATTTAGGAAAAGTCTTACATTCACATTAATAAGCATTATAGATAGGATCCTTCTGATGGGACAACCCCTTTAAGGCCAGGGCCCCACGGGTTGGAAATGCTGCTGGAAAAATTGTGGCATTTTACAGTAATTGCAAAGTAGATGGGATTCATGCGAATCCCATGCCCATTCTGTGGTAAAAAAAACGGTGTGATTTTGGAAACCAAAGCATGTCAATTATATCTACTGAAACGCAGGCGGCTTTAGCTGTAGGTATAATGGTAACAGAAAGTCTGTGGAGGAAAATTCTGTGACCTTTCTGTTTAAAGCACTGTGGGAAGAACCGCAGTGCATCTGATGAAAAGTATAGCTGTATGTATAGAGGTCGGGTAACCGCTTTCCCCAGACTGCTATCATGGTGGCCCAGGTACCCGTACCCTATGCCACTGCCGAGTGGGTCCCCTCAGGAGCTTGGGGCCCTGGCACTTGCCCGAGTACACTGGCTGCTGAGTGCCACGCCAGCCCGGTCGGCACCCCCCAATCTCGCCGAGGGGAACATGCATGACGAAAACCCTTGGATGCCGTGGTCATATTTGACCAGTGCATCCAAGGGGCTAAAACAGCCAATCGGAGCTGTGCTCCGACTGGGAGTCATGGAGCAGGGTGTTAGCTGTCAGTTACTGCTAACACCCGCTCCCGATGCTGCCTGCGGGCGGGCAGCAGCTAATATCAGGGAAAGTTTGTTGCTGCAAACAACTTTCCCTGATATGGCCATTGCATGATCGGGAGCTGAACCTATGTGATTCACTACCATGAAGCGTTGAGGAAATCCAGATTCAATGCAAATTGAATATTTCCTGAAATTCGGATCTAATTCCACTTCATTTGCTTCAATTTTCTCATCACTAATTAACATGGTTTGTGAATAAAGAGAATAAAAAAATGCCTACAACGGAAAGCGATCCGTGAGCAGTCATAGATAGATGATGTCATCAAGTGATCTGATAAGGGGGGGCAATGTGCTGTTGTGGCTTTTGGCCATGTCTGATCAGGAACAGTGGCACAGTGGAAATGGATGGGGCCCTGGACCTTCATGATAGTGGTTAGGGAAAGCCTGGTTCCCCGACCACTATACCTATTCTTAATGGAGAGGGGCCCAGCCGGATCCCCTTCCAGTACAGGTCAGCCCAGGGAAGGTGGCACAAAATTTTTAAAAAAAGTTTTTGTCATCCTCTCCGGCACCTTTCCAGCCAGTGACTGAGGTCATGCATGCCAGACCTCACTGTTGGGGCCTGTGATTGGGCCCCAGCTGTAACATGGGGTGCGCCGGAGTAATAACATCATCACGCCCCACGTGACCGCTGAGGTACAATCAAAGGTCCTGGCAGTGATGTCTGAGGCACATAACCTCAGTTGCCAGAGAGAAGAGGACCAAGGAGGATTGGAAAGACAGACAGACAGACCAAAGATGTCCCGGAAAGGTAGGGGGAGTACTCCATAGTATAATAAGTGGTGGGGAGGGCTCTTGGGAGCACATAATACCATGTTGGAGGTGGGGGGGCACTGCAGAGAACATAATACTGTCCCAATATTGTTTACATGCCAGGCGCTGTACTGCTCACTCATCGTATTCTTGATAACTGCAGTTGTGGCTACCAAAGCTGTATCCCTTTCAAGTATCTGAGATATCACTGCAGCACCTGTAACTGCCACTATCAAGAATTCATTCTAGGAAGGTGGTAGGGGGCCCAGGAAAAAAGTTTGCACTGGGGCTCACAAGACCTTAGTTACGCCACTGATCAGGAAGCACAGAGGCAATTCATTATATTATAAGAAACTCACATTTAATCCACTACAGAAATTCTCTGCTGAGTTATTATCTATATTACAGAAAGCTGTGGAGAGAGGGGTGATTCTTCAGCAACATTTGTCCTTGCTACACGGTTTCAACTTTTATATGCTTCCCAAGATTCACAAGAACGTCACTTGCCCCCATGGTCACCCAATTGCATATGGAACTAATATCCTCTGCTAGTCCATTTGTAAACTTATTGACTTTTGCCTACAGCCCATTGTCAAAACTTGATGAAATGATTATCGTGATGGACAATGTTGAATCATTATACACCTTAATCAGACATTCCGATGGCTTGAGGCTGTGAGAACATGTATCTTGAGGTCAGATATTGAGAATGATCTCGGTGAGTTGATTATGAACGTATTAGAATTCACATTAATGTACAACTTTATATTTGGGGGTTCAAGTTTACTTCAGCTCCAGGGAACATTTTGCTCTCTCTCTCTGAACCTTTTTGTTCCATTAACTTTAATTTCTTTGCTCGGTTCAGATTATTTTATATGGAATGGTCTGTTTGTGTTGACTAATGTATTTGTATGGTCAGATTTTATTTTTGTTTTAATATTGTCTCTAATGCTTGTGTTTTCTGTATTTTAGATTGTTATTTGTGTTTATGTTCCCTTCTTCTCTATACCCTACTACGAGCCAAGATACCTGGATCCAAATGCTACTGTAATGTTGCGTCACATCCATTTGAAATCGTTGATTTTTCTGCCGTGAAAACTATGTATAGAAATTCTTTTTGTACTCAAGCAATTTGTACACGTATGTGTTTTCCAGTGTGGTACCTTGTCACTTTAGTTCATGCAGTTGCTGGCCTTTTCACACCATGCACTTGCACTTTTCTATTCACTCGCACTTCAGTCCATCTTTGTGTTTCACATATCCTTGTTTTTTTTTCTATTGTAATACCTTCTATTATTTATTGTTTGTCTTAGGTACTGATTTTTATATTTCATTGCTGAATAACACATCATGTTATGTATTTTTTTTTTACAATTTTCGTCTGTCTTTTTTGGGTTTATTATTTGAGACTTTTTGTATTTATTGGTCATGGCAATTCATATACATGAAATTATTTTATTGTATCGTGGCTATGGACAAGTAGAGTTGTGTGGGGGGGGGGAGTTCATCACAGCCCAGCTACACTGTCAGGAACACCGTTCTGATGTTGGGCAGAGAACGGAGCCAAAACTAATGGCATCAATATCTCCAGCCCCAGGGCACAGAACGGAAACGGTATAAAACCACATCTGCAGGAGGACATGAAAGGTTACCATCTTCATGAAAGGTTACCATCTTGCACTTTGATATATTATATATTTGAGCAATTGTAGTACCTTTATAGCCTTTTGACACTATATTGCCTTGGTTTTTTGCCCTCTCTTTTGTGTTAACATTCCCAATTATTCCCACCTGTTTGTCTCTTGTGGTAATTTCTGTTTTGTGTTTCCCAACCACTTTTTAAATGTATATTATACATGAAATAAACATAACTGATTTTCTTATATTGTTGTACACATTTTTATGGTCCTTGGCATAAGAACAGGAAATAATATCAAAACGCATGACAAATAAACAATGGGGAGAATAGGAAATGCTGAGTAAGAATGTTGAAGGTTAGAAAATAAAAAAGAGGGGGAGGAGAAGAAAAAGGAAAATAGGGGTAGGGGAAGAAAATGCAGAATGGAAAGGTCATTAATAAAAAAAAATATATAGAGAGGCATAAGCGGATGGGGAAGGTTCAGGATAATTGAGGGGGTGGTAGGAAGGAAGGAAGGAGAGTTACTAGGGGAAGTACTGAGAGACAATGCAACTGAAAAAACATTCTGAGTGATAGTAAGGATGCCGCGTCCTCAGGAGCGGCAGAGGTCAGGAAAAGCACAGTAATGCCACACAGGTATATGAAGCAGTTAATGGGTCCTGTCCCCTCAGAGGCAGCACCCTATCCATATCCATAGTAGCATCACAAGACAGTAATATGCAGTCCCAGACCCCAGAGTATAATAATCGGAGACTCAGGGGGGATTAAAAAATAAAAAACACTGTTACTTAGCTGGGACGTCATGTGACCGGGGGGCTTGCGTCACGACACATAAGGACGCAGGCCCGGTCATGTGACGTCACGCAAGTAGGCCCCAAGCATGCCAGGAGTGCAGAGAGGTAAGTAACACAGTTTTTAATGTTCCGTTACCTTTCCGGGGACTCCGATCATTATACTTGGGGGTCCGAAAAGACCCCCCCCCCCTACCACCACATGAGTAGAATAGTGCTTGTGGGGCCCACGGCGTCACTTACCGATCCGATAATGGCCTATTTAAAAAAAAAAAAAAACGCAGTGGTAGCGGCTGTCGCCGGACCCTCTAATGTCCCAGTCCCTGTGGCAGCTGCTACCCCAGTAGTTACGTCACTGATCGCCCCGATTCTCCTCTACGGCAGCGAGATATGGGGCCCAGCCTATACCCAGACCAGCCAAAATGGGATTCTAGCCCAACAGAGACCTTCCATCTTGAGTTCTGCAAATACCTGCTCCATGTCCACTGCAGCACCTCCAACATAGCATGCCGGGCGGAACTAGGCAAGCTCCCCCTGTGGCTCACGATGCAGAAAAGGGCACCATCATTCCAGGTGCACATTCAGGGCAGCAGCCCCGGCTCCTACCACCACCAAGCCTGGCTAAGCCACAGAGCCCCGAGCAAACCCGATGCCCTCCAATTGAGCGATAGCCAACTGCCAAGCCAAAACTACCAATAGGCTCTGAACAAGGCCCAAATAAAGGGGGCCATAGAAGCGGCAAAGAGCGGTACATTAAAGAAAGGAGAAATGAAATAAATAACTCCAAGAAGCTCACCGTGTACCAGTCACTGCAAAGAGACTACACTATGGCCAGCTACCTGGAGAAAACACACCATCCCAAATACAGACAGACCCTGAGCCTGTAGAGACCGAGTGTCCACAGCCTAGAGATGGGGCGGCACAGGCAGACGTACAAGCCACGGGAGAATAAACTGTGCCAACACTGTGCCCAGGGGGCCCTAGAAGACGAGGCCCATTTCCTGTTTCACTGCACCAAATACTCAGTGGTGAGGGCTGTCTACTTCCAAAGTCTCTCTGCCCACATCCCAGACTTCACATCTGCAGACAAAAAGAGGAAAATATATATCCTACTGGGAGAAGAGGAGTCGACTGTGTAGACCTGCCACCAAATGAGGGGAAGATGAAACTCCAAGGACTATTATACCACCCAGTATAATCACCCACCCATTCACCCATCAACCACCCTACGCCCGCCCCACCCCCTATACCCACCACTCTCCCCCATAACCCCCCACCCCACTTGCTTTGGCAATGCCAAATGTGTATTCGGATGTGCCAATAAAGCTTCTTTGATTAATTTCCTGATTGATATTGGGAGGCCCTACAATATCACTTGGCCAGACTCCCAGACCTTGCACTTGAGGGCTCCCTTTAGCTGGTATCTGTGACCATGTGGGCGAGAGCCCAGATAGCAATGCATCCTGTCAAGTTGAAGCAGGGAACCAGAGGGAACCCCCAGCAGAGAGTTGAAAATCGAGCATAAGATACCATCCAATTGTTGAGGCTCAAATAGACTCAGGGATTCCCCCAATATGGAAGTTATTCCACCTTTTATGATTCTCCAAATCATTAAGGTCAGCCAAATACTGTACTTGAAAGGAGTGATTGAGGGGGGCCAATTCCTGTATGACAGTCTGAGAAAGTATTGAAAGAAGATTCCATATTGTCGACCTGGATCTCCAGCTGTTGAACAGTGCCATGGACAGTTCAGTTTTGTAGGGCTGCTCTAGCTAAGAGACATAAGCCTCCATGTCTTCTCTCATCGGTATAGCACTGAAATGTGCGCTTAACTGGCAAGACTCCCCCAAGGTGTCAGTCATAGGGGCAGCCAATGGGTCAACAAGGCAGAGGGAGGTATGCCCAGGGAGTTCCAAAGAGAAATATAATGTATAATGAGTAAATATTCACTTTCATGGGAGCTAGCCAAGAAAGCCGAAATACAGAACTCAGCTATCTCCAACACTCCCATTAAAGTGTATGGGAATGTTATCCACCAAGTTATATGGTTTTATTTCGTTTAACCCCTTAAGGACCAGGCCATTTTTTGGTTTCGCATTTTCGTTTTTCCCTCCTCACATTTCAAGAGCCATAACTTTTTCATTTTTCAGTTCACAGAGTCACATGATAGCTTATTGTTTGCGGGACAAATTGTACTTTGTAATGGCACCATTCAATATGCTGTGCAATGTACTGGGAAGCTGGAAAAAAATTCAGAATGAGACGCAATTGGAGAAAAAATGCATTTGCGCCATTTTCTTATGGGTTTAATTTTTACAGCATTCACTGTTTGGTACAAATGACATGTTACCTGTGTTCTACGTGTCAGTACAAACGCGGTGATACCAAATTTATATAGTATTTGAAATTTTTTGATACTTTTAAAAAAATGATAAACTTTGCAAAATAGAAAAAAAAATTTGTGTCATCATGTTCTAACACCTGTAACTTTTTCATATTTCCATGTATGGAGCTGGTTGTGGTGTCTTTTTATGCGGGACAAGATGACGTTTCTATTGATACCATTTGGGGAAAGATCCGATGGTTTGATCACTTTTTATTCAATTTTTTATAGGAGGCAAAGTGTTGAAAAAAACGCTTTTTGGCTGTTTTTATTTTTTTTGCCGCTACGCCGTTCGCAGTACGGGATAAATGTTTTAATATTCTAATAGTTCAGGCATTTTGGAGCGCAGGGATACCTAATATGTTTATGTTTAATGTTCTTTAATTACTTTTACAGCTGATCTAGGGAAAGGGGGGTGATTTGAACTTTTATATTTTTTTTATTTTTTTAATACTTTTAAAAACTTTTTTTTTTCTTCTGTTACATTTATGATCAGACCCCTTAGGTACCTTGAAACCTAGGGAGTCTGATCGCTCATACTATTCACTGCAATACTACAGTACTGCAGTGAATAGCAGAATCCCAGCACTTCTATTAGACGATGCCTCTGGCATCGTCTAATAGATCTAGTGCAGAGACAAGCCTGGAAGCCTTCAATAGGCTTCCGGCTGTCATAGCAACCGATCACCGCCCTCTTGTGACGTTCAGGAGGGCGGCGATCGGCGAAACATGGCGGCGCCCATGCCGCCGGCGCCGTTTACACACTGCGGTCACGTTTGACCGCAGTGTGTAAAGGGTTAACAGCAGCGATCGGCTCGGGCACCGACCGCTGCTGTTAGTGGCAGGTCCTGGCTGTATTATACAGCCGGCATCTGCCGTGTATGGAGCGAGCTCAGCGTGTGAGCTCGCTCCATACATCCCCATGCGACCCATGACGTACAGTTACGTCAAGGGTCGCTAAGGGGTTAAAGAATAACTGACTGCACCCAAACCAATCCCAGGAAGCAGCCTTTATGTATGTTTACATATTCAGTACCAGTACTCTGGGGATTGGATGCAGCTACAGATGTATACAGATTGATTACATCAGTAATTTTCAACCAGTGTACCGCACGTGGTCGGGTTTGCCGCGGGGAAAGTTCCCCAAACTATGGTGCCCCCTGTGTTTTGTTCCCCGGCAATGCGCAGTCACAACTTCCTACAGTGTAGGAGCCGTGTACAATAACACATGCGCGAGCTTTGAACGCTTGCGCGACTTAATGACGTCACCGAGGCCAGCGCGTCATCCTGAGAGCGGAGAGACTCTCGCATCTGCCCGTCAATAATGCGGTGTATAATCATTAAGTCAGCAACAGCTCATTAACAGTTAATGAGCTGTTGCTCATTATATGAGCTTTTGCCTGAGTATATGAACTGTTGGCAGAATACTCAGCATATGAGCTGGTACTTTTTTTTTCTGACAAACGAGAGGTCCGATTATTCAAAGCTGCTTGCAAGTGATGAGTGGTGTGCAAAGCTGGCATACCTGGCTGATATATTTCAATATCTGAATGAACTGAACACACGGATGCAAGGCCGAAATGAAAACCTGCTTACAAGCACTGATAAAATGAACGGATTCCGTTTAAAGGTGCAGCTCTGGCAACAACATGTGCAGGGTGGCAACCTTCAGATGTTCCCGCTCACCGAGAAACTGCATGATGACAATACTGCTGCAATGTGCAAGGTGATTGGCAGACATTTGAAAACTCTTGAGGAGAAGTTGTCGTTTTATTTCTCTTCAGCCTTCACAGAATGCCTTGACTGGGTTAGGGACCCATACAGCTCATTATCCGTTGCTGGAAAGGACATGACTTTAAACTTGGAGCAAGAGGAACTCATTGAACTGAAGCAAGATCGCGGTTTAAAGCTAAAGTTTGCTGATCTTCCTTTGGACAGTTTTTGGTTATCTGTTGCCAAGGAGTTCCCTATTCTGGCCAACAAAGCTATTTTGACATTGCTCCCATTTTCAACCACATATCTATGTGAGCTGGGCTTCTCAAGCTTGACTGCGATAAAAACTAAAAACAGGGAGAGACTGAGAACTGTTGAGGAAGAGCTTCGTGTGTGTCTTTCCACCATTCCTGCCAGGATATCCCTTTTGTCTTCATCGAAACAGGCCCAGGTTTCACACTGAGTGAGTATAAATACATTTAGAATCTATATTGTTAACAATATGTATAATATGTAATGTTTTAGTGTCATTTTGTGCCATTTTGGTTGGTGGTGTGTCCCGGGATTTTTTAAGTGTAAAAAATGTGCTGCGGCTCAAAAAAGGTTGAAAATCACTGGATTACATGGCATGACCTATACAACCAGCCCACTGAACAGCACATCAGGATACATGTCCAACTTGTTTACAGGCAAAATACACACAATGCAGTTTACTCAAAAGATGCATGCAGTATATCTTAGGATACAACTAAAACATAGAAAAATCTAGACATGTATACTATATAAAGAATTATAAAAATACAATCCAAAGATTAGAAACTTTTCAAGAACATTAATGCAAATAAATACGTAAGATCAGTGTGCAAATTAAAGTGCCTTGGAAATTTGCAGCCTTTTGCTCACCCTTCACTCAGGCTGCAAATGGAGCATAAATCACACACCAGCATTGTCTACGCAGCCCAGTTACAAGCTGCCAGCAACTATTGCATTCAGGGCAGGGGTGAACCATGGCTTTCTGCCGCCTGAAGCGGGAGGAGGGGGCGGGGCCGAGCGGAAAGGGGGCGGGGCCCCGTGGAGCGAGCTTCTTTAGCAGGCAGAGAGCAGGCACGGAGAGGACCTGCTCTGCCTGAGCGTGAGGGGCGGCCGCTGGAGCAGCGCTGCTCCAGTGGCCTCCCCAATCCACCGCTCAGTGACGGTGACCCTAAGCCAGTCCAGGACAGCTTGGTCAACAAAAATGCCGCCCTCCCCGTGGCCCTGGCATAGCGCCGCCTGAAGCGGTCGCTTCAGGTCGCCTCATGGGAGGTGCGGCGCTGATTCAGGGCCAGTAGGAACCCACCACATATGAACATTACTCTCCAACAGTCAGATGGCAAAAAAATTAAAAAAAGACAACACACTTTAGGCTTAGGACCCCCGTTGTGGAAATGCAGATTTTTTTTGTTGCAGTTTTTTGAGACAAAGCCAAGAATGTCCACAAAGTGAATGAAAACTATATTGGAGGTTCTTATATGTCTGCCTTCTTCTCATTCCCCTCCTAGTTTTGGCTCAAAAAAATGCAACAAAATCTTCAACAAAAAAAGCTGCATTTCTTCAACTTTAGTCTCAAGAAGTAATAGTTCTTTAGAGCGTACAGAGACTAACATTAAAGTTAACACTTTAACCCCTAAGCGAAGAGCACTGTACTATTACGGCATTGCCGTCTAGTTCTTGAGGGCAGGCACTTTTGAAGAGCTTCTGAAATGCCAGTTAAGTGGATTCCCCTGACATGTTCCCATTTTGGAAGCTAAACCCCTGAAGGAATTTATCCAGAGTTACAGTGAGCTTTTTTTTATCTCCCAAATGTTGGTATAATTTATTTTCCAGAAAATTACATGCAGCTGCAGATGGTGTAAGGTGAAAATGGCAATTTTTTCAGGAATACATACCGTATATACTCGAGTATAAGCCGAACCGAATATAAGCCGAGGCCCCTAATTTTACCACAAAAAATTGGGAAAACTTATTGACTCGAGTATAAGCCTAGGGGGGAAATCCAGCAGCTACTGGAAAATTTCAAAAATTAAAATGGTCAGAGTTTTTGGGTGCAGTAGTTGCTGGGTGAAGGGGAGGGGGTGTTTTGGTTGTCTGTCTGCCCCTTCCCTGAGCTTGAGGACTGTTTTTTCTTCCCCCACTTGGAATTCAGTCTGGCTGAATATAGGGTATCTGCAGTGCTCCTATTAACCCCTTCCCAACGGAACAGGAGCACTGCAGATACCCTATATTCAGTAGACCGGGCACTTTCAGACACAGGGATACCTAATGTGTATGTGTTTCACAGTCATTTTCTACTTTTGTATGAATTCTAGGGAAAGGAGTGATTTAGGACTGTTATTTTTTTTAAATCTTTTTTTTTTTTTTTTTTTCACTATTTTATGGGAGATTCTATACATTAATATTGTGGCTGGTCGTAGACCCGCCCCCCCCCCCCCCCCCCCACAAAAAAAAAAAAAATTATTTTTTTTTGCTGACTGGAGTATAAGCCGAGGGGGGCTTTTTCAGCACAAAAACTGGGCTGAAAAATTTGGCTTATACTCGAGTATATACGGTAATTTTGGTGTGCAATATGTTGTGTCCAGCTGGTATCAGAGATGAATGCTCCAAAAGCTGCTTAAAGGGACTCTATCATTGGTTATAGCGATTTTTAACTAAGCATATCTTTGCATAGGCTTTAGAAAGGCTATTCCAGGCATACCTTTTATTCATTGATATGTGCCGCCGTTTTTGAATTAGCCTGCTTTTAATGAAATGCTAATTATCCTGCACATAGCTCCAGAAGCCCTCTCTATGTTCTCTGAGCACCACTTGCGTCATCAGCCTTCCCCTTTTCTCACTGCCCCATTCTTTACACATGATCCCTCCTGCTACAGTTCTTCACTGCTTCCAGAGCAGCTAGTCACGTACAGTGCATGTACGCAATTTTAATTGCACTGTACGTGAATAGCTGCTCTGAAGGAAGGAGGAAGAATCAATAAAAGTGGGCTAATTCAAAAACGGCGTACTAACATGACAGCACAGGAAGTTCAGGAGGGGCAGGTCTGATCACAGATTGGGAGGTGCTTAGCTCCTATTCATTTTAATGTTGACAGTGCAGCTCCAGAGCATGAATTATACTAGGGAGAGGGGAGTAGTACAAGTGTGTTGTTTTCATCTTACTTTATACAAATCACCCAGTTTTCCCAGATTACAGAAAGGCTAAACTAGCAGTGTCATAACTACGAAAAAGCTTTTGCAGAAGCCACGTTGCAGAAGCACAGCATTTTATTTTTTTTTGTTGCAGATTTTGCTACTTTTTTTGAGTGAAAGCAAGGAAAAGATTGAGAAGTAAAAGTACTTCCTATCCTACTAATATTATAAACGTGAAAGTTTGTAAGTTTGTATGTTTGGTCCTCAATCACGCCAAAACGGCTGCACGGATTTGGCTGACAATTCACACATACCTCGCTGGTCACCTGGAATGAAACATAGGCTACTTGATATGCTGCTAAGTGCCCGCAATCCCCGAACCTATGCTCCGGCTAAGCTTGAGGACCTGAGATGACGTCATCACAGGACCTTTAGCCGTTGCCAGATTGGATGGCGCTATTGTGTTGTGAAAATCTATATTGGCTGAAACTGGGCACAGTGCACGCTGAAGAAAATGGCGTCGCATGGACAGTCGGCATCGGAGCGAACATGCAGCCACGCTCCTGGGACACACGACCAGCATCGGGTGTGCCGCTTCGGTTAGTATGATGGGGGATTTCGGAGTTGAAGGAGGAGGGGGGGAGGAATGTCGGCAGCCAACGTATGCAGCCTCTGTGATGCATCCTCTACACTAGCGGGTCTCCAAGTTCGGTGTGCATGACTGGAAAATGTACGATGCCGCCTCTGCCGGAGGGGGAATCAGTGGCCACGCTGGGGGGGACGAGGATCTGCAAGGTTGGGTTGTTGGGGGGTGGATTGGGGCGGGTAATGCGCGGGGGCGTTAGGAGGAGGGGGAATTGGTTCTGGGGGGGCAGTGTACACCAAGGTATACTGCCCATATACACAGATGCAGCAGAGCGCTGACAAGTACTCGCGGACGAAGTCGCGGGCAGAAGCCAGTACTGTATATTTCCCACTCCAGATCTGCAACAAAAAAGCTCCATTTCCACAATGTGGGGCCTCAGCCTTAGGCTCAGTTCACACGTAGTTTTTTTGGCCAGGATTTTGAGGCCAAATTAGCCTCAAAATCCTTACCAAAAAGACAGCTCCCATTGAAATCAATGGGAGCCAGTCAGTTCTTGTTTCCGACATTCTTCAGGCGGATTCGCCTCGCAAATCTGCCTGAAGACATCCTCCTGACTAGGCCCATTGGGCCTAATACAGAGCGGAGTGCGCGACTGGATGCCGATGCACTGCACCGACATCGAGTCGCAGCTACCCGTTTTTTGGTACAGAAACAGAATCCGCCTCAGTTTCCGGACCAAAAAAACCCCATGTGAACCCAGCCTTAGATTGATAAATTTTGCTTCAGCAGCAGTTTGACATCTGACATGATATGGCACAATTGTGTACCAATAAGTGGGATTCATTTAGATAAATGTAGTACTATGTATTTATTATAACTCAAACCCAGACCTTTAAGATAGAAAAGAAAAGAGAAAAAAATAAAATAAAATCAGAAAATGGTGTCACATAGAGAATTATTTGGTCCTTTCTCGCAGCCGCCATTTTTTCGATGTTTGTTTTGGCTCCGCCTTCCAAAAGCTATACCTTTTTTTTCCCCGTGCTGTATGAGCGCTCAGTTTGTTGCAACTTTTCATATATTTTTGTGTATTTTTTGGGAGGGCCAGATTTTTTTTTTTATTTATCCCATTTTGGGGAATGTCTATTGCTTTATGCTCATTTTTTTTATTTTTCATATATGCACGAGACAGCAAAAAAAAAAGAAAAAAAAAAGAACTGCTCTTTAGACCAGCGCCTGAACTCCGCTTTCAGGTTTCCGTTTTCTGCATGCAGAAGACGGAAACCTGTCATGCCGAGTCCGGCCGTGAGCGCTGGTGAGCGTATTATGCTCTCTGCAGCGAAACCGTTTTTTTTTTTTAAACCGGACACAGAGTACTGCATGTCCGACTCTGTGTCCGCTTAAAAAAAAAAACGTTTTCGCCGCGGAGAGCATAAAATGCTCACCGGCGCACACAGCTGCCTGCGTAGTAGCGCTTCCCTCCGAAGCGCTACTGCGCAGGCTCACTCGCGAACTGCCATTAAGTAAAATGGCGAGGGATTTGAAGAAGCGTGGGATTTGAAGAGAAGAAGCCGGAAGACACGGAACCAGAGGGCGTTACTCCAAGAAGACAGAAGAGGTAGGCGTGCCCGAAGCTGACGTCACATCGTGCATCCCCGTCCATGGTGCACGTTTAGGTAAGTTTTGCATATATGTTTTTATGCTTTTATTTAAAAACGGGAATGGGGGTTAATATAACTTTTACGGTGCCTGAATAGCCTTTTTAAAGGCTATTCACGCATATGTGGGGCTCTATTAGCATAATTTTGCTGATAGAGCCCCTTTAATACCAGAAGCAAAACTATTTATTCCCAGGTATAATCATACTGAATCATAAACGGTGTCAAAACAGCATTTTTCTTTTCCAGTGCAGTTTTAACTGCACCATGTGAATACTCCCTTATAGCCACCTAGTATGGCTGAGCCTGACTGTATCCCCAGGTATCAGTAAGCCCTTGTGCTAGACATATGTTAGGGGACCTATCATGTCTGAAGTCACCAGGGTGGATGCCGGAGAGCCAGGCTTCAGATATAGCGTTTCACTTTTGTCTGGGCAGTTTTGGATGTTACAAGGAGCATGGCCATAGGTGCCTCTCCCTAATCTTGGCGCCTCCTCCGGGAGCCATTGTATATTTTACTCCTAACCACAATGTTGTCAGACTTGGGTTAATCCCAAAATAGTTTCCCGACTACCGCAAATGACTCATTCAGACCTACCCTCGCCGCAAGCAGATCATTGCTCTTCCGTGCATGCGTTCATGAAAGCGCCGCGCCCACGTGATCCCTACGTCACCTATCAGGAACTCTTACACTGGGTATGCGGCCGCCATCTTCTAGTCTCATTCTGGTTCACCTGACTTGCATATCATGGCTAACGTTGGTCGCGCTGCGGCTTTCAGGTTTAGAATGGTGACAGGAGCTAGGCAGTTCCTAGAAACAACGAAAAATCACTCCAATGTTAGAAGCCGCACTGCAGTTACCACAAGCACGGGCGCTATTTACCCGAAACCGGATAAAGTAAGCTATTGCATTTTAATAATGGCTTAAAAGCATGGAGCATGAAAGCAAAGAACATGTAGTAGACGGAAAGCGAATCACTGCGCCTAACTCCGCTGTAGTCTTACTACAGACCAGCTCTTGTCACAGGTGACTCAGGTCCATCCCCTCAGTGAATTCATAGTTTGTGTGTATAATATATATATATATATTAGATTATTATTATTATTATTACACAAATATACTTTATTTTCTCTGCATAAATGTTTGTCTCCCAGTAAAACACACTTTCAGGCTAAGGGCGGGTTCACACCTGTCCCCAGTCTCTGCAGGTTTCTGTCTTATGCCCAAGAAACTGGACAGGAGATGGAAACCGGCAGTCAGTTCTCAAACCCATTTATTTGAATGGGTTTGCAAAGTGACCGCTCTTGAGCGTCTTCTGGTCTCCGCAGCGAAACTGTTTTTTTTTTTTTTTTTTTTTTTTTACTGACACAAATTCCAGTTATAACAAAAAAACAGTTTTGCCGCGGAGACCAGAAGACGCTCAAGGGCAGACACTGACTGCCGGGTTTCCGTATCCTGTCGGCAGAAGACGGAAAACCACAAAGCAGAGACCGGGCGTAGGTGTGAACCCCTCCTAAGGGTAGGTTCACACTTATGTTCGAGTTTTCATCTTTTGGGTCCGCATGGGGATCCGAAAAACAGAAAGCCTATCTGCTTAAAGAGGACCTTTCATCAGATCGGGCACATGCAGTTTTATATACTGCTGGAAAGCTGACAGCTTTCCCGATCTGTGCCCGGTGTAAAGCGCTATCGGTACCGTAGCGCTTTAGTGTCAGAAGGGCGTTTCTGACACTTAGCCAGGGACGCCCTTCTGCCCAGCAGCGCCTATCGCGCTGTACAGTGTGAGCAGGGAGGAACTTCTCCCCACCGCATCATCGGCTGGTTGTTCAGCCAAAAGAGCTGACTGTTCATCTCCATCGGCCATTTTCATGTGGCCTCTTACACGAGCGTCCATTTGGCCAAACGCCAGTGTGACCTTAGCATTAGATGTTTCCCTTCTTTTTAATACACCCCTGACTTTGGCTGAAAAAAACACAGGAAGGATTTTTTTTTGTCTTGTTTTTCTTCCCTTATTAAATGTATAAAGAAGCTGCAAGCATTTCTGCAGGTAAGGGGGCGTTCACACTACCGTTGGTGTCCGTTATGAAGGTGTCCGTTTAAAAGAAAAAAAACGGACACCTAACATAACGGACATTAACTGACACTAACTGATGCTAACTGATGTTAATTCGTCCGTTGTTTTTAACTGATCCATTTAATGGATCAGTTAAAAAAAAAAAAAAGGACACATTAGTATCAGTTATGCTAGGTTCACACTAGCGTTCACCTGTCCGTTCTGAGCTTTCCGTCTTCTGCATGCCAGAAGTTGGAAAGCTCAGACCGGGTCCGGCCGTGAGCGGCGGTGAGCGTTTTATGCTCTCTGCCGCGAAACCGGATTTTTTAATCCGGACACAGAGTACTGCATGTCCGACTCTGTGTCCGGATTAAAAAACCCGGTTTCGCGGCGGAGAGCGCAAAACGCTCACCGCCGCTCACGGCCGGACAGCTTTCTCACCCATTCAAATGAATGGGTGAGAAAGTCTCCTGCAGGTTTCCGTCTCCTGCCTCTGTTTTAGGCAGGAAACGGAAACCTGAACTACGGAGAGGAGAACGCTGATGTGAACGAGCCCTTAGCATTAGTTAGTGTCCGTTTTTTATACTGTCCGTTTTTTCTTTTTTGCTGTTTATACTTTCTGAGCATGTGCAGAAAATAAACGGACAGAAAATAACGGACTTTAACTGATGGCCATCAGTTACTGTCCGTTATATGTCCGTTGCCCATAGACCTCAATGTTAAAAAAAAACAAAAAACGGACACTTTCTGTCCGTTTTTTTTCAAACGGACAAAAAAAATCCTGCATGTGTGATTTCTCTGTCCGCTTGAAAAAACGGACATGATAGTTAACGGACCCTTAAGGACACAAACGGACAACAGATGAAATCCCATTGAAATGAATGGAAATTGTAACGGACACAGCTACGGACAGTAGCAACGGACACTGCAATCGGACACCAACGGTAGTGTGAACGCCCCCTTAGGGAGCGTTCACACTACCGTCGGTGTCCGACAGGTAGTGTCCGCTCAAAATCTGTCGCGGACACTAGCTGTGTCCATGACACCTGTCATTCATTTCAATGGGCATCGGGTGCATTCTTTTGCACTCCGTGCCCGTCCTTCCCTGTCCGCAAGTGAAGATGTCCGACTTCTCAAGCGGACAGAAGAACCCTGCATGCAGGGTTTATTGATGAGTGAGACTACATTCAAACCCCCCCTCCCAAAAATAAAATAATAGGAGTGTCTTTTTGAGAGCGTATGGCATGTATAAAAGGGCATGTCTATACTTTTTTAGACCCTTAGTTATAATCTACCCTTAACTAGTCACACTTTTTGGCAACACATAATCCTTTTGATGTCCCCTACACCGTGCAGTACCACCTTAGCAGCCCCTTTTTTAGTGCGATAATAAAAAGTAATACTTTACTCCATTTTCATGCAGTGGTCTGCAGGCCAGTCTACTCCACTCTGCAAGGTCTCTGATTTGGCACAGAAGACATGTCACTAAATCACATTAACAGAACAGGACAGTAGTCCTGCAGTGAAGTAGTGACCCATTCCATTGTAGATAACTATGATGCTGTGAGTCCTGGTGGTGAGAATATGCTCTGTATTTCAAAGAAAAAAAAAACAATTACCGGAATGGACACATGACTAAATATAAGTCATTGGTAGCAAGGGACTGTATGGAAAGAGTTCAGGAGGTGAGCCCTCTCCATACGTGCCAATCGAGCTATATAGATGCTAACAGCCACGATTGGTGCCAACACTTAGATGCTGCAGTTAAACCAGACCATGGCATCTTAAAGGGATTGTACCATTAAAAACTTTTTTTTTCTCTCTAACAAGTCGGAATAGCCTTAAGAAAGGCTATTCGTCTCCTACCTTTAGATGTCTTCATTGCCCTGCCGTTTGGTTAAAATCCCTTTTTCCGCCAGTATGCAAATGAGTTCTCTTGCAGCACTGGGGCGGGCCACCTCCATCTTCTTCAGGAACGGGGTCTTGACGCGTCTTCTTACGGGGTTGGCTTCAAACTTCTAGGCCTAGGGCAAAGCGCTTGCCAGCCGGCCGCAAGAAAATGGCCGCTTACACAGTATTGTGTAAGCTGGTAAGACTTGCTGCTGTAATAGCAGTGAAAGATGGCTCTAAAGTTTGCATGTCACACTTTTCAAATTTTTATTTGATTGAAATGTTGAAACCCATGTATCATTTTCTTTCTACTTCACAATTACCTGCTACTTTGTGTTGGTTTTTCACTTAAAATATCAATAAAATACATTTAAGTTTGTGGTTGTAAGGTGACAAAATGTGAAAAAGTTCAAGGGATATTCATACTTTTGCAAGCCACTCTATTTTCCAATAAAATGTCGCTTTACCTCATTTTTTTTATTTCCACAAGGGGTTAAAGGGGTTGTCCCATTACAAGGATCCTATCTATACTGCTTGTTAATATGGATGTAAGACTTTTCCTAAATACATTGCTTCAGCAAAACTGCTTTGTTTGTCCACTATCTTACTTTATTAATTTTTTTTTTGACACATCCCTTGACTTATCTGGTCATAAGTCAAGTGATGTATCTGCTGCTCTGAGGGAGGAGGAGCTAAGTGCAGGGGAGCGAGCCTGGAGGGGGGGGGGGTAGCTTACCCTTTGGGGGGAAGGGGCCGCCAATACAGACCCGGAATCCGCTGTAATAGAGAGGCGGATGCCGGTGAGGGTTATTTGGACCCCCAGGTATTACATTAATTTATTTATCCACAAATTGATGCACAACAGGGGTTGAAAGGTAAATCTGTGCAGATTACATCACAGTATTAGGAGAATATAATTATAAAATTAATAATCTGAGCACTTCATGCACAGGCCAGGTTTTTCTAGGCAGGTGTCACACTGAAAAATTGTGTCTTTCCTTATTCCCCTTTTTGGAACAGACGGCATTTTTTTATTTTTTAAGATCTTCCCTTTCTTTGCAGTTTGTGGGACTTCACTTGGAAAATAAAAATTGTAAAATGTTGCTCTGGAACAACAGACATCTTCAGTTCCAGAAGTCCCCAAATATCAGGGTCTTGATAATTTCCTCCTGAAACTGAAGGAATCTCCCTGTCCTGCCTGCACATTGTCATAGCACAAAAGATTTATACATTGCCATCTGTACGATGTGCATGGCCAGCTTTTTGTACCACATTTTGGTTTTTCTCATGGCATTGTACAACTTTAGGGCTTGGTCCTATAGATCAACTCGTCCCAACTACTACTTGTATGCCAAGATGCATTAGGCTTGGGAGTAAGGGTACTGGTAACTGTTACCATGAATTGTGGTCAATACAAGGACACCCCTCTTGTCCTCATACATAACCAACAGCATGTTCTCATTGCAGACTGCCCCACTCTCACATTCTGAAGGGCTGCGCAACCTGAGCCATAGGGAAGCATCTCTGATTTTTGTGCACCGCCTACAAGCTTTCTTTTTTATGTAAGTTGATTTTGAGATGAACAAATAGCAAGGATTTATTTTTTTTAAAGGGACTATCCAGGACCATACAGTGAGACAGCAAAAAACTACGTTCCACACAGAGGATCCAGCAGTGGATGTAGCAAATCTCGCACTATTTCCCCACTAACTCTCAGGATTAGGGGGCATTCTGGGGCTCAATTCTTGTCCCTTCCTGCATAAACTCTAAATTTAAAGGTGTACCCTGAGCTACTCTCGTACAGTTTGTATATTTTAATGCTGTACTGTTCTCTCTTTCTGGGCAGGTATTTGTGGAATTTAAACCTTACATTGAAACTGATCAGGGACTCCTCTATAGAAATATTCTGATGAGGGATCTATGAAAGTGGTCAATACTGGCCTGATTTTGAATAGGCAGTTAAGTTGGCGGGCATCTCAGGGAGGGCACTGCGCATTGTTGTTTGAAGGTCGCTTCAAAGCTTGACCTAGGCATTCTAAAGATTGGAGTGTTATTTAAATTGCCTGTACTCCAATACTGACTTCCTTAGCGGAGCACTGCCAAGACCATCGGTTGTAGCTAGTGCAGGACGTTGGGGGGGCGGGGGGAAGGTATGCTACTTACCTTCCCCATCTTCGTAACAGCACTGGTGCTGCTGTTGGTTGTGGTGGGCGGGTCTTAGTGGAGCTTTGTGAGACTTCCGGCGGTTGCGCCAGAGAGCCTCACTTCGTGGGCGTTGCAGTCGGCTGAAAGCTGTGCTCCGTGTGCACAGGAAAGCCGGCTGCTGCCTCTGCTGTGATACCACTGCGGTTGTGTCCACTGTTCCAGCTGCTGTGGGATGAGCTGGGAGAGTAGACTTACTGCAGTGTATGCACAGCGGGCATCACACAAAACCTCCCCCATGCCTTTCTTTCGGGAGATGTCTCATTTTTGGGGAAACATGGTAGAAACTTGCTTCAGGTATCATTTGAAAGAAGATTTTCTACCTGTTTTATGCTTGGTTCATACTAGCCTTCGGGTCAGCATGAGGACCTGCAAGACTGAATCCTTGTCCATTTAAAAGAGCTTACCTATGGAAACCCACGGGCCCTATATACTCTGAGGTCTGCTTGGTTTCTACCAATTTTATACTGAAACCAGGGGAGAGAAAAGTCCTCCTTTTAGGACTTTTCTCACTGCAGATTTTAAAGGGATCCTATCTTTTAAACACAATTTTTTTTTCTCCCTAACATGTTGGAATAGCCTTAAGAAAGGCTATTCTTCTCCTACCTTCTCTTCTCCGCGCCGCTGTTCGCCTACAATCCCGTTTTTTCTTGGTATGCAAATCAGCACTCAAACAGCACTGGGGGCGGGCCCCAGCACTCAAACAGCACTGGGGGCGTCCCCAATGCTGCCAGAGAGCTCTCCAGCGCCGCCTCCATCTTCTTCTGCGATGAGGTCTTCACCGCGTCTTCTTACTTCTAGGCCTAGGGCAAGCCAACTGCGCATGCCCGCCAGCCAGTGCCGCTCCTCCCATGAGGCGACCTGAAGCGAGCGCTTCAGGCGGCACTAAGCCAGGGCCTCAGGGAAGCTGTCCTGGACTGGCTTAGCACGGAGCGGTGGTTTGGGGAGGCCACTGGAGCAGCGCTGCTCCAGCAGCCTCCCCTCGCTCAGGCAGAGCGCAGGCAGTCTCCGGGCCTGCCGGCGAACGGCGCTAAGCCCCGCCTCCTTTCAAGGCGCCACGCCCCCTTCACTAAACCACGCCCCGCTCTGCCCCCTCCTCCCGGTGGGGGGAGGCGGCTTTCTGTACTTCGCTCGGGCGGCGAAAGGAGCAGGTTCACCCCTGCCGCCAGCCAAGAGAAAATGGCTGCTTACAATACTGTGTAAGCGGCCATTTTCAAACTAAAGACACATCTTTTCAGACAGGCCTATCACAATTTCTAGCATAAACCTTTCCTTAGTTAGAATCCCTAAAACAAACCCTCCTCTGTTCACACACTCTCACACAATATGATGTCGTTTCAGACTAACTTTATATGTCCAGGCACCATCTGCATGTTAAAGGACACGACTGATGATGGCTCATAGGTTTGTGTAATGACAGTAACCTCTATTACAAAATTGTCTGACGATTGTATAAGCAATGCTGCCTCTGATGCCACCCCTGCTACCCCTTTTGTCACCCCCCTCTACCTCATAAATTGTAAGCAGAGCCTGCAGTCCCATTGTGTGAAATGACTATTTCTTTTGTAATGCATCTTTTTTTGTCTGTGCTTGAACCCTACAAATTGTACAGCGCTGCGGAATATGTTGGTGCTATATAAATAAAATGTATTATTATTCTACCTCCACATAATCACTCATTGTCTCCCTTCATAATACATCAAATTCTCTTATGTTTTTGATGACTCCTCTTTCATTTATTCCTTGTGTAAAGGTTGATTATTATATTACGATATTCTATTATGTAATATGTACTACTGTTACTGTCCTGTAGTTTATGCTGTCTTATGCACTGTATTGCATTGAGTGTTCAATGAATCAAGTTTAAAAAAAAATTGTAAGTTGAAGTTTCTAGTTGTAATGGTTCCTGTGGATAAAATAGCTACAGTAACCTTTACAAGTACAAATTTGGTAAAATTGGAATCAGTGTATTACTGTACAGTATATAATGGAATTTGAGCTGCCCTTGAGGGTAAGGATTGTTACTGTATATGTTGTACCGTTAAAAGCCGTGCAAATATGCAGACAAATCTTAATTGATTTCCTTTTGTTTTTACAGGTAAGCTTTGGCTTGCTGAGGGTCTTCAGCGTAGTGATCCCATTCTTGTATGTAGGAACACTAATTAGCAAGAACTTTGCAGCCCTGCTTGAAGAACATGATATTTTTGTTCCAGAGGATGATGATGACGATGATTGAGGTATTCCTGAATGTTGATGCTAAATAGTTTAACCCTTTCGCTGCCAGGCACATACACTGTACGTGCTCCCAAGGTGGCACTTCAGTAGCGGAGGACGTAGTTACTACGTCCTCCCTACTAATGCCGATATCTCTGGACTGCATCAACATATATTGATGCTTTAAAATTCATTTTAAAGAAGAGACTCTCATCTTTAAAATGATACCAGGGACTTGATGATTTTACTTACAGTCTTGGAGGGATTCACTGTTGAAAACACTATTTGGCATTGAGATCCAACTGCAGATCTCAATTCCCGACAGTGTTTCAACAGTGAATTTCTCCAAAACTGTACATCCAATCATCGAGTTATTGATAACATTTTAAAGATGAGATTCTCCTCTTTAAAATGCAATTGAAAGCATCAAGATATGTTGATGCAGTCCAAAGATATAGAGCTCCAAAGTGTCCCCCCCCTCCTGTCTAAGCAAGCAATTTGCGATCTAACAAGAAAGGAAGAGGAACACGGAACAGTGCAGCAGAGAGAGAGACACACAGAAACGATCTCTCTCTGTGCATAACTCGTATGTGACAGCAGGAGGGGGGTGGCAGGGACTCTATTGTCCCTATTAACCCTTCTCCTGCCAATCAGAGCGTATACTATACATTTGTCTCTGATTGTCACATACAGTTATAATGTAATTCCCCCCTGAGCTTTACTAGTGGGGTATTCTTATGTTATACCTCCTGAACATAACCAGGAAGTTTATTGGCGCTGTGACCCAGACGTTTACCATTGTCCAGGTTGCAGAGCCAAAAAAAAAAAAGTCGCACCAAACACTTACACAACATATACATAAAGTCGCAAATAAAGTTTACATTTCACCGAATCCCTGTCCTGTCTATACCTGAGCTTTCTACAGTAAAATACGTCTCTAGTGATGTCCGTTACACACTAAAATAATAGTAATAATGATTATCACTAGAGATGAACGTATAGTTTGCTAAAATTATTATAGGGGGATGGAAAATACCATTTTTATGTAAAGTCCTATTTAATTTGCATGCACAAAATGGGATGGCGCATTTCTGCGATTTTGGTGATTCTTTAACACCCGCCCCTGTAAATATATACATGTGTGGTATGTATGAACTCCTCACATATTGCAGTTTTAAGGACAGTATATTATGTTTGCAGAAAGGGATTTCTTGAGCCGCACTTTAGTGGCAAATTTGAATTTTTGCGCAATTTTTGCTAGCAATCTCTGTTTGCGGCAAAGTTGAATGAAGGTGGTTGTATATATAAACTATTAAATTGTGTTTTTATATAAGGTATGCTGTGTACTCTGAAAAAAGTTTGATTTTGGTGTCACAGTCACCGTTTGGTAGGTGCAGTATAGCTTTTTAACATATTAGTGAACAACAGCAAAATCCTGCTTGTCTTCTGTATTCATGTTTTTGGGAGTCCGAGCTCTTGTTGTAGTTGATGTTTGCGGTACATATAGTATATATACACATTGTATACACCATAAGCTATTATTTTAAAAGTATTTTGTATACGAATGTGAGATTGAACATGAGTTTTAGGTGCAAATATGTGTTAGCATATTTTTTCAAAAAATTATTTGTGTTGGTCGCAAAGTTGCATGAAGGTGGATGTGGCTATCGATGACCCATTAAGACATTTGTAATCTTCAGGTTGTCTACTTTCAACAAATATATAGGGTTTAGGGGTTCACTTAATTTTCATGGTGTGTAATCCCTACATTTTATAGGATGATACTTTTTTAACATTTCCAGCTTCAAAGCAGAATTTTGTTCCTTCCAGTTCTAGCGATTTTCTGAAGACACATGCATGCGGGTTCAGGTCATAGTGATATGTATGAACTCTGCACATGTTGAACTCTTATTTTTAGGAGGTTTGGTGCATTTAATTTTTTGTTTGGTTTCCGCTTTTAACAACTAATATACATTTATTTGCATTTTTTCATAAAACATTCACTTTAAATCAAAATTGCATGAAGGTGCCTGTTCGTATACAGTACCAAGTGGCATTCTGACAATACTGCAGGTGTCTACTTTAAGAAAATATATAGGTATGGGGTGGTTGGATGCTTTTTTAATGTTGCAATTTAGGTTTGATTTGTCCATCTCAAAACTGTGAAAATTGCTCTGGCTACTGGAGGTGCAAAATTTCCGGAGACCCTTGGCAGCGAAAAGGTTAAAAACTAGATCATGTTTCATAATTTTCTTATAAAACTTACCGGGTTTTCACAGAGGTCACATGATTGGAGACTACACTGTACAAGGTATTGTGAACAGAGTGGCCTACTAATGCTTCAAGGATCAATGCACCATCTTTAACTGCATTTGTTTTTTTTTTTTTTTTTTTTTTTAATACATGCTGTTGTGCAGAAGTTAATAATAATTTTCTTTTTCTTTACAGGTGCTGCATCCATTAACCACGTCATAAAAGAAAACTCCATCACATATCTTGCCTTGAAACTATTCTGTTTACTTCCAGACTGCGCTAAAAATTTTCATTGATTCACAGATTATGTAGAGTGCATAATAAATTATGTTTAAATCAGAGAATACTTTTGCATGTTGTTGTCTCCCTCTTGCAGGCTGCAGATGGAAGCAAGTTGATTATAAGAGAAAGTTGGCAAGAGAAATCCAAGATGGCAGCCCCCAGAGAATAGTAAGGCTTAGCTGCACACTATAAGACTGACGTTTTCTCTGGGGGCTGCCATCTCGGATTTCTGCTGCCAGCCTGCTGGTTGCTAGGCAGCTTTACAGTGTCACGCGCAGTGTTCCCACATAGGCAAATCGACCTTATCTTTCTCTGGGGGCTGCCATCTTGAATTTCTTCTTCCAGTCTGGTTGCTAGGCATGCTTACTGCGACAGGCTTGTTTCTGAAGACTTCTATGACAGTTTAACCCCCTTCAAGACCGAGCCTAAAAGTATCTTCATGACCAGGCCTCATTTATCAAAACTGACATGTCACTTTATATGGCAATAACTTTAACACTTTAACTTATACAAGCGATTTTGAGGTTTTTTTGTGACACATTGTACATCATGTTAGTGGGAAACACTAATCATTATTTTTGTATTTATTTATATAAAAAAAAAAAAGGAAATTTGGAAAAAAAACAATTTTCAAAATGTGAAATGCTCTGCTTTTCAGACAGTCATACCAGCCAAATACATTAAAAATATTATCTACATATCTCTGCTATATATTGGCATCATCTTTTAATTGTCCTTTATTTTGGATGATAGAAGACTTTTGTAACAAGTGTAACAGCGGTTTTCCCGATTTACAAGAAAACTTCCCAAACTAATTTTTTAGGATCCACTTCAGTTCTGAAGGGAATTATAAAGACCTATATAATAGAAACCCCCATAAATCACCCCATTTTCAAAACTGCACCCCTAAAATAATTCAAAACAGCATTTGGGAAGTTTAACCCTTTCACGGAAATTAAAACAATATGGAGGGAAAATGTAGACATTTCATTTATTTTCAATTCCTTTAGCCCTAAAATTAACACACAAAGAATTAAAGGAGAAAATGCATCTCACTGTTTATGCAATTTCTCCTGAGCACAGAAATACCCACATGTGGGTGCAAACTGATGTTTGGGTGCACGGCAGTGTACAGAAGCGAAGGAGCAACATTGGATGTTTAAAAAGCAGATTTTGCAGGAATAGTTTTTGGTGCCATGTCCCATTTGCAGAGGCCCTAGAGTACCAATACAAAGGAAACCCCCAAAAAGTGACCTCATTTTGGAAACTACACCCCTCTTGGAATTCATCAAGGGATATAGTGAACATTTTAATCCAACAGAATGTGTAAATGAAAAATTAATAAAACGTCACTTTATCCCCAAAGTTTTCATTTTTACAACAGAAAAAGCACACCACAGTTTAACAATTGCTCATAAACTCAACAGTACCCCATATGTGGTTGTAATCTGCTGTATGGGTACATGGTGGGGCTTAGAATCAAAAGAGCGCTATTTGGCTTTTGGAAAGCTTGTTTTCCTGGAATAGTTTTTGGATGTCAAGTTGCATTTACAAATCCCCTAGAGTACCAATGCAATGGAAACTCTCAAAGTGACCCAGTTTTGGAAACTACACCCCTCACAGAACATATCAAGGGGTATAATGAGCATTTTGACCCTACAGCTGTTTCACATATTTTATTAACATTGGGACATGAATTACTTTTTTCCAATAAACTATCAGTTTAGCCCCAAAGTTTTATTTTCATAAGAGGACAAAGGAGAAAAAGCTCATCAAAGTTTGTTACACAATTTCTCCTGAATACAGGAATATTCCCCATGTGGTTGTAAGCTGCTGTATTGGTTCATGGTGGTGCTCGGAATGGAAAGAGCGCTATTTCGCTTTTCAAGGGCAGATTTGGTTTTCAGGTGCCATGTCTCATTTGCCCCTAAAGTACCAATACAATGGAATCCCCCCAAAAGTGACCCCATTTTAGAAACTACACCCCTCAAGGAATTTATCAAAGGGTATTATCATTTTGATGTATAAAAAGAAATAGGAGCTCACCGTGGCTTGTGGAACAAGTTCTTCGGGGTGCACGACCAGCTTCCTGGACCAAGGACCAATCAGTGTAGCCGCAATGTAATACAGATTGATCGGCATCACTCCAGGAACGTATATAAAATATAACTTTTAATTCATGTTAATAATAAAATAGACAAAAAACACAAAAAAGGAGTGAAAAAACAAACATCTAAAAAAAAATACCAACGCGTTTCGGAACGCACGGTTCCTTAGTCATGGCAGATGGAATTAATGGCAGATGGAATTAATGGCAGATGGCTGGTTCATAAAGAAACCTCATACACGTGCTAATTAATCAAATTATTCAGTTGGTGATTTGTTGACTATGATAGATGTTAACCCCATAGAGACACAGCCCAAAAGTGACTTAAGGACCAGGCCTCTTTTTTCAAAACTGACATGTGTCACTTTAAATGTCAATAACTTTGAGACGCTTTAACTTACACAAGTGATTCTGAGATTGTTTTTTCGTAACACATTGTACTTCATGTCAGTAGTAAATTTTCGACAATATGTTTTGTCTTTAATTATGAAAAAATAGGAAATTTGGTGAAAATTTTGAAAAAAATGCAGTTTTCAAACTTTGAAATTGCAAGCCTTTCAAATAGAAAGTCATACTACCCAAATTTTTTCATAAATATAATTAACCATGTCTCATATTTATGTGGCAATCAAATTTTAATCACCCTTTCATTTTTTTCAGAAATTATAAGGCTTACAAGTCAAGCAGTAATTTTCCAAATTTTCAAGAAAATTTCCAAAACACATTTTTCAAGGGACTAGTTCAGTTCTGAAGGGAAATTGAAAGGCCTCTCTAATAAAACCCCCCAAAAGTCACCCCATTCTAAAAACTGCACTCCTGAAAGAATCCAAAACAGCAGTTAGAAAGTTTCTTAACCCTTTCAGCATTTCACAGCAATTACAACAAAATGGAGGTCAAATTTACATTTTTCAATTTCTGTCACTAATATATTCATTTAGCCCTAGAATTTACACATTTACTAAGGGTTAAAGGAGAAACTGCACCCCACATTTTGTTACACAATTTCTCCCGAACACGACAATACCCCATATGTGCTGGTACCCTAATGTACGGGCACACGGTCGCTCTCAGAGCGGATGGAGCGCTAATTGGATTTTGTAGGCCAGATTTTGCTAGAATACTTTTCAGGCACCATGTCCCATTTGCAGAGCCCCCAAGGTGCCAAAACAGGGGAAACCCCCAAAATGTCACCCCATTTTGGAAACTAGACCCCTCAAGGAATTTATCAAGGGGTATAGTGAGCCCTTTGACCCTACAGGTGTTTCACAGATTTTTTTACCGTTGAGATGTGAAAATGAAAAATTACTCTTTTTATAATAAAATGTCACTGTAGCCCCAAATTTTTCATCTTCACAAGGGGTTAAAGGAAAAATTGCTCCCCAAATTTTGTTACACAGTTTCTCCCGAACACGACAATACCACATATGTTCTGTTACCCTAATGTACGGGCACACGGTCGCTCTCAGAGCGGATGGAGCGCTAATTGGATTTTGTAGGCCAGATGTTGCTACAATACTTTTCAGGCACCATGTCCTGTTTGCAGAGCCCCCAAGGTGCCAAAACAGTGGAAACCCCCAAAATGTCACCCCATTTTGGAAACTAGACCCCTCAAGGAATTTACCAAGGGGTATAGTGAGCACTTGGACCCTACAGGAGTGTAACAGAATTGGCCCAACAAAAGGAAAAGTGACATTTTTTGCTATAAAATGTTGCTTTAACCTCAAATTTTGCATTTCCACAAGGGGTTAAAAGAGAAAATGCACCCCAAAAATTGTCAAGCATTTTCTCCCAACTACAGAAATGCCCCATATGTGAATGTAAAGTGATGTATGGGCACGCTGTGAGGTCCAGAGCTGAAGGATCTCTATTGGGATTTTGGAGGGCAAATTTAGCTGAAATCTGTTTCAGGCACCATGTTGCATTTGGAGAGCCCCTGAAGTGCTAGAACAGTGGAACCCCCCTCCCCAAATGACCCCATTTTGAAAACTAGACCCCTCAAGGAATTTATAAAGGGGTTTAGTGAGCACTTGGACCCTACAGGTGTTTCACAGATTTTTTTTACCATTGAGATGTGAAAATGAAAAATTACTTTTTTTTCCAATAAATCGTCCATTTAGCGCCATATTTTTAATTTTTGCAAGTAGTTAGAGAATTAAAAGCCCCCCCAGTTTGTTACACAATTTCTCCTGAACATGGCAATACCCCATATGTGGCCATAATCTGCTGTATGGGTAAATGGTGGGGCTCAGAATGGAAAGATGGCTATTTGGCTTTTGAGGGCAGTTTTCAGGTGCCATGTCGCATTTGCTGAGCCCCTAAAGTACCAATACAATGGAAACCCCTCAAAAGTTACCCCATTTTAGAAACTACACCCGTCAAGGAATGAATCAAGGGGTATTATCATTTTGAGCCTAAAAAATGCTTCCCAAAAATTAATGTACAAAATGAAAATTTTAATTTTTAAAGAAATATGTCATTTCGGTGCCCAATACGTTGCACCCACTTTGTATTGTCAGAAACCTGCACTCCTAAAACTATTAAGTGGGCGATCCCGAGGGGCAAAAAATTATATATGTGGGTGTAAACTGCTGCTTGGGCATACAGCAGGGCTCAGAAGGGAAGGAGCACTGAGCTTTTTAGTTTTTGGGGTACAGATTTAGAGGGACTTTCTGGGTGCCATGTTGTTTTTGCAGAGCCCTGGAGATGTCAATGAACTGGAATTCCCCAAGAAGTGACCCCATTTTGTAAGGGCAATTTTAGGGTCTCTGCAAAAGTGTCATGGCATCCAAAAAAAAACCCCAAACCGTCTAAGTCTGTGCTACAAAAACCAAATAACCCTTCTTCCCTTCTGTGTCTGGCTGTGCCCTAATATCAGTTTATTCCCACATATGACATTACGTGCATTATCCTGGGTACACCAGTGTCATACATGTGGCATAAACTGCAGTTTGGGCACACAGCAGGGCGCAGAAGGGAAGGAGCGCGATGAGGCTTTTGGAGTACAGATTCAGATGTTTGGTATCTGGACGCAATGTCATGTTTGTAGAGTCTGTAAGGTACCGGAAAAGTGGATTCCACAAAGGAGTGACCCCAGTTTGAAAACTGCACCCCTCAAAGAATTTCTCAGGGGGTGTAGTGAGTATTAGTATCCCGGACGTGACTGCACAGCGGATGGCGAAGAGGGAATATATAAGCAGTGCGGAGAACTTTACAAACACCAAATTGCCTACTATGTCCCAGTAGCTCCTATGATTGGGGGAGTCACTCTGGGGGGGTCACTTTGGGGTCACTTCTGGTGTCTTTTCGCTCATAATCTGTAAATCTGGGGTGTCCCCTGATATCCGCTCACACAGCTTATATATTCCCTTCCTGACGCAGCCAGTCGTGTTCTAATAATTTGGCGATTTTGCGGGATTTTGTCTTCACATTGCTAGATGCTATATTTTCTTTATTTTTCTGGTGACGCGGCCATATAAGGGCTTGTTATTTGCGGGATGCGATGTATTTTGTAATGACACCATTTTTGGGTGCCTACAACTTACTGAATACATTTTATTAACTCTTTTTTTGCTGGATTAAAAAAAAAAAAAATCAATTCCGGTATTGCGATACCTCATTTATATTATTTTTTTATGCAATACTAATTCTGCAGAATAAAAACACATTTGGAGACATAAATCAATGTTTTTTGCATCGCCATATTTTGAGAGGCGTAACATTTTTATTTTTTCTTTGACAGTGTTGGTTGAGGGCTTATTTTTTGCGGGACAATGTGTGCTTTTTATTGGCACTGTTGTGAGGTGCATTTGACTTTTTGATCACCTTTTATAGCACATTCTGTAAGGTGAGATGGCGAAAAATCACTACTTCCGGCGGGTTTTTTCCGTTTTTTTTTTCTGTGGTTCACCGTGTACATTAAATATTGTTTCAGTTTTATTGTACAGATTGTTACGGACGCGGTGATACCAAATATGTATTGTTTTTATTAATTTTTAGGTTTTTTTTCTATATAATTCATTTTCTATAGAGAAAAAGGGTTTTTGGGCTTTATAACTTTATTAATTGTTTCAAAACACTTTTATTTTTTTTTCCACTTTTTTTTTAACTTTTTCATGTATCCCTTTAGGACACTTGGAGGAGTGATGATTGCATCACTCATCCACTATCATAGAGTGAGACACAGGCTGCAGTAACAGCCTGCACGTGTCACTCTAGAAACAGGAAGTGAGTCGTACGGACGGCACAGACTCACTTCCAGAAGACGCCGGCCAGGATACAAAGGTGAGTGGGACTCAGGGCTGGCTGGGGTCACTAAACAGACCCCTGGCCACTTAGTAGGGATACCAGCACCCCCCGATCTCGCAGCGGGGGGTGCTGGGGACCCCTACACGATCGGGCAACCCGTTGTTTGCCGTGATCATGTTTGATCACGGCAATCAACGGGTTAAAACCCAAAATCGGCACTCATGTCCGATGGAAGGTGTTGGAGCAGGGTGTTAGGTGTCAGATACAACTAACACCTGCTCCTAGAACGCCCGCACTGCGCTGCGGGGATTGTTTACATCCATGTGGTACTATTACCACATCGGTCGTGAAGCACTAGACATCCATGTGGTAATAGTACCACATGGGTCGGGAAGGGGTTAAAGTTTATTCAGACAATATATTCAATAAAAAAACAGCATTGCTGCACCTTCTCCGTGTGTGTTTGTTACGTCCATTAACTTCATTTTTCAATATTTTATAAAATGGCCCCTTCTTGTTATTGAAGAAGACCCGTAGTTGTAAAGATGGTAAATTTATATTATCACAATTGAGAGTCACATAACAGGAAGGTTTCTTTATGCATCTGCCATTAGTTCCATCTGCCATGATTAAGGAACCGTGCACTCCGAAATGCGTTGGAGTTTTTTAGATGTTTCTTTCTGGTTTTTTTCACACTTTTTTTAAATATTTTATTAACATGAATTAAAAGTTATATTTTATTATACATTCCCAGATTGATGCCGATCAGTCTCTATTACATTGCTGCTACATTATCATTTTCAGCCCAAGAGTGCTTCCCAAAAAATTAATTTACAAAATAAAAATTTTAATTTTTAAAGAAATATGCCATTTCAGTGCCCAGTTTGTGTCATCAGAGACATGCACTCCTAAAACTATTAAGTGGGCTATCCCAGGTAGAAAGAAGTTGTATATGTAGATGTAAACTGATGCTTGGGCACACAGCAGGGCTCAGAAGGGAAGGAGCAGTTTGCTTTTTAGGATTTGGAGTACAGATTTAGAAGGATTTTCTGGTCTGGATTTTCTGGTGTTTTTGCAGAGCCAATAAATTGGAATTCTCAAGGAAGTGACCGTATTTTGTAGGAGCAATTTTAGAGTCCCTACAACTGTGGCATGGCATCTAAAAACTAAACAATCTATATCAGCGGTCCAAAAGCACATAGCGCTCCTTGATATCTACACCCTGCTGTGTGCTCATGCGGTAGCTTATGCCCACATGTAGGACAAAGTACCCGGGATAACATACCTAACAATGTCATATGTGAGTATAAACTGCTGTTTGAGAACAGCTGGACACAGAAGGGAAGGAGCGCTATTTTGGATCAGAATTTAGTTTTTGGACGTCATGCCACTTTTGCAGAGCCCTTAAATTAGCAGTAAAGTAGAGCTCGTAGACACAACCCCACTTTGGAAGTTATACCCCTCAAGTGATTTATCAAGTGGGGTAGCAAGCATTTTTAACCCTTGAGCGTTGCATTAATTTAATTTCCAGAAATAAATGCGCAGCTGTTAATGAAAAGTGAAAATTTTACCATGGATATGCCATTTCATTGCCCAATATGTTGTACTCAATTTGTGTCAGAAGAGACACACACACACCCCAAAAACTGTTAAGCGAGTATCCCAGGAACATCTTTTGGAGCATTCATCTCTGATACAAGTTGGGCACAACTTATTACGCACTGAAATGAAGTATTCCTGGAAAAATTGTAATTTTCACCATCATATATTAATTTCTGGAAAATTTATTAATCCAATACTTGGGGGTTAAAAATGCTCACTATACCCCTGGATAAATTCAGGGGTGTAGTTTCCAAAATGGGGTTACGTGTCAGTGGATTCCACTTTACTGGCATTTCATGGTTCTGCAAAAATGTAATTACATCCAAAAACCAAATTGTCTAAATCTGTGCTCCAAAAACCAAAATAACACTCCTCTTCTGTGCCCGGCTGTGCCCAAACACCAGTTTATACCCACATATATGACATTAAGTATGTTATCCTGGGTACACCAGAGTCATACATGTGGCATAAACTGCAGTCTGGGCACACAGCAGGGTACAGAAGGGAAGGAGCGCTATGTGTCTTTTGGAGTGTGTATTTCAATGTTTGGTATCTGGATGCCATGTCATGTTTACAGAACCTCTAAAGTACCAGTAATGTGGAATTTCCTAGGGAGTGACCCCCTTTTAAAAACTGCACCCCTCAAAGAAATTATCAGGGGGTGTAGTGAGCATTAGTATCCGAGACGTGAATACACAGCGGATGGCGAAGAGTGAATATGTAAGCTGTGCGGAGGACATTGAGAATACCAAATTCCCAAACATAACTCCAGTAGCTCCTGTGATTTGGGGGGGTTATTATGGGGGTCAATTCTGGTGTCTCTTCCCTTGCAAGCTTTAAATTTGGAGTGTCCCCTGATATACGCTCGCACAGCTTATACATTTCCTTCCTGCTGCAGCCAGTTGTATTCTAATGATTTGGCAATTTTTGTGTTTTTTTTGTCTTCACATTGTATAACCTGTATTTTCTTTATTTTTTTTTGATGATGTAGCCATATGAGGGCTTGTTTTTTGCAGAATGAGATGTATTTTGTAATGACACAATTTTTAGGAGCGTATGACTGATTGGTCTAATTTTATTAACTCTTTCTTGGTGGATTAAAAAAAACCCCCAAAAACATCAATTCTGGTATTGCTTTTTACCCTTTTTTTTTTTTTTTCACACAGCATACAGTAACAAGTTCCCTTTACTCTGTGGGTCGGTACGAATACGCCAATACCTCACATATTGGTTTTTATCCGTTACTAGTTTTGCAGAACAAAAACCCATTTGGGGAAATATATAAATTATTTTTGCATCCCCGTATTCTGAGATGTGTAGCTATTGTTTTTTTTTCGGTTGAAAGAGTCGGTCGAGGACTTATTTTTTGCAGGATGACCGATGCTTTTTGTCGGTACTGTTTTGGGGTCCATATGCCTTTTTAATCACTTTTTATAGCACTTTTTTAAGGGAAGATGGTGAAATATCATTATTTCCTTGCTTTGTTAAGTTTTTTTTCCATACAATTCACTTTTCCACTTTTTAGCGATGTCCCATTAGGAGACCTGAACCAGCGATGCACGTGTATTACAGTCTATGGAGGAAGTCAGCCTATGCAGACACATCGGTTGACTTCCTCACTTCTTGTCAAGATCAAGCAGGTACTTTGGGCACCTAGCAGTTTGAGATCACTGGCCAGACCCCAGGCTGCAGAAAATGTATATAGGCATCCCCCAATCTTGCCGAATGGGGTGCCGAGAGGGACATTTCCTATGGCGGATCCCCTTGGGCCAAAACCCACAATCAGAGCTCAGCTCTGATTGGGCGTTATGGACCAGTTTGTTAGCTATCAGTTATAGGTAACACCCACTCCTGATGCCACCTGCAGGCGCATGGCAGCTACTATCAGGGAAAGTTTGTTACTTCAACAAACTTTCCCTGATATGGCAGCTATATTATTTGGACCTGCACCTATCAGGTCCTGATCATGTCTTCATGGACACCAGCAGCTATTAGTGCTGTGTTCACAGAGTTCCTGACCCTTGTGGAGACCTGATCCCCAATTGAGCAGGGTCAGTTTATAAACGTCGGCGCTGCACAAAGCCCAGCAAGCGCCAATGATTATATACAGTGGGCGGTTGCAGAGGAGTTAATGGCTCCTTCAAGTTTTACAGTCATGCATGCAGGGGCACAACTATAATCAGGCAAAGTGAGGCGCTATCTGTGGAAACCTAGGTTAGCAGCAAATTTATTTAACCTTAACCAGCCCAAGACAGGCCACTCAGTGTATGACTCCCTTTCTTTTTTTGGCTCCCCTTAAATATATGACACTCCCATTCTTGGTCCCAACATGGTATAAGCTTTCCCTTTTTATGGCCCCCACAGTATATGACATTTTTTTGGCTTTTTTTTTTTTTATTCCCCCACAGAATGATTCCCCTTTTTATGGCCCTCATACTATATGACTCCCTATTTTGCACCCTACACCATATGACCGCCTTTTGTTTGCTTCCCCAACAGTATATGACCCCCTTATATGCTCCCCTCCACATATGAGCCTGGTAGCAAACATTGAAGCTAGCTAGTGTACCCCTGGCAAACAGCAATTCTCCCAATTGCCCCCCAAAAAGTAGTAATGTTAGTGAGTGGCCCCAAGACAAAAAGTAATTCTCCCAATGGCCCCCAGACTAATATACAGGCTTATAAAATATCCTTCAGAATTGATGGTATTGGAAGTTTTTGAAAATATGGAAAATGGCTGTAAGACTTGTAAGCCATCTAACATGTTAAAAAAAATAAAGACTATCTTCCATATTACATCTTGTGGAGGGGGGGTGGTAGAGCAAGAAGCACTACAGATTCCAGGTTAACATTCCAAGAACTTCATTGTTCACCTGTCGCATAATGTGTAGTGGCTGGTTTAGGTACAGTACAGACCAAAAGTTTGGACACCTTCTCATTCAAAGAATTTTGTGTATTTTCACGGAAAACACATGGACCCCATTATAGTCTATGGCAGGGGTGCCCAATACGTAGATCGCGATCTACTGGTAGATCGCAAAGGACGTATGGGTCGATCGTGGGATGCAGGGATCCCCAGTGTCTGTTCACAGCGCAGGCAGAGAGTTATCTCCGGACACTGGCAGGCAGGGCTGCCGCAGCCCCAGCCTGCCAGTGTCCAGAGATAACTCTCTGCCTGCGCTGTGAACAGACACTGGAGATCCCTGGGCAGCCACAGAACGCCGCTGTGTTGCTCTTGCGATCCGCCCACATGTCCAGCCCCGCCCACAGACAAGCCTATCCCGCCCACAAGCCCTCCTGGTCCCGCCCACAGGCCCACCCCCGCCCTAATAGATCTTTTGCCTTGGTCAGCTAAAAAGTAGCTCACACACTGAAAAAGTGTGAGCACCCCTGGTCTATGGGGTCCGTGTGCTTTCACTGCACACCGCTTGCCAGTGCGTTCAGTAGTCCGTTCGTTAGGTCCCCATGCGGACTCCCCGAACGGATTACCAAACACAGATGTGAACCAGGCATAACACTATATTTACAAGAATGTCATAAACGGCTGCGTGATTGACGTTCATTCAAGAGCCGCAGCATGGCTTCATTAATATTCATATTACTGATTTTTTTTGACAGTCTGTCAAAATGTCACGCTCTTCTTTTGTCTGTTTTCATGGATCCCTCTCAATACTGCAATGTATAAGGGATTGGTGAAAATGAGCACCCGTGGGTGCAAAATGGTGGTAAAAAAAAATGTACATTTTTCATGGCTGTTTTCTGCCTCGGTTAGATGAATGTAGCCTAACTCATCTGTTCTGTTGTGGACACAACAGGTGATGCCTATAGCGCCACCTACTGGATCTGAAGCAGACCAAGGAGAACCTTCCTTGAACCGCTCCATTCTAGTGTGAGAGTCGGCTGTCTTTCTGAAAGAACTATTACACGTGACACAACTTTGCACAGTGTTTGCACTCATGCCAATAGTATACGGCGCATTTGTTGACAAAGGTGACATCATTAGCACGACATGCACGATGTGGTATTAATGCCACCAGGACAATGTGGAGGAGCAGCCATTAGGGCTAGTACATAGTGTACAGGTGGTGTGATGTGGTAATAGTTATCACCCTGATAACACCCGTATTATAGCATAGCTCTCAGGCGATTCCCGTTCTTTGACGTGTCTCTATCTTGATAAACAGCGCACTCCAGCCTTTACTTCAGCACAATAAGAAGCAGCGAGTTTGCGACAATTTTCTTTCACTGACAGAGTAGAGCTCAGCAGGGGCCGAAGCTGTTCTCTCATGTAATACCCACAGGCGCTGACATTGACCAGCGGCGCTGTGAGGACTCAGCCGGCAGGAGATCTCCGCTAACGCCGCGGGACTGGCGTGACGTCACTTCATCTCTGGTGAAGTTGAACCCTGAAGTAAAAGCGCGGGAACAGTGAGGAGCGGGATTCTTAGGTTTGGGGACTTAATTGTCAGTTCTACTTGACAGTGACATCACACAGAACGACTCGGTGCTCTGATTATTAGCAATAGTCATATTGTATTGTAATTCAGGTGAGGAAAACAGCACGAGCCTAATTAAGGCTAATATGAGAAGAAATACAGACGACTTGGCTGATAAACATAATCTGAAGAGAATTGCCTGACATGTTTTTTATGGAATCTATATTTTTATTCCTTAGAATAAGTTGCAAAAAAATTTAGAAATGTGCATCAGACAGTCAGTCCCTATGCTGCTGATATTTTGGTAGTACCATAAGTGTTAGGGGGTGTTCACACTACCATTGTTAAAGAGGACCTTTCATGGATTTGGGCACAGGCAGTTCTATATACTGCTGGAAAGCCAACAGTGCTCTGAATTCAGCGCACTGTCGGCTTTCCCCATCTGTGCCCCGGGTAAAGAGCTGTCGGTCCCGGTATCATAGCTCTTTACACTCAGAAGGGCGTTCCTGACAGTCTGTCACAGTCAGTCAGAAACGTCCTTCTTCACAGCAGCGCCTATCACGCTGTACAGTGTGAGCGGGGAGGAACGCCCCCTCCCCTCCTGATAATACTCGTCTATGGACGAACACTGTGAGTAGAGGGAGGGGGCGTTCTTCCGCACTCACACTGTACAGCGCGATAGGCGCTGCTGTGAAGAAGGACGTTCCTGACAGACTGTCAGAAACGCCCTTCTGACTGTAAAGTGTTACGGTACCAGGACCGATAGCGCTTTACCCGGGGCACAGATCGGGAAAGCTGACAGTGAGATGAATTCATATGGAACTGCTTGTGCCCAATCTGATGAAAGGTCCTCTTTAATGCCTCTTCCGTCATACTGTGGCAGCAACTGACATTAACCTGTCGCATAGAGATTGGTTATAGACTGTTTCTGTGTCCATTCCCATAGACACTAATGTAAATAACACGAGGGAAGCTATCTTCTGTCATGTTGGTTTATATTTGTAAATGAAGATAAAGTCATGCATGTACGCTCCTTTAGGGTAAATTCACACTGAGCTCCCAACTCTCCTATTCATTTCAATGGGAGTCAGAAGCAGATTTTTTCAGGTAGAGGAAGGGGGGGGGGCATCATGACTTATCTTAGGTGGTTTCTACCTTGAAAACTCCATTGAAATGAATGAGTGGCAACTTTTTTTTTAGTTGTGTTTTGCTAAGTGAAGCCTCAGCATAAAGGGATTTTCTAGGTTAACAGAGGTTGATGACCTATCCTTACCAGATTGGTGGCAGTCCGACACTGCATTCCTGCCAATCAGCTTTCTCAGTCGCTGATTAAATTGAGGGTTTATTCAGATCAAGTCGTACATATAAGCATGTCCATTTTCTTGATGGACAAGTATTTCAGAAAACTGACATGTTCTATCTTAGGGTAAGTTCACACCAAAGCCCATTCTCCATTTTCAGAAGACGGAAACCTGGCAGACAGTGTTTGGATGTGAGCGTTTTGTGCTCTCTGCGGTGAAACCGTTTTTTTTTCTAACCGGACACAAAGTACTGCATGTCTGACTTTTTGTCCGGTTAAAAAAAAACGGTTTTGCCGCGGAGAGCACAAAACGCTCACCAGCGCTCACGGCCGGACACTTTTCTGAATGGGTTTGAAAAGTGACTGCAGGTTTCTGTCTCCTGTCCAGTTTCTTGGGCAGGAAACGGAAACCTGCAAAACGGAGATCGGACGCTGGTGTGAGCCCACCCTCACTCTGTTTTAATGGCCACATGGCCCCCACTAAAGATAGTGAGGCTTTTTTAATGGACATCAAAACATATTTGCATTCTAGCTCTAGCTTTGTTAAGAACTAAAGCAAAATAGATGATACACAATTATTAAAAATGGACAAATAGACGTGGAACAAATGCATAAGGGTATGTTCATACTGAATCCACCTCAAAATCCGGCTGCAAAAATGGCTCCTATTGACTTCAATGGGAGTCGCTCACTTTTTTTTTTTCGCTAGCTAGTAGTGGAAAAAAGAAGCAACATGCCCTATCTTGCTGCTGATTCCGTGGCAGTCAGCCGCGGCATCCATGGCTCGAGACACACTCCTATTGAGGCCCATTCATTCCGGCCTAATCAGGAGCAGAATGCCATTGCACTGTATCGGAATCCAGTCGTGGCTAACCACGCAGATGTTCAAACAGCAAAGTTTGGTTTTCGCCGTGTGAACATGCCCTAACAGGTGCTAAAACTGACCGATTTGTCAGTTTTTCATGGCTGAGAAATGGATACGGTCATGTAAACAATGTTCCACAAAGAGAATGGGGACAGAACAACAACTCTATTTTCTATTTGGTGGCCTGGCAAGGTTATATCAGCTCAGCTTCCATTTACTTGCTTGCTGACATAAAGAAAACATGTCTGACACTAAAAACAATGGTTCTTTTTGAACATGAGTTTTAGGTGCAAATATGTGTTTTAGTGCATTTTTTCAAAACATGATTTTTGTTTGTCACAAAGTTGCATGAAGGTGGATGTGGCTATTGATAACCCATTGAGACATGTAATCTTCAGGTTGTTTACTTTTAAAAAATATATGGGGTTTAGGGGTTCACTTGCTTTCTACGATGTGCAATCCCTACATTTTATCGGATGATACTTTTTTTTACATTTCCAGCTTCAAAGCAGATTTTTGTTTCTTCCAGTTCTAGTGATTTTTTTTGAAGATATGTACATTCAGATTTAGTCCTTAGTGATATGAATGAACTCTGCACATGAACTCTTATTTTTAGGAGGTTTGGTGCATATAATTTTTTGTTTGGTTTCCGCTTTTAGCAACTAATATACATTTATTTGCATTTTTTTTTTATATAAAACATTCACTTTAGATCAAAATTGCATGAAGCTGCCTGTTTGCATATAGTAAATTATATAGGTATGGGAGTTTGGATGATTTTTTTAATGTTGCAATTTAGGTTTGGTTTGTCCATCTCAAAACTGTGCAAATTGCTCTGGCTACCGGAGGTGCAAAATTTCCAGAGACCCTTGGCAGTGAAATGGTTAATGTTCGTTGTTCTCATCCTATGATATTAGTAACGGCAGTGTGATCCTATGCTTACTCATTTTACTGCTTATCTTAGTCCTGGCTCTTTTCCTATACACTCTCAAAGGAACCTTTAAAAATTTTTAAAAGCACAATATATTTGGTACTCAGTTTGTTCTTCACTTAGTGCACTTGCTAATGCTTAAATAACCTTTCCCATTATTTTTTTTATTATATAGGTCAGTTTATTGGTGTTTTTTTATTGCTACTATGAAATCAATGGAAGATCAAGTAGTGGATGAGGAAATAGGATTTCATGATGATGAGGTAATTATTTTAATATATAACTGCTTTGAAATAAAAATTAAAACATAACAGTATTCTAAATAAGGCATTTCATAGAACTGCTTAATATGGCCTAAAATTAAAATCTCCTGACATGTATATGATCTAGCGATATGGGGGGGGGGTGATTTAAACTTTAAGTTTTGTAAAAAAAATAAATAAATTATATATATATATATATATATATATATATATATATATACACATACACACTCACCGGCCACTTTATTAGGTACACCATGCTAGTGTAACGGGTTGGACCCCCTTTTGCCTTCAGTACTGCCTCAATTCTTCGTGGCATAGATTCAACAAGGTGCTGGAAGCATTCCTCAGAGATTTTGGTCCATATTGACATGATGGCATCACACAGTTGCCGCAGATTTGTCGGCTGCACATCCATGATGCGAATCTCCCGTTCCACCACATCCCAAAGATGCTCTATTGGATTGAGATCTGGTGACTGTGGAGGCCATTGGAGTACAGTGAACTCATTGTCATGTTCAAGAAACCAGTCTGAGATGATTCCAGCTTTATGACTTGGCGCATTATCCTGCTGAAAGTAACCATCAGATGTTGGGTACATTGTGGTCATAAAGGGATGGACATGGTCAGCAACAATACTCAGGTAGGCTTTGGCGTTGCAACGATGCTCAATTGGTACCAAGGGGCCCAAAGAAAATATTCCCCACACCATGACACCACCACCACCAGCCTGAACCGTTGATACAAGGCAGGATGGATCCATGCTTTCATGTTGTTGACGCCAAATTCTGACCCTACCATCCGAATGTCGCAGCAGAAATCGAGACTCATCAGACCAGGCAACGTTTTTCCAATCTTCAATTGTCCAATTTCGATGAGCTTGTGCAAGTTGTAGCCTCAGTTTCCTGTTCTTAGCTGAAAGGAGTGGCACCCGGTGTGGTCTTCTGCTGCTGTAGCCCATCTGCCTCAAAGTTCGACGTACTGTGCGTTCAGAGATGCTCTTCTGGCTACCTTGGTTGTAACGGGTGGCTATATGAGTCACTGTTGCCTTTCTATCAGCTCGAACCAGTCTGGCCATTCTCCTCTGACCTCTGGCATCAACAACGCATTTCCGCCCACAGAACTGCCGCTCACTGGATGTTTTTTCTTTTTCGGACCATTCTCTGTAAACCCTAGAGATGGTTGTGCGTGAAAATCCCAGTAGATCAGCAGTTTCTGAAATACTCAGACCAGCCCTTCTGGCACCAACAACCATGCCACGTTCAAAGGCACTCAAATCACCTTTCTTCCCCATACTGATGCTCGGTTTGAACTGCAGGAGATTGTCTTGACCATGTCTACATGCCTAAATGCACTGAGTTGCCGCCATGTGATTGGCTGATTAGAAATTAAGTGTTAACGAGCAGTTGGACAGGTGTACCTAATAAAGTGGCCGGTGAGTATATATATATATATATATATATATATATATATATATATAAATTTTTTTTTTTTTTTTAATTTAGCCCCCCCTAGGGTGCTTGAACATGTGATCTGCACTACCACTGTATTGCAGTCTATGGCAGTTTTGCTATGTAACTACTGAAGCCTTCTGGCAGCAGGCTTCAGTAGTTGCAGTACTATGGCAGGGCTTGAAGCCTTCAGAAGGTTCCTGGCTGCCATGGTAATGGGACGCTCCCATGATCATGCCCCAGGGGGAGCCACTTTACCAAACATCTAATTGAAAGTGAAAGCAATGACTCAGATGCCATGGTTGCATTTGACCACAGCATCTGAGTGGTTAAATTCCCATGATCAGAGTCTTCCTTGATCATGGGCAATGCTGCCGGGTCTGTGCTGTTTCATACTATATACATACTGCATGCTAGTGTGCCCGCTTTGCTTCAGAGAAATCGCCATATTTAGTCACGTGCACCAGGACTTATAGGGTTGAATTTAAGGTTACTTTGTGTTACTCTATGAACCCATTACCCGTTTTGAGATGTGTTTGTGTCTGACTATTGGAGGGACGCCTGTATATGTATGTGTAGTTTCCGCTGAGTCTGTCAAGTCAGTGGTGCTGGCAGTGTGTATTTGGTGTGCATGGAATATGTTGTGGTGGGATTTACGCCCAATTTGCAGCCTGTGTGAAGGGTGAGTGCAAGATTGAGTGAGTGGAGCGAGTTGACTCCTGAGAGCCGAACCCACGTCACAAGCTAGGACAGCTCATACGTGACAGAACCTTATTGTGGAATCATCAACGCTGATCTTAACTGAGACAAGTGAGTCCTCAAATACCTTATATATTTATCTGGGTTCTTTTGTGAACTGAATGAGTCGTCAATGTGCTCTTGGAGTAATTTTGGTAGGCCAGACACTCCTGGGAAGGTTCAACACTGTTCCATGTTTTCACTATTTGTGGATAATAGCTCTCACTGTGCTTTGCTGGAGTCCCATAGCCTTAGGAATGGCTTTGTGACCTTTTCCAGACCAATAAATTTAAGGCTAGATTCACATCTGCGTTAGGGTCTCTGTTTGGGGGGTCCCTAAGCAGACCTCCCGAACGGAAACCTAATCCGCGTAAAGAAGTGGTTACCTTATGAAAGCCGCAGACCCTAAAGACTATAATGGGGTCTGTGTGGTTTCCGCTCAGTTTCCGCACAAAAAAATGCACAGAGAAAAGTCCTGCTTGCAGGACTTTTCTCTGCACATTTTTCATGCGGAATGGCTTGAAAGCAGATGTGAGCCGAGCCTGAATGACTTCTCATCTGTTCTTGAATTTCTTCAGATTAAGGCATAAAATGTGAGATCTAGTCAGACTGGTATCATTTAAGTGACTTTATTCTACATGTCTGGCAGTAATCAGACCAGGTATGGTTAGTGAAATGGATCTCAGCTTGCCAAAAAATGTGGTTAACAGTTAATTCATGGGGGGCAGTGCAGGTATGACAATTGTACAAAAACCTTTTTCACATCAATGCATAACTTTGCGTCAACAGACAGAAAGCACTGGAAAGGTAAGTACTTGATCCTGCACACGATGGGGCACTTTATGGTGGAAAAAACACCTGACAGGTTCCTTATAACTGATGATAGGGTATAGCTCATATCACCTATTTATATGCATTAATAGTCCCCAGTGATAAAACAACAGATGCATTTGTCCCACAAGTTTTTGGATTATCTTAATTTGTACATAGATATCTATGAGGGCGAAGATTATTTCTGATTACTACCCATGAGGGAGTCTGATCTCTGGCGATCTGTGTGAGGTGGGTTTCCCTCTTTCCTCCATGGTCCATAGTAGTATTTTGTGATATGACATTTTGTAGCTGTATGTTTCTGGTGCATTGGACAATGAAATGGAATGGGCAAGTATTATGGTGGATGTCCTTTGAAAACTTATTTTATTTTTATTTTATAGTTTATGCACATAGGTGGTTTTTAATAGTTTTGCCTTGTTGCCTCAATAACATCATATTATAATTTTTTTGTGCTTGATGTGGTTTCAGTTATTATAATTTGGCCATGTACATACACTGGTAGGGCCCCTTCACATGGAGTTTACGCTCCACTCATTCAGACACATATACACGAGCGCTTCAAAACACATCCCATTCACTTCAATGGAAGTGAATGGGATGTGTTTTGAAGCACTTGTGTATATGTGTCTGAATGAGCGGAGCGTAAACTCCGTGTGAAGGGGCCCTTAGGAGGAATGTGCTGCAGATTTAGCCCCCAAATCCTGAGCAGATTCCTCCCAGAATCCGCCTCCCATTGTTTTCAATGGGAAGCAGAGATCGCAGCAGGACACAATAAAAAGAAGCGTCTTGCTCGAACTTGCCACGGATTCTGTGGTTGATTCAGCCACGGAGTCCGAGGCCTGAGAGTCGGTGTTCATTAGGCCCATTCATCTGGGCCTGACCAGTATGGGAAGCTGCAACGGAATGCCGATGCACTGCATCACCATCCCATCGCAGCTGTGTAGTGATAGCAACTCTGATATTTCTGCACTGGGAACAGCCCATGTACCCAATAGCATATTGTTCTACTTTTTTATTTTAATTACCAAATTGCCGAATGTTACAATAAAATAATTTTTGTAAAATCTAAAGCAAAATTATAACCATCTTATCCTAATTCTTTCTTTATTTAGGAGTCTTTTTTTCAGGATATTGATATGTTACAGAAGCATGGTATAGTAAGTATTACCTATTAAATCACAGACTCATTTGTAATTTCAGACTGGTTATGCTGCAAAGAATGAACTTACAGAAACTTTAAGGGCTTACTCAGACGGCCATATTATACAGAACATATTAGGGCTAGTTCACACGGGGACATGGAGGAGGATTTTGACAGCGGAATCCACGTCATAAAACTCCTCCATACAACGTTAGTCTATGTAGACTGCTGGCTTTTTTTTTCTGCTAGCAGATTTTTCTGCTAGCAGAGAAAAAGAAGCGACATGACCTTTCTTCAGGCGTTTTCCGCCTGAAGAATGCAATAGAAGTGAATGGGAAGCGTTTTTTACCGCACGTTTTTTTCCAAAAAAACACAACGCATTTTTGACAGCCCATTGTCTCAAAGGATAGGAAAACCGCCTGGAAGCGGTTTTTAAAAAAAACAAAACGCTCCACAAAAAGCGTGCCAAGGTCAAAAAAACGCTTCCTAATTAGGAATCGTTTTTTTCTGGCGCCATAATAAGCCACACGTTATTTAAGTGTGAACTAAGCCTTACAGTTGCAAATATTTTCCCAACTGCAGGTTTAATAACAGAAATTAAAAACATCATAGAGATTTATGATGCAGCTAGTTCGGAGTATGGTATTTGTAACCACCATATTAAAGGGGTTTTCCAGGTAGAATTTTTTTTTTTTTTTATAGAAAGGTCTGTTAGTGCTAGTAATGGGTTAATATGTATACCAATATACCTTTAGCAGTGTATGGTGTGATTTCTGAGTGTCTGTGGCAGCTGCTGGCATTCTCTGCCTTTGTTTAAATGTTGTTAGCTTCCTGCTGTGCAGCTTCCTGTGTAGCTGGTACACTGGTTCCCTATCACTCAGCCCCCCCCCCAACTCCATTACAAAACTCTTCCTGTCTCTCTAAGCCTAGTGATCTTGCCCACTACTAGCCCCTCCCACCCTCCCTGTTTCACTAAGCTTAGTGATTACACCAATTATTAGCCCCTCCCACCCTCCTTGTCTCAAATAAGGCTAGCGATCCTGCCCATTACTAGCCCCAACCACCTTCCCCCATCTCCCTAGCTAACTTATTCCACTCACTACTAGAAGAACAGGAAGAGGGGAGGAGCCTTTCCCAGACACAGAAAGGCTTGGTAAGTATTGATGGGGATAGGGAAGGGGGGAAGAGTAATGGTGACATTACGTTTTGGAACCAGTGAAACAGAATGTCACTGGATTATCATAAAGTGTCACATGACCACATCAGGGATATGGGTAATTATAGATTTTTTTTTAAATTGAAGTACATTAGAGGTAAGGGGGGCGGTAGGGAGTTTAGTTTAGGGGTTAATTCTCAGTTTATCCTGGACATCCCCTTTAACTAATTTCTTCCCTGTGACACAAAGCAGACATCCTCCTTTAGCAGCTGCAATTGGGGAGAACACTATTTTTGGTCATTTAACTTCTTAGACACCACCATCAGTAATAATAATAGCATCGTGTGGTGCCAAGGCATTGTAATGGTGATGGGTGTGGGGGGGTCAACTGAAAGCGCCCACATCACCCTCACAAGCCCCACTATAAAACTTTGCCAGTAATGTAATACACTGAAATGCAGATGTTTTATCAATGAAATCACCTAGTGTTCAAATTCCAGTATGGAACTATGTGAAAATGTATTAGAAAATGTAAATATGTAATAAAAATTAAAATTACATTTTCCCAATATTTTTCCTATTTATAGAAAAGTAGTAATAATAAAAAAAAAATAGTTGTGTGGTATTGATCCATCCATAACAACCCATAGTATGAAATATAACATTATTTATCCCACATGGTGAACGCCGTTAAAAAAAATAAAAATCTTTTTTTTGGTCACAATGCCTCAAAAAAAAAAAAAAAAATTATCACACAGTTACATATAATACAAAATGGTACCAATAGAAATGACAGATGTAAAACTTTGTGAAACTTAAAAAGAAAACTTTCACAGCTCTGATTATGTAAAATTAGAATATGGCTCAACTATAACATATTGTCTTTGCCAAATAAGTCATTTTACTGTGTAAAAGTAGTACAACATAAAAATTGATACAAACTTGGTATCACCATAATCGTACTCACTAGCAAAATATAAATAACATGTCATTTATGATCCCCTGGAACCACCCACATTTAGGGCATACAAAAAGGCTAGCAAGACTGACTTTTTGTGCCGTCTTGCTAAGGACGAGTTAATAAAATTTGAACAATAAGCTAAATGTTTGTCAAAATAGAAATAGCAAAGTACAATTGTGCAAAAAACAAGCACCTATGTCAACATTAAAATTAAATAGTCATGGTGTTTAGAATATGACAATGAAAAAAACAAAAAAGGACCCGCATCTTTAACTATCAAACTTGGTCGCCTTCTTAACAGGTTAAGGCTGTCTGAACAAGCTCTTATGGCATATTTTTACAATGCTCAAATTCTGCATCAAAATACATATTGAATACGCCTTGAAACTACTAGCCATTTATTTCAGTGGGGAATAAGCTTCATTGTTCATAAAATACATATTGTTAAACAGCTGAGGAAAAAATAAATGACATATTCAATATGTCTGAGGATGATTTCATTTTACCTCAAGAATTTTAAGCCAGTAAAATATGCCTTCTGAAGATACCCTAAGGCTCAGTTCACACAGGGTATTTTGGTCAGGATTCTGAAGCCAAATCCGCCTCAAAATCCTGACCAAAAAAATGGCTCCCATTGAAATCAATGAAAGCAGCTCAGTTCTTTTTTCCGGCTCCCAGAAAAAAGAAGTGACATGATCATTCTTCAGGGTGAATCCGCCTGAAGACTCTCCCTCCTCCCAACTAAGCCCATACATTTGGGCCTAATCCGGATCGGAGTGCCGCGACTGGATGCCACTGCACCAGCATCCAGTCGCAGCTACCCGTATTTTGAACCGGAACCTGAGGCGGTTTCCGCGTCAAATTCCAGTTCAAAATAGACCTGAACTTGGCCTTAGGGTGAATTAACACACAGCATGTATGTTCAGATAGCAGTATATACTGCTTCATATTTTGCATCAGTATTTGTGAGCCAAAACCAGTAATGTGTCTAAAATACAAAATATTGCAAGTCTTTTTATTATATCTTTTCTCTGTTGATTCCATTCCTAGTTTTTGCATGAGCATATCTAGTGTATGTTCACATTGCTGTGTGAACATACACTAATTATGGCTCGCAAAAATCCATGTGCACTCAATTGAAATATCTCTAAGTAAATAAATTAAGCTGATTATCAGTCACAGATATTTCTGCAGCAAGTCTACACATGTGAATATACCCTTACAAATACATTCTGTAAAGTATATATTTATAGTGTTCCTAAACAAATGCATTCCTCTACTTTGAAATTGCAACATCAATAAGGATGTGGCATGTTGAAGGGTCATAAAAGCCAGATTGAAAGCAAAGGTTTTTTTTTTTTTTCAAAAAAAGTGTGGGGGTGGGGGGGTGCCTGTTTTCCACATTTTTAATTTCTTTAAAAATAGGTTTTACTCTTCATTCTGGAAATTTATATTTAGGTGACGCATATTTTTGTTTCCCTGTGATGGTTTTTTTTTTGTTTGTTTTTTTATTAATAGTTTGTTTTGTTTTATTTTGTTATATTTTTGTTTTATATTTATTATAATGTCATAATGTTTTTATATTATTATAATGTGAGAATGTCCTTTGGCGGACATTTTCACTTTACATTTAGTTTTTTACAAATTTTTTTTTTTTTTTTTGTTTCTGGCTGAAATCCCATGTAAATAGGGCTAATACAAAAGCTCACGTTACAGGGAACAGGGTTACAGGGGAATATAATTTAATTTCCTAATATACATTAAACAGCTGGTTTAGGACACAGCAGCTCATGCAGTTCCCCCGACTTGATGGAGTTCACATGACTCAGTCCAAGAGAAAGTCAGGGGAATCCTTAAGGCTTGGTTCACACATCAGTATGCCATCTGTCTGTTTGAATTCAGTTTGAGACTTTAAAACATGATACACATACTGATTGCATACTGACACCTTTTTATACTGCTAGCAAATGCTGTCTGTCCCCTAGAGGACAGATAAGGGGATTAAAAGTAGAAAATTGTAAACAGAGTAGAGATAAGGACATTTATTATATGAGATAAGGACATTTATTATATGTCCTTATCTCTACTCTGTTTACAATTGATACTTTTAATCCCCTTATCTGTCCTCTAGGGGACAGACAGTGTTTGCTATCAGCATAAAAAGGTGTCAGTATGCAATCAGTATGTGTATCAGTCCATTTTAAAGTCTCAAACTGAATTCAAACAGGCGGATGGCATACTGATGTGTGAACCAAGCATAAATGTGTATACAGCAAATGGGAAGGCAGGTACGATAGTAATAAGTAATAAAGCATCCCTCCCCTCTCCTGAGAAAGTCACACTGTCACTGATGAGCTGCTGACTCTCTAAGGACCTACAGGTACTTGCAAAGTTAATTCCTGATGGTCCAGACTACTTATATAGTACTAGCAGGAGGGCCCAACTTCGCACAGGTATATTCCATTTATTTTTTTTATTTTTTATGTAGATTGGGGATTACAATGTACATTTTTTTCCTATCAGTATGTCTTTGTAGAATGGGAGGAAATCCACGCAAACATGGGGAGAACATACAAACTACTTGCAAATGTTGTTCCTGGTGGGATTCGAACCCAGGACTCCAGCGCTGCAAGTCTGCAGTGCTAACCACTGAGCCACCGTGTTGCCCCCATTTTTTTGTTTGTGTAGTGGCCCCATAACAATTACTCAGTTTTGCACTGGTGAATTTTATATGTTGTTTGTGTGTGTCCTTAAGCATCATGTGATCATGTGTATCTCAGTTTGGATACCAGTGAAAAACCTACGATCGTTTGTTATGGATACCTGGAGTAAAGCTGTGTGAATGTGAACTTGTGTAACAGTGTAATCTACAATGCCCTACTGTGACCTACAGCAGTGAAGAAAAATGGCTGGGTTGTTATGGAAATCTGGAGTAAAGCTCTCATGAGGTGTGTGCTGAGCTTTGTATCTAATCCCCTGATGTGTGATAGTGTGTACTGAGCTGTGTATCTGATTCTCTGATGTGTGATAGTGTGTGACGAGCTGTGTATCTAATCCTCTGATGTGTGATACTTTGTGCTGAGCTGTGTATCTAATCCGCTGTTGTGTGATACTGTGTGCTGAGCTGGTATCTAATCCTCTGATGTGTAGTGCCCTGTGTATCTAATGCTCTGATATGTGATACTGTGTGCTGAGCTGTGTATCTAACTCTCTGATTTGTGATTGTGTGTGCTGAGCTGTGTATCTAATTGTCTGATTTATGAAACTGATAAACTGTGTATCTAATTCTCTCATGTGTGATAATGTGTGCTGAGCTGTGTATATAATCCTCTGATTTGTGATAATGTGTGCTGAGCTGTGTATCTAATCCCCTGATGTGTGATAGTGTGTGTGATGCTGTGTATCTAATTCTCTGATGTTTGTTAGTGTGTGCTGATCTGTGTATCTAATCCTCTGATGTGTGATACTTTGTGCTGACTGTGTATCTAATCTCCTGATGTGTGATGGTGTGTGCTGGGCTGTATATCTAGTGTGATGGTGTGTGCTGAGACGTGTTTCTAATCCCCTGATGTGTGATGGTGTATGCTGAGCTGTGTATCTAATCCCCTGATGTTTGATGGTGTACACTGAACTGTGTATATAATCCTCTGATGTGTGATGCTGTGTGCTGAGCTGGTATCTAATCCTCTGATGTGTGCTGCCCTGTGTATCTAATCCTCTGATATGTGATACTGTGTGCTGAGCTGTGTATCTAATTCTCTGATTTGTGAAACTGTGATAAGCTGTGTATCTATTTCTCTCATGTGTGATAATGTGGGCTGAGCTGTATATATAATCCTCTGATTTGTGATAATGTGTGCTGAGCTGTGTATCTAATCCCCTGATGTGTGATAGTGTGTGCTGAGCTATGTATGTAATGCCCTGATGTTTGATGGTGTATGCTGAACTGTGTATCTAATCCTCTTATGTTTGATACTGTGTGATAAGCTGTGTATCTAATCCTCTGATGTGTGCTGAGCTGTGTATCTAATCCTCTGATGTGTGATAATGTGTGCTGAGCTGTGTATCCAATCCTCTGATGTGTGATACTGTGTGCTGAGATTTGTATCTAATCCTTTGATGTGTGTTAGTATGTATTGAGCTGTGTATCTAATCCTCTGATGCTTGTACCTCAGTTTGGATATTAGTGTTGGATGTCAGTTATGGAAACCTGGAGTAATGCTGTGTGTATGTAGAGTGACCGTGTGTATGTCAGTTGGAATATGAGTGAGACTTGCAGGTTTGTATTGCTAATGCAGGTAATTGTTTTGGGAATACTGTATCTCAGGAATGGTATATCTGAGAGAGTTGAGACCCGACCTAAAACCTTCCTGGATGCTTGATGTATCTATGTGACAAATTTAGTGAAGATCAGTCCAGTCGTTTGATCACGCATAAAAATCAGACAGAAACTCATTTTTATATATATGAGACTAGCAGGAGGACCCAGCTTTGCACGGAAATATTAAAATTTTTGTTTGTACAGTGGCCCCATAAGAAATGCCAAGTTTTGCGTTGGTGTATTTTGTATGTCATTTATCTGTGTGTCCATAAGCGTCATTTGATCATGTGTATCTCAGTTTGGATATCAGTGAAAAATCTGCGATCGGTTTTTATGGAGACCTGGATTCCTGGAGTAAAACTGTGAATGTGACCTTGTGTAACAGTGTCATCTACAGCGCCCTGCCACTTTAAAGCTGATATACAACAGTGAAGAAAAATGGCTTGGTTGCTATGGAAACCTGGAGTAAAGATGTGATGTGTGGTACTGTGTGGTGACGTGCGTATCTAATCCACTGGTGCATGGTACTGTGTGGTAAGGTACGTATCTAATCCTCCGGCGTGTGGTGCTGCTTATTGATGTGCGTATCTAATCTTCCAGCATGTGGTACTGTGTGCAGAGGCGCCTATCTAATTCTCCGGAGTGTTGTACTGTGTGCAGAGGCACATATCTAATCCTACGGTATTTGGTACCATGCGTATCTAATCCTACGGCATATGGTACTGTTTGCTGATGTGCGTATCGATTCTTTCAGCGTGTGGAACTGTGTGCAGACCCGTGTATCTAATCCTCCCCCATGTGGTATTGTGTGCAGTGGCGCGTATGTAATCCTCCGGCGTGTGATATTTTGTGCAGATGCATGTATCTAATCCTCCAGCTTGTGGTACTGTATGCAAACGTGCGTATCTAATTCTTCAGCGTGTGGCACTGTGTGTTGAGCTGTGTATCTAATCCTCTGATGCGTGTATCTCTGTTTGGATATCAGTGTTGGATTGTGCATGTGGAGTGATCGTGTGTATTGCAGTTGGAATATAAGTGAAAGACTTGCAGGTTTGTATTAGCTAATGGGGGTCAGTTTTTTGGGAAAGATGTATCTCCAGAACGGAACGTCCCAGCAAGTAGAGGTCTCATCTTAAACCTTCCCGGACACCTGAAGTAACTGTGTGCCAAATTTGTTGAAGATCGGTCCAGTCGTTTGGTCGCGCATAAAGAACAGACAGACAGAAATCCATTTTTATAATATAGAGAGATATATACTTATGTATAATAAACTAGCAGGAGGACCTGGCTTCGCACGGGTATATTTTATTTTTTGTTTGTGTTTTGGCCCCATAAGAATTGTCCAGTTTTGCACTTGTGTATTATGTATGTCGTTTGTGTGTGTCTCCATAAGCGTCATGTGATCATGTGTATCTTATTTTGGATATCAGTGAAAAACCTGCAATCAGTAGTTATGGATACCTGGAGTAAAGCTGTGTGAATGTGACCTTGTGTAACCATGTCATCCACAGTGCCCTTCCCCTTTAAAGTTGACATACAGCAGTGAAGAAAAATGGCTGGGTTGCTATGAAACTCTAATGTGTGGTAATCTGTTCAGATGCGCGTATCTAATCCTCCGGAGTGTGGTACTGTGTGCAGAGGTGCATATCTAATCCTCCCCCATGTGGTACTGTGTGCAGTGGCGCATATATAATCCTCTGACATACGGTATTGTGTGGAGAGGTGCCTATCTAATCCTCCAGCATGTGGTACTGTCTGCAGATGTGCATATCTAATCCTTCGGCGTGTGTAACTGTGTGCTGAGGTGCGTATCTAATCCTCAGGCGTGAGGTACTGTGTGCAGAGGCGTGTATCCAATCCTCCCCTGTGTGGTATTGTGTGCAGTGGCATGTATCTAATCCTCCGGTGTGTGGTATTGTGTGCAGTGACGTATATTCAACTTTTCAACATATTAACTTGGTGAAGATCGGTCCATTTGTTTGGTCGCGCATAAAGAATAGACTGATGGACAGACAGACAGAAATTCATTTTTATAATTTAGAGAGAAGAGATGTGCAGTTGGCAAGTGGTTAAGATTTAAAGAGTGTAAACATAAAATAAAATATGACAACTTTCAAGATGGCTGATTCATAATGCATAATTTGTTGTAATTTTATAGTACAATCATGTGACCGTCCCCGGGACATTTTCTGATTATCCGGTGACAATCTTTTTCCCGATTTCTGGAAATGGATGGCCACTACTACTGCCCCCCCCCCCCCCCCGCATCCACCTCATTATACTTACCTTCCATGTTTCTTCCAGCAAGACTGCTCCTCCTTCTGTACTGATTCTGCAAGGTGCATGCTCTTCTCCACTGTGTGTGCTGCTACCGATAATTCACCTGTTGCACATACACACATACGCAGTAGAGGAGGATCATCGCTGGGGTAGACTGAATCAGTACAGGAGGAGAAGCTATCTAGCAGGAAGAAGCATGGAGGGTAAGTATAGAATATGGGTTGGGTTAGGTAGGGATGGGTGGGATAGCTAGAGAGAGAGGGAGGAGGCGTATGGGTGGGAGGGAGGAGGCGTGTGGGTGGGAGGGAGGAGGCGTATGGGTGGGAAGGAGGGAGGAGGTGTGTGGGAGGGAGGAGGTGTATGGGTGGGAGGGAGGGAGGAGGTGTATGGGTGGGAGGAGGTGTATGGGAGGAGGTGTATGGGTGGGAGGGAGGGAGGAGGTGTATGGGTGGGAGGGAGGGAGGAGGTGTATGGGTGGGAGGAGGTGTATGGGTGGGAGGAGGTGTATGGGAGGGAGGAGGGTAGAGTAAAGTGAGAGGGGTTAGTGAGGAAGTTAAATATCAGGAAGCACAAGCAAGTAAACAAGTGCATGAGATACCAGGAGCTCCCAGAGACACCCAGAAATCACTCAGAACAAGGCTAAAGGTATATGGGTTCATTTATTAACCTATTAATAGCACTAACAAACATTTTTTTAAAAAATTTGCCCGAAAAACCCCTTTAGCTCATGTCTGTTTCATGAAAGCCTGTAACCCTTTCTCGCTAAGCCATGTCCCCTTGTCGGTTAGGATGAAAAAACTAAAACACATGACAAGGGAGTCAAATGCACTATTTGTAATTCACCATACCCTCTACCTACCACATTTGGTATGCAGAAATGGTCAAGCATTATATAAAACATTTTGCATATCACTTTACAGAATCTTCCAGATATTCCTTGTAAAATGTTAGAATATCCTATCTGAAAGGTTATATTAATCTACAATAAGTATGCTTTTCCTTGTACATTTATTTAAAATGGTCCTATCTTATGTGTAAATTGCTAAATGACATACATCATTTAATTTCCACTGATTACCACCATCAATTTTTTTATATTTATTTACTTTTTTAATCTGGTTACCCATTCAAAAGATATGGAAAGTTATATGTAAATTAGCCCTGATACTCCAAGTGGGTGGCAACGTTTTATATACATACAAATTTCAGCTGTCATCTGTTTTGAACTGTGCAATGGGCATGTAGCATTTTGTACTTGGTGACAGGTCCTCTATAACATTATCCTTATTTGGAAAAATATAAAATTAATGCCTTATGTTAGTTTAGTTTTTTTAAATAGATTACATTTTTTTCTCCAGAATGTTGCTGATATCAAGAAGCTTAAATCGGTAGGAATATGTACAGTAAAAGGGATTCAGATGACAACAAAAAAAGCATTATCTAACATTAAGGGGCTGTCTGAAGCTAAAGTTGACAAAATAAAGGAGGCTGCAAACAAACTAATAGTAAGTTGTGTCATTATAATCCCTCACTTTACAATATCTGTTTTCATTGCTCAGATTAGAGTTCATGTACTATGTGTACTTTTAATGAAATGTTCTGGTCATGGTTTAAAGGCTCTGTTTAGTATCTCTCGCCCCCATTTTATTTTATGGTCTTTTTAGCGCAATGAATCTTTGAATGTTCATTCCCAGTGTTTGTTATTGATCATTACATAATGTTAATCAGTACATGTACTCATCCACCTATCAACTGTGCAGGAAAGAACATCAAAGAGTTTTCCAGAAATATTGATAACGTGTCCTATAGTTAGACCACTACCATTCTTATACTGATGATCCAACACCCAGCACCCCACCGATCAGCTGTTCTCAGCAGCTGATACACAAAGAATGATTCAGGAAGCAGATAGCACTGTCCTCTGTCTAGTGGTTAGATCAGTTCCCTTTCACTTTAGCTGTGTTGGGGGGGCTCAAGACCCCCCTGGGTTATGTTTGTCGTAGTTCTCATTGCAAAAAGAGGAAGTTACGAGCGCTCGGGTGACACACACAACAGACACAGCTGTCAGTTATTCAAGTGCCACACTTTATTGTTCAGCAGCACAGGTTTATAAAGGAAGCACAAATGCATACAGGTCACATGACCCGACATCTAAATATGGTCTCATGGATCCGGTAGCACGTAGCATATATTGTCACATACATATATATATATCTTCAACTGAACATCTGCCAACTTATGTGACAGTTAGCAGAACATCCTAGATAAGCACAAAATGTTACATATACCACGGCACTGAGCATCAACGGTCACTTACACCACAACTTCCCGTATCTACAGTTTTTTAGAATGATAACAGACTATGTCTAACCACTGGCATGCAGCTATCTATAGATCAGCAGAATGAGTCTAACTGCTAACGTGCAGTCTGAGACTTGTGGTTTTGCTGTCCAACTGACTTTGTCTCTTAATAAAAGAGCAAGTTTATTTTAACCCTTACAATTCCTCCATTTTTAGACATTATTCTCCTATCAGATGAGTACATTCACCTACAATGTAGATGCCACGCCCATTGGATTCCCCATCTGATATTCCTATAATGTCTACCATTTATGTCTAGCTTTATCAGAACATCGATTAAAACACATCAAAATTAACTTGAGAAAGCATGAAGCAAGTAATGTCCATCTCTTCATTCCTGCCGTGGTTCAGGAACCTTTTTACAATGGGAAGCGTGTATCCAGGTAGATTTTCCCTCCAATTTGACTGAAGTGACAGTTATCAGCAGCACTTGGAGGGACCGTCATATCTGGGTTCAAGAGACTTCCTGGTATGTCTTTTCACGACCACCCAATCACTGGGCTGCAAGCTATGTGTTCCTGGAAAATCAAAAGAGTCTGGAATAGAAGAAAACACCTGTTTATATGTTACTTTCAATCTTTGACACAGGCTCTGGACATAGCTGGAAGTGCTATCATAATTGAGTTGTAAATTCTGGGGAAAATACAACGCTAGTCTAGGCACACTTCCAAAAAGCACCTCAAATGGTGACAGACCCGTCTTTCTATTAGGATTGGTCCTCACCGAATATAATGCTAGAGACAGGCACTCTGGCCAGGGCCTTCCTGTCTCTGCCATGGCTTTCTGGATTTTTAACTTAAGTGTGCCATTCAACCTTTCCACTTAGCCTGAACTTTGGGATGGTAGGGTGTGTGGAAAGCTTGCTCAATCCCTAATACAGACATTATTTCCTTCATTATTTCACCTGTGAATTGTGTACCTCTATCAGATTCTATCACCTCAGGTATCCCCAATCTACACACAAGCTCAGACATCAATTTCTTGGCAGTTATCTGTGCGGTTGTCCGGCTCACAGGATAGGCCTCGGCCCAACCACACAAACCAATACGTACTCGTACATTCCGGACTTAGGCAACTGTATGTAATCTACTTGTATTCTCTGAAATGGATACAGGGGTATTGGTGTGCATGCGGTGTTTTAACTACCTGTCCTGAATTGTGTAGAGCACATATGTGACATGCATTTACGTGATTACCTGCAACCCTTCCAAAACCTAGGGCAAACCATAGTTTACCCACTAGTGACTCCATGGCATTTTGAGAGGCGTGCACCTTACTGTGGGCCAAACCAACCATTTGGGGATATGCTGCTGCGAGCAGACACAGTCTTTCCCCCATTTTCCACATTCCTTCACATTCTCTGGCACCAGTCACCTTAGAGTACAGACCCTTGGGGTCTGCTAGGTCAATGTCTCACCTGGTTGAGACCCTTCCATGGTAGTAGCACCGCTGCTCAATCAGCCTTTTCATTTCCAATACTCTCAGGGTCTCTTCCCCTTGTGTGAGCTCTGACTTTCACAATTGCCAACTGCTTAGGGAGCAATATGGCCTCCATCAACTGACTTACTAAGTTTCCATTCTTAATTGGCTTACCCTGTGCCGTCAGGAAGTTCCTGGACCTCCATATTGGACCATAACCATGTGCAATGCCATACGCATACCTGGAGTCAGTGTAAATGTTTGCTGTGCTATCCTTAGCTACTTTGCAGACTTCTATTATTCAGCCTCTTGTGCTGACATGTGTGGTGGAAGGGCTTCTTGTACTATGGTGTCATGTATAGTGACTACAACATACCCTGTAACAAATTTGCCTTTTTCTGTTAGGTACCTGGAACCATCCACAAACATCTCATAGTCAGGATTCTCCAATGGGGCATCAGTAACATGACTGAAGCCGCCTCTTCTGAGAGGGAGTTTAAAAATATCTCATCATCTACTCCCCCCTTTGAATCATGAACTCCTACTGGTAAAAGAGTTGCAGGATTCAAAAGTCAAACAACGCTGAAATGAGATGTTGGAGGAGGATTGTAGAGCAAATTCCATCTTGCTCTGTCTTGCCAAAGACAAATGACGTCTGTCTACCTGTGTGAGGATTGCATGGATGTCATGTGGTGTGTATACCACCAGGGGGTGATCTAGGACAATGTCGGAGCTTTTTTTTTCACGCAGGGCCTGTACTAAGAGTACAACCCTTACATGAGGGCATTCCCCATGCGACAGCATCCAAATGTACACTATAATATGCCACAGGACGCTTCATATCTCAATGTTATTGTGTGAGAATTGCAGTAGCATGTCCCATCATCTCAGTGACATAGATTTGAAAGGGCTTCTGATAGGCAGACGGAGACAGTCATACAAAGGCTGCATGGTCAGAGATGCAGATCTGATCCACGGCCTACAGTATGACACCAAACCCAAAAAGGTACGTAACTGAGCATGGGAGGTTGGCACCTGCATTCCTCTTACCACTTTGGTCCGTTCATCTGAAAGATGTTTGGTACCTTGGCTCAGACAATGACCTAAAAACACCACCTTTTGCTTACAAAATTGCAGCTTGTCTTTACTGGACTTACAACCGTTATGGTAGAGGAAACACAGCAGGTTTATGGTAGCGGCTTCACATGTCTGTTTATCTGGGGCACAAAGAAGAAACATTATCAACATATTGCAACAATACAACAGCATCAGAGGCAGGGTCCCAGGCATTCATGATCAGTGTGAGACACCTTGTGAACTGATTTGGACTATTTTGCACTCCTTGTGGCAGGACTGTCCACGTGTATTGTTTACCTCTGAAGGTGAAAGCAAACAGCTACTGGCAACACTACCGGGGTCTCTAGCAAAGTTACTTTGTTCAATTCTCTTGGGTCATGGACCATGCGGTAAGTATCTGGTTTGCCCTTTTAGCCCTTCTTTTTGACAGGGAACAGTGGTGTCTTGGCCACTGACATACATTCTTTTAACAATTCTACAATAGTTGTGGCTATAGCATTTTCTTGGGCGCGTGCCAATGGGTACCGTTTGATTCTAGGTGGCTTTGCTCCTGGTTTCAAGTTTACCATAACAGGAGAAACATCTAATTTGACTACATATCCCAGCAGACTTATTTATATAATCCCAAGTAAATTCAGTTCTCTACAACTTCTAAACACTCCAGAATTACAAACAATTCATTGAGGTAAGTAAAAGCTCAAAATATATCAGCAGAGAAGGCAGAAGCCTTAAATAAGGGATCAAATCTATCCCCTGATCACCATAACAAAAATTTGTACACAAAAAAACATTGCAGGGCAGATATGTGAGTGACTTCTGATTTACTTAGACAGCTATCTAGCACCTTGTAACAAACAATGCCCCAGAAACACCACTTTAGTTTTTCAGAACTGCAATTTCTCTTTACCTGCGTATACATGTTTAGGGGAGTTCTGTACCCTTTGTGTTAAGATAGTTCACATGTATTACCTACCCCTATGGGGCCTAATCCCATATCAGAAGGATCATCCGAATAACAATGACCAATAACAATGTACATGTACAAGGTAAAACTTTTTCACACAATAAATACCGATTGTTAACATTCATAGATTTATAGTATAAACCCATAACCGATATTTATATTACTTAAATAAGTCTAAAGCCCATGTGATATATTTGATACACACAAGCACCAATAAACACTGAGTACATAGTACATGTTATATCAAGTACATCTCATATTCACCAAAACACACATATATGCATTCAACATTGGAAAGAACTTTATGCCTCCCTTTTCATATCTACTTGTCACCACCCTTTGGGGTTATCAGCTCAATATCTTTATCTGCTCGCTGTGGAGACTGAAAATGTAACAATACAGACATGAACAAACAGAACATGTACACATGGCAGACACATGTAACTTGTACATATAACTCACACACATATGGGCCCATTCACTTCTCTGAACCTTCCATACAAACATGCAACATCACACTGGAGCTCCAGTCAAAACAAATGTCCATTAGATCAAAAAGAACTTGTCTGCACTAAAATCAAAATTTCTTATATATATTTTATACTGTGATATCACTTATTATCTCAGGATGGCCACATCTCATTCTTCTTTTCCTACAAATAATCACAGAGTTAGTTATAATCCCCGCACAGCTAAATATTGAGGAGAAAACAAAACATATAAGTAGATACCTTCATATTCTCACCAATTTGTATATTACTGGTAAAATAAACATAATAATGATGATCTCAAATTTATGTCATTAGTTCAATCTCACAGACATTACCATGAAGAGAAATCTCAAACTGGGACAACCTTTCCTGAATAAAGGACACTATAGACATTCTAGAAATTCCTTAATTCTTATTGTCCTGACTAGAGATGAGCGAACAGTGTTCTATCGGATATTAGGCTGTTCGGCATGTTCGAATCGAATCGAACACCGCGTGGTAAAGTGCGCCATTACTCGATTCCCCTCCCACCTTCCCTGGCGCCTTTTTTGCTCCAATAACAGCGCAGGGTAGGTGGGACAGGAACTACGACACCGGTGACGTTGAAAAAAGTAGGCAAAACCCATTGGCTGCCGAAAACATGTGACCTCTAATTTAAAAGAACAGCGCCGCCCAGCTTCGCGTCATTCTGAGCTTGCAATTCACCGAGGACGGAGGTTTCCGTCCAGCTAGCTAGGGCTTAGATTCTGGGTAGGCAGGGACAGGCTAGGATAGGAAGGAGAAGACAACCAACAGCTCTTATAAGAGCTAAATTCCAGGGAGAAGCTTGTCAGTGTAACGTGGCACTGACGGGCTCAATCGCCGCAACCCAGCTTTCCCAGGATCCTGAATGGAATACACTGTCAGTGTATTCCCGTATACCCGATATATACCCCCGATACCCGTTCCAACGGTGTGCCCCCCCACCTTCACCCCAGAAATACCCTGCAAGTCCCCTAGCAATAGAATTGGGGCTATATACACCCACTATTTTTGCTACTGCCATATAGTGCCATTGTCTCACTGGGAATTCAAAGAATATATTGGGCTTACATATAACTTCAATTCCAGGGAGAAGCTTGTCAGTGTAACGTGGCACTGACGGGCTCAATCGCCGCAACCCAGCTTTCCCAGGATCCTGAATGGAACACACTGACAGTGTATTCCCGTATACCCCATATATACACCCCAAATCCCCGTTCCAACGGTGTGCCCCCCCACCTTCACCTCAGAAATACCCTGCAAGTCCCCTAGCAATAGAATTGGGGCTATATACACCCACAATTTTTGCTACTGGTATACAGTGCCATTGTCTCACTGGGAATTCAAAGAATATATGGGGGTTATGTGCACCCACAATTTTTAATACTGCTATACAGTGCCATTGTCTGACTGGGAATTCAAAGAATATATGGGGGTTATGTGCACCCACAATTTTTAATACTGGTATATAGTGCCATTGTCTGACTGGGAATTCAAAGAATATATGGGGGTTACGTGCACCCACAATTTTTAATACTGGTATACAGTGCCATTGTCTGACTGGGAATTCAAAGAATATATGGGGGTTACGTGCACCCACAATTTTTAATACTGCTATACAGTTCCTTTGTCTCACTGGGAATTCAAAGAATATATGGGGGTTATGTGCACCCACAATTTTTAATACTGGTATACAGTGCCATTGTCTGACTGGGAATTCAAAGAATATATGGGGGTTACGTGCACCCACAATTTTTAATACTGCTATACAGTTCCTTTGTCTCACTGGGAATTCAAAGAATATATGGGGGTTATGTGCACCCACAATTTTTAATACTGGTATACAGTGCCATTGTCTGACTGGGAATTCAAAGAATATATGGGGGTTATGTGCACCCACAATTTTTAATACTGGTATACAGTGCCATTGTCTGACTGGGAATTCAAAGAATATATGGGGGTTATGTGCACCCACAATTTTTACTACTGGTATACAGTGCCATTGTCTGACTGGGAATTCAAAGAATATATGGGGGTTACGTGCACCCACAATTTTTAATACTGGTATACAGTGCCATTGTCTGACTGGGAATTCAAAGAATATATGGGGGTTATGTGCACCCACAATTTTTAATACTGGTATACAGTTCCTTTGTCTCACTGGGAATTCAAAGAATATATGGGGGTTATGTGCACCCACAATTTTTAATACTGGTATACAGTGCCATTGTCTGACTGGGAATTCAAAGAATATATGGGGGTTACGTGCACCCACAATTTTTAATACTGCTATACAGTTCCTTTGTCTCACTGGGAATTCAAAGAATATATGGGGGTTATGTGCACCCACAATTTTTAATACTGGTATACAGTGCCATTGTCTGACTGGGAATTCAAAGAATATATGGGGGTTATGTGCACCCACAATTTTTAATACTGGTATACAGTGCCATTGTCTGACTGGGAATTCAAAGAATATATGGGGGTTATGTGCACCCACAATTTTTACTACTGGTATACAGTGCCATTGTCTGACTGGGAATTCAAAGAATATATGGGGGTTACGTGCACCCACAATTTTTAATACTGGTATACAGTGCCATTGTCTGACTGGGAATTCAAAGAATATATGGGGGTTATGTGCACCCACAATTTTTAATACTGGTATATAGTGCCATTGTCTGACTGGGAATTCAAAGAATATATGGGGGTTACGTGCACCCACAATTTTTAATACTGCTATACAGTGCCATTGTCTGACTGGGAATTCAAAGAATATATGGGGGTTATGTGCACCCACAATTTTTAATACTGGTATACAGTGCCATTGTCTGACTGGGAATTCAAAGAATATATGGGGGTTATGTGCACCCACAATTTTTACTACTGGTATACAGTGCCATTGTCTGACTGGGAATTCAAAGAATATATGGGGGTTACGTGCACCCACAATTTTTACTACTGGTATACAGTGCCATTGTCTGACTGGGAATTCAAAGAATATATGGGGGTTACGTGCACCCACAATTTTTAATACTGGTATACAGTGCCATTGTCTGACTGGGAATTCAAAGAATATATGGGGGTTATGTGCACCCACAATTTTTAATACTGGTATACAGTGCCATTGTCTGACTGGGAATTCAAAGAATATATGGGGGTTATGTGCACCCACAATTTTTACTACTGGTATACAGTGCCATTGTCTGACTGGGAATTCAAAGAATATATGGGGGTTACGTGCACCCACAATTTTTAATACTGGTATACAGTGCCATTGTCTGACTGGGAATTCAAAGAATATATGGGGGTTATGTGCACCCACAATTTTTAATACTGGTATATAGTGCCATTGTCTGACTGGGAATTCAAAGAATATATGGGGGTTACGTGCACCCACAATTTTTAATACTGCTATACAGTGCCATTGTCTGACTGGGAATTCAAAGAATATATGGGGGTTATGTGCACCCACAATTTTTAATACTGGTATACAGTGCCATTGTCTGACTGGGAATTCAAAGAATATATGGGGGTTACGTGCACCCACAATTTTTAATACTGCTATACAGTTCCTTTGTCTCACTGGGAATTCAAAGAATATATGGGGGTTATGTGCACCCACAATTTTTAATACTGCTATACAGTTCCTTTGTCTCACTGGGAATTCAAAGAATATATGGGGGTTATGTGCACCCACAATTTTTAATACTGGTATACAGTGCCATTGTCTGACTGGGAATTCAAAGAATATATGGGGGTTATGTGCACCCACAATTTTTACTACTGGTATACAGTGCCATTGTCTGACTGGGAATTCAAAGAATATATGGGGGTTACGTGCACCCACAATTTTTAATACTGGTATACAGTGCCATTGTCTGACTGGGAATTCAAAGAATATATGGGGGTTATGTGCACCCACAATTTTTAATACTGGTATACAGTGCCATTGTCTGACTGGGAATTCAAAGAATATATGGGGGTTATGTGCACCCACAATTTTTACTACTGGTATACAGTGCCATTGTCTGACTGGGAATTCAAAGAATATATGGGGGTTACGTGCACCCACAATTTTTAATACTGGTATACAGTGCCATTGTCTGACTGGGAATTCAAAGAATATATGGGGGTTATGTGCACCCACAATTTTTAATACTGGTATATAGTGCCATTGTCTGACTGGGAATTCAAAGAATATATGGGGGTTACGTGCACCCACAATTTTTAATACTGCTATACAGTGCCATTGTCTGACTGGGAATTCAAAGAATATATGGGGGTTATGTGCACCCACAATTTTTACTACTGGTATACAGTGCCATTGTCTGACTGGGAATTCAAAGAATATATGGGGGTTATGTGCACCCACAATTTTTAATACTGCTATACAGTTCCTTTGTCTCACTGGGAATTCAAAGAATATATGGGGGTTATGTGCACCCACAATTTTTAATACTGGTATACAGTGCCATTGTCTGACTGGGAATTCAAAGAATATATGGGGGTTATGTGCACCCACAATTTTTACTACTGGTATACAGTGCCATTGTCTGACTGGGAATTCAAAGAATATATGGGGGTTACGTGCACCCACAATTTTTAATACTGGTATACAGTGCCATTGTCTGACTGGGAATTCAAAGAATATATGGGGGTTATGTGCACCCACAATTTTTAATACTGGTATATAGTGCCATTGTCTGACTGGGAATTCAAAGAATATATGGGGGTTACGTGCACCCACAATTTTTAATACTGCTATACAGTGCCATTGTCTGACTGGGAATTCAAAGAATATATGGGGGTTATGTGCACCCACAATTTTTACTACTGGTATACAGTGCCATTGTCTGACTGGGAATTCAAAGAATATATGGGGGTTATGTGCACCCACAATTTTTAATACTGCTATACAGTTCCTTTGTCTCACTGGGAATTCAAAGAATATATGGGGGTTATGTGCACCCACAATTTTTAATACTGGTATACAGTGCCATTGTCTGACTGGGAATTCAAAGAATATATGGGGGTTATGTGCACCCACAATTTTTACTACTGGTATACAGTGCCATTGTCTGACTGGGAATTCAAAGAATATATGGGGGTTACGTGCACCCACAATTTTTAATACTGGTATACAGTGCCATTGTCTGACTGGGAATTCAAAGAATATATGGGGGTTATGTGCACCCACAATTTTTAATACTGGTATACAGTGCCATTGTCTGACTGGGAATTCAAAGAATATATGGGGGTTATGTGCACCCACAATTTTTACTACTGGTATACAGTGCCATTGTCTGACTGGGAATTCAAAGAATATATGGGGGTTACGTGCACCCACAATTTTTAATACTGGTATACAGTGCCATTGTCTGACTGGGAATTCAAAGAATATATGGGGGTTATGTGCACCCACAATTTTTAATACTGGTATATAGTGCCATTGTCTGACTGGGAATTCAAAGAATATATGGGGGTTACGTGCACCCACAATTTTTAATACTGCTATACAGTGCCATTGTCTGACTGGGAATTCAAAGAATATATGGGGGTTATGTGCACCCACAATTTTTACTACTGGTATACAGTGCCATTGTCTGACTGGGAATTCAAAGAATATATGGGGGTTATGTGCACCCACAATTTTTAATACTGCTATACAGTTCCTTTGTCTCACTGGGAATTCAAAGAATATATGGGGGTTATGTGCACCCACAATTTTTAATACTGGTATACAGTGCCATTGTCTGACTGGGAATTCAAAGAATATATGGGGGTTATGTGCACCCACAATTTTTACTACTGGTATACAGTGCCATTGTCTGACTGGGAATTCAAAGAATATATGGGGGTTACGTGCACCCACAATTTTTAATACTGGTATACAGTGCCATTGTCTGACTGGGAATTCAAAGAATATATGGGGGTTATGTGCACCCACAATTTTTAATACTGGTATATAGTGCCATTGTCTGACTGGGAATTCAAAGAATATATGGGGGTTACGTGCACCCACAATTTTTAATACTGCTATACAGTGCCATTGTCTGACTGGGAATTCAAAGAATATATGGGGGTTATGTGCACCCACAATTTTTACTACTGGTATACAGTGCCATTGTCTGACTGGGAATTCAAAGAATATATGGGGGTTATGTGCACCCACAATTTTTAATACTGCTATACAGTTCCTTTGTCTCACTGGGAATTCAAAGAATATATGGGGGTTATGTGCACCCACAATTTTTAATACTGGTATACAGTGCCATTGTCTGACTGGGAATTCAAAGAATATATGGGGGTTATGTGCACCCACAATTTTTACTACTGGTATACAGTGCCATTGTCTGACTGGGAATTCAAAGAATATATGGGGGTTACGTGCACCCACAATTTTTAATACTGGTATACAGTGCCATTGTCTGACTGGGAATTCAAAGAATATATGGGGGTTATGTGCACCCACAATTTTTAATACTGGTATATAGTGCCATTGTCTGACTGGGAATTCAAAGAATATATGGGGGTTACGTGCACCCACAATTTTTAATACTGCTATACAGTGCCATTGTCTGACTGGGAATTCAAAGAATATATGGGGGTTATGTGCACCCACAATTTTTACTACTGGTATACAGTGCCATTGTCTGACTGGGAATTCAAAGAATATATGGGGGTTATGTGCACCCACAATTTTTAATACTGCTATACAGTTCCTTTGTCTCACTGGGAATTCAAAGAATATATGGGGGTTATGTGCACCCACAATTTTTAATACTGGTATATAGTGCCATTGTCTGACTGGGAATTCAAAGAATATATGGGGGTTACGTGCACCCACAATTTTTAATACTGCTATACAGTGCCATTGTCTGACTGGGAATTCAAAGAATATATGGGGGTTATGTGCACCCACAATTTTTACTACTGGTATACAGTGCCATTGTCTGACTGGGAATTCAAAGAATATATGGGGGTTATGTGCACCCACAATTTTTAATACTGCTATACAGTTCCTTTGTCTCACTGGGAATTCAAAGAATATATGGGGGTTATGTGCACCCACAATTTTTAATACTGGTATACAGTGCCATTGTCTGACTGGGAATTCAAAGAATATATGGGGGTTATGTGCACCCACAATTTTTAATACTGGTATACAGTGCCATTGTCTGACTGGGAATTCAAAGAATATATGGGGGTTACGTGCACCCACAATTTTTAATACTGCTATACAGTTCCTTTGTCTCACTGGGAATTCAAAGAATATATGGGGGTTATGTGCACCCACAATTTTTACTACTGGTATACAGTGCCATTGTCTGACTGGGAATTCAAAGAATATATGGGGGTTACGTGCACCCACAATTTTTAATACTGGTATACAGTGCCATTGTCTGACTGGGAATTCAAAGAATATATGGGGGTTATGTGCACCCACAATTTTTAATACTGGTATATAGTGCCATTGTCTGACTGGGAATTCAAAGAATATATGGGGGTTATGTGCACCCACAATTTTTAATACTGCTATACAGTGCCATTGTCTGACTGGGAATTCAAAGAATATATGGGGGTTATGTGCACCCACAATTTTTAATACTGCTATACAGTGCCATTGTCTCACTGGGAATTCCACAAATAATTTGGGGATTCATTCACCCTACATCTCAGGCTCTTGCCATATTCACCCAGGTTGTCAGTGCTGCACCAGCTCGTTCCCAGACAGCTCGGCCCGAAAAACGCGTTACCTATATAGAGGATTTGGACAATGAAGACAACATGTTCTAAATCTAATGTCTGCACCTTCTCCAGAATTAAAATAAAGGCAGCGTTTAACTTTCAAATAGCACTGCACAAAGGAAGAGCTTATCAGCTTGTCTCATGACATGCTACTGAAAAGTTTCATTTGTGTATCTTAATGTAAATATAGTTGTATAAGCTTTTTGGGTTTTAGGCACTGCCAAGTTATTTATTACCACCCACTCCCTTATAATGATGATGACGCCAAAGTCACTGTGGGTGTTCAGAGCTCACAGCTTTGGGTGACATTTGTCTTGCTCTCTGTCGGTACCAGCTGTCTTTTTGGATACCGTAAAGTTATGTTGACTTTATTAACAGCTATAGAAGCTTTAGCCAGGTTGTGACGGTGTGTAACCCTAACAACACTAAGTGGGATACACATTAATAGTCAGTCTATGTACGCTAAACGTATCACTGAAGTAATTTTTTTTCCCTCTCCCCTAATATAAGAAAGGAACAGACATTAGACCTAGACCGGGGTTCGAGGCTTGAAAAAATCCAGTATTATTTGTTCTTCATGATGTGAAATATGTGTTGAAAAGCAACCCAAGATGAAGTCAGCCATGTGTGCCAGTGTGTTACTTGGCATGCCTTTGCTGGCCCCAACTGTAAGGGTCACTCTCCATTTCCTCCATTTTCCACTCCCCTTCACACCATTTGTGGTGAAGCAATGGGATGCACTGAAGTGCACCCTCTAGCCTCGTGTGGGATAGGGACATCAGATGCCACTCCAACCCCCTCGTCTTCCTCCGCCAGCCAACGGTGCGAAGATGAGAGGAGTGTGCTCTGAATGTTTTCTGCCTAGCAGAGGCTAGTTCTCACTTACGAAAATGGCCCCACTTTGACCTGTATATCAGGCACAATGGTGTAGGTTTCAAAGAAACATGGCACCAACAAGTTGGAAAACGTGGGCCATGCGTGGACCGTGTTTGAGTCTGGCAAGCTCCAGATCTGCTACCAGGTTCCAGCCATTATCACAGGCGCAAAAATGCCAGGCCCCAGGTGTAGCAGGGAAAAAAAAATGCCATCTCAGCCAGGATGGCATCCCTGACCTCGGAGGCACTGTGCTGTCTGTCCCCCAAGCTGATCAGTTTCAGCACGGCCTACTGACATCTCCCCATGCCAGTGTTACAGTGTTTTCCGCTAGTAGCTGGGGTGGAGGTTGCAGCTTCGTAGGGTTTCAGTCTACTCCTGCCATGGCCTGGGAGAGGAGATAGGCCACCCCAGTTTGCACCCGGGGAACAGACTCCACCACATTCACCCTGCCTGTCATTAAAGATAAGCACTGCAGCATCCCTGACCACAGGCGCTTGTCCATGTGTCGGTGGTCAAGTGGACCTTGCAGCAAAGCGCAGAGCTCTGGGCCCGACTGATGTTATGGGACACATGCAGGTGCAAGGCAGAGACAGCACACCAAGAGAAGTAGTAACGGCTAGGCCCAGCATAGGGAGGTGCCCCAGCTGCCATCTGCTGACGGAAGGCCTGGGTCTCCAGAAGCATAAACAAACACCAACATCTCCAGGGCCAGCAGTTTATCGATGAGGCTGTTACAGGCTTGGGCATGGGGGTGGGTTGTATTGTACTTCTGCCTGCAATGAAAAGCTTGGGAAATGTGGAGTGGCTGGGAAGAGGCGCATGATGGTGCAGGCCAAAAGGGCGCATGAGGGTGAACTCCCCAATGTGTCAGAGATAGGTGTGTAGGTGTCCTTGCATCATATACTTGCACCATATTTGGCTTTGGAAGTTAATTTTGTGCCAAAAAGTGGTTAAGACAGCGATCCCTCAGCTACTCCCGTTACACTGTCTATTGAAGTTACCATCTGTGGAAGTGGACCACCATTTCTAAGATCCCAAAGGAAGCAGGCAAGAGATGTGCAGTTCAGAAAAAAAGATGAGAAAATAAGTTTAGGCTGTAGAGCACAGAGGGATCGGAGAGGACAGAGCTGGTGTCGGCCAGGTATTCCCACAACATGCGCCTATACTTGTCCCTCCTGGTGACACTAGGCCCCTGAGTGGCAGTAATTTGTCCAGGGGGGCCATTAACGTGTTCCAGACCTAGGAATAAGTCTTCCAACAGGGTAGAGTTTTGCATGCCTTTGCTTCTACCCACTGTTTTTGCTGCTTAGCTTCCCTCCACATCTACTCTGCTTTCACCCCTAAACATCACCCCAGTTTATGCCTTTGCTTCTACCCAGGTTTTTTGTTGATTTAGCTTCCCTCTACATCTACACTGCTTTAGCCCCTAGACATCACCCCTGTCCATGTGGGGTCGGTGGCCTCGTCATCCACCAACTCCTCTTCCAATTGCGCACTGCCCCCTTACTGCAAACCGCACATGACCACAGCTTGCCTTGATGGCAACTGTGTCTCATGATCCCCACTTAGGTCCAGACAAGTCGGTGGCGGGTCCAAAACCCCAAAATTGGAAGGAAATGGCAGATGCTGCAGTATTTCTAACACCTGTTCCTGGTGCTCGGGCCTGGTCTGTGTTGTACCCTGCACCCTGCTTAACGCATCTGCCATATCCGAAGTTGTGCTGAGCGCATGCTAATGTTTCGTGTCCAGTGCAATGGATGGGATGGGATTTCACATAAGTCTGCCACCCATGGCCACTCATGGTTGAGCAACTGAGGGAGTTGACTTTGACGAACCCGAGGGTTTTGGAGTTGGAACTACATCAAAGGTCTGTGCTGCTCACACACTCTGCTCAACACATGATATGTTTAGTGCCAGCAGTGTGGAGACGTCGCACAACAGCCGTTGTTCCAGCAGGTACAGGCGTTGTAGGAGTGCATAGAGGCTAGCAGCGGCAACTATACACTTTAAAAACTATCCGCACAAGCGCCACACTTTCACCAGTAGCTCAGGAACATTGGGGTACCTTTTTCAAAAGATTAGCAGCAATGAGTTAAAAACGTGGCCCAGGCATGGAATATGTTGCAGGCTGCCAAGCTACAGAGCCAATCCCAGGTTACGGCCATTATCACACATGACAACATGCCTGGGCCCAGGTGCAGTGGCAAAAACCACATTGCCGTCTCATCGAGGATGGCATGACTCACTTTGTAGGCAGTGTGCTGTCTGGCCCCCAAGCTGATGAGCTTCAGCACGGCCCGCTGACGTCTCCCCACACCAGTGTTGCAGCGTTTCCAGCTCGTAGCTGGGGTCAATTTAACAGCGGAGGAGGGTGGTGTTTCAGCCCTCCTCCCAGGAATGTTGTGTGGGGAGACAAGTCAGGCCACCACATTTTGCGACCCGGTCCACGCCTCAACTACATTCAACCACTGTGCCCAAATTGAAAGGTAGCGTCCCTGTCCGCATGCACTTGTCCATTCGTAACTGGTCACATGGAACTTTAGGGCTAAGCGCTGAATTTAGGGACCGCCTCATGTTTGGGGGAAAGTGCTGGTGTGGACGGCACAGTGCGGTGGCGCAGTAGACACTCTGCCCAAAAAGGGCAGAGTGTCCCCCAGCCGGGATTCCAACATCTCCTGGGCCAGATTTCTTGAGATGAGGCCGTTGAAGCCTTGGGCATGTGGGTGGGTTGCGCTGTACTTTAGCATGAAATGAAAGGCTTGGGAGATGGGGAGTTGCTGGGAAGAGGCGCATGATGGCGCGGGCAAAAGGAGAAATGGCAGGAAAAGGTGAGGATAAGGGTGAACTCCCCAAAGTGTCAGAGGCAGATGTGGAGGTGTCCTGGCTCCTGGTCTGGACTGCAGCGCCAGCCCTGTCAACAGTGGAAGAGGCAGTGGCCGCCAGGCCAAACGACGATTATCCTGCGCTTGCTCTCACCCCAGCCCAGGGCTTGCCTTCCAAATGATGGCACCCGCAAGAGGTGGTGAGATTCCTCTCCGCAGATCTCCAAACCATCTTGGACTTGCAAATTGCACTAAATTTGTCATGTAACTGACATGTATATGATGAGTCTATCCATTGTCTGTTCATTTTGGTGAAAGTCAGCCTGTCAGCTGACAGACAGCTGTGCTTGTCAGTGATGATGTCACCGGCTGCTTGTACCCCCAGTTTTTGCTGCTTAGCTTGCCTCCACATCCACACTGCTTTTGCCCCTACACATCACCCCTATCCATGCCTGTGCCTCTAGCCATAAGTCTGCCACCCATGGAAACTCATGGTGCAGAAAGTGAGGGAGCTGACTCTGAGGAACCCTTGGGTTTTGTAGCTGGTACTCCATCAAAGGTCTCTGCTGCTCACACACCCTGCTGAACATACGGTATCTAGGGTTAGAGCGTGTGGTGACCTCGCACAACAGTAGGTGCTTCAGGCAGATGTAGGCCTTGCTGGAGTGTATTGCGGCTAGCTCCAGGTACTGTAGACTTGGGAAAGTGGGTGTCCAAGTGCCGCACTTTCACCCTTAGCTCAGCTAATTTGGGGTATGTTTTTAAAAATCATTGCACCACTACATTGAACATGTGGGCCAGGCATGGAACGTGTTGGAGGCTGGCAAGCTCCAGAGCCCTCCAACAAGCTAAAAAACCTGGCCCCAGGGGCAGCGGGGATAAACAAATTGCCATCTCATCCAGGATGGCATCCCTGACCTCAGAGGCAGTGTGCTGTCCGTCTCCCAAGCTGATGAGCTTCAGCCCAGCCTGCTGACGTCTCCCCACACCAGTGTTGCAGCGTTTTCAGCTCGTAGCTGGGGTAAATCTAACAGCGGAGGAGGAGGAGGGTGGTGTTTCAGCCCTCCTCCCAGGAATGTTTTGTGGGGAAACAAGTCAGGAAAATTCTTGAAACGGGAGAGTTTTGCATCTTTGCCCTTGCTGCCTATGGACATCCCTTTGCCTCTAGCCACCATTTTCCCTGCTTTGCTTGCCTCCACATCCACACTGCTTTTGCCCCTAGACATCACCCCAGTCCATGCCTTAGCTTGTACCCCCAGTTTTTCCTGCTTAGCTTGCCTCCACATCCACACTGCTTTTGCCCCTAGACATCACCCCAGTCCATGCCTTAGCTTGTACCCCCAGTTTTTCCTGCTTAGCTTGCCTCCACATCCACACTGCTTTTGCCCCTAGACATCACCCCAGTCCATGCCTTAGCTTGTACCCCCAGTTTTTCCTGCTTAGCTTGCCTCCACATCCACACTGCTTTTGCCCCTAGACATCATCCCTATCCATGCCTCTTCCCCTAGCCATAACTCTGCCACCCCTGGAAACTCATGGTGCAGAAACTTTGGTTGCTGACTTTGAGGAACCCTTGGGTTTTGTAGATGGAACTCCATCAAAGGTCTGTGCAGCTCACACACCCTGCTCAAGATATGGTATTGTAGGGTTTCAGCGTGTGTGAATGACGGACAACAGCCTGTGTTTGGACAGATGTAGGCCTTGCTAGAGTGTTTTTAGGCTAGCAGCGACTCCTGTGCACTTGCAAAAGTGGGCGCACAAGCGCCGCATTTTCAACAGTAGCTTCGGTACATTTGGGTATGTTTTTAAAAAACTTTGCACCACTAGGTTAGACGTGGGCCAAACATGGAACGTGTTGGAGGCTGGCAAGCTCCAGAGCCGCTACCAGGTTCCAGCCATTATCACAGGCGTAAAAATGCCAGGCCCCAGGTGTAGCAGGGAAAAAAAAATGCCATCTCAGCCAGGATGGCATCCCTGACCTCGGAGGCACTGTGCTGTCTGTCCCCCAAGCTGATGAGCTTCAGCACCGCCTGCTGACGTCTCCCCACACCAGTGTTTTAGCGTTTGCCGCTAGTAGCTGTGGTGGAGGTTGCAGCGTCGTAGGGTTTCAGTCTACTCCTGCCATGAATTTTGGCCTGGGAGAGGAGATAGGCCACCCCAGTTTGCACCCGAGGAACAGACTCCACCACATTCACCCTGCCTGTCATTAAAGATAAGCACTGCAGCATCCCTGACCACAGGCGCTTGTCCAAGTGTCGGTGGTCAAGTGGACCTTGCAGCAAAGCGCGGAACTAAGGGCCCACCTGATGTTGAGTGACACGTGCTGGTGCAAGGCGGGGACGCCACACCGGGAGAAGTTGAGACGGCTAGGGACGGCATAGTGAGGTGCCACAGTTGCCATCAGGTCCGGGAAGGCGGGAGTTTCAACAAGCCGGAACGCCAACCTCTCCTGGGCCAGCAGTTTAGCGATGTTGGCGTTCTAGGCTTGCGTGGGTGGGTGGTTAGCGGTGTATTTCTGCCGGCGCTCCAATGTCTGAGAGATGGTGGGTTGTTGTAAAGAAGCGCCTGATGGTGCCTTTGATGGTGCAGGAGAAGGAGATAAGACAGAAACAGGGGAGGATGAGGGAGAAGTCAACAAAGTGGCGGAGGCAGATGAAGTGATGTCCTGGCTCGTCCTCTGGAGTGCATCGCCAGCACTGTGAGCAGAGGCAGTGGCATGAACGGCGGGCGACGTTTGTCCTGCCGTTGCTGCCTGCCACTGATTCCATTGCTTGGATTCCAAATGACGGTGCATTGAAGTGGTGGACAGGTTGCTCTTCTCAGGGCCCCTACTCGATTTCGAGAGGCAAATTGTGTAGACGACACTATATCTGTCCTCGGCGCATTCCTTGAAAAAACTCTACACCTTCAAGAAACGTGCCCTCGATGGGGGAGTTTTTCTGGGCTGGGTACAAAAGGGAACATCTTCGGACATTCCGGGTCTGGCCTGGCTTCGGCAAAGCAGCTGACCTCTGCCTCTGGACATGTCTCTGCCTCTAGCTACCCTTTTTGGTGCTGCACCTGCCTCAACATCCACACTACTTTCCCAGCTTGACATCTGCCTTGTCCAGGTGGGGTCGGTGTCCTCGTCGTCCACCACCTCCTCTTCCAACTCCTGTCTCGCCTCCTCCTCCTGCACAATGCGCATGTCAACTGGCTGCCCTGACAGCAACTGCGTCTCATCGTCGTCGATGAGGGTGGGTTGCTGGTCATCCGCCACCAAATCGACCGGAGATGGAATGGAGGAGACTCTAGTGTTTGAGCATCTGGACACAGATACTCGTCTGTTAGGTCCGTGGAATCGCGAAATGGAGGGGCAGGTTGCGGTACAGTCAAAGGAAGGGAGAACAGCTCTGGGGAGCAGGGACAGTTGGGGTTATTGTTCTGAGAAGATTGGGAATTTTGGGTGGAAGGAGGACAAGACTGTTGGGTAAGAGGAGGTAGAGGCTGACTGGCTGGTGGACAATGTGCTTTAAGCGTTATCCGACAGCCATTGCAAGACCTGTTCCTGGTTCTCGGGCCTACTAATCTTTGTACCATTCAGCCTAGTTAATGTGGAACTTTTGTGCAAAGCGCAGAACTTAGGGCCCGCCTGATGTTAAGGGACACACGCTGGTACAAGGCTCAACTCACCCTAAGTGCCAAAAACACTGCTGGTGCAAGGCTCTACTCATGCCAAGGGCCTCAATCTCTGCTGGTAGCTCAGCTTAAGGTCATGTAACTTTGTTTGGAAGGGCTCATGTTAAGGGCTAGAAAAGTGAATTTTGGAAGGTCTTACCACATCACACACACACACACACACACACACACACACACACACACTCAAAATGACAGTTAAGGGTGAGGGCTTTTGGAATTCCCATTGCCTATTCCATTTGTGGTTGTCATGGGGAACGTGATTTAAAGGGGTGGTTGTTACTGTTTGTTGAGCTTAAATTGGGGTTTGTGTCCATCCATTTGGGGAGTAAAGAAGGTTTCCAGGTATTTTCCCACTTTGATAGAGGTTTTTTTGAATGTGGAAAGTGTGTAGTTGTTAGGCAGTGATGTTGGGGTAATAGAGGGTCTTTGGTGTGTTAGATGCCCCCAGACATGCTTCCCCTGCTGTCCCAGTGTCATTCCAGAGGTGTTGGCATCATTTCCTGGGGTGTCATAGTGGACTTGGTGACCCTCCAGACACGGATTTGGGTTTCCCCCTTAACGAGTATCTGTTCCCCATAGACTATAATGGGGTTCGAAACCCGTTCGAACACACGAACATTGAGCGGCTGTTCGAATCGAATTTCGAACCTCGAACATTTTAGTGTTCGCTCATCTCTAGTCCTGACCCCTGATCAGGGACAGGCAGGCAGCTTCTAGACTGTCTTTTGTTATTATCACTTTGCTTAGGACACCAGCAATCTCTGGCCAAGTGTCCTTGTTTTCCACAATTAAAATACTTTCGAGTTTCCCTCTATCCCTGTATTTGTCCTGCTTAATCTAATCTCTATTGGTCCCAAAATTTACTATCAAACAGTCCTGTCTTGGGAACCCCTGCTCTCTTTAAGAATTTTTTTTTTTTTTTTTAACTTGGGCGGCAACTTCTTCTCTCTCTCCCATCCCTATTAGTTCATATGGGGTGTACCCTATCTCAGAGGGTCCCTTCCCCATACTGGCTGGTAGCTAATCAGCCGTGAGCTTCCCACTCCTCTAGGGCAATTAAGACAATAGAGGGTCACTTTGACTTCTCTTAGTGGGAACTCCCAAACAGTCACTCTGTTATCCTTGAACTAATCTCTGATGTGCAAGTCTCTGGCTTAGTGTCCCTTTACTGAGACACCCCTGAATCTTTGCACTTTTACTTGCGCAGATTCTACTCAGTCCTTAGTGAAACAAGGACTTTTCAATCACTCAGTACTTCTACTCTAGGGATTAAAGATGGAGAATAACTTTCCCTTCTGTGCCGCCTTATACACTTTATAACAGATATAAATGGTGAACAGAATCAAACTTAAATAAACCGAAGAAAATGTACAAGGTCTCCCTATACAACTACAGCAAACATACCCTCTCGGTTCTTCCGCACTATATAATTGGCATCGATTCGATTATTAAGACATGCAAGAACTCACCTCACTTATCAACACACAGGATCCGGGACACGTAGGAACTCAGATTAATTATTTGGTAAGATAAAAGCTTACCTTTTACAGCGCTGTTTTATTCATCTGAGGTCCTCCGGGCCCGCCTCCAAATCGGTTGGTAAGTGGATCAGTACACTATCGGCTGCATATCAAACGATCATCGATACCCCACGTTTGGGCTGCCAGGTTCTGTTGGGGGGGCTCAAGACCCCCCTGGGTTATGTTTGTCATAGTTCTCATTGCAAAAAGAGGAAGTTACGAGCGCTCGGGTGACACACACAACAGACACAGCTGTCAGTTATTCAAGTGCCACACTTTATTGTTCAGCAGCACAGGTTTATAAAGGAAGCACAAATGCATACAGGTCACATGACCCGACATCTAAATATGGTCTCATGGATCCGGTAGCACGTAGCATATATTGTCACATACATATATATATATCTTCAACTGAACATCTGCCAACTTATGTGACAGTTAGCAGAACATCCTAGATAAGCACAAAATGTTACATATACCACGGCACTGAGCATCAACGGTCACTTACACCACAACTTCCCGTATCTACAGTTTTTTAGAATGATAACAGACTATGTCTAACCACTGGCATGCAGCTATCTATAGATCAGCAGAATGAGTCTAACTGCTAACGTGCAGTCTGAGACTTGTGGTTTTGCTGTCCAACTGACTTTGTCTCTTAATAAAAGAGCAAGTTTATTTTAACCCTTACAGCTGCATTGAATTTATTCAGCCACTACACATAGAATAGAGCTACCTGTTTTGGTTGCTGCTACACTCCCTATTTATCAGATGCTAAAACGGCTGATGATTGTAGGTAAAGAGGTTTTTCGGGTCAAAAATATTGATGGCCTATTTTAGGTATTATCATCAAAATCAGATTGGTGGGTGTTCAACACCCAGCACTTTCATCGCTCCACAGGAATGGAGCAGGAAGCACACAGCTCTGTTCTCGGTGTAGTGGCTAGATTGTGGTATTTAGAGATGAGCTCCCAATCACCCAAATGGGAGCTAAGCTGCAGTGTCTCAGTTCAACCAATACACAGGAATCACATTTGCCCCTTCCTCCTAAATTCTCTGTATGTTGTGAACAGCTTATCAGTGGAGATTTTAAGCAGATGGAAACAGAGCTGGAGTTTAAATGGTAGGTGTTCCTGCCCACTGAGAAAGTTCATAATTTTGCGAGATGGATGAATGAAAAGAAGGGACACTAAACTGAGAACTTTTGCTTGATTGCAGAGGTACTATCATCTGTATTTTTTATCTGGATTTTTAGCAAACCTTACTGCTGGCCTGCAGGATCTACCAGAATTGTGGGTCTTAGTAATGCCAGTTTGTTCGATGACCCTGTTTCAGCTGGTTTGAGTGGACTGCATTTCTGTGGGACAGTCTCTGCAAAGCTACTAATGTGTCTTGACCATTATTGATCATTTTATGTAGTTTGCTTCAGCAGTACCCACCAAGGACCAGACAGCCAAGGCAATGGCACAGGGCCTGTGAAAACATTTCATACTACCTTATTGCTGTCCCTCACAGCTCCTTTTGGACCAGGGGCCTGCTTCAAGTGGCAGGTGATTTGGGGAACTGTTCAAACTATATTAAACAAAGAAGACAACTGTTCTCCCTACCAACCCAAGGGAATAGGGCCTGTGAGCAAATATATTGTACTTTGTTGCGGCTGATGTGCACCTTGTAGGAAAAAAAGAAGGAAGGGTAATTGATTTACATAGATGAGTAAGTGTGGGAGAATCAACAAGGTGCATGCTACTACTGGGTACTCTTAATGTTCAAACAAAATAGAAGATGCCCCATAGACATGCCCCATAGACATGATGATGCCTCCTTGTTTAAGCTAATGTTTGGGTAAATGAAACATGCCCATAGACATGATGATGCCCACGTGTGAGCATCCAAAGGACACCGTAGATCTGAATGAGCGAGCAGGGCCGGCTCCAGGTTTTTATGGGCCCTTGGGCGACAGAGCCTCAGTGGGCCCCCTTGTAAAGGAGGCGGGGGAGTCGAGACACTGTGCGTCGCAGATGAAGCGAGTGACGTCATGCAGGAGTGTGGCGTCACCGCCATACCTCCCAATTTTTAAAGAGAAGAAAGAGGAGCAAAATGTGCGGCGTGCTCTGCGCGCCGCGGCAAATTTGGCTCCACCCACTTTTGTTGATTCCACCCATTCTCATTCATTTATCATGTGCTCCCACACAGTACAATCCTCCTACAGTCACCCGTAAATTATATGGCCCCCCTCCATCTCTCCCCCAGTTTCATATACACCCTTCCTCTGCCCCCAGTTTCATGTCCCCCCCTCCATCTCTGTCCCCAGTTTCATCACGTTCTCCCCCTTCATCTGCCCACAGTTTCATGTCCCCCGTCTCTGCCCCAGTGTCATGCTGTTCTCTCCCCACCCCCTTCATCTGCCCCAGTGTCATGCCGTTCCCCCCTCCCCTTCATTTGCCCCCAGTTTCATTGGGCCCCCTCCATCTTTGTCCCCAGTTTCATGCCGTTCTCTCCCCACCACCTTCATGTTCTCCAGTGTCATGCCGTTCCCCCCCTCCCCTTCATTTGCCCCCCAGTTTCATGGGCCCCCTTCATTATGTTCCACCTTTATATTTAATACAAAACAAACACTTACACTCACCTTCCATCACTCACCTTCCATCGATCCCCCAACGCTCCTCTCTCCAGTCACATACGCGATTAAAGCAGGAGCTGTGAGTTCAGCTCCTGCTTAGCTGCGGCCCGGCTTGCGTGTGTAGACGTGATGACGTCATCGCGCCTACACACGCAAGCCGGGCCGGAGCTTTAAAGTAGGAGCTGAACTCACAGCTCCTGCTTTAATCGCGTATGTATTCCAGCTCATCGGCGGACGGACGCCGATGAGCTGAAATCGTGACAGGCAAGTGCCGGGGGGCCCCAGAGGCTCTGTGGGCCCCAGCACTTGCCCGACTGTGCCGTGCGCTGACGCCGGCCCTGTGAGCGAGCATTGGCTGTAAGTACAAGAGATATACAATCTGGTTAACAAGTGGTTCAGTCCCCAAACTCTGTTGGTCAACCACAAGCTTAAAGAAGTACCATTCCATGTCAGTGACCATGTACTGCATGTACTGGTGAGAAACTAGATTGCCAGAGGAGACAAATAGTTGAATTGGAGATGGGAATACATCATTCTGTGTGGTGATGTGGCAGCACAACCCACGTCTGTCTGTGCACAAAGTTCCTTAAAGTGGAGACAACCAAAGATATATTGGGTACTATAGTAGTTCGTGACCGAAGTTTCTGTCTCCCCAAGTGGAGAGCCTATGTGAAACAGTCCATTATGTGGAATTCATAAACTGATTTTTTTTTAAAGGGGCTCTATCACTGGGAAAAGTCATTTTTATCTAAACACATGCTTGCATAGGCTTTAGAAAGTCTATTCCACACTTACCTATAGTATGGAGATTGCCTCAGTGGTGTCTGAATAAGTCCGTTTTTATTCATATTCCTAGTGATAGAGCCCCTTTAATTCCTGTACATCTTATCTGGTCAGAGTTAGGGAGCCTTCACACGATGTAACGCTGCGCTCATTCTGATCGTAAAAATACGTTCAGAATGAGCGCGTAAAAAGCATCTCACATTGACTTGAATGGGAGCCGACATGCGTGCGCTCCCTATTGAAATCAATGGGAGGCTTTTTTCCCTATGCTTTCAATGTATTACGCGCAATGTTGTGATACCTTTTAAAAAGTGAAAAACTTTGCAAAACAGAAAATAAAATTTTGTGTCACCATGTTGTGACACCTGTAACTTTTTCATATATACATGTATGGAGCTGGATATGGCTTCTTTTTATGCGAGACAAGATGACGTTTTTACTGATACCATTTGGGTAAAAATTACATGGTAATTGGTGATACCAAATTTATATAGTATTTGCAACTATATAAATTTGGTATCACCAATTACCATGTAATTTTTACCACATAGTGAACACTGTAAAAATTAAACCCATATGAAATTGGTGTTTATTTGGTTTTTCTCCAGTTCCACCTCATTCAGATATTTTTTTCTGGCTTCCCAGTACATTGCACAGCAATGGTGCCATTACAAAGTACAATTTGTTTCACAAACAATAAGTCATGATGTGAGTCTGTGAACTGAAAAATTAAAAAGTTATGGCTCTTGGAATGTGGGGAGGGAAAAACAAAAATTATTTCTCTCTGCAAAATGTAAATACATTTGTAAAATGTATACAATGTGATTTTCTGGATTTTATTTTTGATATTCTTTCACTGTTAAAATTAATCTACCCTTAAAATTATAGACTGTTCATGTCTTTGTCAGTGGGCAAACTAACAAAATCTGCAAGGGATCAAATAATTATTTCCTTCACTGTAGATCTGGGTAGCGAGGAAATACAGTACTTGGGTGTAGAGTGTTAAAATCTCCCAGTAGTTTTCTGTCCAGGTCACCCATTATTGCCTCCCAATGATATTTACTGAGTGCCACAAAATTATCGCAATGATGTATGAGTTAGCAATTGTAAAGGACAGATATTCTGTATTCAGGGCTGCCTTTCATTATCTGTGTGGAAATAAATTGAAAGATACAAGCATGCGCAGCCCATTTCCATAAAATTTCAGGAATAGAGGAGGTTCTCTTCGCAAGATAGATGCACATCTATCAGGTAGCGTATCCTATGGGAATAGCCATTGAAATGCTGAATGTTGAATGGTAAAACTGCTGTTTTCCAGCAAAAATATGCAACCCTTTAACTATCTGTATATGAATACTGTGCCCACAACATGTCACCTTAAAGAGGACCTTTCACCACCTCCACCTATTCAAGTTATTCATAATTTCATAAGAGTCTAATGAGTAAGTACCCAGATATACTTTTTATATGTTACTGGGGCAATACTGGTACTACCAACAGAGGTTAGTAGCATGTAATTGACATTAGTGCATTTTGAGTCGGTAACAGTTATATAGCTTTACAGAACTGGATAAGTACCACCAGTTATAGACCGAAGTGGAAAACAAATACAAAACAAGGACAAACAGCCCAAAAAAATATAAATGCAGTGCTTGCAATCAAAAATGAGACAAAAAACACTTACATGCCCCGTAGTCTTGAAACGGTGAGTGCTTTTTTTATTTTATTTTTTTTTCTTGTGTTTTTTTTTTTTTTTTCCCCTCTTGGGTTAAAAGCACATTGGTACGCATGCATGCTCTTCATACTGAAAGATATGTATCCAGCACGCATGCGTGCATTCCCACAAACGCCATCTTTGTTGAGGGAAATTAGTGCCCTAAGCTTTATTATATGGATTGCACCGGAATGTTTTATATCATATCCTCACCCCCCTGTTTTTTCCCAGCAAGCCTTTTTCATATTGATGTTAAATATATAGACATAGGATGTCAGCCTTTATAATCGTGTAGTTGTTTGATAAATGTTTTTAGTAGACACTATTTATTTATTTATGGATTTGATTAACTATTTATTTTCCAAGCTACCAGCTTCAAATACTGGAGATAGGTATTTAATACATATAATTTCATATTTTGGTCTGACATATCATGTTCAGATTACTGTGTATATTTATTTATTTATTTATTAATTAATGTTGCAGTGATTTTGAATACACTGAATTATGGTTTTGCTGTCTTCCCACCTGTATGCATATCATTAACTTAATGACCTTCCTGTCAGTCGGGAAGGGTCGGGCAGTCAGTGTTTTTATCCTTTATATTGGTGCGCATGTAGGTGGTTTTTATGCCATGAATAAGAAGCCAATGCTCCGAAACACGTAGGCTTTGGTCTACTGACCCCACCGCCACTAATGTAGTTTTAACCAGCTGTATGCTAAAAAATAATAAAAGCTAAGTTTTATTAAGAACAACTTTGGAGTCTGTACTCGTGCTGAGGGACACCATTTGCAGTTTTCCATGGAAAACAAATAGTGAGGCTCTAATGTGAAGAAATGCTGCTCAACCCATTTGACCATTATGGTTATTTTTTTTTTACATATGCCTGAATTATTTGACATTGTTCCATTGACAAAGGACCAATGTATCATTTGACATTGGAGTAGGGTAGACTATACTTCCCTTCTATATATCAGTGTATTTATGTTTAGGAACTTGACATGTACAGTATATTTGTGTATTTATGTTTGATGAAAAGTTATAAACGATAGTTGGTTCTAATATGTGCATAGAGTATTAAAATCTGGCACTTGATACTTGAAATTGGACATATGTACTGAAAGTTTATACCTATGTGGTGTTTGATGAGATTACAATAAAAGCCTAACTAGGGCCGGGTCCCCACTATGCAAAACCGTAGCGGAAACATGGCATTAAAAAACACTGTATTTTACATTTCCTGAAAAGGTTTTTTTGCTAATCCCATCCACACATTGCAGAAAAAAACTATGATGTTTTTGCAAATTGCAGCTTATCAATGATACCTATGGTGGGGAATGTAGCTCATTAGAAGCAGTAGTGCAGACCCAAACAGTCAAGACAGAGACACAAAATACAGCAAACCGGTTTATTTAGAAAACAAACAAGAACATAAATAAACCTTGACTTCAGGCAATGAGCAAAACAAAATACAGCCTTAGGGCTAGTTCACACGTGGGCAAAGGGGAGGTTTTTGACAGCGGAATTCGCTTCAAAAACCTCTCCTTTAACATGGTGGTCTATGTAGACCACTAGCTTTTTTTTTCCTCCTAGCGTTTTCCGCCTGAAGAAGCGACATGACCTTTCTTCAGGCGGAAAACGCCTGAAGAATTGCATAGAAGTGAATGGGAGGCGAAAACCACGCGGTAAAAAACCGCACGGTTTTTTGCACACAAAACCGCGCGGTTTTCGCCTGCAGTTTCTATAGCACATATAGGAAAAAAAAACCCTAGCAAAAACCGCTAGCGAAAACCGCGTCAAAAACCCAGTCAAAAACCGCGTGGAATGCAAAAAACAGCGTCAAAAAAACTCCTCGAGGTTTTTTACCTCGCACAAATAAGCTAGGCGGTTTTCACGTGTGAACTGACCCTTAATAGAGTTGAGCGAGTACTGTTCGGATCAGCCGATCCGAACAGCACGCACGCATTGAAATGAATGGAAGCACCTGGTGCTTCCGGTTTGACGGCAGCTGGCCGCTTAACCCCCCGCGTGCCGGCTGCGTGCATTGATTTCAATGCGTGCGTGCTGCTCGGATCGGCTGATCCGAACAGTACTCGCTCAATTCTAAGCCTTAACACTAGGTTCACACTAGCGTTCGGGTCTCCGTTCTCACTTTCCGTCTTCTGCATGCAGAAGACGGAAAGCTGTCAGAGCGGGTCCGGCCGTGAGCAGCAGTGAGCGTTTTATGCTCTCCGCTGCGAAACTGGTTTTTTAAAACCGGACACAGAGTACTGCATGTCCGATTTAAAAAAAAAACGGTTTCGCAGCGGAGAGTATAAAATGCTCACCACCGCTCAAGGCCAGACATCTTTCAAACCCATTCAAATGAATGGGCTTGAAACATGTCGGCAGGTTTCCGTCTCCTGCCTCTGTTTTGTGCAGGAAACGGAAACCTGCATAATGGAGACCCGGGCGCAGATGTGAACGAGCCCTAACTTGTTTACCTCATTGTGTTGCTTAGTGTCAATGTCTACATTTAGAAATAATAAATACCAACTGTAAGAAAATTTGCCATAATATTCTTTTATCCTTTATTTAGGAACCTGGTTTTCTCACTGCCTTTGAATACAGCATGAAGAGGAAGATGGTGTTTCATATATCTACTGGAAGCCAGGAACTTGAGTAATTAATAAGTGACTTAAAGGGTTTTATGGGCTTCTATGTTTAACGCTGAAGTTATAAAGGAGGGTTTGAGTTCATGTATTTTTAAAAGAGAATATTTTGCACATGTCCCTCTTCCTTACAGTATATATTGTATCAAAAGGCTTTCCATGCTATAGCCATGTCACTGATGTGGCTCATTGGCAACTAAAAGTCAGTGAACGGTGTTGCATACTGTACATTACACTGGCAGATTGTATGGATTTAAGTTGTGCTGTAATGTTTACAGTCATGGGCGGATTATAATCGGGGTGAAATATGTGGTTGACTGGAGCCTTAAACTGCAAGTGGGCACAGTAGCAAGTATTTTGCACATTTATCCCCATTATAATCCAACTTTGTAGTCAACTGTGTCAGCAGTTGATTGGGTCTCAGCAATCACATGACCCAAGTGACTACTGAGGACCAATCACAGGCCTCAGCCATCCATGACAATATTCAGGAGGCTAGAAAGGGCCCAAAGAGGACTTACCATAGATCAGGGAAAGTGAGCAACACTGTTATATTTACTCACCTCCCCTGGGTCTTTGATTATTTTACTATGGGGTCTGAAGAGACCCCAGAGTATAATAGTAGTTCACAAAAATTTTTTGTGTTTGACGGAAAATTTGCAATTGGAAACAGTTCAATCAACCCTATGTATGTGCCACTATTGCACATTATACTTTGTGTAGGGGCTACTGTGGGACACTAAATTGTGAGGAGGGGTCACTATGTGGCATTATATTGTGTGAAGGGGCCACAATGGGACATTATGTTGCTTGGAGAGCCTTTATGGATCATTATTCTGTCACAGGAATTTTTGTCGTGAATGGGGTGGGCATGCTTTCTGAACAGCCTAGGGCCCATGGTACCCTTGATCTGCTCCTGTTTACAATGTAATGGCATTTTTAAAGGGATTCTATAATTGGTTCTAGTGATTTTTTACTAAGCATATATTTGCATAGCCTTGAGAAAAGCTATTCCAGAGATACCATTTAATCATTAACCTCTCAGCCATCTTTGAATTAACCCGCTTTTATGGATATGCTAATTAACCACCACGGAGCACCAGATGTTCCCTGAACACTGTGTGATATGTGTAAACAGGGGGAGGTGAGAGCAGGGAAGGCTGATGAGTCTTCAACAGCAGCAGCAGCAGCCTTCTCTGCTCTCCTCTGCCCCAAACAAGATAGTATTTCAGCTTTTAGTTTACTGTAATCCTACAGCAAACAAGCGCTGCAGGAAAAACTGCAGCAACAATCCATGGCGGTTTTTCCTGCACTGCTTTCTTTTTCCCACAGTGCTTCTGCAGCAGGCAAACTGCGTAGTTCATGCCATTTGGTGCCCCAGTCAAAGAGGGGAAAAAAACTGTGTGTAATGTTATTTATTAAGCTGTCTTTATTCACAGTAAAAACTGCTGTTAAGAATGCCAAAAAATACATTTGTTTGGAAATCAATCTTAGTCTAGACTCTAGAGCCACTTGTTGCAGGAAAGCTGCTTTTTTGTTGCAGATTTAGCAGCAGCTTTTTGAGCCAAACCCAGTATTGGCTACAAAAGGAATTGGAAATATAAAGGAAGCACTTATACTTTCTTGTCAATCCACTCCAGGCTCAAAATAAACACAAAAATTTTCTACAGAATAAGCAGCTTTTCCACAATGTGGGATCTTAGAGTTACCTAGTTTTGACGGAGTGCAGTCATGTCTGACCTCTATGTTTTCTTTCAGCAAACTATTAGGAGGGGGTATTGAAAGCATGGCAATAACAGAGACGTTTGGAGGTAAAGTTCTTATTATCCAATAAACACATTTCTAAGTTTCCCTCAAAATAAGTTCTACAGAAACATAATTTGTGATTTGTACAAATTGTACCATTCATAGTCACCAGTGCTACTCAATTTTTTTTTTCTCTCGTTTACATATTTATGTAGAATTCCGAACTGGGAAAACTCAGCTGTCTCATACACTTTGTGGTATGTTTTCTTTCATTAATAAATATTTGTTCATACACAATAGAACCCCATGTGCCTGATTTTCATAACTTTCTATAACTATAACTGACATGGCAGCTTTGTGAATTACTTTGTTGGTCTCTTATCTGTATAGGTTTCTGTGAATGCCCCTCTGTTTATTTTCTGCTTCCTATACCACAATGTATGAGTACATCATGGTAAGCAGCAGGTTATTGCACCATGCTGTACTGTATTATTACATTATTATGAGGCCATCTCAGGAGTTGAGCGGGGGCCATTAGCAGTGCTTGTCAGCTGTAAAATTCAGCTTTTACACAGTCACACACCCACAGTCTGAAATAACTTTAATCCTGTATTTTAACCATTTAATTATGCTGTAGTTGTTTTTGACACTGTCAATGGTCTCCTACCTTGCTGCTCAGTCATTCAACCAGTATTAGGGACTGATCATTTGGCTGCCAGCTCATAATATACTGCGGTACATTAGTGTTATATGATTGATATCACACAGCTTAGTCCCCACCTAGTACAACAAAAAAATTTATGTTTAATATAAAAAAATAAAATAAACAAACTTCCCCTTTTCTCATGTAAAAGTACCTAATTATGAATAATAATAATTATTATTATTAGTTTTCCTGTAAAAACCTAAAATAATGTGTTTTTATTATTTCACCTCCAAAAATGGAGTTGAAGTGATAAAAAAGTTGCATGTATGGTAGAATGGTACCAATTAAAAGTACCTACAAAAATATGCCCTTAAAGGGGCTCTATCAGCGAAATCATGCTGATAGAGCCCCACATATGCGTGAATTTTATCTACTTACGCATTGTGCACTGTGGGCGGGCATTCAGGGTGTGTCTTCATCTTCATCCACGCCTCTTCTTCCTCCGATGTCCTTCGGTCCCGTCTTCCTCCGGCGCTCGCGAACTGACACTGATATTAAAAAAATGGCCTGGGCGCATGCGCAGTAGCATGCGGCTGCTACTACGGCTACTGCGCAGGCGCCCAGGCCATTCTTTTATATCGGTGTCCGCTCGCGAGCGCTGGAGGAGGACGGGACCGGAGGACGTCGGAGGATGAAGAGGCGGGGATGAAGAAGACGGCGCACCCTGAATGCCCGCCCAGCGTGCACGATCCGTAAGTAGATAACATTCTTTTTTAGGGTTTTATTTTAAAACTGGGGGGTAGTTTAATATAACATTTAAAGGCTATTCACGCATATGTGGGACTCTATCAGCATGATTTTGCTGATAGATCCCCTTTAACTTGCTCCAGGGAGCTGAAGGTCTGTCCCAAGGTCACCAACTGCCTCAATTACATAAACTTTCAAAGTTGTTTTTCTCCAAATCTACAAAAGTGATCTACATAACAAAGGCATGATGTTTATCACTGTAATGTGCTCTGTAATACTGTGGTGACAGTTGATTATGTTTGCGAGTGGTGGTAGCCTCTTTTTAAATAGGTTTATTAGAGAACCAAGAGGATTAAAGAGGGATGCTGCGAGTCCAACCCCTAGGTCCCGAAGCATTCAGGAAAACAGGGCACTGAAGGTCCCTTATGCCTCCTGCTTGTGAATAGAGTGCTAATCCGTTTGCCATGACAGGTGCTTGATTCACTGCTATGGGGCTGCTGGGACAGCATGGATTAGGTGAGGAGGCAAGGGATACTTTCAATTCCCTATTCTTCTAATCGTTGGTGGACCCAGCATTCAGATCCAAAGCAATCTTCTGATAGGGGATAAAAGTTCAGAATATCACACCCCATTTAAGTTAACTGAGGGCGGGTTCACACCTGCGCCCGGTCTCCACTTTCAGGTTTCCGTCTTCTGCCGAGAGAAACTTGACAGGAGACGGCAACCTGGTGGCCAGTTTGCAAAGTGACTGCCCAATTTCTTGCTGATTCTGCTTGGCAAATTGGCATAGAATACAATATAATGAACATGAATGAGGTTCAAAACCCCCCAGTCACATGCAGTAGAAAAATTCACCATGGATGTGAGAGCATGTTTTGAAAAAAAAAAAAAAGAGTAGCAGGATACAACATGCTGTAGATTTTAACCCCTTCCCGACATCCGCCGTAATAGTACAGCGGACGCCGGGTGTTTAACTATGGCAGCCGCCCGAGTCGGGCGGCCGCCATAGCTGCCGGGTGTCTACTGTTTTACACAGTAGACACCCAAAATACCAAACAACAACATATCACACTGTGTTTAACAGCATAATCAATAACCCAAAAGAGTCTTTACACACAAAAAAATGTAATAAAACTTAACAAATTTTATTGATTACCAAAGATAAAAAACATAACATACAAACATATAACAGAATATACATATACTGGGGGAGACACAATAGTTCAGAACCAGAAAATACCTGACCCCACATGACTAAGGGTATAACACTAATGGGTAATAAGTGTGTGTGTGTGTGTGTGTATATATATATATATATATATATATATATATATAGTAGAAGTATATATTATAGTGTTAATACAAAAGGAAGAGAAGGTAACCATAATAATGTTGCTAACTGGCAGACTAACCACCACCAAAATAAAACGTGCTCAACTAAATAAACTGGCTCCACCAAAAAAATATGTCTTTCCCACAGCCCCAGGAACAGGTTGGCATATGAGGGCGCACAGTATACAGTAGACAAACAAAAAGCAGAACACATAAATAAGCAACCGAAAATGTATAAGGGAATGCATAGGTCCCCTATCAACTCTGCAAGGCCCTAAATGATTAATGTCCTTACCATATACAAAGTATCAACAAGCAAAAAAGAGAAGGTAAGTATGACACCTAATATGTACCGTATATACTCGAGTATAAGCCGACCCGAATATAAGCCGACCCCCCTAATTTTACCACAAAAAACTGGGAAAACTTATTGGCTCGAGTATAAGCCTAGGGGGAAATGCAGCAGCTACTGGAAAATTTCAAAAATTAAAATGGCCGAGTTCTTGGGTGCAGTAAGTGCTGGGAAAGGGGAGGGGGTGTTTTGGTTGTCTGTCTGCCCCTTCCCTGAGCTTGAGGACTGGGTTTTTTACCCCCACTTGGAATTCAGCCTGGCTGAATATAGGGGATCTGCAGTGCTCCTATTAACCCCTTCTCGACGGAATAGAAGCACTGCAGATTACCTATATTCAGTAGACCGGGCACTGTCAGACACAGGGATACCTAATGTGTTTGTGTTTCACAGTCATTTTCTACTTTGAGGGCAGGTTCACACCAGCGCCCAATCTCAGTTATGCAGGTTTCCGTTTCCTGCCCGAGAAACATTCATGGGTTTGAAAAGTGTCCGCCGGTGAGCGTCTTCTGCTCTCCGCATTGAAACCATTTTTTTTTTTTTTTTTTTTAGTCGGACATGCAGGACTTTGTGTCCAGTAAAAAACAAAAAACAAAACGGTTTCGCCATGGGCAGCAGAAGACGGCTCACCCAGACACTGAATGTCAGTTTCTGTCTTCTGCTGACAGAAAACGGAAACCTGCATAACTGAGATCAGGTGCTGGTGTGAACCCGCTGTGAACTTTTATTTATTTTATTTTTTATTATATTTTTTTTAAACTTTTTGTTAGCCCCCTTGGGGGACTTGAACCTGCAGTCATTTGATTGCAAGTTCCATAGACGGCAATACAAGTGTATTTCCGTCTATGGGAGATTCTCTACATTACTATTGCGGCTGGTCATAGACCAGCCGTAATAGTAATATAGCGATGACAGGCCTGGGAGCCTTCATTAGGCTCCCGGCTGTCGTCGGAACAGGTCGGCTACTGCGAGCTCGCTGCGCAGGAGCCGGCCTGCAACTTTAAAGGTATGGGGCCGGTGGGCACCGGCCCCGGGGGCTAATTTTGAACTAGGAGGGGGGAGGACATCTCCGAAAGGCACCTCCGCTGTAACGCTTACAGCGGAGATGCCGAAGCTTATGCCTACAATCAGAGATCGCAGGCATAAGCTTCAGCATCTCTGCTGTAAGCAATACAGCGGAGGTGCTGATTTCTATGGCGACCGCTCTGCAGAGCGGCGCCATTACGTTTACAGCCCGGCATCCCGACCCGGCATCCAGACACCGCGGCGGGTGCCGGGGCCCACAGCATCGCCACGCTCCTGCCAGGAGCGCGGCGATGCTGTACATTAAAATCTGCAGAAGTACTTACGGTACTTCTGCTAGCAGGGCAGGAAGCAGACATGCCGGGTGCGGGCCTGAGTTTACGTGGCTACGTCACCCGGCGTGTGATGGAGCGGTGGGGGGGAGCGGAGTCTGCTATCCTGGCCTGCTAGCAGAAAATTACCGTAATGACCCGAATATAAGCCGAGGAGCACTTTTTCAGCACAAAAACTGTGCTGAAAAACTCGGCTTATACTCGAGTATATACGGTATGTAAAAACAATTTTTGGGGGGCCACTGCGGAGTGAGTGCTTGTCCCTGATAGAGTCTATCTACATCTCCAGAATGGGTAAGCTGTAATGTCATTGACTTACAAGGCTATTTATGGTATGGGTAATTACATCCCCACCTAGTGAGAGTCCCATGCTGTGTGTTTACTATAGAAGTGGTTACTAAATACTGAATACTTGTAGTGTGTGCATAATACATGTTGGTTGATACTCAGCATTGGGCTGATTTGTACACCTTCAACATTGTATATTTGTTGTTATGTGAGATAAAAGGACTCTATAGGGACAGTTTTCCATCTTTGCACGTCACTCGACCCAGTTTTCTTTGTATATGTAGATTTTTCCTTCTATGTCCAAATTTTTAAATACGGTATGTAATTTAATAAAATATGATTTAATGTATTTAAATAATATGTGGGAAATAAAAAATTTTTTTTACATACATATTAGGTGTCATACTTACCTTCTCTTTTTTGCTTGAGTATACAGTAGACACCCAGCGCTAATGCCTCCAGTTGGTGCCCGCACCGATCGGAGGCATAAACCCCTCCAGCACCTCGGTCAAAGCTGACTGAGGCGCCATTTTCCCAACGGCAACATTTTGCCGGTGATTGCTGGCACCTGGAGCATGCTCCAGGGCCAACGTCACGTTGGCATGACAGCCGGGAGCCTTGTAAAGGCCCTCCGGCCGGTCTACAGTGATTTTCTTTTAAAAAACAATTTTTTGCAATGTATTGAAATGCATTAGCATTGTAATGCATTGCATTAGTGATCAGACCCCTTGGGGTTCAAGACCACTAGGGGGTCTAATAAATGCAAAAAAAAAAATTTAAAAAAAGAAAAAAAATGGCAATTCCCCCAAATGGTAGAACTAAAAAGTACACCTGGCCCTGCAAAAAAAGACGCCCTATGCATTCCTTTACACGGAAGTATAAAAAAAAGTTACGGGTGTCAGAATATGGTGAATTTTAGAAGAAGAAAAAATTGGCACAGTTTTGGATTTTTGTTAAGGGGTTAAAATGTAAATGAAACAATATAAATCCAGAATCGTAATGAAACAGAATATATGTGACATTTTGGCTGCACAGTGAACGCTGTAAAAACAAAGCCCATAAGAAAATCGCACAAATGCAGTTTTTCTTCAAATCCCCCCCATTCTGAATTTTTTTCCAGCTTCCCAGTACATTGTATAGAATAAATAATGGTAGCTTCATGAAGAAAAAATTGTCCCGCAAACATTCAGACCTCATATGGCTCTGGGAGCAGAGAAATAAAAAAAGTTATGGGGTTTGGAAGGAGGGGAGTCCAAAACGAAAATGAAAAAATGCCATTGGCGGAAAGGGGTTAAAATCTGCAGAATATTCTATTCAACATTTTTTTTCCCAGACTCAGTTGTAAAATCTAAATTGTATGTGATATCCCTTGTAATCTCAGTATATTATAGATAGATCGATCCTACTAATATTGTGTTTGGATGTTTGTGAGTTTGGATGTTTGTTCCTCAATCACGCAGAAACGGCTGAACAGATTTGCATGAAATTTGCCACATACATAGATAGGAACCCCGATTAAAACAACGGCTACTTTTTATCCCGGTAAATTACGTCACTACACGACCGCAGTGAAGGAATTTAGGTTCACACAACACTAAAGGACCTGTGATGACGTCATCACAGGTCCTTGAGCCATTCTCAGATAGGATCATGCTAGGCAGTAGGTGGAGCTACACGCTATTTTATAGGCGGAGCTATATAGGATGAAGCTGTACTGTGTGAAAGCTGAAGAAAATGGAGTCTCATAGAAGATCAGGAGACTACAGAACATGCAGGCTGTTTGTGGGCAAGAAGACTATATCGGGTGTAGAGTTTCAGTAAGTACTACAGGGAATGTGTTGTTCTGCCTCTGATGGGGGAGAACTTTGGCACATTTCAGCAACATCCGTTCAGCATTTTGTAACACAGAAGCTGCTCAGACAGTCTCATAACCGAACCCCTGTAATCACAATTGCCCGATGTAGCAGAGTTTAGGCAGTGCTGTAGCACACCTCTATAGGTTCTCCATATGCAAACATGTACATACAGCTGGGTATCCTATGCATATGCAGCGATGTAGCAGAGCCGAGACGCGGGAGTAGGCTGATCGAATTGTGGCAAATTTCTACAATATCCGTTCAGGCGTTTCCAACACAGAAGCTGCTCAGACACTGACATAAGAACACCCCTCTAATCCAAATAGCCAGATGTAGCAGAGCTTAGGCAGCGCTGTAGTACAGCTGAGTACGCTCTCCATATGCAGAGATGTACCAGAGCCGAGACACGGGAGCAGGCTGATCATCCACAGCAGCAATTGCTAAATATAAGTGGCTCAGCGCCAACACCAACCTGCAGACGAAGTCGCAGGCAGATGCTAGTATCTATCTATCTATCTATCTATCTATCTATCTATCTATCTATCTATCTATCTATCTATCTGGTCTTACTGGGTATGTTATTGTGGACTTTCACAGCATTTAGCTGTGTTTCAACCCAGTCTAATGGTTTTATTAAGAATAAACAAGAAAATGAGATTGTTTGCCCTGAGAAGTAGAATTGTGCTCCTATTTCTTTTTCTGTTCCCCTCAGGTTTGAGACATACAGTTGTCTTTTCATTCTAAGGGCTCGTTCACATGGAGTAAACGTGGCACGCAATGTGCCGCGTGTACGGGACGTTTGCGCCGCGATTTTGACAGTGCATGTTTGCGGTCGCGTTAGCGCTGCGTAAACGCCCGTTAACGCGGCGCTAACGCGACTGCAAACAAGCACCATCAAATTCGCGGCGTAAACGTCCCGTACACGCAGCAGATTGCGTGCCGCGTTTACTCCGTGTGAACAAGCCCTTCCCATGTCAAATACTGTAGCACATGCAATATAGTACCTTTAAAAACAGTATACTGAGATCAAACTGGTATTTTGTTTCTGCATACATTATCCCCAGAGAATCCTATGAAAAAGTTAGTTTATATATTTTTTGGAATACGGTACATACATTAGGCATATGTATCAAAATGCTGCAAAACAAGGCGTAACATGTTCATTTATCCATCCAGTCTGATACCAATGTAATATTTTGATATTTAAAGTGACTGCCCAGCTTTCTGGACACAATGGATACTCTGGAGGGAAGGTCATATTTGTGGACACGGAAAACACATTGAATCCTTTATAGCAGTGGAAATGAAACATTAATACAAACAGTGTATTGTGTATAGGTCATATAGCAGTGTTATATAGTGGGCATTAAAGGGATCCTATCACTCAGACACAATTTTTTTCTATGTACCACGTCGGAATAGCCTTAAGAAAGGCTATTCTTCTCTTACCTTTCGTCGTCTTACAATACTGTGCAAGCAGTCAGTTTTTCGTGGCCTGTGGCCATGCGTAGTCTGCTCTGCCCGAGGCCTAGAAGTTGCAAGCCATCGCCAGAAGAAGAGGCTGAAGAAGGCGCTGCAGAAGAAGATGGAGGCAGTGCTGGAGAGAGTTCTCTCACAGCATTGGGGACGCCCCCAGTGCTGTCTGAGCGTTGGGACCCGCCCCCAGTGCTGCGAGAGAGCTAATTTGCATACCAACAAGAACTGAGATTGTAGGCGAACGGCGGCGTGGAGAAGACAACGAAAGGTAGGAGAAGAATATCCGTTCTTAAGGCTATTCCGATGCGGTACCTAGAAAAAATTGTGATAGGTGATTCCTCAGGCAAGCCCGACAGGAGTGGAGGGGTAGGGAGTAAGCGCGCACACCAAAGTATGATCTTGAACAGTTTATTAAACACGACGCATTTCCGGCATCTGCCCTTTCTCAAGTGTGATACAAACTATAAAAAGAACAGTCCAATATGGTAGCAACATATTAAAATCAATCAATATATACAAATTTCCATCGTTAGCCAAATTTCCATATCATCACCAAGAGTGTTTATAATTACTACACTATATTGGCGCTCGGTGTCTCTCCCATTTTATCTTTTTACTAGAAAAAATTGTGTCTGAGTGATAGGATCCCTTTAAAGCAGTGGTTCTCAACCTTTCTAATGCCGTGACCCCGCAATACAGTTCCTCATGTTGTGGTGACCCCATTCAGTTTGGAACATGCGTCCATAACGGCGTGCGTTCCAGCTGAATAGCGCTGCTGCAGACAGTAAGGTGGCTTCTCAGTGGCTAAAGCCATCGGAAATACAGTATGTATTTTCTGATGGCTTTAGGCATACCTCCCAACTTTTGAAGATTAGAAAGAGGGACAAAATATGCGGCGCACTGCGTGCGCCATGGCAAATTTAGCTCCGCCCACTTTTGTTGACTCCGCCCATTCTCATTCATTTTTCATGTGCTCCCACACAGTATAATCCTTCTACAGTCACCCGTACATTATATGTCCCCTCGCCATCTCTCCCCCAGTTTCATATAACCCCTTCATCTGCCCCCAGTTTCATGTCCCCCCCTCCATCTCTGCCCCCAGTTTCATGTCCCCCCATCTCTGCCTCCAGTGTCATGCCGTACGCCCCCTTCATCTGCCCACAGTTTCATGTCCCCCCATCTGTTCCCCAGTTTCATGTTCCCCCAGCTCTGCCCAGAGCTTCATGTCCCTCCATCTCTGCCCCCAGTGTCATGCCGTCCCCCCCTTCATCTGTCCACAGTTTCATGTCCCTCCATCTCTGCCCCCAGTGTCATGCCGTCCCCCCCTTCATCTGCCCACAGTTTCATGTCCCTCTATCTCTGTCCCCAGTGCCATGCCGTCCCCCCCTTAATCTGCCCCTTCATTATGTTCCACCTTAATGTTTAAAACAAAAAAACCCCACTTACACACTCACCTTCCAACGCTCCCCCACCGCTCTCTCCGCAGTCTTGCTCACTCATACAGTTGTAGGTGCGATGTGACATCATCACATCGCGGCTACACATACAGAAGCCGCAGCACAGTATTAAAGCAGGAGTTGGCTGTGACAGCTCCTGCTTTAATCGCCTGTGTGTTCAACTCATCGGCGTCCTCCGGGCGCCGATCAGTTGAAAACGGGACATACCTCCCACTGACCGGGACGGTTGGGAGGTATGCTTTAGGCGACCCCTGTGTTCTGGTCGTTCGACCCCCGCCGGGGTCACGACCCACAGGTTGAGAACCGCTGCTTTAAAGAGAATCTTTCACCAACTCCATCTTTCCATCCATTAGTGCTGCTCTACTGATTCTCGTGGAGTAGGATTTTTTTTCTCTAGCCCCTGTTGTTTCTGAGGAATTGGTACTCTTGTTTTCAGCACTCAGTATGCTAATTAGGCTCTTTACTGTCAGGAAAATTACAGAATGGGACAGTAGTCCTGTAATGAGACTGGGAGACCCAGTGTCTGGATAGTGTTCAGACTGGTAAATACAGCCGGACATGCAGTCCATATTTCACTATAATTTTTTTTTTTTCTTTACTTCCTGCTTTCCAAAAGCCATAATTTTTTATAAATTATAGACTACTGTATGTTTGCAATTGTGTTGTCTGAGTGCAGTGTGAAAATGAAACACAAGATCCATTATGCTAGCTTTTTATTTGCTGCACCTTTTTTCTGTGTAAGGGAATTGAAAGCTAATGGAAGGGACCTTCTGTTTCATTTTAACATTGAAGTCCGTCTGGACACATATAAAGAGAAAGCCTTTTGTCTGTATCCTTCAGTCTGGCAAATTTAAAGGGTTTGTGCAGTTATAGATATTTATTCCATATCCACAGGATAGGGAAAAAGTGTCAGATCTCTAGTCAATCACTGCCAGGTCCCCCAGCCATTAGAAGAATGTTGGAACAAAAGACCCCCTAACATCTCCTTGTGAATGCAGTGACAGCATGCTTGTGTGACCAGCACTCCATTTACTTCTATGGGGCTGTCAGGCCTGTAATCTCTGGCAATGCCTTTTTAGTGAATGCACCAAAAGTACACAGCAGGGTACCATGTCTAGCGATATTCACTCTTATGAAGTGGGGGAACGTTAGAGCCAAACGACAATCTTATTAAATTTTATATATATATATATATATATATATATATATATATATATATATATATAAAGAAGCAGTGCATTACAATAAAAAGATGAAATATAAACGACACATAAATGCAAACAGTGTAAAATAAGAAGGGTATAACTCTACAGACCAGATCTCAAGTCTGGGACAGGCTGCACCCTAGCTCCAAAGAATTAGGCGATCAACATAGACTTTTTGATGAGCCAGGCTTACTGCCGAAGTGTCTTCCATCACACACGGTAATACACATGTTATGATTGGTAGAAATGTGGCTGGAGGAATTTCACTCTTCACAATTTTACAACAATTCAAATACTGTTGGCATGACTCCATGTTTGCCACATTGTAAGCATTACAATGTTCAAACATTTATCATATTTGTTATATTCTTATTCTATTTAAATTAAATTTATTATAGTGAGAATAATATTGTAGAAATTATCCTTAACAATGTGTTTAGCCGTCCAGACCGTCTTCGAGATATAGCTGACCGATTTGGAGTGGACCATGAGGCTATGCTCGACAATGTGTTATATGCCCGAGCTTATACAAGTAAGAGTAAAGACACAGCTTTACCCTATCAACAGTCCATTGCTAAATATGTAAATATATGCAATTGTCCTGTTACTAGCTATACGATAAATAGAATCAAAAAGTGCCTTTGTTATAAGATAGTTGCAGTTTAGATTCAGGCATCTATAGCATACCTAAAAGTGGTTAAAGTTGTTGTTGTTAAAATTGAGTCATGTCCGTTAAGTCAAAATTCACTTTGTTTCAGGTATACATTAAAATAACATGCAACAAGAGAAGTCCATGTGCTTGCTGCCAAAATAAGTTTATTTAGATTTGTGAAACTGATTTTCAGTTGCAGTAATTTCTGCACCAAATATGCCATGTTTGAATCCTCCCTAAGGCTAAGTCCCCATGTTGCGGAAACGCAGCTTTTCTTTGTTGCAGATTTTGTTGTATTTTTTTGAGCCAAAGCCAGGATTGAAATGAGCAGAAGGTAGAAGTATAAGAACTTCCTATATAGTTCCTATTCCTTTTGTAGCCATTCCTGGCTTTGGCTCAAAAAACCACAACATAATCTGCAACAAAAGCTGTATTTCTGCAACGTGGGACCTCAGTCTAAAGCTAAGGCCCCATGTTGCAAACCATAGCTAAAAAACACGGCGGAGAAATATCACATCACAATTATTCTTTTTATCCTGTTATAGTCTCCTAAATAAGCTAAGTGATCACACTACAGTACCTTGCAAAAGGTTTAGGCAGGTGTGTGGAAAAAAATCTGCTCACTTCTGAGTGAACACACTGGGAGGGGGGGGGGGAGTATAATCATATACGAACTCCAGTGTGTTATCTTAGATACGTTGAGTTCAGAGGCGCTCTAGTGACAAGTGTAAATTTGGGAATAACGGCACTAGTGGCCAAATCCAGTAAATTCCCTAGGTTTTGTAGTGTCCTGTGGCAGATGAAACAAAGCGTGAAGAGCAGTGGATGCTCCGTACCCACTGACGTATCGCTATAGATCCTGGTGCAATAGGACTGAGGAACCACATAATCTTGAATTAGACTTCATAGATTGCTTATTCCATCCTTAGGGGCGTGTTATTTTATATTTTTCGACAATTATGTGTAATCTAATATCTATGCTAGTTTTGGGCGTCCATTGTATATGATTGTAATAATATTGATACATCCACAGAAGGTCAGTGGTTAGTTCTACAAGATTTTTGGTACATCCTAACTGCTCAGTTCTTTGAAAAAAAAAAGCTGTTTGCAAGTACCTAGAAGAATTACTGATGGAGCTTAGATTTTTCTTTTGTTCATTCCCTTAGTTTTGTTAATTGACCTAATTAAACTATTAGGATTTTTATTTTTGAATGCATTCTTACTTTGCAGAATTTTTCCCACACCTGCATAAAACTTCTTCACATTACTGTATGTAACTAAAGAGGCTAATCTGTGAGCTGCTTTCACTATATCTGTGTAACAGGAGTTTGTCTAATTTATAAACAGTAGCTGTGACATGAGCTCCTCCTATGGACTGATTGTGTAGAACAATCTATCATACAGGGAGTTCTGGCATGGTTTTTGGAGTGGAGAGGGGCATGTTATTCTGAGCAGTTCACAATGAAATTACATGGCCTAATCAAAAAGAAGATTCCTGTGAATTTTCAGATAAAACACATAAAATAATAACTAAATAAAGTAATAGTCGCTAATGTAATTGATGGATCCCACTGACTTTGATTTCTTTTCTATGTGCAGTGCTATTATTCCCATGAGGACTGCCTTCAGAGGCTTTAGCAGCCGTGTGAGCATACAGTAGCCTAAATTTTCTGTACTGTTACTAAAACAGAATAGGAAGAATATGCAAATCTGTCTTCCATGATGTAAATAGGAAGACAGTGCCTCAGTCATGCTGATCCAAATAGATCGAAACAGCTGTCCTTGGCTGAGAGACTGACTTGGTAAAATCCCCTATATTGCAGCCAAGGCCTCTGGGAAGGTCGGGCATGATGTTAAAGTGAGCTCCCCCTTGTGGGCAGCATGACTGAGGCACTGTCTTCCTATTTACATCATGGAAGACAGAATTGCATATTCTTCCCATGATCCCTCACAGTGGAGCGTAAATGGCTTAATAAGACTCCATACACCTACATGGTGGTCTCTCCCTAAGGAGTGATGATATCCCCTTAAAACAGAATAGTTCAACAAGGTGGAATACACTTAATACGAGTATTTGCTGAATAATTTAGCAGATTGCTTTTTTGTTCTAACGATTGTGCACTGAGATTACTTTTTATGCAGGGTAGTGTCATTAAACACTGTGGCACTACATATTTTTTAATATATTCTCATACCATTATTTTTCCCCACAGGTGAACATCAGATGGAGCTTTTGGATTATGTGGCAGCTAAATTTCATGAAGAAGCTGGTGTTTTTAAGCTTTTGGTAAACATTAAGTTGAATATTGAAGTTAAGCAACTATCTATCTAAAAACTAAAATAACTGTTGCAGTGTTACTTAAAATCCAGTTAAAAATAACTCTTGATTTTTTAGAGCCATTTATAACCTAATCTTGAATTAGGTTACAGCTACCTCTAACTCACCACATGCTCATCACACTGCCTATTTGCTGCTTATAACTTCAACTTTGTAACTAAGGCCTCGTCCACATCTGTGTCGTTAATCTGCACACCGAACACATTGGCAAGCAGTGTGCAGTGAAAGCACACTGGAAAGTTCATGATTTACTTTCCTGTCCGCATGACTCGTGCAGAGACCATGCGGAAAGTACATGGACCCCATTATAGACCGGCCGTATTTGAGCCTTTATCGAGATCAAACCAAAACCCCCCTTCCCCTCTACTAAACCCCTTGTGTGTGATCTTCACATAAATCCGGACCAAGTTACCTTTGAATGGGTGGGGTCGGCCACAGCTTTATTAAATATATATTATCTGACATAAGCAGTAACCCCTGTTCCCCTCCTCCTCAGCGAACGTTTTGGTGTGTGCCCCCGGTGGGGCACGTCGCTGGTACTCTACATCGCTGAGAAAGGGGGCCAAGGTCCTGCTACTATGCCTGCTGTGACAACAATTTTAATGCAAATATATATTTACAGCATGTCATTTGCTAACAGAAAGAAGAAACAAACAAAACTTTTATCTGCACGGTACATAGTTACATAGTCAATGAGGTTGGATAAGGGCATTATTCCCTACAAACGCTACAGTGTTGATCCAGAGGAAGGCGAAAAAACAATTTGCCCTATTTCAGGGGGAAAATTCCTTCCCGACTCCAAATCTGGCAGTCAGTATGAAAACCCTGGATCAACGTGTCCTTAAAATTCTAGAGTCCATAACCTGTTATATTTTACTCTTCAAGAAAAGGCATCCGAGGAAAGAGGGGTACAATCATAAATGAAAAGAAAATTACTTAGCGGCTCGGTTTAGGTGTGGGTGGGTGGGGGATTGCTTTGTCAGCTCTGGCCGGAATTCAAAAGCAAGTTCCCCGCCCAGCGCTGCCCTGGATACTCCTGTGGGCGGCCCCGCCCCCCCTCCCCAGGCCACCAATGAATGGGAACCCCCCCCTTGAGGGGAAGGGCATAGGTCACACGGCCGCTCAATATCCGGCTGGCTTATACAGCCAGCCGGCTTGCAGACCGGCCGTATTTGAGCCTTTATCGAGATCAAACCAAAACCCCCCTTCCCCTCTACTAAACCCCTTGTGTGTGATCTTCACATAAATCCGGACCAAGTTACCTTTGAATGGGTGGGGTCGGCCACAGCTTTATTAAATATATATTATCTGACATAAGCAGTAACCCCTGTTCCCCTCCTCCTCAGCGAACGTTTTGGTGTGTGCCCCCCGGTGGGGCACGTCGCTGGTACTCTACATCGCTGAGAAAGGGGGCCAAAGGTCCTGCTACTATGCCACCGGACCTCGGTGTAAGCCTACAACGAGGTCCGACCCCCCCCCCCCCCCAGCAGGAACAGCGCCCTTTCTATGCCACCTTGAATCCCCGAAAGAAAAAAGTCCAACCCAATATCATTCAGGTGTACCCCATCCTTTTGCAGCAGCATCCGATTGTCCCCTTCAAGCTGGTAGTGCCTGACCACTACTCCGCCCAGTGTCTGTATTTGGTGTGACATTACTCTGTTGAGGGCTTTTCTTGTTCTCTCAAGTGCGGGCGGACTAATAGCGCCGTGCCACTGTGACCTCGGAATCATCTCACACCATACAGGGACTAGGGCTGGGAAAAGTTTTGGAAACCTGCAGAAATCCGCTCGCATCCTAGCAATTAGTTCTGGCTGCCGGATGGAGACCATGTCGTTGCCACCTGCATGGATTACTAACACCACCGGGACCTGAGTGGCTCTACTAGCGTTGAGGACCTCCGGAAAGACTTGTTCCCACTTCATGCCCCGTATGCCGAGCCACCGCACCTGGACGTTTCTGAAACCCAGCTGGAGGCCCATCGGCCGGACTGCTGCTCGCTTTGCGGCCCAAAAGACATAGAAGTGTCCGATGATCCAAACCACAGTGGGGGACCCTGTGAACAACAACATGGGTTAAAAACAACGAAGCATCATGCAAACCAAACTTTAGGGGACCCCCCCTCCACCCATATGTATGTATAAACTTTTTAAAAAAAATTTTTTTATTTATTTATTTTTAACTGATGATTAAACCAGGTCTGACGTAACGCCTATAGCAGTTGGAACGCCATCGTCCTATGCGTTTCACCTCTTCCTCTGCCAGGCCTGCCGCATCGGCAGCCGTCGCAGCCCCGATGCAGAAGGAGTGGGTACCAAATTCTGCTGGCGATACCCCATTGGCTTCTAGACACTTCTTGAACACTGTTTCAAACTGGAACCTTGTTAAGGGGGAACCATCCTTGTGGACTAAAAACTGGGTAGCGGCTGGTCGGGATACCGCATATGTTTTGACCGGGCACAACGGGCCGCTGAGCTTCGCTTTTGATAACCATGCCCCTTGGCCGTAAATGTCAGTTTTTAGATCGGCGGACCCTAAGCCTGAGTGATTCCGGGAGAAAGACTACGTCCTCTGCTGCTAAACCTGTTGCTGCCCGCCGGGATCTAGCTACTAGCTCCCCAATTCTTAGTGCTCCAAAAAAGGCTACAACAAAGGCACAGGACATAAGGACTGCTTTGTATGGTGTTGTGCAGACCGTTATAGTGACGTCCACCAGACGCCACAATAGGAGGAATGATACTGGCCGCCGGTGATCCTTCTTTCTCCTGGCCTTTTTTAGCCCTTTTAGTATCAGCTGAATTGGGAACTCTTTAGTTACATCGGGGAGGCCTAGCAATTTTAACCCAAATGCCATGCCAGATAGGCGCCTTGCCGCGGTTGCGGCGGACACCCCTGCTGCTGCTAAATGAGCGACGTACTCATACGTCAAAACCCTGCAGCCCGCTGCGTCCATTGCCCTGCCAGGAGGGCCTAATGATAACCACTCTCTCCACGATTTCTCGTGGCCTGCCCAGGTAGAAACTGTTATCGCGTCCTTCAGTAGCCGTGTCAATATTGGAGCCCCAAGTCCCATAGGAAGGGTGGGCACGGGGAGCCCTCCAACTCCGCCTTCGGATGGTAATCCCTGAAGCGCTCCCACTGGAAACGAGAAAGAGAGTCAGCAACAACGTTTTCAACACCAGGGACATGTCTTGCTTTAAACACTATGTTAAATTGCAGGCAACGTAATACCAGGTGCCTCAAGAGAGCTAGGACTGGCAGGGAGCTGGAAGACAAGTGGTTAATTGCCAGGACGACACTTTCATTGTCACACCAAAACAAAATGCGCTTGTTAGTCATGGCTGGCGCCCATAGCTCCAGCGATACCACTATTGGGAACAGCTCCAGCAGGGTCATGTTCTTTGTTGCACCAGCAGTTACCCAACCCTGTGGCCATGGGGCCGCTGACCAACATACGCCAAACACTGCACCATAGCCTGTTGAGCCAGCCGCGTCGGTATACAACTGGAGGTCCGAGTTCGACAACTCCTTCTCTGGGAAGCATGATATGCCTGCATAGTCAGACAGAAAGGATTTCCAGACTTCCAAATCATCCCGCATGACCCTGGTTATACGGACATAGTGGTGGGGCATTCTCTTTCCGGCGGTGGCCATGGCCAGATGCCTGGAAAAAACCCTGCCCATAGGAAATATTCTGCATGCAAAGGTCAATTGCCCCAGTAGCGACTGCAACTGGACCAATGGAACTTTCTTTGCTCTGAGGCACACCTCTATGTCCTGTTTTAACCTGATGAGCTTGTCCTGCGGGAGCTGAAGAACCATCCTGTCAGTGTCAATCAGGATTCCCAGGAAAGAGAGGCACGACGCTGGTCCCTCCGTTTTTTCACTGGCCAAAGGGACTCCGAACTTATCTGTAAGGAAACGGAACATGTTGAGTAAATAAAGGCATTGTGGGGAGCTCTTAGGACCGACAAATAGAAAATCACCCAGGTAATGTATTACCGAAGAGGAGCCTGACTCCTGCCGCAGTACCCACTCTAGGAAAGTACTGAAAACCTCAAAATAACGGCAAGAGATGGAGCACCCCATGGGTAAGCACATATCATAATAGAAACTCCTTTCAAGCTGAAAACCCAGCAAGTGAAAACACTCTGGGTGTACAGGTAGGAGCCGGAAGGCGGATTCTATGTCTGTTTTTGCAAGCAGAGCGCTGCGTCCTGCACTCACTACCAGGGACACCGCCTTGTCAAAGGATACATAGGACACTGCTGTTTCCTCCTTAGGGATACCATCATTGACCGATTCACCATGTGGGAAGGATAGGTGATGGATAAGTCTGAATTTTCCTTCCTCTTTTTTGGGGACCAGGCCCAGTGGCGACACTCTCAGGTTTTTAAATGGGGGTTCAGTAAAGGGGCCTGCCATGCGGCCCAAGGCCACCTCTTTCTCAATTTTAGCACGTGCTGTGCTCATGTCCTTTTTAATTGAACGTAGATTGTCCGCTAGTGTAACAGACGAACTTTGTAAATGGGGTATGTAGAAACCAACCGTGAAACCATTAATGAGCATATCTGCCTCTCGCCTCCTTGGGTATCTGTCGAGCCAGGGGCGCATCCTTTCTACGATCACCGGTGTCCTCCGGCTGACACTGCACCCTTTTGAGGAACTTAAATCTTCTTGCGCATCGCAAGGCTGCATGGGTCCCCCCACAGGTGGTGCATTCATGTTTAAAACGACAGGAGGCATGGAATCTACAGTACCCTTCATTATACATCCAACATGTACTTGTCTTGTGTGTTGCCGCTGCTGGCACCCATGCTCCTGCAGCGGCTGCGGGCGGAAAGGGATTCCTTGCCAGCTTGGGGTTCATCATTATTTGAAACCATACATCAGTGGCTTTTGAGGCCCATCCTACCTCTTGGCGCAGAGCTAAGCGCCGCCGAAATTCCTTGTCATACCTCCACCATGTTGAACCACCATACACATTATATGCTGAGAGAATGATATTCTGATACACAAACAGCTCAGATGCCTTCTCTGGCTTAGCCTGGCAAAGTATACATGACATTGTGCTAAAGGCCTGGATCCAATTGTTAAAAGTCTTTGCCACCCTGGGCTTTTTGTCCTCTCCTCTCCTGTACTCCCGCTCTTTATCCACTGTAGGTTGGTCCTGAGATATCAGCGACCATATATCCAAGAATTCCCCTTTTATAATTTTTTCCCGCACGTCCCCTGGCACGTGCGTGCCCAGTGGTGCCACTCCACAGAAAAATGTATCATTCCATAACCAACTTTCTGGCAGCTGCGCAGCCACACCCGTTGCAGACTTAGGAGGGGGGGATGCAGTTTCCAGCTTATCTAGGATTGCCTTCATCATCTGTATCACAAAGTCATTATTCTGGTGCTGTGTAGCCTCACTAGTTGTAAGCGTTGTCCTCCCCTCCAGCTTAGCTAGCATAGCCTTAAACATATCCAAGACATCCCCACCAGTTGAGGTCTGTGCAGACCAAGCTTGCAAACAAGCCAACTCACCGGTCGGAATGATGGTCGGATGTGCGTTGTCTGCGGGTGGCTGCAGCAGCATTGATCCTTTTGCCAACGGTTCCTGAGTGGCTGTGGGCTCCATACTCCGATTTTTGGATTCCACCTGGCCATGTGACCTTCCTTCCACGTCTGAATCCCTCGAGGATGTGCCAGAGGAGTGTGATGCTGACCTCTCCCTGCTATAGCCATGATGACGCCTGCCGCCTTGCATTCGGGACCTCATGCTAAGCTGACTTAAGGGACTCCCAGCGGATGATCCTCTGAGGGATCTATGCCGACTGCGGTGGGGGCTCCTACTTTTATGTGTTGGGGTGCTGGACCTAATAGCTGTTTCAGCCTGGCGCTGGGAGTTGCAGGACCTAGTGGTCCTTCTGGATTGTCTAGGCGCATGGGGCATTATTGGGGCATTAATGCCCAACAATAACTCCCCACCACCGTGGCCTGTGCCAATCAGCACTGAGTTTTCCAGGGGGCCGTTGGCTATTGAGCCCAAAATAGTCGCCTCCCCTGGGTTCCTAACATACTGGGCCTGGGGGTGTGGGGGTAAATATAACTGTGTGGAGGGTGGACTACATTGGGACTGGCTAGGAGGGGGTGAAGCTATTTGCATCTGGCTTCCTGCTGGCTGCCATGTGCTGACCCCAGGGCCTACCAGGCCCTTGGTCCGCCTGGCCTTTCGGGCCTGTGCCCTTATTGAGGCAGGGTCAGATGGCTGGCATTGTTTCCGTCTAACCACCCTCCCTTTACGGGCCCGGGTTGCTCTATTTTTGGGGGCTTTAACCCTGCTGCGAGTAGGTGGGGGCATGGGGAGAGCCGAGATGGTGGCCTGGCTGTCCTTGCTGGACGAGCCATGTGCCCCACTGTCTGCTGAGGGGGAGGGGGGATCTGGGCTGAATCCCCGCTCTCCTGGAGCAGGGACTCAAGCCAAGCTGTCCCTTTCTGACTTACTTTGAGTAGCAGCTGTTCTAACAGCCGTTGATGGTCCTGTGCAGGCTCCATAGCATGTGGTGGCAAGGCAGGGTCACTCAGGGGAGAGTTGCTTTGTCAGCTCTGGCCGGAATTCAAAAGGAAGTTCCCCGCCCAGCGCTGCCCTGGATACTCCTGTGGGCGGCCCCGCCCCCTTCCCCGGGCCACCAATGAATGGGAAACCCCCCCCCTTGAGGAAAGGGCATAGGTCACACGGCCGCTCAATATCCGGCTGGCTTATACAGCCAGCCGGCTTGCAGTCTATGGGGTCTGTGCACTTTCACTGCACACCGCATGCCAATGCGTTCAGTAGTCCGTTCAGGGGGGTCCCCATGCGGACTCCCCTGAACAGATTACTGATGCAGATGTGAATGAGGCCCCACACTGAAGCACAGCTTTTATTGGTTACAAATTTTGCTGCAGTTTTTTGATCCAAAGCCAGGAGTGGATTGAGCAGAAGGTAGAAGTATAAGTACTTCTTATATATTACCCATTACTTTTGTAACCATTATTGGCTTTGGCTCAAAAAAACGCAGCAAAATCTGCAATAATAAACTGCTTTTCCACAATGTGGCTCCTCATTCTAACAGTGTTAGAATTAGTGTAGGACAAGTTTACTACATATTTACTACAGGATCTGTTTTGCAGAGATTTTAACAAAATTGTGATTGGACAGTGATATATAATCATAGAACAGACATATTACTCGAGTAGACACTGGATAAATTGTATATCACAGCCCTGGTGTTTTTTGTGGTCCCATTGTGTAGAGAGAATATCTTCAATATGCTAGCACTGATGCGCGAAAAACTATAACCCTGCCGGTACAGGTATTGTTAGACAGTCCCAGAAAAAATAGTGATTCAGCATCCAGTCTAGTGTAGACTTAAAAGAATTTTGTACTTTAATTAGACCATTTAAAATTCCAAAATAACAAGAAACCAGTAAAAAATAGAAAAAACACACAGCACTTACATGAAGACGTTACTTGGGTTACATCAGACAATGGTTACACAAAAAAAACTTTAGCCGCCTACGCGTTTCAGGGTCAGAGCCCCTTCCTCATGGCGAGTAGGTCGTTTCTGCAAGAAGTCTATCAAAAAATAAATGAAAAAAGAAAACAACTACAATCTAATGTTTATTAGTTATATTAAAAGAGCTGGAAGATTGCAAATCAAATCAATTATAAGTACCTTAATTAAAAGTATTTCAGGCAAGTAATGTAGAGCTATAATATGTTGGAAATTCACACACGAGGAACCATCATTTAGTAGATCAGGTTGTCAGCCGTTTACGTCCGTATGACTATTATTGATATGGTGGAACTTAGCATGCTGATCACTAGAGGCTACTCATATGTCCTATGCGTGATTCTCTAATACCAGCTAGCCAAAGGGTGATCCAACATACAGTAGGTTCACACCAGCATTCGGGTGTCTGTTGTTTGAGTCTGGATGTGGACCTGAAAGATGGAGACCCTGTCCGCTTAAAAAAAAGTGGAAACCCGTAGACCCCATAGATTGTAATGGGGTCTGCCAGGTATCTACCCAGTTTCCACTGGTTTTTTACTGAAACTGGCAGAGAGAAAAGTTCTCCTTTTAGGACTTTTCTCTCTGTCGATTTTAAGCGGAATCTGTGATGGAATCTCCTACAGAGACTCCAACGCAGATGTGAATCCAACCTTAATAACATGAAATTGGATGCCTTGAAGATAAACTCAGAGAATATGGTTAAACTACTTAAGGCCGGGGTCCCATGGGTCAGAAACGCCGCCAAAAAAAAATCATGGCGTTTTACAGTACAGGCAAAGTGGATGGTATTCTAGCAAATCCCTTGCCCACTTTGCGGTAAAAACCTCTTTGTGGACACACCTCGATTTCCAAAACTGGCAGCACTTATAACTATGGAAATGCCTCTACCCAACCTCACTTATAACTATGGAAACCCCTCTACCCAATTACTTGCTGCTCCTCATCCTTGACCTGTTTCTCCACCATCACTGATGAAAAACTCTCCTCCCTTATCTCCAAATCCCACCTCACCTCCTGTGCGCTTGACCCGATCCAGTCACATCTCATTCCCAAACTCACTGAAGTCATTACTCCGTCCCTAACTCATCTCTTCAACCTATCCCTAACCAATGGATCCTTCCCCTCAGCCTTCAAACATGCCACTGTCACTCCTATACTTAAGAAACCGTCCCTAGACCCGTCCAGCCAATTATCGTCCCATCTCACTCCTTCCGTACGCCTCAAAAGTGCTTGAGCAACATGTCCACTCAGAACTCTCCTCCTATCTCTTGTCCGACCTGCTCTTTGACAGACTACAGTCAGGCTTCAGACCCCGGCACTCCAATGAAAACGGCCCTAACAAAAGTCACCAATGACCTGCTAACCGCCAAAACCAAGCACCATTACTCTGTTCTCCTCCTCCTTGACATCTCCTCTGCCTTTGACACAGTTGACCACTCCCTCCTGTTAGAAATTCTCTCATCCCTTGGTATCTCAGACCTGGCCCTTTCCTGGATCTCCTCATATCTCACCGACCGAACATTCAGCGTCTCCCACTCGCACACCACCTCCTTACCTCGCCCTCTCTCTGTAGGTTTCCCCCAAGGCTCCGTCCTAGGACCCCTCCTGTTCTCCATCTACACCCTCGGCCTGGGCCAACTCATAGAATCTCATGGTTTTCAATACCATTGCTATGCCGATGACATCCAAATATACATCTCTAGACCAGACATTACCTCCCTGCTGGCCAGAGTTCCAGATTATTTAGCTGCTGTAGCCTCCTTCCTCTCCTCCCGCTTTCTCAAACTCAACATGGAGAAAACAGAGTTCATCATCTTCACCCCACCCTGTATGGCCCCTCCACCTGACCCATCTATCAAAGTTAACGGAACCACAATTACCTCTGTCTCACAGGCCCGATGCCTTGGGGTAACCCTGGACTCCGACCTATCCTGCAAGTCACACGTTCAAACTCTCAACACTTCCTGCCGCCTCCAACTCAAAAACATTCACCGAATCCGCTCCTTCCTTACCCCTGAAACTACTAAGATGCTTGTCCAGGCTCTCATAATCTCCCGCTTAAGACTACTGCAACACCCTTTTCCATGGACTCCCAGCAAACACCCTCGCCCCCCTCCAGTCCACCTAAAACTGTGCATGCTCGCTTAATTCACCTCACCCCCCGATCTTCATCGGCTGCTCCTCTCTGCCAGTCCCTCCACTGGCTACCCATAGCCCAGCGAATTGAGTTCAAGCTACTAACGCTAACATACAAATCCATCCACAACCTGTCCCCTCCATACAGTATATCTCTGACCTAATCTCCCGCTACCTGCCCACACGTAACCTCAGATCTCCCAATGACCTACTCTGCTCTGCCCTCATACGCTCCTCACACAACCGCCTCCAAGATTTCTCCCGTGCATCCCCCATACTCTAGAACTCCTTACCAAGACGCATAAGACTGACCCCCACAATCACAGGATTCAAGAAGGCCTACAACCTCCAATAACACTATCACCCACTGCCATCTGTACAGTCTCCCCCTCTCCTTCTGTCTCTACCCCCCTTCCCTCATAGATTGTAAGCCCTCGCGGGCAGGGCCCTCTACCCCACTATGCCAGTCGGTCATTGTTAGTATTATATCTACCTGTATATTGTGTGTACTGTATGTCACCCCGAAACGTAAAGCACCATGGAATTAATGGTGCTATATATATAAATAAATAATAATAATAATGCCAGTGGTTTTCCCATAGATATAATTGTAACAGAAAGTCCATGGAGGAAAACTCTGCAAACTCTCTGTTTAAAGTGCTGTCTAGGGTATTATCATACAGGCCCAAAGCATTATGGTAGCAGTAGCAGCCTGTTGTCATACAGGCCCAAAGCCTGTGCTAGCAGTAACAGGCTATTACTACTACCACAGGCTTTGGGCCTATATGGTAATATCCCAGACCACGTGACATCTGGAATATTACCATATAGGCCTGAAGCCGGCTAGGATTAACATGAGCACAAACAGAATGTCATGCATTTCCCCCTTCGGATTATACTCAAGTCAATAAGTTTTCTCAGTTTTTTGTGGTAAAATTAGGGGGGGTCGGCTTATATTTGGGTCGACTTATACTCTAGTATATACGGTAATTATTATTATTATTTTGAAGAAAATAGTGTTTTATTACATACAGATGTGTCCACTGATAACTTATAATAAAAGCTACATCCACACAAATGTACGGGTGTGTAAGAAAACAGAATGAACAGCATATGTAAATATAAGTAAATAATGGGTCGGTGTGTTAAAAAAATGGGTAGAACACTGACAAAGCACACTTTTATGTGCATGAGGTCTTACTTGGTAATTCTTTACTAAGGGCCCGTGCACACGGAGTTAACGTGAGCACATTTTAGCATAATACACGTGTATAGATTACATGTGTAAAAATAACGCTCCCATTGACTTCAATGAAATTTTTTACACGTGTAAAAAAACGCATCAAAATACGCTTCAAAAAACGCGACTCGTATTTTGACGCGTTATTTACATGGGTAAAAAATTTCATTGAAGTCAATGGGAGTGTTATTTTTACACGTGTATTCTATACACGTGTATTATGCTAAAATGTGCTTGTGCTAATTTTTAAACTCCAAGAACTCCATGAAATCAATTCAGTACAATACAGTATGATGACATGTTGGCAAAACAGGCTGCAAATATCAACAAACTGGGTGGAATTAAGAGCTGGCAGCTCATGGTCCCATACAATAGAATTGAAATCTACACTAGTTGGAGACTGGCATAGATTTTAGATATCATATATATTTTCTGATTTTAATAGATTATTGATTCCATAATGGCGCTCTTCCGAGTGGATTTCAGTGGACGTGGAGAGTTGGCCGAAAGACAGCAGAAGTTAGCTCAGATGTTGTCCAGACTTCAGAAAATTTCTGAAGGTAAGAATGTAGCTGTAAATACTCTCCTAGGGATCTCTATGGCCTCCATGCAGTACTCTACAGACTCTGTAGGAGAGTATACATTTTTTTAATTTTTCACTGCCTACAGCTTGTTTAAACATTAAAAGGGTTGTCCATTTTTGCCTCGACAACACCTTTAATGTTTTTGGGGGGTTCATATGGGAAAAAAAAAAACATAATTCTATCCTAATATTTTTGCATTCTGTTTCTACGGAATTCACGATTAAAAATGACATGGCAGCCTTGGTGTGTCATTACAATTACAGTTTCCATTCTTTTCTTTTTTTTCTTTTTTTTAAATAAGCAACTTTCCTGGAGTCACCATATTCTGATGTCTTTGGCTAAGGCCCTCACATTGTGGAAATGCAGATTTTTTTTGTTGCACATTTTGTTGCAGTTTTGTGAGCCAAAGCCAGGAGAGGATTATGTAGAAGGGAGAAGTATAAGAGCTTTCTATATATTTCCCATTCCTTTTGTTGCCATTCTTGGCTTTGGCTCAAAAAAAATACAACAAAATCTTCAACAAAAAAAGTTGCATTTCTGCAAAGTGAGGCCTTAGCCTTTAACTTTTTTACTGTTTTGTTAATATGAAAGGGATCTTTATTTTCAGGACAAGTTGTCGTTTTTATTGGTACCAGTGCTTGGTATCTATGACTTTATAATTGCTTTTTATTGGTATTTTATGGATTTTTGGGGGAAGCGAGGTCACCATAATACGTTACTTTGCATATTGTGGTCCATATACACTCACCGGCCACTTTATTAGGTACACCATGCTAGTAACAGGTTGGACCCCCTTTTGCCTTCAGAACTGCCTCAATTCTTCGTGGCATAGATTCAACAAGGTGCTGTAAGCATTCCTCAGAGATTTTGGTCCATATTGACATGATGGCATCACACAGTTGCCGCAGATTTGTCGGCTGCACATCCATGATGCGAATCTCCTGTTCCACCACATCCCAAAGATGCTCTATTGGATTGAGATCTGATGACTGTGGAGGCCATTGGAGTACAGTGAACTCATTGTCATGTTCAAGAAACCAGTCTGAGATGATTCCAGCTTTATGACATGGCGCATTATCCTGCTGAAAGTAGCCATGAGATGTTGGGTACATTGTGGTCATAAAGGGATGGACATGGTCAGCAACAATACTCAGGTAGGCTTTGGCGTTGCAACGATGCTCAATTGGTACCAAGGGGCCCAAAGAGTGCCAAGAAAATATTCCCCACACCATGACACCACCACCACCAGCCTGAACCGTTGATACAAGGCAGGATGGATCCATGCTTTCATGTTGTTGACGCCAAATTCTGACCCTACCATCCGAATGTCGCAGCAGAAATCGAGACTCATCAGACCAGGCAACGTTTTTCCAATCTTCAATTGTCCAATTTCGATGAGCTTGTGCAAATTGTAGCCTCAGTTTCCTGTTCTTAGCTGAAAGGAGTGGCACCCTCTGTGGTCTTCTGCTGCTGTAGCCCATCTGCCTCAAAGTTCGACGTACTGTGCGCTCAGAGATGCTCTTCTGGCTACCTTGGTTGTAACGGGTGGCTATTTGAGTCACTGTTGCCTTTCTATCAGCTCAAACCAGTCTGGCCATTCTCCTCTGACCTCTGGCATCAACAACGCATTTCCGCCCACAGAACTGCCGCTCACTGGATGTTTTTTCTTTTTCGGACCATTCTCTGTAAACCCTAGAGATGGTTGTGTGTGAAAATCCCAGTAGATCAGCAGTTTCTGAAATACTCAGACCAGCCCTTCTGGCACCAACAACCATGCCACGTTCAAAGGCACTCAAATCACCTTTCTTCCCCATACTGATGCTCGGTTTGAACTGCAGGAGATTGTCTTGACCATGTCTACATGCCTAAATGCACTGAGTTGCCGCCATGTGATTGGCTGATTAGAAATTAAGTGTTAACGAGCAGTTGGACAGGTGTACCTAATAAAGTGGCCGGTGAGTGTATACGCGTGTATCTATCTATCTATCTATCTATAGCGAAGGAAATAATTATTTGATCCCTTGCTGATTTTGTAAGTTTGCCCACTGACAAAGACATGAACAGTCTATAATTTTGAGTGTAGGTTAATTTTAACAGTGAGAGATAGAATATTAAAAATAAAATCCAGAAAATCACATTGACGCAGAATCCGCCTCAAAATCCGTCTGCCAGAATGTTTCCCATTCATTTCAATAGGTGTCCCTCGCTTTTTTTTGTTCCCACTAGCGATTTTTTTCAGCTAGCGGGAAAAAGAAGCGACATGCCCCATCTTCCCAATGATTCCACAACTCAGTCAGGTGCGGCGTCTGTGGCATGAGACTCACTCCTGATTAGGCCCATACATCTGGGCCTAATCAGGAGCGGGATGCCGTGCTAGCTGCACGGAAAAGTCACACGGTGGAAGCCTTTTGTCCTCCTACCCTAAGACAGGAGGATAGAAGCGATCTGTATTACAGCAGTGTAAGGGATTGAGCTCTTCTCTTCTGTACATTGACAGAAAACACACAAGCTGGATGCAGAAGTGGAGGTATGTTAAGGTTAGGTTAATCTAATACACTGGTCAAGTAGATTTGTTATTGAGGAGCACAGGAAGATCAAGGGTACTTCACTACTGGGTAGAGTATTTCAAAGGAATACTTCATCCAAACTTTCTTTTTCTTTAGCTTATCTCTTGTCAGTGGCAGTTCACTGAGTCATGGAAAAATAGCAGAAAGACCCCATGGGCCGTAATCGCAGCGAACGTGAACACATTGCGATTCTTTTCACAGCACTTTTAAGAGAAAGTTCAGAGTTTTCCTCTGCGGACTTTCTCTTAACATTATATCTACAGGAAAGCCGCCGGCGTTTCCATAGATATAATTGACCTGCTGCAATTTGCAAAGCCGCAACGGCTTTGCAAATCGCAGCGTGTCCGCACTGCGTTTTTTTCCGCAAAGTGGGCATGGGATTCACATGAATCCCATCCCCTTTGCTTGCACTGTAAAACGCCGCGATTTTTCCCGCAGTGTCTCCACTGCGGGCAAATCGCGGCGTTTACGTTCCGTGGGGCCCCGGCCCTAATCAGCTCTTCTCTGTGCGTTCAAATCAAGGAGACTTCACTTCTGTTCTTCTAAAAAGTATAGGCCTTTTCAACCTGGACAGGCAGTGTTGATTCTAATCAATAGGGGAGATAAAACAAGAATTTTGTTACAATGAATCAGATGTTCTAATTGTGCTTTTTAATTTTTTTTTTTAGAGTACAATGTTGCTGTATTTATTACAAATCAGATGACTGCTGATCCAGGAGCAACAATGACGTAAGCTTCAATTTAATTTTAAATGCTCAAAAACCTTAGGCTTCTTGCTAGCAGTTAAACTGGTTGATAAAATGGATAAAATAGCGGCCATCCCTTTAAGCACTAATGTTTAATAAAATCATATACATCATTGATAGAACTGAAGAAAATAGTGCAACCTATGTAGAAGGTGGGAAAAAAAGCAAACCCCCACCACCCAAAGGCTATTTTAGATTTTTGTGTTGCATACAGTACACTGAAAGCAATAATGTGATGTCTTACTCCAACAGAAACATGAACAGTGAACTTACACACTAAGGGCTTATTCACACGGAGTAAACGCCAGCTTATTCTGAACGTAAAACGCGTTCAGAATCAGCGCCGTATAAAGCAGTTCCATTCATTTCTATGGGAGCCGGCATACGAGCGCTCCCCATAGAAATGAATGGGCTGCTTTTTTCACTATGAGTGCTCCCATTGAAGTGAATGGGAAGCGCTGCGTCTACGGCTCGGCATGAGCAGAGCTAGCCGTACACGCGAGCACATCCCATTCACTTCAATGGGAGTGCTCGTAGTGAAAAAAGCAGCCCATTCATTTCTATGTAGAGCGCTCGTATGCCGGCTCCCATAGAAATTAATGGAACTGCTTCATACGCCGCTGATTCTGAACGTGTTTTAAGTTCAGAATAAGCTGGCGTTTACTCCGTGTGAATGAGCCCTAAGGCTGATTTCACACAGGGTATTTTAGTCAGGATTTTGAGGCCGAATCCGCCTCAAAATCCTGACCAAAAAAAACATCTCCCACTGGCTCCTGGAAAAATGAAGCAACATGCTCATTAATTTGGTACTAATCCGGATCACAGTGCCACGACTGGATGCCTGGGCAGTGCATCGGCATCCAGTTGCGGCTACCCATACTTTGGACCGGAACCTGAGTCGGCCTCCGCATCAAATTCCGGTCCCAAATGCCCCGTCTGAACTCGGCCTAAGGGTCAGTTCACACTTTTGGCGAGGATTTTGATGCTGAATCCACCTCAAAATCAGCCTCCAAAAAAAGCCTCCCAACTATATTTATATGGTTTTATTTACCTTTTAACACCTTAAAGGGGTTGTCCCATCACAAGGATCCTATCTATACTGCTTGTTAATGTGGATGTAAGACTTTTCCTAAATACACTGCTTCAGCAAAACTGCTTTGTGTATCCACTATCTTACTTTATTCAATTTTTTGTGGCCACAGCCCTGACCTAGCTGCTCCTGAGTCAAATGATGTATCTGCTGCTCTCAGGGGGGAGGGAGGAGGGGCTAAGTGCAGGGAGCGAGCCTGTGTATCTAGCTAATCCTGTGTCTACACCATGTGACCTAGGTCCTGCACTCAGATAGAGGAGAGGAGCTGCTTTCATTTCTTCTGTTCTCCCAGTTATCAGGCTAGCTAATTCAGTTGTGTTCATTATGGCAGAGACAGGCAGTCTCTGTATGTAACACAGAATGGAGTTGCTGCTGCCTGTACTTCATAGTCCAATGTGGGTGGGTGGAGCTACACGTGAATTTGGAGGCGGGGCTAAACGGCAGGTTGCCTGTGAAACCCCGCCCACCAAATGATGCAAGAAACCAGTAAGAAAGAAGATTTTACAAGAGTGAAGACTGCTGAGTATGTGAGGTGGGAATACCCCTTTAACAAAATCCAAAACTGTGCTAAAAATTTTTTTTCTAAAAGTTGCTGTATTCCGACATTCCATAACTATTTTATACTTCCGTGTACAGGGATCCATAGGGTGTCTTTTTTTTGCAAGAGCAGGTGTACTTTTTAATTAAATCATTTTGGGGAATTGCTATTGCTCTGATCGCTTTTTATTAAAATTTTTGTCAGAGGTAAAATAGTGAAAAAACTATGGCTAGTGGCTTGGCACTTTTACCTTTTTCTTCCTGCTACGGCATTTACCTTACGGGAAAAATACTTTTATAAATGTATAGAACGGGTGTTTTTGGACACAGGGATACCTAATGTGTAGGTGTTTCACAGTATTTAAGTACTTTTATATGTGTTCTAGGGATAGGGGGGTGATTTGAATTTTTAATATTTTAATTTTTTTATGTATTTTTTTTTTTTTTTTTACTTTTATATTTTATTTATTATAGCCACCAATCGCGGATATTAGCAATGGCTATGGTATAAAACAGCAGACACCCGGCAGCTATTGTGGCTGCCTGGCTCCTGAGCGGCTGCCATATTTTAACACCTAGCATTCGATGTACTAGTATGGCGGATGTCAGAAAGGGGTTAAAGGGTTTGTCCAAGACAGTGGCGGATCCAGGGTTTGTGCGCCGCAGCAAATTAGGCCCCGCCCACTTTTATGTTGACTCCGCCCATTCTCATTCATTTTTCATGTGATTCCACACAGTATAATCCTCCTACAGTCACCCGTAAATTATATGTCCCCCCTCCATCTCTCCCCATTTTCATATACACCCTTCATCTACCCCTAGTTTCATGTCCCCCCCCTCTATCTCTGTCCCCAGTTTCATGCCATTCTCCCCCTTTATCTGCCCACAGTTTCATGTCCCCCCGTCTCTGCCCCAGTGTCATGCCGTTCTCCCCCCTTCATCTGCCCCAATGTCATGCCATTCTCCCCCCCTTCATCGGCCCTGGATCCGCCCCTGGTCCAGGATGAATATAAACACCTACACTAATCTAAACACCCTCCCTCTGCCTACTTCCTAAATTACATAATTTTGAAAAAAATGTATATTTATCCATATCCCTGGGGCAGTCATGTGACTGCCCCATGGACATTTTCTGATTATCCAGTGATGATCTGTTTCCAGAAATGGAACGTCACTACTATTTTCCCCCATCCACTCCATCATACTTACCTATCTTCTCCCTGTCTAGGCTTCCTACTGTGGGGAACGGCTCCTCCTCCTTCCTTGATGTCTGGCTGCTCGTGTGCAAAAGAACAGGAGTCCTGGCTTTGTCCTGAAGCAGAAACTCTATCTCTATTGTGCAAGTGTGGGAGCCTGTGCAATAGAGATGTAGTGAAGGCTACAGCGCAGTGCCAGGACTGCTGTGTGCTGGTAGTCAAAAAAGAGGAGGAAACATTCCCCACACAAGGAAGCCTGGACAGGAAGAAGAAGGCAGGTAAAGTATACTAGGGTAAGGCAGCAGGAAGCTACACCATTTAAACAAATGCAGAAGATGCTAGGTGCTCCCAGAAAAACCCAGAAATCACTCAAAACACTGGTAAAGGTATATGGGTGCACTTATTAACCCATTAATAGTGCTAACAGATCTTTTTTTTTTTTTTTTTTTTTAAAGATTTCTGCATTTATGGTCATATCCATTGGCAACTGATCAAAACATAGTCTTGTAACTGCTAAGATGGTTAGAGAAAATCTTTTAAAACTCAACAAAAAATTTTTAATAACTAATATTTGCAAAATTGCTTAACTTTTAATTGTCTACAAATCTAAATATGGTTATATTTGTGGGAAAACCCTTTAAAGTCTGTATTGTTTCCATGTATGAAATATGTTTGGAGATTTTCATATCAATGGAATTGAAACTTCGCTGACACCATGGTGGCTCCATTGAATGGCTCAATTAAATGTCTATATCTATGTGCTGACCTATAGCTATTCAAACTGTTAGGCTATGTGCACATGTGAAACTGTAAGATTTCGAAGGGTTGCAAAAATGGATTAAAAAGATTTAAAAAAAGAATAATAATAATAATGCACATTGTCATCAATTTCTATTATATAAGCAATGAAGTTAGATGACCCGCTCCCTACATCGCCAACCCCGTATTCCTTCTTGTTGATGCCTTCTCCTCCTCTTCTGAGCTTCTTCCTCCTGTCAGCTTGTGCATACACCAGATTTTGTTCAGGCCAACGAGAGAAAGAAGCAAAGAGGAGGGGGAGGTGTCAAGACCTATAAGTACCTGAGTGTGCTCCTCAATAATAAATTAGACTGGGCTGATCACCTGGAGGCACTGCACAGAAAGGGTCACAGCAGACTCTACCTGCTCAGGAGGCTGAGGGCCTTCGGAGTCCAGGGGCCACTTCTTAGGGCCTTTTTAAACTATGTGGTTGTTTCAGCCATCTTTTTCGGTGTGGCCTGCTGGGGGAGCAGTATATCAACCAGGGACAGAAATAGACTTGACAGGCTGATCAGAAGAGCCAGCTCTGTCCTGGGGAGCCCCCTGGACCCAATACAGGTGGTGGGTGACAGAAGGATACTGTCCGTGGTGACCTCCATGCGGGAGAACAAATCCCACCCCATGTATGGGACCTTGATGGCACTTGGCAGCACTGTAAGTGACTGTTTGCTTCACCCCAAGTGTGAGAAGGAGCGCTATCGCAGGTCCTTCCTTCCAACTGCGACCAGGCTGTATAATTTACATCAGACCAAGTGAAGATCACCCCACACAGAAAACTAAATGAATATGACTATGAAGTCTTCCTTCTTTCTTTCTTCTCTTCCTAAGCTGCTACAGACTCCTAGTATATCTTCTCTTCTCAGCATATATGTGTCTACTTCCGTAAGATATTACTGTATATTATCCTGTAACTATATTACTATTCTGCTGTAACATACTGAAATTTCCCCACTGTGGGACTATTAAAGGATTATCTTGTCTTAACAAGAAGGTAGAAGGGGGTGGCGATGCAAGGAGAGGGTGATGACACGGGTGCCCCCTGTGCTCCTTGGAGGCTAATTTACATAACAAAAAGGCTTTTTCTGAATGCCAGGAAATCAAAGGTATGCCTACAATAGCCTTTTTAAAGGCTAAATGAATATAGACTTAGCTAAAAATTTTAAATCTCAATTATAGACTCCCTTTATATTTTCCATTCCTTTCAAGACACTCCGGACTTCAGCTCAACAAAAAACGCAGCAAAATCTGCAACAAAAAAGCAGTATTTCTGCATTGTGGGATCTCAGCCTAAAGTAGTAGTAGGAAACATTTGTGCTACAGTCAAGTCATCCTCCAGTGCAAGTACTAATACAATAAAAATGTGGGTGGCAACAGCAACTTTACTTCTGTTCTTGGCAGCCCCACCAGTAGATGCCGGGTTGTTATACTTACGTAAGAATAAAGATGATATTATTGAAAGCAGTAAAACACAAATATTGAGTCGGGGTTCTGTATGTTCCTCCTCCTCTGTTGTTGTAATGTAATTTACCATGCTGCCTTTCTATAAACCATGTATTCTTCTTTATCTTCACTGACATAATACAAGTCTGTCTCTCCTTCCTCTTCTTGATGACATGGATGAGCAGACAATGTTTTGGATGTAAAGGATGGATGGAGGAAGAAGTGGAAGACTTGACTTGTGGTGGAGATAGTAGTGGTAGGGGTACTACCAGGATACTGGTAGTTGTTCTGGTAGGGGCAACAGTAAAAACATAATGACATACATATGTTTTCTGGATATCCCTTGGTCTTCTAACAGAAAAACGAACAGGTATGCACAGAGCTCAGGAACCTATCTAGTATGAAGTAACTAATACCAGGCAAATGTGGCTTTGAGAAATATCCCTACTAAACTGCTGATTGGTTCAGAGTAACAGAGCAATGACAGCTTAAAGCAACAACAGCACTGCACACTGAGATTCCTAACAGAGGTCATCTCCCATATAGGAATTTTTTCATACATTACCAAATGACAAATCCATGATAAGCTGCACAATCTGCATTCAAAAAAATTAGCCATGGCCATACAGGCAGACATATAGAAATTTTGTATGTTTCTCCTCCTCCATGCCAATGTTAGTCAGCCATAAGGGAATTTGTGTCCAGGAAATAGAAATATGTGCCCAGTCATGCCATGCAACTTTAGTGGATTCCACTGCATTTTCTGATGGACAATAACTAGTTGCCATTAATTCTCTAGAAAAATTGTCCCTGCTTGATATCACCATATGGTCCTCTACTTAGATATATCCATGTGGAGAAAGGTGCACACCATTGTCAACATATGCAATGGGAACAATACATAGCTTTCACAGCCTTCTGGGTCAATCTTTTGAGCATCAGCAGCTACCGTCCAGAAACACAACAAGGCCAAGTGCCCGTGCGTGCATGCCCAAGTTTCTACCTGTCCCCATCTTCAGGGCAAACCATTGCTTCCACTCTCCCTGCCTCATTTGATGGCTGGAAATTCTGTAAATTATCGCTCTACCAATGCTACATTGTTGTGGCATTTGCTTTTTTAAAGGGATGACGGGTAGGACAGTCCAGATTCTCTTCTGAATGCCAAGTGTTGTTCTTATCAGGGAAAATCTTTAGAGGTTCACTCGTATTGATGATCTATTCCTGGTGCATGTGATTGGCATAGCCTCTTCAAACAGTGGATCTGTGGGGTTCAAACTCCCACCTATCACATATTGATGACCTATCCAAAGGCCATGGAAAACCAACTTAGGGCTAGTTCACACGTGAAAACCGCCTAGCTTATTTGTGCGAGGTTAAAAACCGTGGGGAGTTTTTTCGACGCGGTTTTTTGCATTCCGCACGGTTTTTGACGCGGTTTTCGCTAGCGGTTTTCGCTAGGGTTTTTTTCCCTTTAATTCCCTTTAATTCATCAATACTACATATATGTGACTAAACTCCCTTTTTGAGGTGAAAAAGTTCACCTCAAAATCTTGATTTTGGCCTTAAAAGTGAAAAAAATAGTATCATGAATAAAACATGCCGTAGACATTAGAATCATAAACCCCCATAAACCTATATATTTCCAAACAGCAGACACCCTGACGATCGTAAAAATACCATCTAGCTTATTATACTCACAGCCACCTTCCCTTTTTTTCCCTATAGAAACCGCGGGTGAAAACCGCACGTTTTTTTGCAAAAAAAAGCGCGGTTTTGTGTGCAAAAAAACACGCGTTTTTTTACCGCGCGGTTTTCGCCTCCCATTCACTTCTATGGATTTCTTCAGGCGTTTTCCGCCTGAAGAAAGGTCATGTTGCTTCTTTTTTCCGCTAGCGGCGATAAACCGCTAGGAGGAAAAAAAAAGCTATGGTCTACATAGACCACTATTGTAAAGGGGCGGTTTTTGAAGCAAAATCCGCTGTCAAAATCCGCCCCTTTGCCCACGTGTGAACTAGCCCTTAGGCTAAGGCGACACACAGCAAATCAATGCCAAAAACCGCTGTGGGAAAGGCCATGGAGAAAACCCATTGCATTTTATTCTACATCGTTTTTCACACAGAGTCCAGACTTTCTGCCTCTATTATACCTATATGGAAGCTGCCAGTGTTTCCATAGGTATAATTGAAATGCTGCAATTCACAAAAATGTAGCTGTTTTAGAATCACAGCATTTCCATTGTTGATTTTTTTTTTCTGCAATGTATGAATGGGTGTCCACAGTGGGGCATAATACTGTGCGCAGTGGCCACTATGGGACATAATACTGTGCGCAGTGGCCACTATGGGGATAATAGTGTGTGCAGGGGCCACTATGGGGATAATACTGTGTGTAGAGGCCACTATAGGGCATAATACTGTGTGAAGGGGCCACTATGGGGAATAATACTGTGTACAGGGGCCACTATGGGGCATAATACTGTCTGCAGGGGCCACTATGGGGCATAATAGAGCGAGCAGGAATGTGGCGGGGGGTCGTCGGGGTCTTCGGTGTCGGTCAGGAAGGGGAGGGGGCCCCATGTCAAAAGTTCATCACAGGGCTCCGCCATTCCTACTTACGCCACTGTTTCCTTCACTTCATAATATAACTTATAAAAACTTGTTTTCTTTTGCCTTTCTCAGTTTTCAGGCTGATCCCAAAAAACCTATTGGAGGCCACATACTTGCACATGCTTCAACAACAAGAATCAGCTTAAGAAAAGGAAGAGGCGAGCTGCGCATTGCTAAAATTTATGACAGGTGATTTTAGAGGTGTCACATTAACATCCATCTAGGACTTTTTGTCCAAATGTCCTAATGAAGCAAATAAATAGGGGTTGTCCAAGGCACATATCAAATTGGGGAATGTTTTATCCCCTTCTTTAACCTTTTCAAGTGTCTCTGGAAATTTTGCACCTCCAGTAGCCAGAGCAATTTTCACAGTTTTGACATGTCTGAATAAAACGCATATTTCTAAATTAAATGTTTGTCAAAGACTCCCATACCAATTTATTTTCTGAAAGCAGGGAGCCAGGGGAATATAGCTTGAACAGTTCTATCTTGGAATGCTACATTATACTTGTATACATTTGAGTTAAAGTTTTTTTTTCTAAAAAAAAATCCTAAATTCCAAATTTCTGACCTAAACTCTACCACATGCAGGGATATACTGACATAATTTCTTTAGTATACTAAAATCTAAGGTGCCTTTAATTCATCAATACTACATATATGTGACTAAACTCCCTTTTTGAGGTGAAAAAGTTCACCTCAAAATCTTGATTTTGGCCTTAAAAGTGAAAAAAATAGTAGCATGAATAAAACATGCCGTAGACATTAGAATCATAAACCCACATAAACCTATATATTTCCAAACAGCAGACACCCTGACGATCGTAAAAATACCATCTAGCTTATTATACTCACAGCCACCTTCATGCAACTTTTTATCAAACATTGTTTTTTTGCAAAAATTACACAAAAGTTCAGGTTTGAGACTAAATCTCTGAGACAGTTTGAACTATATATACAGAAAACTGTCAAAGCTGAGTTCTTAGTGCACTAAGAAATACTAACTTTTAACAGTATATAATTGCTTAAATTTAAAGAAGAATCCCTTAACTTAAAGACATTATAGGAAATAGGGGGTTTCGATAATAGAAGGGGAGTGGGGTCGGTATATCAGGGACAGGGGTAAAATGTCACTAAGTTATGCCATCAATTTTTGGAAGGTGACTAACACTTTTTGGTCTGAGTTGGTCCAATGGAATTCCTTAAATATGGGAAGTACAGTATGTATAATCTTGAAATGTAATTGTATAAGACTTAAATGTTGCTTTTTGTTGCTTGACAGCCCAGAGATGCCAGAAAATGAAGCCACATTTTCAATCACCGCCGGTGGTATTAATGATGCAAAGGAGTAATGCCTGATCTATATGTACTATAATATAAGTATATATAAGTGTATGAAAGAAAAAATATGTTTAGTATCTACTAATAGTTTTCTAGTATTTTTTTTGTATTCATAACTACTGCAGACATGTTGTAACATAACCAATATAAAATAAGGGTATAAATGCACTTGCTCACCGGTATCATACTCACCGGTTGTAACATACTATTATTAATGGTTCAACAGTTTTAATTTACACGGTTTCTCATTTATAGTAATGGTTTTAAATGTTGTATAGTTATTTATAGCTATTAGAATTATTTGTATAAATACGGTATGCATAGTATATAAGGCAATATTCCATTTTATTGAAACAGAGGTGTTTAGTCACTCATCTACAACATTTCAGTCCAAGTTATTGGAATTTTTGTCAAGCAGCATGTGGTACAAAATGCCACAAATGTATACAGGCAAGTGTACCCTATATGAATTGTTCACAATTGACATTAAATAATAAAAGTGTTGCAAAAGTATACGTACACTTATCTTAATAAACATAGTTTGTAGGAAAATTCATTTCTGATATACAACACTAATAATATGCATAATGTGGTTTATGTGTAATAATTTCAGCTAGAGCATAATTAAATTTCATTATTCATATTGTACATGTATATGAATTAAAAAAAAACATATGGTCCCACTACAAATAGGGTCAAATACAAAACAAAATGCTATACTTGCATCTATGCATCTATGTCCCAAGAAAAGCATCCTATCTATACTGCTAGTTTATGTGGATTTAAGACATTTCCTAAATACATTACTTTATCAAAACTGCTTTGTTTGGCCGCTATCTTAATTTATTCACTTCATTGTTGACACTGCGTTTCTATGGCCACTGGGCTTATCTGCTCATTTCGTTGCCTGCTCTCAGGGGGAGGGAGGGTCTGACAAGCAATGGAGCTCCTCAGATAGGGGAGGGGGGAGGTGAAAGCTCTGTGAAAGCGCTGTCTATCTTCAGTTTTTCCACTTATCAGCCGGTTTAATTGAATTTGGCTGATAAGGGCTGAGATAAGGAGTCCCTTACTTCTGTATGTAATGCAAGCTGACTCAAATCCAGCTCTGCTACATCAGTTTCCAAATCAACATCATACTGTGGTAATGCATAGCAGATAGCAGAGCAAGTGAAACCCAGCCCACCAATGTGCCAATAAATTCAGGAAGTGAAGAGAGCACAGAGCCTTCAGACTGCAGAACAAGAGTTATGGGAATACCCCTTTAATTGTCTTGTAATCTACAAGCCACCTAAGGCCTGCAGTTTACAAGCCGCTGAGGTCACAGGCGGGCACGGTGACATGATAGTATCGTGCCTCCTGCACTGAGACACAGACATCCTATGCGTGGACAGGGAGGAGGTGGCAGCTTATTTTATCAGGATCGCAGGCAGTTGAGTATAACTTTTTTTTTTTTGTGTGCAGTTATTTTAATATTATAATGGATGGCTAGGAGGGGAGATTATAATTAGAAGAGAGGATTCATTAAGGGTATCATGACAGTGGGGGGTTCATTTATATAAGGGGGCATTATTGAACATAATGGGGGTCATTTATATTAGGGCTATTAGGGGGGCATTACAAATACAAGGGGAGGAGGTTATTTATATAAGGGGCCATTAGGGAGATATCATTTATATAATATTATTATTATTATTATTATTATTATCATTATTATTATTGTTTATTTATATAGCACCATTAATCCCATAGTGCTTTACATTTGGGGTCATTATGAACATAAGGGGGTGGTTATTTATATAAGTGGCCATTAGGGGTGCAGTATTTATGTCAGGAGGAATCAGGGGCATAATATGTGGAGGCAGGGGGTGTGGTCTGGCTATGGAGGAGTAGAGATGCTCCTCGCCTGAGCTCCTTCGCCTCCAATACAGCCAGCTTACCTGACCGACCGACTCTCCTACTGCCGGCGAATCTGTGCAAACATTGGAGGACAGCCCAGCGCTCCTCTTCGATCCCCCCGGGGGCCTCCCACGATGCTTTCATCGAGCGGTTCCTTCGGGGACCGCTTGCCACTGCGGCCGACATCGATGCGGGATCCAAGATGGCGGCCGCCACCATCTCTCCATCACGCGGCCGCTTGCCTGGCTCTCCTGCTGCAGACTCCACTGCCCTGCATGATCCTCCAGGGGCCTCCGGATACCGCCCTGTGACTCCTGGGGCCTCCGGTGCACCCAGTTTCACGACTAGCCCGCAGCTGTCTTGGATACAGGGAGGCTCAGACGCCATTTGGCCTTCCCTGCCACCGTCCCTGGCGGCTCCTCCAGCTTCACCCAGACCAGTGACTGACATGGACCCTTCCTCCCTCTCCTGCGATAGTGGAGGCAGGCCCTCTCACTCTCCTCAAGGTACTTCATCACTTTTTGTGTGACTGCTGCATCCCCTCCTGCCTCTGGGGCTCCGGGGGCAATCCCTCAGACTGCTCCTCCTGGCAGAGGTGTGGGTGCCCCCGCTGTGCTGTCTGCCTCTAAGGACACTGACTTGGCTCTCCCACTGAGGCCCCTATGCTCCCTGCCACTGCCGCCCCTCCACTTTCGTCCTCCGTCCCTGGCTCCCGGGTTGCTCCGGTGGTCCCTCCTGGGGCTTCCCTTTCTTGCTCCAGGTTCGCCATGGGGGCCGCACTGTGTCGCTCTCTCATCTGGCAGAGCTTCTATCTTTTGCCTCTACATTGGGCCTCCCATCGGTCCCAGCCTTGTCCTGGCCCTCCTTCTCTGGCTCCCTTCCTCCGGCTGCTCTCCCTGTCAAGATCATCCCTCCGCATCCCGGGACGGTTTGGATGTACCTCCTTTGAGGCCTTATTTTTGCTCTTATTGTGTTCTTTCTGGGGCTCTGCTGGCCTGGGGGGTCTGAGGGCCCTTTCGCCGCTTTGCAGCTTTTTGGTCCTCACCCCCCCCCCCCCCCCCGGGCCTGCATTCCCTATGCCTCCTTATACCTTCTGTCCTTGTTGGAGGGTACTGATAGTTTTGTCAGTCGGTTGCTGTTCGTTATTCTGTTGCCTATGTTTTGCGCGGCTCGGAGAGCTGGGGGGGGAGTAACAGCTCTTCCATTTGAAAGCCCGTTTCCCCACCGGAGCTTCCACGCTACTTTGTACTGTGGGTTTTGGCAGTTGTTTTCCACTTGCCCCTTCCCCGCCCTTTTTGAGTGGAGCCCTTGCTCCACCCCCACTTGGTTGGTCTTTGTTACTGTGTTTTCCTCTGTTTTTTTGGTCTTTCTCCCATTTGTTCTCCCTTGTGTGTTTCTCTTCCCCTTCTCCTTTCTGACCATGACCTCTCTTAACTGTACGTTGAACGTCCGTGGTCTCAATGTGCCTCAGAAGCGTAGCCAAATTCTGTACCAGCTCCATAAACAGCGCTCACATATCATTATTTTACAGGAGACCCACTTCAAGAAGGGGCACATCCCCGACATCCGCAGTCGCTACTACCCCCTCTGGTTCCACAGCGTCAACCCTACGGCCAAGTCCAAGGGTGTCTCGGTTGCCCTTCATCGCTCCTTACAGCATGAGGTATTGGACTCCCTGATCGACCCTGAGGGTAGGTTCTTATTTCTCAAACTGCGCATTCGGGCACCATTCTTACTGTTGCTGGCTGTTACCTCCCGAAGCAAGGTCAGCTCCCTTATTGTAGATCTCTGATTGGCAGACTGTCTGACTTTGGCGAGGGGGTTGTGATCCTCAGGGGTGACTTTAACTTCGTGATGGACCTGGGGCTGGATTCTTCCCCTCCCCGTTCCCCCCCATGCCTCCTCGCAGATGCGCCGCCTAGCCTCTACTCTCCACTCTTCCCAGCTGGTCGACGTCTGGCATATCCTAAACCCACGTGCGAGGGATTACACGTTTCATTCCCCTGCCCATAACTCTTACAGCCAGATAGACTTCTTCCTGACCAGTTACCATGCCCTTTCTTGGTTTCCTGATGTCCATATTGACTCTGCCCTGTGGTCTGACCACGCCCCCGTGTACCTGTCTTTAGAGGTCCCGGGCATGTCATGCCGCCCGTTTACGTGGCGTTTAAATGAGAGCCTCTTGAAGGATGCTACCTGTAAAGCGGCTGTCGACACTGCCATCATTGACTGTCCTCACTCATGATCATGACCCTACCCCCCTCTCTCTTTAGTGGGAGGCTCTGAAGTGCGTTTTGCGTGGCGTCCTCATCCAGCATGGCACTCGTCTGAAAAAAGAATGTGCTTCTTGGGTCTCAGCACGCTTGGAGCTTATCCACTCCCTAGAATTGACCCATAAACGCACCAGATCCCAGGAGGCTCTGACTGAGCTCCTTAATGCGCGGGAGGAACTTTGTTCCTTCCTCAATGAGATGTATTTGTGGACCAGGGACTGTGTCGTGAAACACTATTATGAGTTCGCGGATAAATGCGGTCGCTCTTTAGCGCGCCGTCTTCACCCACGTGACGTCCGCTCCTACATCCCTCAGCTGCGCGACAGTACGGGACACATGGTCCACAATCCAACCGATATTGCGGCAGAATTTTGCTCCTTCTACCACGACCTGTACAACTTGCGTGGTCCATACTTTGACGTTCCTTCTGCCTTCACTGCCAAGATTCAAAAGTATGTGTCTGACACTTCCCTCCCTGTCCTTACGGCGTCTGCGCAGTCCGCTTTGGAGGCGCCCTTCTCTGCTGAGGAGGTCTCGTTAGTTATTCAATCGCCCCCCTTGGGTAAATCTCCGGGTCCAGACGGCTTCACCACGCGTTTTTATGAGATGTTCTGCCCCCTCCTCTCTTCTGTAATGACACGGGTATTTAATGGGGTTGGGCACTCTGCGCTGTTCGCTCCACAATCCCTTTGCGCTCTTATTATGGTGCTCCCTAAACCAGGTAAGGATCCTTCCTGTTCGGTTAGCTATCGCCCTATATCCCTCATCAACATTGACGTTAAGTTATTCGCGTGAATTCTCCCGCTTTGGCCTCCTTAGTAACTTTAAAGTCAATATCGCCAAAAGTGAGGCCCTCAACGTCACTCTCCCCACTGCAGAAGTTGCGCAACTTGCCCATGACTTTCCATTACGTTGGCAGACCACCTCCTTTAAATACCTTGGCATTCACATTCTCCCCGACCCCACTCACCTATTTCGGTTCAATTATCTTCCGCTTCTCGAGAGGTTCTCCTCTGACCTGCGGGCTTACAGCGCCCGCGCTCTGTCTTCGTTTGGCCGCATTCATGCCCTTAAAATGGACGTACTGCTGTGGTTTCTGTACTTGTTTTAGGCTCTTCCCATCCCTGTACCGCGTTCCTTTCTTGTCCGCATTCAGTCTTTGGTAAGTTTGTCTGGGGCGGTGCGCGGAGTAGACTCAGTTTCCGTACACTCTTCCGTCGAAGCGGTGTTGCTTCGTCTTTTCGATTGGCATTATCGTTGCCGCGATAAGTAATGGGTGGCTAGTGAGTCCGATCTCTTAACGTCCTCGCTTTCCACACTCCCGTGGATCCCGTCGCATTATCGCCCGCAGTTTTCTGGTCACTCGGTGTTGTCCCTGCACTTCCTCCGCACCTGGGATCTGGTGTTTCCCATTAACTGGTCCCCTTTCTCCTCTCTTCGACAACCCTATGTTTCCTCCGGGTTGTTCTGTAGATCGTTTCCTCTGTTGGCGCCAAGGTGATGACATTCGTCTCCGTCAAGTTGCCGGGGACCCGCCCCTTCCCCTGTTGGACCAACTCTGCTTAGAGCATCCGGACCTCCATCTGTCCTGGCTGGAATACGGCCAACTTTCTTCCTTTTTGAGGAAGTTCTCTTTGCCACCCCTTCTTTCCTCTCCCCTGTCTGCCTTGGAGTCTGTCCTATCACGCGCTGACCCTACTCCGCGCGTCATTTCCCTTTTGTATGATGTCCTTCTCAGCGATGTCACCCCTGGTCTTCCTCTCTACACTAGGTCTTGCAACTCTGACCTCGCCACTAGTCTACTGCCTGCCGACTGGAATAAATCCTTCCTGCTAACCCACAAAATGGCCTTGCCCTGCAGTGCGCAGGAGAGGAATTTCAAAATCCTCACGCGTTGGTACAGGTGTCCGGACCTCCTCCATCAGATCTTCCCGACTGTCTCCGATAGGTGTTGGCGCTGTGGTTCCGAGAGGGGCACTATGCTCCACATTTGGTGGGAGTGCGATGTCATTCAACCTTTCTGGTACACAGTTTTCTCCCTGTAGTCCAAGTTATGTGACCATTCTATCACCCCGTCTCCTCAGGTGCCCCTCCTCTCAGTTCTTCCTGGCAAGATCTCTGAGATCAAAAAGGACCTTTTGCGGCATTTCCTCTCGGCCGCCAGGGCTGTCATCCCTAGACATTGGCGCAGTGCGGTCCCGCCTACTATGCTTGGATTTTTGCAGGAGCTGCTCCTTATCAGGAGAATGGATGGTATTCACAAGAAGACAGGAACTGGCAGGAACTGTAAAATGGCGCTTTTTTCTGCGGCGTTTTCACCACATGGGGCCCTGACCTTACAGAGTTTTGCAGCTCATTTTTATTATCTATCCTCTAATCCTCACTGATTAGCTGTATGGGGGGACCATGACACCTGTTTAAAACACACGCTGTCTGTTTATAGTGACGTGTAATGTAATTACAGCCTTGTCACATAGACGTGTATAGGATGAGGCTAGGAATATAACTACCGTGGTAGCCGCAGTAGCAGCTGCCACAGGGCCTGGGACATTTTTTTTTTGATGGAGTAATGCAGGAGCCAGAATTGGTAAGTAAAGCCGCGGGTCTGCAAACCCCACATACACTATCATTATATTTGGAGGTCTTTTCAGACCCCCCGAGTATAATGATCGGAGAGCTAGGAGAAGTGAGGAACATAAAAAACAGTGTTACTTATCTCTCCTGGTTCCAGAAGGCTTCAGGCCTACTTGGTGATGTCACAGATGTCATGTGGGCCATGTCCTTATGCGTCATGACGCAAACCCCAGCTCAAGTGACATCTCTTCCATCATTGAAGATGTAGAATAGGACTGAAACTGGACCAAAAATTGGATGTTCCAGTGATTGGATCAGATGTATGGCTAAAACAACAACTTTATTAAATGAACAAGGCACAACGCGTTTCGGGCATCACTTCGCCCTTCATCAGGTGCAACATTCTAAAATTATATATACAATAACAGAAATTCAACATTCACCAACCATTATCAAATCATCATTGTATTTGTTATTTTGTATATCATTTTACAATGTTGCACCTGATGAAGGGCAAGTGACGCCCGAAACGCGTTGTGCCGTGTTCGTTTAATAAAGTTGTTGTTTTAGCCATACATCTGAGCGCGTGTCCTCAATCACTGGAACATCCAATTTTTGGTCCAGTTTCGGTCCTATTCTACATACACATACACCCATAGGGTGTCAGGAACCCAGCAGCTCCACACATTCCAGATCGTGTAATCACAACTCATAAAGGTGAGGATACAATTGTATTTCACCACCTTTGGTCTTAACGATATTGCACTACGGGCCGCTCGGTGTCTCTCTTGCTTTTGTTTTTTGAGATCATTGAAGATGGGCGACATCAGTGGGGAGTACGCTGGAGCCCAGGAGATGTAAGTAACAGAGTTTTTTTATGGATGTATCTTCCCCTGGTCTCCAATTATTATACTGTGGGGTCTGAAAAGTTACGCCACTGGATAAGGCTGTAGTTATATTACATGTCTGCTTTGAAATGAACGGCACTATATTAGTTATATTACATGGCCGCTATGAAATGAATGATACTATGTAAACAGAGAAGGAGTCACAGTGCTTACACAGGGTGCTACGGTTCATTCAAACAGCTGATCCTGACTGAGGGTCCGGGATTGGAACCCCACTAGTTTTTACCCTTTTTTTTTATTTATTAGGAAACACATGGGGCACTGTTTATGGAGGTACACAGGGAGGTCATTCATTTAAAGATGCGCTTGTGGGTATTATTCATTGGGGGGTTATCTCTTATATATTTAAAAATGAGTTTCTGTCTGTTCTCTATGCATGACCAAACAACTGGACCGTTCTTCAGCAAATTTGGTGCACAGATACATCAGGTGTCCGGGAGGTTTAAGACCGGGCCTCAACTCTCTCAGACGTACCGTTCCTGAGATACAGTATTCCCGAAACAATTACCTGCATTAGCCAATACGAACCTGCAAGCCTTTCACTCATATTCCAACTGCCATACACACAGTCACTCCACATGCACACAGCATTACTCCAGGTGTAGCCAACACAGGCTACGACTAAGGAACATTTATTCTGAAATGCGTCAGCCCGGACGCTCCTTTTATCTTGTAATTTGTGAATCAAATATGGCCATACACAATATTTTGTAAACTTTTTTTAATGAAGCAAAAATAAAAACTTGGATTTTATATCATCTTTAAAGAGGACCTTTCCTCAGATTGGGCACAGGCAGTTCTATATACTGCTGGAAAGCTGACAGTGCGCTGAATTCAGCGCACTGTCGGCTTTCCCGATCTGTGCCCCGGGTGAAACGCTATCGGTCCCGGTACTGTAGCGTTTTACAGTCAGAAGGGCGTTTCTGACAGTTAGCCAGGGACGCCCTTCTGCCCAGCAGCGCCTATCGCGCTGTACTGTGGAGCGGGGAGGAACGCCTCATCCCCTTCTGATAATACTCGTCTCTGTGAGCAGAGGGAGGGGGCGTTCCTCCCCGCTCACACTGTACAGCGCGATAGGTGCTGCTGGGCAGAAGAGCGTCCCTGGCTAACTGTCAGAAACGCCCTTCTGACTGTAAAGCGCTACAGTACCGGGACCGATAGCGCTTTACCCAGGGCACAGATCGGGAAAGCCAACAGTGCGCTGAATTCAGCGCACTGTCAGCTTTCCAGCAGTATATAGAACTGCCTGTGCCCAATCTGATGAAAGGTCCTTTTTAACCATTGATTGCTGGATACCTTTCTTGAAAGTTATTTCTACTGCTGAAGTGCTCCTGGCCGAGGAGTAATTATCCGTGCAATCCACCTACATATTGAGGAATGTAAGTTTTTTTGAATCCTTTTTGATTTAACTTGGATCAGTGGGCTGTTTTTTCCCTTCTCCTCCTTTCCCCTTCACGTGTCAGTACATAGTATCACACGGAGGTGGATTAGATGCACAGCTCGGCACACAGTATCACACGGCGGAGTATAAGGCTTAGTTGACACATAAATTACGTGTGGCTTATTTTGGCACCGGTAAAAAACGCTTCCTAATTAGGAAGCTTTTTTGGACCTTGCCGTGCTTTTTGTAGCTTTTTTTGTTGTTGTAAAAACCGCTTCAAAAAACGTCAGGCTGTTTTCCCCTCCCGTAAAGTGAATAAGCCAAAAAAAACGCATCGCCTTTTTTTCCCGTGCGTTATTTTGCCTCCCATTCACTTCTATTGCTTTCTTCAGGCGGAAAACACCTGAAGAAAGGTCATGCCGCTTCTTTATTTCTGCTAGCAGAAAAAAAAAAAGCTAGTAGTCTACATAGACCACTATTGTAAAGGGGCGGATATTGAAGCGAAATTCGCTGTCAAAATGAGCCTCTATGCCCCCGTGTGAACTAGCCCTTAAATACAAAGCTCGGCACACAGTATCACATGGCGGAGTATTAGATACACAGCTCGGCACACCGTATCACACAGAGGAGGATTAGATACATAGCTCGGCACACAGTATCTGACGGAGGAGAATTAGATACACAGCTCGGCACACAATATCACACAGTGGAAGATTAGATACACAGTATCACATATCAGAGCTTTTCTCCAGGTTTCCACAGCAACCCAGCCATTTTTCTTCACTGCTGTAGGTCAGCTTTAAAGGGGGAGAACACTGTAGATGACACTGTTACACAGGATATGTGTGCAGGTGAGGACAATGTGGGTTAAGTGCCTGGAATAGTAAGAAGCCAAACATGCCTGTGCTGCAAACTTTACAGGCACTGGAAGGCGTGGCCATTTTGGTCCAGATGAAAGAGACAGGAATGTGAAAAATTAGTCAGACTTCACCTGTAAGTCAATAAATGTTACTGCACTGTATTCACCTAAATGGTCTGCAGAGCCCTGTGTAGAGACAATATATCATTGTATGGTGATAATATCATTATATTTAAGTGGGAGTCCCACTTGGACATCTTCACCCCTCCCCTGTGCTGAACCCAGCGCCGCACCTCCCATGAGGCAACCTGAAGCGAGCGCTTCAGGCGGCACTATGCCAGGGCCTCAGGGAGGGCGGCATTTTTGCTTCCCTAAGCCAGTCCAGGACAAGCTGTCCTGGACTGGCTTAGTACCGAGCGGTGGTTTGGGGAGACCACTGGAGCAGCACTGCTCCAGCAGCCTTCCCGCACGCTCAGGCAGAGAGCAGGTCACCTGCTCTATGCCTGCGAACGGCGCTAAGCCCCTCCCCCCGCTTGGATCCGCCCCCTCCGCTAGGCCACTCCCCCTCCTCCCGGGGGGGGGCGGCTTTCTGTAGTTCGCCTCGGGCGGCGAAAGGAGAAGGTTCACCCCTGGCTGAACCCCTAACTACGCCTCTGCCACCAAGGCTGAATAACCACTCAACATGAGCAATTCTCCTTTAAGCACACAAAAACCCCTGAGCATACTTCTATATATGCACAGTATGTGTCACTGTTATCTACTGTATGTTCAGTGGGTACTGAAGTTACAATATTAATTGGTTCCTGGATGAACACTGTAATTTGAGACCATAACTCTTTGGAAAACCTAATTGGCTCAGAAGACCTCAAGACATCAGAAACAATACATAAAAAAAATAAGATAAGATATTCCTTTAATAGTCCCACAATGGGGAAATTTCAGTGATACAGTTTCATAGATGGTACAGTAGTATATAACAAGAGAGAAACACATAGAAGCTCATGGCAGAGAAATCCTAGGAATCATAGCAACTAAAACGAAAGAAACAGACACACTGCAGGATCATTTAGTTCTCTGTGCGGAGTGATGTTAATAATACAGCCGAATGTGGTTGGAGGACACGAGGAGGGGGGGTCACAGCATGTAGATATAACAGGCAGAAAAACATTTTTTGCAGAGGTGGGGGACATATGCAGCTATCATGATAACATGTGGCAGTTCCTTTGGTAGGTGGTGACATCTCCTGCTCACAGCTGATAGTTGGTATCTTGCATCAGCACTATTGTCCATTAACCACAAATAAATGCCCCAAATGTCCTTCATCACAAGCCCTCCTCCTCCTTACCACTGTGTTCTACTTCCCCAAAGAAGTCTGAAGCCATCCAGGTATACATGGTGAAGTTCTCTTGCCAAGCTTCCATAACTCCTGGGGTAGGTGGGTGATGGTAGGTTTCCAGGCTGTAGCAGAGTCCCACGTGTACACAGTAATAGAAAGAAATACCAGTCAGCTGTAGGCATCTTCACACATCAGCAATAGACTCCAAAAATCATCTCCTTGAACGAAGAAGTCCGCATTTCCATGTAGGTTTCTCTTCCATGCCGCATGGTGAGACATGCTGTCCTAGCTCTGGGGGGATGGTAATAGGCACATGTGTAGATACAGGAAACCAGCTGAATCAGGTCTTGAGTCCATGCTTTACAATAGAAACAAAAGGAACAAACAACTCCACAGGGTCTTCCATTCGATTTATAGTTGCCAATTCATAGTGCTAGTTTCTTGGTTACAGGATTTTTGAAGATACAGAGAAAAAGAGTGAGAAAAGGAAAAGAGAGGAAAGATAAAGGTTGCTCCCAGCTTGGAGCCCTGTATCAAGGCAGCCACTAAAAGAGAATGAAAGAAAAAAAAAATCAACAGACAACTGATAAGATAAGATAAGATAATCCTTTAATAGTCCCACAGTGGGGAAATTTCAGTGTGTTACAGCAGCATAGTAATACAGATACAGGATAATACACAGTAATATATTACAGAAGTAGACGCACATAAGCTGAGAAGAGAAGATATACTAGGAGTCCATAGCAGCTAAGGAACAGAAGAAGAAAGCAGGAAGACTTCATAATCTTAACATTAGTTTTCTGTACGGAGTGATCTTAGCTTGGTCTAATGTAGATTATATAGCCTGATCGCGGTTGTAAGAAAAGACTTGTGATAGCGCTCCTTCTCACACTTGGGGTGAAGCAGACGGTCACTTACAGTGCTGCTAAGTGCCATCACGGTCTCATACATGGGGTGGGATTTATTCTCCCGCATGGAGCTCACCGTGGACAGTATCCTTCTGTCACCAACCACCTGTACTGGGTCCAGGAGGCTCCCTAGAACAGAGCTGACCCTTCTGATCAGCCTGTCAAGTCTATTTCTGTCCCTGGTTGATATACTGCTCCCCCAACAAGCAAAACACCGAAAAAGATGGCTGAAGAAACCACAGAGTTAAAAAAAAGACCCAAAGAAGTGGCCCCTGGACTCCAAAGGCCTTCAGCCTCCTGAGCAGGTAGAGCCTGCCATGGCCTTTTCTGTGCAGCGACTCCAGGTGATCAGCCCAGTCTAGTTTATTATTGAGGAGCACACCCAGATACTTCTTGACTATCTCAATGCATGTCCCTTGGATCTCCACCGGGGTCAGAGCACTTCTCCATTTACTAAAGTCCACCACCTCCTTGGTCTTCCCAGCAGTAATCCTGAGGTGGTTCTGCTGGCACCATTCAACAAAGTCCCGGTTTAAGTCTCTGTAAGGCCTACTATAGCAGAGTCATCGGAGTACTTCTGTAAGTGACAGCTGGATGAGTTGAGCCTAAAGTCAACAGTGTACAGTGTGAAGAGAAATGGGGCAAGAACTGTACCTTGTGGTGCCCCTGTACTACAGATAACAGTGTCAGACACACAGTCCTGGGCTCTCACATACTGAGGGAGGTTTTTCAGGTAGTCTAGTATCCAGTTGGACAGGTGCTGGTCCACACCACCAAGATTCAGCTTCTCAATAACCCTGGCTGAATGGTGTTGAACGCACTGGAGAAATCAAAGAACATTATTCTCGCAGTGTTTCTGGGTTTCTCCAGGTGAGAGAGAGCTCTGTGAAGTAGGTGGATGATGGCGTCATCTACCCCAATGCCCAGTCGATAGGCAAACTGGAGGGGGTTCAGAGCAGGGCACACTAGAGGGCGCAGGTGTGTCAGGACCAGTCTCTCTAGGACCTTCATCAGGTGGGATGTCAGTGCTACAGGTCAGTAGTCATTGTAGTCCATCGGGTTGGGTTTCTTTGGTACTGGTACCACACAAGATGTTTTCCACAGTTGAGGTACCACTCCCAGCTTTAGACTCATGTTGTACATGTGCATAATAACACCACACAGCTGGTCTCCGCACATTTTAAGAACTCTTGCGCTTATCCCAACAGGTCCTCCGGCCTTGTCTGCTTTAATCCTCTTGATTTCCCTACACACTTGAGACTCCTTGAGGATCAGATAGTCAGATTGCAGTTGACTGCAGGTCGGTGGGGGTTGGGTCTTGGTGTGTGAGGGGAGGGGGGTTGACTGACATGCTGGTGAAGGGAGAGTTGGCTTGGAGTCAAATCTGTTGAAGAATAGATTAAGCCACTTCCTGTCACCTTCTATCTGGTGACCAGCCTTTTGTTTATATCCAGATATCACCTTCAGACTATCCTACACCTTCGAGACTCTACTTTCCTCCACCATCTGTAGTTCCATCTTCTGCCTGTAGTCGGCTTTCCCCTCTCTGATCAGTTTTCTCAACTGTTTTTGCACTTCCCCCAGGCCATTTTTGTCACCAGACCTAAAGATTCTCTTTTTCTGCTTGCGAAGAGCTTTAATCTCAGAGTTGATCCATGGTTTGTTATGGGAGAAACACCTCACCTTTCTAGTTGGTACCATGCTGTCTACACAGAAATTAATGTAGTCCGTTATGCAGTGTCTAGGTCCCTCAATGTCACCTGGAAATGAGTTTTGAAACACTTCCCATAATGTTATATTAAAACAGTCCCTCAGGGTCTCGACACTTTCCTTTGACCAAATTTTCACTGTACGGGTAACCGCCAGTTCTCTGCGCACCAGTAGAGTGTAAGTGGGTCGCAGATGTACCAGGTTGTGATCCGATCTGCCTAGGGGCGGTAGGGCAGATGAGTTATATGCCTCCCTTACATTGGCAAAGAGCAAGTTCAGCGTTTTGTTGTCTCTTGTGTGGCAGGTTACATACTGTGTGAAATCTGGTAGAGTGGATGCTGGAGAGACATGGTTAAAGTTTCCAGCCATCAGGAGGAGGTAATGGGGGTGAGACGATTGCAGCTTGATCACCACAGCATGGAGGACTTCAAAGGCAGCGTCAGCTTTAGCAGAGGGGGGGAAATATGCAGCTAGCACGATGACATGTGATAGTTCCCTTGGCAGGTAATAAGGTCTCATGCTCATGGCTAGTAGTTCAATATCCTTTTCACATGATTGTTTCTTAACTACACTATGTCCTGGATTACACCATCTCTCATTCACAAATATTGCAAGCCCTCCTCCCTTGCAATCATTATACAAAAAAGTCATTTATGAAAGTATATACATACATAAATAATAATAGCATGGAGCCGCTCTCACCTGGTGTCCTAAGCAGCTCATCCTGACACAAGTAAAGAGAAGTACAGGCTCTGCTAGCTAGCCAGTCACTGCATTGCATACATACACTGATACAGAGGTCTTACCTGGTCTTATCTTAAGGGGATTTCACCCATCATGCCAAAAACTGGTGTAAATTATGCCATCCATGTCACACCACCTTTCTGGAAAGTGGCAAAGGTGGTGTAAACACTTGTGTCAGTTATTGATATATCCACTCAATGGGTTTAGTATGGCTATTACCTAGGGGGGGCACATAGCACCTGGAATAGGTCACAAGCTCCTTTCCTCTGGCCGTTGGCACATAACTTCTACCAGCAAAGGCACGGTGCTCTGGACTAGACAGCAGCAAACACCAGACCACTGGGGAAAGGTTTTTTGTTTCACCTTCCCCAGCCCACCGCCCTTACTTTTCTGGAAATCCAAAGAAAAAGAAACCCAGTTGCGCTCACAGGAGGAATAAATATGACAAATCCAGGGGTCGCATAGATGGAAAACCACGTCTCTTTAATATCATCAATGCATTTCGGGGCTTAACCTCCCCTTTATCAAGTACAAGACAATTACCTGCACATTGTATCCTCCAGCGCTGCCTGCTCCATACCTTTCACACAAGCTCCAGTTTACATCTTTGGATTTCCTGGTATACGACGTCAGAGAAAGGACGTAAGAACTGGTTGCTGCCACCTCTCACCATTTCACGCTACCTATGTTGTTGTTGTGACTGATTCACAACCACTTCAAGTGAGGGGCCAAACAGGCTTTCCTTCATTATTTTTTGTGTATCTTTGCGAACTGCATCACAGATCTACACTATGGTCAGCCACTCATTGTCCTTTTTGTCTTTATTTTTGTGAGTTTTGAAATCTCTGGACAACTCCTTTAATAATTGTGGAACTGTGGAATAATTCTAACGCTAACACAGCAAAAAAATTAGTAGAGGTGGACTTGACATTTTCAGGGTCACAAGCAAAATTATATCTTGTGGGCTCCCTAGTCAACATTTATAAGCCACATACCTCTTGGGGAAAAAGACATGCTATACCCTTGTGCCTACTTCTCAAGACGCCTGACCTCATCAGAAAAGAATTATGATGTAGGAAACAAGGAGCTCCTAGCGATTGTAGTCGCTTTCAAAGAATGGAGACATCACTTACAGGGCGCAACACAGCAAATAGTGGTCTTAACTGACCATCGCAATTTAGAATTTGTTAGATCTGCCAAATGTCTGTGTCCTCGTCAAGAACGATGGAGCTTGTTCCTAAATCAGTTTAATTTCTTAATTTCCTACAGGCCTGGTTCTCAGAATGGTAAGGCCGACGCCTTATCTAGAATGTTTTCCACTGAATCCTCTCCTGCAGAGCCGCCGAAGACTATCTGTCCATAGGGGGAGTCTGCCTAGCTCTGCCCTGCAGGCCATGTTGGAGGTGTTGCGATGGACATGGAGCAGGTATTTGCAGAACTCCAGGTGGAAGTTCTCTGTTGGGCTGGAATACCACTTTGACTGGTCTGGGTAGGTGGCTGGGCCCCAAACCTCACTGCCATAGAGAAGGATTGGAGCGATGACTGCATCAAATATCTTCAGCCAGACCCTCACTGGTGGTTTGAGGTGGTACAGTTGTCTTCTGATGGCGTCGAAGGTTCTGCAGGCTTTTCCTTTCAGGGTTTCTATTGCTGCTTTGAAGCTTCCTGATTGGCCCCAGGTAGGTGTCGCTACAGTGTAGCTGTTGGTTTTCTCCAGTGTGGAGCCGTTCAGTGTGAATTGTGGGGTGGGGGCTTTGTTGTTCTTCTGAAATACCATGACTTTGTTCTTCTTCTGGTTGATGGGTAGGGCACATGTGGTGCTGAATTTTTTCAGCACTAACAGGCTTTCTTGGAGGTCTTTCTTGGTGGGGGACAGGAGTAGGAGGTCGTCAGCGTATAGCAGGAACTTCACTTCTGTCAGACGAGTATCAATCTGAATGCAGCGATCAATAAAGTCAGAGAAAACTGAGGTAGCTTTTGCTCGTGCTAATTCATCTTTAATATTGCTGGAAAGTCCACTCTTAAAAAGTGCTAGCCTTGCGGAATCATTCCAGCTAGTGTCCACGATCCATCTCCGGAATTCTATGGCATAATCCGCAACAGAACGTTTGCCTTGCTACAAGGTTAATATGATGGTCTCTGCTGTAACCATTCGGTTGGGGTCATCAAACATCCCTTTCATGGTGTCCATGAAGTCTTTGTAGTTCTTTCGGCAGACGTCATCGGTTTTGATTAGCGGATTTGCCCAGGCAATAGATTTGTGTGTTAACAGCATAATGACGCACAGCACTCTTGATCTCTCAGTTGGATACTGGTTAGAATGCACATCAAAATACAAATTACACTGGTTTACGAATCCTCTGAATTTATCCCGGTCACCATTGAATCTAAATGGTGGAAATCTCAGTGATGGAGCAGAGGTGGGAATCAGGCCTTGTGCATCCAGCTGTGCAATACGTCCTGTGACCGTATTCATGAATGTCTGTAATTCCTGCAGAGCTTGGCCTTGCATAGCGATTTCACCAGTGGTCACTTTATCAAAAGATTCCCATTGGTGCTTCATATCTGGGACCTCCGCATACATTGCGCCCAAGGCGGCTTCTATCTTTTTGAAATGGACCTCCCAAGCTTCTTTCCCAACAGACTCCATTGTAGGTGTTGGTACCCTGTCACGGTACTAGTGGCATAAGATCAGGGGTCCAGTCGTCGGGTACTGCAGAGGAGGCTGGAGACAGCACGTGGGTAGCCCACAGGGGGGCTGAGGTAATAGGCCAAGATCAGATGAGCAAATAACAGGTAGAAGACTGTAGAAGTTCAGGAGCTGTATTAGAGCTACGGTGAGCTGGCAGCCAGCAGGTAAAGTTCCGAAGAACTAAAGAAGGTCTCCAGCAAGGAGTCTCCTAGGTGTCCAGGCTGTATTCGGATGAAAAGAACACAATACTAACACAACAGGAAGTGTCAGAGTCACCTATATATAGGCAACCCAATGAGGGTAATACAGGGCAGGTTCCAATCATTAGAAGCAGCTGATGAGCCTCAGGAGTAGGCTCCACACAGAAGTCCAACAGGCCATTATTCAACAAGCTGGATAGCTCAGGAAGCAAGGAGACACTGGGCAAAACAGCAGGTCACAGGTTCAAATCCTGACAGCTTGATCAGAGTCTGTTCTGTTTTCCTCCCCCTCTTCCTTAGATCTTATCTCTTGAGTCTGTAGTTTCAGACCTGTTAACTTTTTCTTCAGATCTGTGATTTCCTGAAGGCACTGTGTCATTTTATCCCACAGTTTTGAGTTCTCCTGGTGACAGGCTGTAATCTTTTCTTTCAGATTTGCATTTTCCAGGAGAAGTCTGTGAATGGCTTCTTCTATTGTGTCACCATTCATGCTGGGGAGTTCTCTGGCTGTTCGGCTATGTGAGTTGTTGCCTTTGGAATTTCTCTCATAGTTGTGTTTATGCAGAGTGAAGTCTCTCTCCAGCCGCGATAAAGTCTCTGCTATGGACTCCAGGGAGAGGTGTGAGGGAGCGGGGGAGGGCTTGTGTCTGTGTGCTGGTGGTTATGGATGGCTTTCTTGGATTGTATGCAGACACCTTACACACACACTGTATACAGTACTTATTCCTGGCATTACCCTCATTCTATAAATATATATAGACATATATGTATGTATACAGTCACCTTACACACACACTGTATACAGTACATATTTCTGGTATTACCCTCATTATATAAATATATATAGCATACCTCCCAACCGTCCCGATTTCCGCGGGACAGTCACGATTTGGGTGACATGTCCCGCGGTCCCGGTTGGCGGGAGGTATGTCCCGATTTCAACTCAGATCTGCGTCCAGAGGACGCAGATCTGAGTTGAACACATATGCGGCTGAAGCAAGGAGCTGACACAGGTCAGCTCCTAGCTTCGCCGCTGCCCGCCTCTCTCCCTGACACATGCGGCTGAAGCTGCTGGCGTGCTCGCTTCGCCGCTGCATCTCTCTCTCGCTGACACATGCGGCTGAAGCGAGGAGCTGACACAGCTCCTCGCTTCAGTCGCATGTGTCAGCGAGAGAGAGACGCAGCGGCGAAGCGAGCACGCCAGCAGCTTCAGCCGCATGTGTCAGGGAGAGAGGCGGGCAGCGGCGAAGCAAGGAGCTGACCTGTGTCAGCTCCTTCCTTCAGCCGCATGTGTCAGTGAGAGAGGCGGGCAGAGAGCGGCGAGGGAGCGGAGGAGAAGGTAAGTTTAATGTGGAGGTGGAACGTGAATCTGGGGCAGATGAAGGAGAGGACGGCATGACACTGGGGGCAGAGATGGAGAGGACATGAATCTGGGGGCAGAGATGTGGGACATGAATCTGGGGGCAGAGATGTGGGGACATGAATCTGGGGGCAGATATGGAGGGACATGAATCTGGGGGCAGAGATGGAGTGGACATGAAACTGGGGGCAGAGATGGGGGACATGAATCTGGGGGCAGAGATGGAGAGGACATGAATCTGAGGGCAGAGATGGGGGACATGAATCTGGGGGCAGAGATGGGAGACATGAATCTGGGGGCAGAGATGGAGAGGACATGAATTTGGGGGCAGAGATGGAGGGACATGAATCTGGGGGCAGAGATGGAGGGACATGAATCTGGGGGCAGAGATGTGGGACATGAATCTGGGGCAGAGATGGAGAGGACATGAATCTGGGGGCAGAGATGGAGGGACATGAATCTGGGGGCAGAGATGGAGGGACATGAATCTGGGGGCAGAGATGGGGGACATGAATCTGGGGGCAGAGATGGAGTGGACATGAAACTGGGGGCAGAGATGGGGGACATGAATCTGGGGGCAGAGATGGAGAGGACATGAATCTGAGGGCAGAGATGGGGGACATGAATCTGGGGGCAGAGATGGAGGGACATGAATCTGGGGGCAGAGATGGAAGAGGGACATGAAACTGGGGCAGATGAAGGGTGTATATGAAACTGGGGGAGAGATAGAGGGGGGACATATAATTTACGGGTGACTGTAGGAGGATTATACTGTGTGCGGGTACATGAAAAATTAACGAGTGGGCGGAGTCAACACAAAAGTGGGCGGGGCTAAATTTGCCACGGCGCACTACGCGCGCCGCACATTTTGTCCCTCTTTCAGTTCTTCAAAAGTTGGGAGGTATGTATATAGACATATATGTATGTACACAGTCACCTTACACACACACTGTATATAGTAGTTACAGTCCTATGAAAAAGTTTGGGCACCCCTATTAATCTTAATCATTTTTAGTTCTAAATATTTTGGTGTTTGCAACAGCCATTTCAGTTTGATATATCTAATAACTGATGGACACAGTAATATTTCAGGATTGAAATGAGGTTTATTGTACTAACAGAAAATGCGCAATATGCATTAAACCAAAATTTGACCGGTGCAAAAGTATGGGCACCTCAACAGAAAAGTGACATTAATATTTAGTAGATCCTCCTTTTGCAAAGATAACAGCCTCTAGTCGCTTCCTGTAGCTTTTAATCAGTTCCTGGATCCTGGATAAAGGTATTTTGGACAAACAATTCAACTTCAGTTAAGTTAGATGGTCGCCGAGCATGGACAGCCCGCTTCAAATCATCCCACAGATGTTCAATGATATTCAGGTCTGGGGACTGGGATGGCCATTCCAGAACATTGTAATTGTTCCTCTGCATGAATGCCTGAGGATTTGGAGCGGTGTTTTGGATCATTGTCTTGCTGAAGTATCCATCCCCGGCGTAACTTCAACTTCGTCACTGATTCTTGAACATTATTCTCAAGAATCTGCTGATACTGAGTGGAATCCATGCAACCCTCAACTTTAACAAGATTCCCGATGCCGGCATTGGCCACACAGCCCCAAAGCATGATGGAACCTCCACCAAATTTTACAGTGGGTAGCATGTGTTTTTCTTGGAATGCTGTTTCTTTTTGGACGCCATGCATAACGCCTTTTTTTATAACCAAACAACTCAATTTTTGTTTCCAAAATGAAGCTGCCTTGTCCAAATGTGCTTTTTCATACCTCAGGCAACTCTATTTGTGGCGTACGTGCAGAAACGGCTTCTTTCTCATCACTCTCCCATACAGCTTCTATTTGTGCAAAGTGCGCTGTATAGTTGACCGATGCACAGTGACACCATCTGCAGCAAGATGATGCTGCAGCTCTTTGGAGGTGGTCTGTGGATTGTCCTTGACTGTTCTCACCATTCTTCTTCTCTGCCTTTCTGATATTTTTCTTGGCCTGCCACTTCTGGGCTTAACAAGAACTGTCCCTGTGGTCTTCCATTTCCTTACTATGTTCCTCACAGTGGAAACTGACAGGTTAAATCTCTGAGACAGCTTTTTGTATCCTTCCGCTGAACAACTATGTTGAACAATCTTTGTTTTCAGATCATTTGAGAGTTGTTTTGAGTAGCCCATGATGCCACTCTTCAGAGGAGATTCAAATAGTAGAACAACTTGCAATTGGCCACCTTAAATACCTTTTCTCATGATTGGATACACCTGGCTATGAAGTTCAAAGCTCACTGAGGTTACAAAACCAATTTTGTGCTTCAGTAAGTCAGTAAAAAGTAGTTAGGAGTATTCAAATCAATAAAATGATAAGGGTGCCCATACTTTTGCACCGGTCAAATTTTGGTTTAATGCATATTGCGCATTTTCTGTTAGTACAATAAACCTCATTTCAATCCTGAAATATTACTGTGTCCATCAGTTATTAGATATATCAAACTGAAATGGCTGTTGCAAACACCAAAATATTTAGAACTAAAAATGATTAAGATTAATAGGGGTGCCCAAACTTTTTCATAGGACTGTATTTCTGGCATTACCCTCATTATATAAATATATACAGACATATATGTATGTATACAGTCACCTTACACACACACTGTATACAGTACTTATTTCTGGCATTACCCTCATTATATAAATATATAAATAGACATATATATCTGTATACAGACACCTTACACACACACTGTATACAGGACTTATTTCTGGCCTAATCCTCTTTCTATAAATATATATATATATATAGACATATATGTGTGTGTATACAGACACCTTACACACATACACTGTATACAGTACTTATTTCTGGCCAAATCCTCATTCTATAAATATATATATAGACATATGTATGTATACAGTCACCTTACACACACACTGTATACAGTACTTATTTCTGGTATTACTCTCATTATATAAATAGAGACATATATGTATGTATACAGTCACCTTACACACACACTGTATACAGTACTTATTTCTGGTATTACCTTCATTATAAATATATATAGACATATATGTATGTATACAGTCACCTTACACACACACTGTATACAGTATTTTTTTCTGGCATTACCCTCATTATATAAATATATATAGACATATATGTACGTATACAGTCACCTTACACACACACTGTATACAGTACTTATTTCTATCATAACCCTCATTATATAAATATATATAGACATATATGTATGTATACAGTCACCTTACACACACACTGTATACAGTACTTATTTCTGGTATTACCCTCACTCTATAAATATATATAGACATATGTGTATGTGTACAGTCACCTTACACACACACTGTATATATTAGTTATTTCTGGCCTTACCCTCATTCTGGAAATATATATAGACATATATGTATGTATACAGTCACCTTACACACACACTGTATACAGTACTTATTTCTGGCCTTACCCTCATTATATAAATATATATAGACATATATGTATGTATACAGTCACCTTACACACACACTGTATACAGTACTTATTTCTGGCATTACCCTCATTATATAAACATAGGGTCGGGGGACACTCGTCCACATCAGGGAGAGTGTGTGCCTACATAGGCAGTACGGAGACTTACAAGTCATTCCTGCTCCGCTAGGGATTATGGGTAAAAAATATGCAAATCTATTCTCCTGGATGGAATTAGTAGAACAGAGTGCACTCTGTACACCACCCTATAGAGGGCAGCATCCTTAACATCATGAACGACTCAGTTATAAAGTCTTTTAATCATGATGTGGATTTAATTGCGAAATCAGTATTTCTGTCCCAAAGGGAACAGATTCCCATCTATGGACAGCACTGTACTCTGTTCTCCTAATTCCATCCAGGAGAATAGATTTGCATATTTTTTACCTATAATCCCTAGCGGAGCAGGAATGACTTGTAAGTCTCCGTACTGCCTATGTAGGCACACACTCTCCCTGATGTGGACGATTGTCCCCCGACCCTGGTCTATAGTCTCTCACTCTGCCAAATCAGTATCCCTACGCTAAGCTGAGGATGGCCCAATAGGCCGAAACAGCTGTCCATAGCTTGGAATCTGTTCCTTTTGGGACAGAAATACATATAAATATATATAGACATATACTGTATTTTTCGGACTATAAGACGCACTTTTTTTCCCCAAAATTTTTGGGGAAAAGAAGGGTGCGTCTTATAGTCTGAAGGTGGCGCCTGGCATCCGCTGTAATAGAGAGGCGGAAGCCGGCAAGTGATAGATGCCATTACAGGTGCCGGGGCCTGAGACATCGCTGCGCTCCTCTGCCATGCATGAAGCCAGCAGCGGCAGGGGCTCCTCCGTCCCCCCGCCGCTGGCTTCAAGCAGGGCAGAGGATCGTAGCGATGTCTCAGGCCCCGGCGTCTATCCCTCCCCGGCATCCGCCTCTCTAGTACAGCGGATGCCGGGTCAGTATCCGTGGCCCCTTCTCCCCCGGGGCTGGTCCCCACCGGCCCCGTACCTGTAAAGTTGCAGGCCGGCTCCTGCGCGGCGATATCGCAGGAGCCGACCTGTTCGGGTGAGAGCCGGGAGCCTAATGAGGCTCCCCGGCCTGTCACTGCTGTATTAGTATTGCGGCTGGTCTCTATGACCAGCCGTAATACTAATACACAGAATGTCCCATAGACGGCAATACAGTAGTATTGCCGTCTATGGGACTTGCGATCAAGTGACCGCAGGTTCAAGCCCCCGGGGGGGGGAATAAAATAGTAAAAAAAAAAAAAAAGCTTTAAAAATATGAAATACAGTCCTATGAAAAAGTTTGGGCACCCCTATTAATCTTAATCATTTTTAGTTCTAAATATTTTGGTGTTTGCAACAGCCATTTCAGTTTGATATATCTAATAACTGATGGACACAGTAATATTTCAGGATTGAAATGAGGTTTATTGTACTAACAGAAAATGCGCAATATGCATTAAACCAAAATTTGACCGGTGCAAAAGTATGGGCACCCTTATCATTTTATTGATTTGAATACTCCTAACTACTTTTTACTGACTTACTGAAGCACAAAATTGGTTTTGTAACCTCAGTGAGCTTTGAACTTCATAGCCAGGTGTATCCAATCATGAGAAAAGGTATTTAAGGTGGCCAATTGCAAGTTGTTCTACTATTTGAATCTCCTCTGAAGAGTGGCATCATGGGCTACTCAAAACAACTCTCAAATGATCTGAAAACAAAGATTGTTCAACATAGTTGTTCAGCGGAAGGATACAAAAAGCTGTCTCAGAGATTTAACCTGTCAGTTTCCACTGTGAGGAACATAGTAAGGAAATGGAAGACCACAGGGACAGTTCTTGTTAAGCCCAGAAGTGGCAGGCCAAGAAAAATATCAGAAAGGCAGAGAAGAAGAATGGTGAGAACAGTCAAGGACAATCCACAGACCACCTCCAAAGAGCTGCAGCATCATCTTGCTGCAGATGGTGTCACTGTGCATCGGTCAACTATACAGCGCACTTTGCACAAATAGAAGCTGTATGGGAGAGTGATGAGAAAGAAGCCGTTTCTGCACGTACGCCACAAATAGAGTTGCCTGAGGTATGAAAAAGCACATTTGGACAAGGCAGCTTCATTTTGGAAACAAAAATTGAGTTGTTTGGTTATAAAAAAAGGCGTTATGCATGGCGTCCAAAAAGAAACAGCATTCCAAGAAAAACACATGCTACCCACTGTAAAATTTGGTGGAGGTTCCATCATGCTTTGGGGCTGTGTGGCCAATGCCGGCATCGGGAATCTTGTTAAAGTTGAGGGTTGCATGGATTCCACTCAGTATCAGCAGATTCTTGAGAATAATGTTCAAGAATCAGTGACGAAGTTGAAGTTACGCCGGGGATGGATACTTCAGCAAGACAATGATCCAAAACACCGCTCCAAATCCTCAGGCATTCATGCAGAGGAACAATTACAATGTTCTGGAATGGCCATCCCAGTCCCCAGACCTGAATATCATTGAACATCTGTGGGATGATTTGAAGCGGGCTGTCCATGCTCGGCGACCATCTAACTTAACTGAAGTTGAATTGTTTGTCCAAAATACCTTTATCCAGGATCCAGGAACTGATTAAAAGCTACAGGAAGCGACTAGAGGCTGTTATCTTTGCAAAAGGAGGATCTACTAAATATTAATGTCACTTTTCTGTTGAGGTGCCCATACTTTTGCACTGGTCAAATTTTGGTTTAATGCATATTGCGCATTTTCTGTTAGTACAATAAACCTCATTTCAATCCTGAAATATTACTGTGTCCATCAGTTATTAGATATATCAAACTGAAATGGCTGTTGCAAACACCAAAATATTTAGAACTAAAAATGATTAAGATTAATAGGGGTGCCCAAACTTTTTCATAGGACTGTAAATAAAAGTTCTAAATCACCTCCTGTTTCTTTTTCAATACAAGGTGATCTAAGCAATAGATATCCCCCAAAATGGTATAACTAAAAATTACAGCTGGCCCCGCAAAAAAAAACGCTCTATGCATCCCCGTACAGCTGCAGGGTCACCTGTCAATGTGGCCTTGCAGCTGTTGCAAAACTACAATTCCCATATATTAAATATTTTACCAGTTTTTGCTTCAAAATTTTTTTTCCCTATTTTCCTCCTCTAAAACCTAGGTGCGTCTTATAGTCCGAAAAATACGGTATGTATGTATACAGTCACCTTACACACACACTGTATTCAGTACTTATTTCTGGTATTACCCTCATTATATTAATTTATATAGACATATATGTATGTATACAGACACCTTACACACACTGTATACAGTACTTATTTCTAGCATTACCCTCATTATATAAATATAGACATACATGTATGTATACAGAAACCTTACACACACTGTATACAGTACTTATTTCTAGCATTACCCTCATTATATAAATATATATAGACATATACTGTATGTATACAGACACCTTACACACACACTGTATACAGTACTTATTTCTAGCATTACCCTCATTATATAAATATATATAGACATATATGTATGTATACAGTCACCTTAAACACACACTGTATACTGTACTTATTTCTGGCATCACCCTCATTATATAAATATATATATAGACATATATGTATGTATACAGTCACCTTACACACACACTGTATTCAGTACTTATTTCTGGCATCACCCTCATTATATAAATATATATATAGACATATATGTATGTATACAGACACCTTACACACACACTGTATGCAGTACTTATTTCTGGCATTACCCTCATTATATAACTATATAGAGACATATATGTATGTACACAGTCACCTTACACACACACACACACACACACACACTGTATACAGTACTTATTTCTAGCATTACCCTCATTATATAAATATATATAGACATACATGTATGTATACAGAAACCTTACACACACTGTATACAGTACTTATTTCTAGCATTACCCTCATTATATAAATATAGACATATACTGTATGTATACAGACACCTTACACACACACTGTATACAGTACCTATTTCTGGCATTACCCTCATTAAATAACTATATATAGACATATATGTATGTATACAGTCACCTTACACACACTGTATAAAGTACTTATTTCTAGCATTACCCTCATTATATAAATATATATAGACATACATGTATGTATACAGAAACCTTACACACACTGTATACAGTACTTATTTCTAGCATTACCCTCATTATATAAATATATGTGGCTGTTTACGTGAAAAGGGCCCAGATCGTCGATACTAATTATAGAGAAAATAGTCCAAAACATATTTGGGTAAAAAAATCACAATTTTGTTTTATGCACAAATTTTATTTAAAAATATGTCAAGTTTACAAATTTGTTGAGACTTTTAAGAATTTGTACACTTTTGGTGCAGATTTCGTTACAATGATACCAAGAACTCCATATCGACAGTGTGGGCCCTTTTCACATAAACAGCCACATATATAGACATATATGTATGTATACAGTCACCTTACACACACACTGTATAAAGTACTTATTTCTGGCATTACCCTCATTATATAAATATATATAGACATATATGTATGTATACAGTCACCTTAAACACACACTGTATACTGTACTTATTTCTGGCATCACCCTCATTATATAAATATATATATATAGACATATATGTATGTATACAGACACCTTACACACACACACTGTATACAGTACTTATTTCTGGCATTACCCTCATTATATAACTATATAGAGACATATATGTATGTATACAGTCACCTTACACACACAAACACTGTATACAGTACTTATTTCTGGCATTACCCTCATTATATAAATATATATAGACATATATGTATGTATACAGTCATCTTACACACACACTGTATACAGTACTTATTTCTAGAATTACCCTCATTCTATAAATATATATATAGACATATATGTATGTATACAGTCACCTTACACACACACTGTATTCAGTACTTATTTCTGGTATTACCCTCATTATATAAATTTATATTGACATATATGTATGTATACAGACACCTTACACACACACTGTATACAGTACTTATTTCTAGCATTACCCTCATTATACAAATATATATAGACATACATGTATGTATACAGACATCTTACTTATTTATTTTAAATATGATTTTTATTGAAAAGAAGAAAGCTTTTACAATACAATAAAAAAGCAATTACAAACATAAGAAGAATCGGCATACGTCCAAGCAGTAAAATAGGAATCGCAAGCTGGAACTCCGGGTTGTAGCCCAAATACATGAATGTCACAAACATGACCGAACATACAAAGACCAAAGGGCCAGATACACAGACGCTACAAAGACACCAATTCTACAAGAAGACAAGAAAGGAATGAAAAGGGGAACACAACCAGAAGGGAACAGGAAAGAAACAAGAAAAAGAGAAATAAGGGAGACGGAATAGGAACAGAAAAGAACAAAAAAAAACAAACAATGACATAAACAACATAACCACATACCTGAATACAATACCAGAAAAACACAAAATACATCCGAAAAATTGAACACGATAAAATAAAATAAAATAAAGCCACCTGGGTTAATAACATAGTAGGTAAATAGTAATCAAGGGGACCCCCTGGGGGCGGCCTGAGGCCGAGGAGATAGAACATCCTTATTAGACTCCACATACGAAATCCAGAGAGACCACTGGGATCGAAACTTGGCGTAAGTATGGTTTTTGTTAGACAACAAACGTTCCAAGGTACATGCCAAGTTCACATGGTGAAATAGTTCAGCTAAGGTCAAACAAAGAGCAGACTTCCACTGGCGAGCGATCATGGCCCGAGCTGCGAGCACGATCTGACCCAGGACGACCTGCATCTCCGAGGGGAAACTACCCATATCTAAGAAACAAAGGGCGAGACCAGGAGAGGGACTGATATCAAAACCAGCTATGGCGGACATGAAATGAAATACCGCTATCCAGAAGGTTTGTACCGGAGGGCAGTCCCACCACAAATGCAAGAATGAACCTACTTGGCCGCATCCCCTCCAGCAGAGTCTAGAACAAGAAGGATCAATATGCGCCAACTGGGTCGGAGTCCTATACCACCTCAGCATAATTTTCAAAGCCGTTTCCCAATGTGCAGCCCCCTTAGATACACGTTTAACAAACCCAGCTGCCGTATACCAGTCAGACAGAGGGATGGTTCTGGCAAGATCCGTCTCCCAACGAAGCAGGTGAAGAGGTTTGACCCGCTCCGGGGGAACAGAGAAAAAGCCATAAAACACAGATAACCCACCTCTAACAGGCGCGGACCTATTCCACAGCTTTAAGGCTAGCCTGGGAAAGGTCAATCTAGAGGGTTCGTAGGATTGAAAAAAATGACGCAACTGCAAAAATTTAAAGAAATCCATTTTAGGGAGCTGAAACTCTTCCTGTAACATGGAGAACGATTTAAACCCGTCATCCGTAAACAGCTGTGTCACTCTATAGAGACCCCTAGAGACCCATCCACGAAGTCGCAGCTGGGGAAGAAAAGAGGTTAAATATAGTATGGGTAGCTTTGATAAAGGGACCAGGTCTTCTCTGGAAATATATGACAAAAAATAACGCCAAGCGGACACCGTGGCCCTAATACTCAGTAAGGGAGGGGAAGTGATGGGCAGACTTGAATCCTTAGGGCGTAAAATACTCATAAGCGGGGCATCCAGAAGGCATTCCTCAATTTCGGCCCAGCGCCATTTAGAAGTCTCATCCCACCCGACCCTAAGTTGATCTAGGACAGACGCCATATAATATTTTTTAACATCTGGGACACCCGCACCCCCATGGGACCAAGGACGTGTCATCACCTTAAGTCGGACCCTGGATCTCTTACCCTCCCAAATGTAGTTGGAAAGAATGGACTGAAGTTTGGTAAAATATGAGTCAGGGAGGGGGATAGCAACTGTACGGAACATATACAAGATTAAGGGTAACACCATCATCTTGACAATAGCAATTCTGCTCGCCCAAAACAACATTGGCTGTGAGAAAGAGGCAAGAAGAGAAGTAACTTTGGTCAGAAGGGGGATGTAATTGACAGAAAACAGATCAGAACTAGGGGCCGTCAGAGAGATGCCAAGGTAAGCTATATGGGAGTCATTCCATTGGTAGGGGAATTGAGAACAGAGATCCCATCTCAACGTGGGAGAAATGAGAACAGGCAATATCTGTGATTTGGAGGAATTTACCTTATAATAAGAAACTTTACCAAATCCCTCCAAGACCTCCGTAGCAGCACTCAAGGAGGAACCAGGGGAAGTCAGGGCCAGTATGACATCATCAGCATATAAGCCGATTTTATGCTGCTGGCGACCCACAGTAATACCCTCGATATTTCCCGCCGACCGAATGGACTCCGCCAGAGGCTCCATCACAAGCGCAAAGATAATAGGGGAAAGAGGGCAGCCCTGGCGAGTACCATTCGAGATCCGAAAGGGCTCAGACAGAAAGCCCGATGAGAGCACACGAGCCGTCGGGTGGGAGTACAGAGCCAGAATAGCAGATTTAAAGACTGACTCCATACCAAACTTATCCAAAAGGCTGTCTAAGTAACCCCAGTGGACCCTATCGAAAGCCTTCTCAGCATCTAAAGCCAGAAGCAAAGAAGGCGTACCATCTTTTTCGGCTTTCTGAATAAGATCTATAAACCTCCGTGTGCCGTCTGGCGCCTGCCTACCGAGTACAAAACCCACCTGGTCAGGACTGACCAACTGGGGGAGAAGGAGGAGCAACCGCTCAGCAAGGATTTTAGCGTACAGTTTGATATCCGTGTTCAGGAGGGAAATAGGTCTAAAATTAGCCGGGACAGTGGGAGATTTACCGGGTTTAGGGATGGTCACTATAGTGGCCGACAACATTTCCTCCGGGAAGCTTTGCTCCTCCGCCGCCTTCCGGAACACAGCTAGAAGATAAGGGGACAAAATATCTGCATATTTCTTATAGTAGATCCCTGAGAAGCCGTCAGGGCCAGGGGATTTTAGTGGTTTCAGTGAGGCTATAGCTTCCGTAACTTCAAACAAAGTGATAGGCGAGGCTAGGGAGGCAGACTGCGCAGGGGAAAGGCGGGGCAGGGCCACAGAATCTAAGAATCGATCGATTTCTTCCCTAGATGGCTGGTACGTCTGGGGATCATCCCTAAGATTGTATAACGACTTGTAATATAAGCAAAACTGCTCTGCAATAAGGCGGGGGTCAATTACTTTAGTACCCGAGTCATCCACAAGGTGAGCAATACGGGTTTTGGGACGCGACTGTTTGATTTTTCTAGCTAAAAAGGCGCTAGCCCTACTATTATGCACATAGGCCTGACATTGAAAACGCTTAAAAGCTAGGTCCTGTTGACAAGCCAGAAGGCCCTGCAACTGGAGTTGACATTGCCTAATCTCAGCAGAGACAGTGGGAGTAGGGTTAAGCTTATTAATTGCGGAGAGGGAGGATAGGGAGCGAAGTGTGGCATCTATGTCTTTAGATCATTCCTTTTTTGCCCTCGCGCACGCCTGAATGAGCATCCCTCGCATATATGCCTTATGAGCATTCCAGAGCACATGAGGGTCTGATACGGAAGGGGAGTTGAGGGAAAAATATTCCCTCAGGGCCTCACGGAGGTGCTCAGCATAAGAGGGGTGATCTAGGATATACTCATTCAGGCGCCATTGGGTAGGCATAGCAGTGGAGAACTTCTCATGTAGAGAGAGGGACACTGGAGCATGATCAGTCCAGGTGATCAGCCCAATATCCGTAGATTCCGTCTGCATCAGCGCAATTTTATCAGTGAGAAAAAAGTCAATACGGGAGTAAGAGGAGGACGAAGAGGAGAAATAACTATAATCTCGTTCCCCACCATGTTGACAACGCCAGACGTCATAAAGGCCCTGGTCAATCAAAGAGGAAGACAATATAGGGGAGCGTCTCTTGGGGTTGGAGGAGTCTAGAGAATTATCTACTAAGCAATTAAAATCCCCCCCAATGATCAACATACCAGTAGCAAAAGTTCGGATCTTGGAAAGCACAGATTTCCAATACTGTGCCTGGGAACGATTCGGGAGATAAACAGTGACTAAAGTATACTTAACATTGTTAATAAGGCAATTAAGCCCCAAAAACCGACCCCCGGGATCAACTAAAGTGGATTCAAGGGAAAAGGCTACTGAATCCCGCACAGCAATAAGAACACCCTTACGCTTAGCATTACAAGAAGCCTGATATATATGAGGGAAAGAGGGATTAGAGAACTTAGGGCTTTTGCCAACACAAAAATGAGTCTCCTGGAGGAAGAGTACATCGCAGCGAAGGCGACGGGCCTCCCTCCTGACAGAACTCCGTTTACAGGGGCTATTCAAACCCCTAACATTAAGTGAAGAGATACGGAGTACCATAGTGATAATCTAAAGAAACATGGCGGAAGACCCAGGTGGCTACACAGAAAAACAAGGATGCATAAAATATGTATGAACAGGCATAATAGACATACAACATTCCAGGTATGAAACAAGAACAAAGAATGCGAACAAAATAGCATAGTGTCAAAAAACACCGAATAACCAAAAGTAATCAGCTGGGGGGGGGGGGGAGAAAAACAGGTCAGTAACACTCAGCGAGAGTGAGTATTAGAAAGGCACACAGGTCACCTAAAACAAAGAATAAAATTATAACATTAGGCAAGGCAAGTCAGTCCGCCGAAGCGGCTAACGGATTCACTTACGACCGCCCACCACAGTCCATTCCTTAGCAAGATGAGAAAGCCGCACTGAGGATTCAGGCACAGATGAATGAGAGTCAGCAGGGGCAAGCTTCCATTTACGGAGGAGGGACATGCCCGCCTCCACATCAGGGACAGAATGGAAAATCCCATTGCGGGGAATCAGCAGCTTGGTAGGGAAGCCCCAACGATACCGTACGCCCCGGTCTCTGAGGATCTTGGTGATGGGAGCCAGCTCACGTCTGGCCTGCATAGTAGCTGCGGATAAATCGGGAAACAGGGAAATGGATGCAAACGGAGCTGGGAAGGTGCCACATTTCCTGGCTTCTGCAAGAATCGAGTCCTTAACTTGGTAGAAATGAACCCTCGTTAACACATCTCTCGGGACATCCACAGGAGCAGAGTTCGCTTTTGGAATACGATGGGTCCGATCCAGGGTGAGCTCCAGCTCAGTAAGTCGCGGGAGAATTTTCTTGAAGAGGCGTTGAACATAGGCCGCCAAGTCCTCCGATGCCACATCCTCGGGGACACCACGGATCTTAATATTGTTGCGTCTAGACCGATCCTCAGCGTCAGCAGCTTTAATTTTCAGCCATCTGACCTCCGCTTCCAGGGTGTTGTGAGCATCAACCAAGTCATTATGAGCAGTCGAAAATTCCTCCATTTTATTTTCAAGATGGTCAGTCCGCTCTCCCAAAGCATCAAGATCCTGTCGCAATTTGCCCACCGCAGAGGAGACAGTCTTGTTAATCCCCGCCTGTAGCAGAACAAGCATCCCTTTCAATGTATCACACGTTACAGGGTCTGAGGAGGCCGGAAAATCAGAAATGTCCGAATGAACAAAATCAGAGGTAGCAACAGAAGCAGGTAGGACATCAGCGACCCGTTTACACACCGGTTCCTTGCCAGATGGAGAACCCTGAGGAGACACAACAAAACTTCTCTTACCACCATCAGCCAGCAGGGGGAGACGATCGGCTGAGAGAGAGCCCACTTTAGGCAGAGAGTCCGCTAATTCAGACCGTGGAGGCGACTTCGCTGGAGAGCGGGAACCTGAAGGTGAAGAAGGCATCGAACGCGACATGGTGCTCGAGAAGAAGTCAGATAGCTTCCTAGGGGTTTTGGAGGAGGATGGTTTCTTCCGAGGCATAATAAAGACAACAGGAAAGGTCAGGGATGCAACCGAAGTCGGTAAGGCCGGAGGGCAAACTTATGCGACAGGGACAAAGTTCGTGGAGCAGTGCAGGAGGTCAGACAGCAGCAAATTCCAACAGGGCGGTAGGGGCCATATAACAAGAAGCCTAACAATCAGCTGAGAGCCGCCACAGGTGACACTGTTAGCGATTTAATCCAACATGGTGAGATAAGTAGCCAGCGGTGGGGACACACAGGCAATTATAAATCCACGGGAGCCCAGTGTGAGGAGCCCCCCCTGGTGGTGGAGTAGGGGCTCTGCACTCACAAAGGGCTCAACCAGAAGAGGCAGGGAGCAGGCCAAGTAATATGTAAAGTCCAGTCCAGGTGGCAGGTGAGGAGCCCCCCCTGATGGTGGTGTAGGGGCTCAACACTCACTGAAAGTAATATCACTCAGGCAGGGGAGCAGGAGGCAATGTCCAGAAAAGTCCAGGGGGAAGGAGAGGAGCCCCCCTGATGGTAGTGTAGGGGCTCAACACTCTCCCAACCCCCCTGAAGCCGCAGAGCACAGGCGCTTCACAAGATGGCCGCCGCCACTGCCAGTCCCAATAGAGCAGTATGAAGGCCGCACAGCAGGTTCCACACAGGCCAGGGGCAGACACCCGACTCCGGAGGTAGCACACAGGGGGTCAGAAGAAGTACCGCTCACCTCCATACAGCAGCCGCTACCACAGCGCAGGGATGGAAGACGGGAGCCGGCCGCCGCGATCCACAGGAGGGAACCGGATGTGGAGATGGCGCAGCAGGACAGGCCGGCGGGTAGGCCGCAAAGCCTCCGAGGCCAGCAGAACCGGGATGGAGGCCGAAAATGAAGGTCCAGAAGGCACCGCCGGGATCCAGGGACTCACCGCCGGGCGTCACCGACCAGGAGCAGGTAAGTAGAAAGGAGATGCCGAAAGGAGAAGGCCGCAGATGCCGGGAGCTCCAGCAGACGCGTCCTCTCTCCTTGCCGGCTAGCCACGCCCCGTATACAGACATCTTACACACACACTGTATACAGTACAGTCATTAAGAGCTCCTACACCGGAAACCAGTGCAGTGTGAAGGTGAATGGGAAAAGGACAGCATACTTCCAACAGGCCCGAGGGGTCAGACAAGGCTGTAGCCTGAGCCCAACGCTCTTCAACATCTATATCAATGAACTGGCTACAGCCCTGGAGGCCTCACCAACCCCAGGCCTCACCCTGAACAATCAAGAGGTGAAGTTCCTGCTATACGCCGACGACCTCCTACTCCTGGCCCCCACCGAGAAAGACCTCCAAGAAAGCCTGTCAGTGCTGGAAAAATTCAGCACCACATGGGCTCTTCCCATCAACCACAAGAAGACCAAAGTCATGGTATTTCAGAAGAAGGGCCACAATAATGCCCCCACCCATCTTTTCGTCACAATAGCGCACATACGTTTGTGCCAGGACCCCCACAAAACCCAAACTCACACCACCATCTCTGCAATCTCACACACTTTGGACCATAGCAAGCCACAAAATTCATATTGCCCTCTACAGCCTAGCCCCTAACCCCACACAATCACATATACATATACTTTACCTCTTTGCCCCTCACCTTAACGATACTCCAGGAGGCGCTCTATAACGCTCCGGAGCAGCCATGTTTGCCGACCCCCACCGCTCTGACAATCCGCGACACCGCCCAGCCATGTCAATACCCCTAGGCGGTCTAATAAATGCAAAAAAAAAAGTTTAAAAAAAGTAAAAAAAAATATTAAAAAAATAATAAAAAGGATTAAAAATTCAAATCACCCCCTTTTCCCTAGAACACATATAAAAGTAGTTAAAAACTGTGAAACACATACATAATAAGTATCCCCGCGTCCAAAATCGCCCGCTCTACAAAGCTATACAAATATTTTTCCTGTTCGGTAAACGCCGTAGCGGGAAAAATGGTCAAAAGTGCCAAACCACCATTTTTTCACTGTTTTGATTCTGATAAAAATTTGAATAAAAAGTGATCAAAGCAATAACATTTCCTGAAACTGGTAGAACTACAAAGTACACCCGGTCTCGCAAAAAAAGACGCCCTATACATCCCCGTACACGCATGTATAAAAAAGTTACGGCTGTCGGAATATGGCGACTTTTCAAAGAATAATATTTTAACACAGTTTTGGATTTTTTTAAAGGGGTCAAAATGTAAATAAAACCATATAAATTTGGTATCCCCGAAATCGTAACGAAACACAGAATACAGGGGACATGTCATTTTGGTTGCACAGTGAACGCCGTAAAACCAAAGCCCGTAAGAAAGTCGCAGAAATGCATTTTTTCTTCAAATCCACCCCATTCTGAATTTTTTCCCTGCTTCCCAGTACATTATATAGAATAAATAATGGTGGCATCATGAAGAAAAATTTGTCTCAGGAAAAATTAAGACCTCATATGGCTCTGGGAGCGGAGAAATAAAAAAGTTATGGGGTTTAGAAGGAGGGGAGTCAAAAACGAAAATCAAAAAATGCCATTGGCGGGAAAGGGTTAACTTCAAATACTTCTGTCCCAAAGTCACTATGTAAAGTTTCTCAGAACACTGTATATATAGCAGCTCAAATACAAAGTAACTTCAACACAAAAGTCTGACGTACTCTCTGAATTACAGCAAAAACAAGATACAAACTTACATTTCATATCCCATACCTTATACACAGTACGAAAACCTTACCCACATATGTATATACCCACTGCTACAATCACCGCAGACGAAGTCGCTGATACCAGCTAGTAAAAAAATATATAGACATATACTGTATGTATACAGTCACCTTACACACACACTGTTGTATACAGTACTTACTTCTGACATTACCCTCATTATATAAATATATATAGACATATATGTATGTATACAGTCACCTTACACACACACTGTATACAATACTTATTTCTGGCATTACCCTGATTATATAAATATATATAGACATATATGTATGTATACAGTCACCTTACACACACTGTATACAGTACTTATTTTTGTCATTACCCTCATTATATAAATATATATAGACATATATGTATGTATTCAGTCACCTTACACACACTGTATACAGTACTTATTTTTGTCATTACGCTCATTATATAAATATATACAGTCCTATGAAAAAGTTTGGGCACCCCTATTAATCTTAATCATTTTCTAAATATTTTGGTGTTTGCAACAGCCATTTCAGTTTGATATATCTAATAACTGATGGACACAGTAATATTTCAGGATTGAAATGAGGTTTATTGTACTAACAGAAAATGCGCAATATGCATTAAACCAAAATTTGACCAGTGCAAAAGTATGGGCACCTCAACAGAAAAGTGACATTAATATTTAGTACATCCTCCTTTTGCAAAGATAACAGCCTCTAGTTGCTTCCTGTAGCTTTTAATCAGTTCCTGGATCCTGGATGAAGGTATTTTGGACCATTTCTTTCTACAAAACAATTCAAGTTCAGTTAAGTTAGATGGTCGCCGAACATGGACAGCCCGCTCTCAAATGATCTGAAAACAAAGATTGTTCAACATAGTTGTTCAGGGGAAGGATACAAAACGTTGTCTCAGAGATTTAACCTGTCAGTTTCCACTGTGAGGAACATAGTAAGGAAATGGAAGACCACAGGGACAGTTCTTGTTAAGCCCAGAAGTGGCAGGCCAAGAAAAATATCAGAAAGGCAGAGAAGAAGAATGGTGAGAACAGTCAAGGACAATCCACAGACCACCTCCAAAGAGCTGCAGCATCATCTTGCTGCAGATGGTGTCACTGTGCATCAGTCAGCAATACAGCGCACTTTGCACAAGGAGAAGCTGTATGGGAGAGTGATGAGAAAGAAGCCGTTTCTGCACGTACGCCACAAATAGAGTTGCCTGAGGTATGAAAAAGCACATTTGGAGAAGCCAACTTCATTTTGGAAACAAAGATTGAGTTGTTTGGTTATAAAAAAAGGCGTTATGCATGGCGTCCAAAAAGAAACAGCATTCCAAGAAAAACACTTGCTATCCACTGTAAAATTTGGTGGAGGTTCCATCATGCTTTGGGGCTGTGTGGCCAATGCCGGCACCGGGAATCTTGTTAAAGTTGAGGGTCGCATGGATTCCACTCAGTATCAGCAGATTCTTGAGAATAATGTTCAAGAATCAGTGACGAAGTTGAAGTTACGCCGGGGATGGATATTTTAGCAAGACAATGATCCAAAACACTGCTCCAAATCAACTCAGGCATTCATGCAGAGGAACAATTACAATGTTCTGGAATGGCCATCCCAGTCCCCAGACCTGAATATCATTGAACATCTGTGGGATGATTTGAAGCGGGCTGTCCATGCTCGGCGACCATCTAACTTAACTGAACTTGAATTGTTTGTCCAAAATACCTTTATCCAGGATCCAGGAACTGATTAAAAGCTACAGGAAGCGACTAGAGGCTGTTATCTTTGCAAAAGGAGGGTGTACTAAATATTAATGTCACTTTTCTGTTGAGGTGCCCATACTTTTGCACCGGTCAAATTTTGGTTTAATGCATATTGCACATTTTCTGTTAGTACAATAAACCTCATTTCAATCCTGAAATATTACTGTGTCCATCAGTTATTAGATATATCAAACTGAAATGACTGCTGCAAACACCAAAATATTTAGAACTAAAAATGATTAAGATTAATAGGGGTGCCCAAACTTTTTCATAGGACTGTATAGACATATATGTATGTATAAGGTCACCTTACACACACACTGTATACAGTACTTTTCTGGCATTACCCTCATTATATAAATATATATAGACATATATGTATGTATACAGTCACCTTACACACACTGTATACTGTACTTATTTCTGGCAGTACTCTCATTATATAAATATATATATAGACATATATATATGTATACAGTCACCTTATACACACACTGTATACAGTACTTATTTCTGGCATTACCCTAATTATATAAATATATACAGACATATATGTATGTATACGGTCACCTTACACACACACTGTATACAGTACTTATTTCTGGCATTACCCTAATTATATAAATATAGATAGACATATATGTATGTATACAGTCACCTTACACACACACTGTATACAGGACTTATTTCTGGCATTACCCTCATTATATAAATATAGATAGATATATATGTATGTATACAGTCACCTTACACACACACTGTATACAGTACTTATTTCTGGAATTACCCTCATTATCCTACTAATATTATAATTGGATGTAAGTTTGTGTGTTTGGATGTTTGTGAGTTTGGATGTTTGTTCCTCAATCACGCTAAAACGCCTGGACGGATTTGCGTGCAATTTTCCACAAACATAGTTTTCCCTTAGGATTGAGTCATAGGCTACTTTTGGTGCCATTAAACAACTTCACCTAGCAGGAGGCTTCCTAGCAGGAGACTCACAAAAGCAGGACTCCTAGCCCCAGCTATAGACTCACACACACTGCCTGGCATTTCCTGCCTCAACCTGGCTGCACACTCCTTACTGTCACCTCAGGAGTAGCGCTCACTCTACTCACTCACATTTACATATAGCTTTCCACTATATAACAGATCACATTGTCTGTATTACTACATACACAATATAACAGATCTCATTGTCTGTATTACTACATACACAATATAACACATCACATTGTTTTCCACAAACATAGTTTTCCCTTAGGATTGAGTCATAGGCTACTTTTGGTGCCACTAAACAACATGGCTTCCTAGCAGGAGACTCACAAAGCAGGACTCCTAGCCCCAGCTATAGACTCACACACACTGCCTGGCATTTCCTGCCTCAACCTGCCTGCACACTCCTTACTGTCACCTCAGGAGTAGCCCTCACTCTACTCACTCACATTTACATAGAGCTTTCCACTATATAACAGATCACATTGTCTGTATTACTACATACACAATATAACACATCACATTGTCTGTATTACTACATACACAATATAACACATCACATTGTCTGTATTACTACATACACAATATGACAGATCACATTGTCTGTATTACTACATACACAATATAACAGATCACATTGTCTGTATTACTACATACACAATATAACACATCACATTGTCTGTATTACTACATACACAATATAACAGATCACATTGTCTGTATTACTACATACACAATATAACACATCACATTGTCTGTATTACTACATACACAATATAACAGATCACATGGTCTGTATTACTACATACACAATATAACAGATCACATGGTCTGTATTACTACATACACAATATGACAGATCACATTGTCTGTATTACTACATACACAATATAACACATCACATTGTCTGTATTACTACATACACAATATAACAGATCACATTGTTTGTATTACTACATACACAATATAACAGATCACATTGTCTGTATTACTACATACACAATATAACACATCACATTTGCTATCCCACCAAACTTTTTAAAGTACTTTCACAGTTTCACATATCTGTGTCCGCCCAATTCTCACATCACCGCAGACGAAGTCGCGGGTAAAAGCTAGTATAAATATATATAGACATATATGTATATATACAGTCACCTTATACACACACTGTACATAGATAACTAATGAATTTCCAGTTACTCATTAATGACATTACTTATACAATGTCTCCTGTGTGAATGGCGCCGCGGCCAAGCATTTGTTATGGGAGAGAATATCTGTGCGACTTACCTGGCCCGGACCTCTACAATCTGTCAGACTCAGGACATGAAGGTTCTGACGTAGAACTGATGATGTCATGTGCTTTGTGTAGAATGCCTGTCAGTTTATGCTGATAAATAATAATCCTTTCATATCCTACTAATATTAGAGAGGTGAAGGTTTCTGTGTTTGGATGTTTGTTCTTCAAGCACACAAAAACGGCTGAACGGAATTGGATGAAACTTGGTGCAGAGATAGTTTGTAGCGTCGAGTAACACACAGGTACTATTCATCCCAGTAACTGACATGGCTTCACTACTGTTATGGATTTATGTTATGTTATGTTGTTATGAATTTGCAGGCTATGTCCCAACAGAAAACATAACAAGGGGAGAGGGGGGCCATTAGATACACTTATATGTCGTCTATATATATACTTCCAGTTGTCCTCCTCTGCATACTGTTCGGAGCACGCCTATAGGAGAATACAGCCATTAGATACACCTATATGTCGTCTATATATATACGTCCACTTGTCCTCCTCTGCATACTGTATGGAGCGAACCTGTAGGCGAATACAGCCATTAGATACACCTATATGTCGTCTATGTATATACATAAAGTTGTCCTCCTCTGCATACTGTATGGAGCGCGCCTATAGGAGAATACAGCCAATAGATACTCCTATATGTTGTTTATATATATGCGTCCACTTGTCCTCCTCTGCATACTGTACGGAGCGCTTCTATAGGAGAATACAGCCATTAGATACAACGATATGTCGTCTATATATATACGTCCAGTTGTCCAACTCTGCATACTGTATGGAGTGCGCCGATAGGAGAATACAGCCATTAGATACAGCTATATGTCGTCTATATATATACGTCCACTTGTCCTCTGCATACTGCATGGAGCGCACCTATAGGAGAATACAGCCATTAGATACACCAGTATGTCTTCTATATATACACTCACCGGCCACTTTATTAGGTACACCTGTCCAACTGCTCGTTAATAGAGATGAGCGAACAGTGTTCTATCGAACTCATGTTCGATCGGATATTAGGCTGTTCGGCATGTTCGAATCGAATCGAACACTGCGTGGTAAAGTGCGCCATTACTCGATTCCCCTCGCACCTTCCCTGGCGCCTTTTTTGCTCCAATAACAGCGCAGGGTAGGTGGGACAGGAACTACAACACCGGTGACGTTGAAAAAAGTAGGCAAAACCCATTGGCTGCCGAAAACATGTGACCTCTAATTTAAAAGAACAGCGCCGCCCAGGTTCGCGTCATTCTGAGCTTGCAATTCACCGGGGACGGAGGTTTCCGTCCAGTTAGCTAGGGCTTAGATTCTGGGTAGGCAGGGACAGGCTAGGATAGGAAGGAGAAGACAACCAACAGCTCTTATAAGAGCTAAATTCCAGGGAGAAGCTTGTCAGTGTAACGTGGCACTGACGGGCTCAATCGCCGCAACCCAGCTTTCCCAGGATCCTGAATGGAATACACTGACAGTGTATTCCCGTATACCCTATATATACCCCCGATACCCGTTCAAACGGTGTGCCCCCCCCCACCTTCACCCCAAAAATACACTGCAAGTCCCCTAGCAATAGAATTGGGGCTATATACACCCACTATTTTTGCTACTGCCATATAGTGCCATTGTCTGACTGGGAATTCAAAGAATATATTGGGGTTACATATAACTTCAATTCCAGGGAGAAGCTTATCAGTGTAACGTGGCACTGACGGGCTCAATCGCCGCAACCCAGCTTTCCCAGGATCCTGAATGGAACACACTGACAGTGTATTCCCGTATACCCCATATATACACCCCAAATCCCCGTTCCAACGGTGTGCCCCCCCCCCCCTTCACCTCATAAATACCCTGCAAGTCCCCTAGCAATAGAATTGGGGCTATATGCACCCACAATTTTTGCTACTGGTATATAGTGCCATTGTCTGACTGTGAATTCAAAGAATATATTGGGGTTACGTGCACCCACAATTTTTGCTACTGGTATATAGTGCCATTGTCTGACTGTGAATTCAAAGAATATATTGGGGTTACGTGCACCCACAATTTTTGCTACTGGTATATAGTGCCATTGTCTGACTGGGAATTCAAAGAATATATTGGGGTTACGTGCACCCACAATTTTTGCTACTGGTATATAGTGCCATTGTCTGACTGGGAATTCAAAGAATATATTGGGGTTACGTACACCCACAATTTTTGCTACTGGTATATAGTGCCATTGTCTGACTGGGAATTCAAAGAATATATTGGGGTTACGTGCACCCACAATTTTTGCTACTGGTATATAGTGCCAGTTTCTGACTGGTAATTCAAAGAATATATTGGGGTTACGTGCACCCACAATTTTTGCTACTGGTATATAGTGCCAGTTTCTGACTGGGAATTCAAAGAATATATTGGGGTTACGTGCACCCACAATTTTTACTACTGGTATATAGTGCCATTGTCTGACTGGGAATTCAAAGAATATATTGGGGTTACATATAACTTCAATTCCAGGGAGAAGCTTGTCAGTGTAACGTGGCACTGACGGGCTCAATCGCCGCAACCCAGCTTTCCCAGGATCCTGAATGGAATACACTGACAGTGTATTCCCGTATACCCCATATATACACCCCAAATCCCCGTTCCAACGGTGTGCCCCCCCACCTTCACCTCAGAAATACCCTGCAAGTCCCCTAGCAATAGAATTGGGGCTATATGCACCCACAATTTTTGCTACTGGTATATAGTGCCATTGTCTGACTGGGAATTCAAAGAATATATTGGGGTTATGTGCACCCACAATTTTTGCTACTGGTATATAGTGCCAGTTTCTGACTGGGAATTCAAAGAATATATTGGGGTTACGTGCACCCACAATTTTTGCTACTGCTATATAGTGCCATTTTCTGACTGGGAATTCAAAGAATATATTGGGGTTACGTGCACCCACAATTTTTGCTACTGGTATATAGTGCCATTGTCTGACTGGGAATTCAAAGAATATATTGGGGTTACGTGCACCCACAATTTTTGCTACTGGTATATAGTGCCATTGTCTGACTGGGAATTCAAAGAATATATTGGGGTTACGTGCACCCACAATTTTTGCTACTGGTATATAGTGCCAGTTTCTGACTGGGAATTCAAAGAATATATTGGGGTTATGTGCACCCACAATTTTTGCTACTGGTATATAGTGCCATTGTCTGACTGGGAATTCAAAGAATATATTGGGGTTACGTGCACCCACAATTTTTGCTACTGGTATATAGTGCCAGTTTCTGACTGGTAATTCAAAGAATATATTGGGGTTACGTGCACCCACAATTTTTGCTACTGGTATATAGTGCCAGTTTCTGACTTGGAATTCAAAGAATATATTGGGGTTACGTGCACCCACAATTTTTGCTACTGCTATATAGTGCCATTGTCTGACTGGGAATTCAAAGAATATATTGGGGTTACGTGCACCCACAATTTTTGCTACTGCTATATAGTGCCATTGTCTGACTGGGAATTCAAAGAATATATTGGGGTTACGTGCACCCACAATTTTTGCTACTGGTATATAGTGCCATTGTCTGACTGTGAATTCAAAGAATATATTGGGGTTATGTGCACCCACAATTTTTGCTACTGGTATATAGTGCCAGTTTCTGACTGGGAATTCAAAGAATATATTGGGGTTACGTGCACCCACAATTTTTGCTACTGCTATATAGTGCCATTGTCTGACTGGGAATTCAAAGAATATATTGGGGTTACGTGCACCCACAATTTTTGCTACTGGTATATAGTGCCATTGTCTGACTGGGAATTCAAAGAATATATTGGGGTTACGTGCACCCACAATTTTTGCTACTGGTATATAGTGCCAGTTTCTGACTGGGAATTCAAAGAATATATTGGGGTTACGTGCACCCACAATTTTTGCTACTGCTATATAGTGCCATTGTCTGACTGGGAATTCAAAGAATATATTGGGGTTACGTGCACCCACAATTTTTGCTACTGGTATATAGTGCCATTGTCTGACTGGGAATTCAAAGAATATATTGGGGTTACGTGCACCCACAATTTTTGCTACTGGTATATAGTGCCATTGTCTGACTGGGAATTCAAAGAATATATTGGGGTTACGTGCACCCACAATTTTTGCTACTGGTATATAGTGCCAGTTTCTGACTGGGAATTCAAAGAATATATTGGGGTTACGTGCACCCACAATTTTTGCTACTGGTATATAGTGCCATTGTCTGACTGGGAATTCAAAGAATATATTGGGGTTACGTGCACCCACAATTTTTGCTACTGGTATATAGTGCCATTGTCTGACTGGGAATTCAAAGAATATATTGGGGTTATGTGCACCCACAATTTTTGCTACTGGTATATAGTGCCAGTTTCTGACTGGGAATTTAAAGAATATATTGGGGTTACGTGCACCCACAATTTTTGCTACTGCTATATAGTGCCATTGTCTGACTGGGAATTCAAAGAATATATTGGGGTTACGTGCACCCACAATTTTTGCTACTGGTATATAGTGCCATTGTCTGACTGGGAATTCAAAGAATATATTGGGGTTACGTGCACCCACAATTTTTGCTACTGGTATATAGTGCCATTGTCTGACTGGGAATTCAAAGAATATATTGGGGTTACATATAACTTCAATTCCAGGGAGAAGCTTGTCAGTGTAACGTGGCACTGACGGGCTCAATCGCCGCAACCCAGCTTTCCCAGGATCCTGAATGGAATACACTGACAGTGTATTCCCGTATACCCCATATATACACCCCAAATCCCCGTTCCAACGGTGTGCCCCCCCACCTTCACCTCAGAAATACCCTGCAAGTCCCCTAGCAATAGAATTGGGGCTATATGCACCCACAATTTTTGCTACTGGTATATAGTGCCATTGTCTGACTGGGAATTCAAAGAATATATTGGGGTTATGTGCACCCACAATTTTTGCTACTGGTATATAGTGCCAGTTTCTGACTGGGAATTCAAAGAATATATTGGGGTTACGTGCACCCACAATTTTTGCTACTGCTATATAGTGCCATTTTCTGACTGGGAATTCAAAGAATATATTGGGGTTACGTGCACCCACAATTTTTGCTACTGGTATATAGTGCCATTGTCTGACTGGGAATTCAAAGAATATATTGGGGTTACGTGCACCCACAATTTTTGCTACTGGTATATAGTGCCATTGTCTGACTGGGAATTCAAAGAATATATTGGGGTTACGTGCACCCACAATTTTTGCTACTGGTATATAGTGCCAGTTTCTGACTGGGAATTCAAAGAATATATTGGGGTTATGTGCACCCACAATTTTTGCTACTGGTATATAGTGCCATTGTCTGACTGGGAATTCAAAGAATATATTGGGGTTACGTGCACCCACAATTTTTGCTACTGGTATATAGTGCCAGTTTCTGACTGGTAATTCAAAGAATATATTGGGGTTACGTGCACCCACAATTTTTGCTACTGGTATATAGTGCCAGTTTCTGACTTGGAATTCAAAGAATATATTGGGGTTACGTGCACCCACAATTTTTGCTACTGCTATATAGTGCCATTGTCTGACTGGGAATTCAAAGAATATATTGGGGTTACGTGCACCCACAATTTTTGCTACTGCTATATAGTGCCATTGTCTGACTGGGAATTCAAAGAATATATTGGGGTTACGTGCACCCACAATTTTTGCTACTGGTATATAGTGCCATTGTCTGACTGTGAATTCAAAGAATATATTGGGGTTATGTGCACCCACAATTTTTGCTACTGGTATATAGTGCCAGTTTCTGACTGGGAATTCAAAGAATATATTGGGGTTACGTGCACCCACAATTTTTGCTACTGCTATATAGTGCCATTGTCTGACTGGGAATTCAAAGAATATATTGGGGTTACGTGCACCCACAATTTTTGCTACTGGTATATAGTGCCATTGTCTGACTGGGAATTCAAAGAATATATTGGGGTTACGTGCACCCACAATTTTTGCTACTGGTATATAGTGCCAGTTTCTGACTGGGAATTCAAAGAATATATTGGGGTTACGTGCACCCACAATTTTTGCTACTGCTATATAGTGCCATTGTCTGACTGGGAATTCAAAGAATATATTGGGGTTACGTGCACCCACAATTTTTGCTACTGGTATATAGTGCCATTGTCTGACTGGGAATTCAAAGAATATATTGGGGTTACGTGCACCCACAATTTTTGCTACTGGTATATAGTGCCATTGTCTGACTGGGAATTCAAAGAATATATTGGGGTTACGTGCACCCACAATTTTTGCTACTGGTATATAGTGCCAGTTTCTGACTGGGAATTCAAAGAATATATTGGGGTTACGTGCACCCACAATTTTTGCTACTGGTATATAGTGCCATTGTCTGACTGGGAATTCAAAGAATATATTGGGGTTACGTGCACCCACAATTTTTGCTACTGGTATATAGTGCCATTGTCTGACTGGGAATTCAAAGAATATATTGGGGTTATGTGCACCCACAATTTTTGCTACTGGTATATAGTGCCAGTTTCTGACTGGGAATTTAAAGAATATATTGGGGTTACGTGCACCCACAATTTTTGCTACTGCTATATAGTGCCATTGTCTGACTGGGAATTCAAAGAATATATTGGGGTTACGTGCACCCACAATTTTTGCTACTGGTATATAGTGCCATTGTCTGACTGGGAATTCAAAGAATATATTGGGGTTACGTGCACCCACAATTTTTGCTACTGGTATATAGTGCCATTGTCTGACTGGGAATTCAAAGAATATATTGGGGTTACGTGCACCCACAATTTTTGCTACTGGTATATAGTGCCAGTTTCTGACTGGGAATTCAAAGAATATATTGGGGTTATGTGCACCCACAATTTTTGCTACTGGTATATAGTGCCATTGTCTGACTGGGAATTCAAAGAATATATTGGGGTTACGTGCACCCACAATTTTTGCTACTGCTATATAGTGCCATTGTCTGACTGGGAATTCAAAGAATATATTGGGGTTACGTGCACCCACAATTTTTGCTACTGCTATATAGTGCCATTGTCTGACTTGGAATTCAAAGAATATATTGGGGTTACGTGCACCCACAATTTTTGCTACTGGTATATAGTGCCATTGTCTGACTGGGAATTCAAAGAATATATTGGGGTTACGTGCGCCCACAATTGTTGCTACTGGTATATAGTGCCATTGTCTGACTGGGAATTCAAAGAATATATTGGGTTTACGTGCACCCACAATTTTTGCTACTGCTATATAGTGCCATTGTCTGACTGGGAATTCAAAGAATATATTGGGGTTACGTGCACCCACAATTTTTGCTACTGGTATATAGTGCCATTGTCTGACTGGGAATTCAAAGAATATATTGGGGTTACGTGCACCCACAATTTTTGCTACTGGTATATAGTGCCATTGTCTGACTGTGAATTCAAAGAATATATTGGGGTTATGTGCACCCACAATTTTTGCTACTGGTATATAGTGCCAGTTTCTGACTGGGAATTCAAAGAATATATTGGGGTTACGTGCACCCACAATTTTTGCTACTGCTATATAGTGCCATTGTCTGACTGGGAATTCAAAGAATATATTAGGGTTACGTGCACCCACAATTTTTGCTACTGGTATATAGTGCCATTGTCTGACTGGGAATTCAAAGAATATATTGGGGTTACGTGCACCCACAATTTTTGCTACTGGTATATAGTGCCATTGTCTGACTGGGAATTCAAAGAATATATTGGGGTTACGTGCACCCACAATTTTTGCTACTGGTATATAGTGCCAGTTTCTGACTGGGAATTCAAAGAATATATTGGGGTTATGTGCACCCACAATTTTTGCTACTGGTATATAGTGCCATTGTCTGACTGGGAATTCAAAGAATATATTGGGGTTACGTGCACCGACAATTTTTGCTACTGGTATATAGTGCCAGTTTCTGACTGGGAATTCAAAGAATATATTGGGGTTACGTGCACCCACAATTTTTGCTACTGGTATATAGTGCCATTGTCTGACTGGGAATTCAAAGAATATATTGGGGTTACGTGCACCCACAATTTTTCCTACTGGTATATAGTGCCATTGTCTGACTGTGAATTCAAAGAATATATTGGGGTTATGTGCACCCACAAGTTTTGCTACTGGTATATAGTGCCAGTTTCTGACTGGGAATTCAAAGAATATATTGGGGTTACGTGCACCCACAATTTTTGCTACTGCTATATAGTGCCATTGTCTGACTGGGAATTCAAAGAATATATTGGGGTTACGTGCACCCACAATTTTTGCTACTGGTATATAGTGCCATTGTCTGACTGTGAATTCAAAGAATATATTGGGGTTATGTGCACCCACAATTTTTGCTACTGGTATATAGTGCCAGTTTCTGACTGGGAATTCAAAGAATATATTGGGTTTACGTGCACCCACAATTTTTGCTACTGCTATATAGTGCCATTGTCTAACTGGGAATTCAAAGAATATATTGGGGTTACGTGCACCCACAATTTTTGCTACTGGTATATAGTGCCATTGTCTGACTGGGAATTCAAAGAATATATTGGGGTTACGTGCACCCACAATTTTTGCTACTGGTATATAGTGCCATTGTCTGACTGGGAATTCAAAGAATATATTGGGGTTACGTGCACCCACAATTTTTGCTACTGGTATATAGTGCCAGTTTCTGACTGGGAATTCAAAGCATATATTGGGGTTATGTGCACCCACAATTTTTGCTACTGGTATATAGTGCCATTGTCTGACTGGGAATTCAAAGAATATATTGGGGTTACGTGCACCGACAATTTTTGCTACTGGTATATAGTGCCAGTTTCTGACTGGGAATTCAAAGAATATATTGGGGTTACGTGCACCCACAATTTTTGATACTGGTATATAGTGCCATTGTCTGACGGGGAATTCAAAGAATATATTGGGGTTACGTGCACCCACAATTTTTCCTACTGGTATATAGTGCCATTGTCTGACTGTGAATTCAAAGAATATATTGGGGTTATGTGCACCCACAAGTTTTGCTACTGGTATATAGTGCCAGTTTCTGACTGGGAATTCAAAGAATATATTGGGGTTACGTGCACCCACAATTTTTGCTACTGGTATATAGTGCCATTGTCTGACTGGGAATTCAAAGAATATATTGGGGTTACGTGCACCCACAATTTTTGCTACTGGTATATAGTGCCATTGTCTGACTGTGAATTCAAAGAATATATTGGGGTTATGTGCACCCACAATTTTTGCTACTGGTATATAGTGCCAGTTTCTGACTGGGAATTTAAAGAATATATTGGGGTTACGTGCACCCACAATTTTTGCTACTGCTATATAGTGCCATTGTCTGACTGGGAATTCAAAGAATATATTGGGGTTACGTGCACCCACAATTTTTGCTACTGGTATATAGTGCCATTGTCTGACTGGGAATTCAAAGAATATATTGGGGTTACGTGCACCCACAATTTTTGCTACTGGTATATAGTGCCATTGTCTGACTGGGAATTCAAAGAATATATTGGGGTTACGTGCACCCACAATTTTTGCTACTGGTATATAGTGCCAGTTTCTGACTGGGAATTCAAAGAATATATTGGGGTTATGTGCACCCACAATTTTTGCTACTGGTATATAGTGCCATTGTCTGACTGGGAATTCAAAGAATATATTGGGGTTACGTGCACCCACAATTTTTGCTACTGGTATATAGTGCCAGTTTCTGACTGGTAATTCAAAGAATATATTGGGGTTACGTGCACCCACAATTTTTGCTACTGGTATATAGTGCCAGTTTCTGACTGGGAATTCAAAGAATATATTGGGGTTACGTGCACCCACAATTTTTGCTACTGGTATATAGTGCCATTGTCTGACTGGGAATTCAAAGAATATATTGGGGTTACGTGCACCCACAATTGTTGCTACTGGTATATAGTGCCATTGTCTGACTGGGAATTCAAAGAATATATTGGGTTTACGTGCACCCACAATTTTTGCTACTGCTATATAGTGCCATTGTCTGACTGGGAATTCAAAGAATATATTGGGGTTACGTGCACCCACAATTTTTGCTACTGGTATATAGTGCCATTGTCTGACTGGGAATTCAAAGAATATATTGGGGTTACGTGCACCCACAATTTTTGCTACTGGTATATAGTGCCATTGTCTGACTGTGAATTCAAAGAATATATTGGGGTTATGTGCACCCACAATTTTTGCTATTGGTATATAGTGCCAGTTTCTGACTGGGAATTCAAAGAATATATTGGGGTTACGTGCACCCACAATTTTTGCTACTGCTATATAGTGCCATTGTCTGACTGGGAATTCAAAGAATATATTAGGGTTACGTGCACCCACAATTTTTGCTACTGGTATATAGTGCCATTGTCTGACTGGGAATTCAAAGAATATATTGGGGTTACGTGCACCCACAATTTTTGCTACTGGTATATAGTGCCATTGTCTGACTGGGAATTCAAAGAATATATTGGGGTTACGTGCACCCACAATTTTTGCTACTGGTATATAGTGCCAGTTTCTGACTGGGAATTCAAAGAATATATTGGGGTTATGTGCACCCACAATTTTTGCTACTGGTATATAGTGCCATTGTCTGACTGGGAATTCAAAGAATATATTGGGGTTACGTGCACCGACAATTTTTGCTACTGGTATATAGTGCCAGTTTCTGACTGGGAATTCAAAGAATATATTGGGGTTACGTGCACCCACAATTTTTGCTACTGGTATATAGTGCCATTGTCTGACTGGGAATTCAAAGAATATATTGGGGTTACGTGCACCCACAATTTTTCCTACTGGTATATAGTGCCATTGTCTGACTGTGAATTCAAAGAATATATTGGGGTTATGTGCACCCACAAGTTTTGCTACTGGTATATAGTGCCAGTTTCTGACTGGGAATTCAAAGAATATATTGGGGTTACGTGCACCCACAATTTTTGCTACTGCTATATAGTGCCATTGTCTGACTGGGAATTCAAAGAATATATTGGGGTTACGTGCACCCACAATTTTTGCTACTGCTATATAGTGCCATTGTCTGACTGTGAATTCAAAGAATATATTGGGGTTATGTGCACCCACAATTTTTGCTACTGGTATATAGTGCCAGTTTCTGACTGGGAATTCAAAGAATATATTGGGGTTACGTGCACCCACAATTTTTCTACTGCTATATAGTGCCATTGTCTAACTGGGAATTCAAAGAATATATTGGGGTTACGTGCACCCACAATTTTTGCTACTGGTATATAGTGCCATTGTCTGACTGGGAATTCAAAGAATATATTGGGGTTACGTGCACCCACAATTTTTGCTACTGGTATATAGTGCCATTGTCTGACTGGGAATTCAAAGAATATATTGGGGTTACGTGCACCCACAATTTTTGCTACTGGTATATAGTGCCAGTTTCTGACTGGGAATTCAAAGCATATATTGGGGTTATGTGCACCCACAATTTTTGCTACTGGTATATAGTGCCATTGTCTGACTGGGAATTCAAAGAATATATTGGGGTTACGTGCACCGACAATTTTTGCTACTGGTATATAGTGCCAGTTTCTGACTGGGAATTCAAAGAATATATTGGGGTTACGTGCACCCACAATTTTTGCTACTGGTATATAGTGCCATTGTCTGACTGGGAATTCAAAGAATATATTGGGGTTACGTGCACCCACAATTTTTCCTACTGGTATATAGCGCCATTGTCTGACTGTGAATTCAAAGAATATATTGGGGTTATGTGCACCCACAAGTTTTGCTACTGGTATATAGTGCCAGTTTCTGACTGGGAATTCAAAGAATATATTGGGGTTACGTGCACCCACAATTTTTGCTACTGGTATATAGTGCCAGTTTCTGACTGGGAATTCAAAGAATATATTGGGGTTATGTGCACCCACAATTTTTGCTACTGGTATATAGTGCCATTGTCTGACTGGGAATTCAAAGAATATATTGGGGTTACGTGCACCCACAATTTTTGCTACTGGAATATAGTGCCAGTTTATGACTGGGAATTCAAAGAATATATTGGGGTTACGTGCACCCACAATTTTTGCTACTGGTATATAGTGCCAGTTTCTGACTTGGAATTCAAAGAATATATTGGGGTTACGTGCACCCACATTTTTTTGCTACTGCTATATAGTGCCATTGTCTGACTTGGAATTCAAAGAATATATTGGGGTTACGTGCACCCACAATTTTTGCTACTGCTATATAGTGCCATTGTCTGACTGGGAATTCAAAGAATATATTGGGGTTACGTGCACCCACAATTTTTTCTAATGGTATATAGTGCCATTGTCTGACTGGGAATTCAAAGAATATATTGGGGTTACGTGCACCCACAATTTTTGCTACTGGTATATAGTGCCATTGTCTGACTGGGAATTCAAAGAATATATTGGGGTTACGTGCACCCACAATTTTTGCTACTGTTATATAGTGCCAGTTTCTGACTGGGAATTCAAAGAATATATTGGGGTTACGTGCACCCACAATTTTTGCTTCTGGTATATAGTGCCATTGTCTGACTGGGAATTCAAAGAATATATTGGGGTTACGTGCACCCACAATTTTTGCTACTGGTATATAGTGCCATTGTCTGACTGTGAATTCAAAGAATATATTGGGGTTATGTGCACCCACAATTTTTGCTACTGGTATATAGTGCCAGTTTCTGACTGGGAATTCAAAGAATACATTGGGGTTACGTGCACCCACAATTTTTGCTACTGCTATATAGTGCCATTGTCTGACTGGGAATTCAAAGAATATATTGGGGTTACGTGCACCCAGAATTTTTGCTACTGGTATATAGTGCCATTGTCTGACTGGGAATTCAAAGAATATATTGGGGTTACGTGCACCCACAATTTTTGCTACTGGTATATAGTGCCATTGTCTGACTGGGAATTCAAAGAATATATTGGGGTTACGTGCACCCACAATTTTTGCTACTGGTATATAGTGCCAGTTTCTGACTGGGAATTCAAAGAATATATTGGGGTTATGTGCACCCACAATTTTTGCTACTGGTATATAGTGCCATTGTCTGACTGGGAATTCAAAGAATATATTGGGGTTACGTGCACCCACAATTTTTGCTACTGGTATATAGTGCCAGTTTCTGACTGGTAATTCAAAGAATATATTGGGGTTACGTGCACCCACAATTTTTGCTACTGGTATATAGTGCCAGTTTCTGACTTGGAATTCAAAGAATATATTGGGGTTACGTGCACCCACAATTTTTGCTACTGCTATATAGTGCCATTGTCTGACTGGGAATTCAAAGAATATATTGGGGTTACGTGCACCCACAATTTTTGCTACTGCTATATAGTGCCATTGTCTGACTGGGAATTCAAAGAATATATTGGGGTTACGTGCACCCACAATTTTTGCTACTGCTATATAGTGCCATTGTCTGACTGGGAATTCAAAGAATATATTGGGGTTACGTGCACCCACAATTTTTGCTACTGGTATATAGTGCCATTGTCTGACTGGGAATTCAAACAATATATTGGGGTTACGTGCACCCACAATTTTTGCTACTGGTATATAGTGCCATTGTCTGACTGGGAATTCAAAGAATATATTGGGGTTACGTGCACCCACAATTTTTGCTACTGGTATATAGTGCCAGTTTCTGACTGGGAATTCAAAGAATATATTGGGGTTACGTGCACCCACAATTTTTGCTACTGGCATATAGTGCCATTGTCTGACTGGGAATTCAAAGAATATATTGGGGTTACGTGCACCCACAATTTTTGCTACTGGTATATAGTGCCATTGTCTGACTGGGAATTCAAAGAATATATTGGGGTTACGTGCACCCACAATTTTTGCTACTGGTATATAGTGCCAGTTTCTGACTGGGAATTCAAAGAATATATTGGGGTTATGTGCACCCACAATTTTTGCTACTGGTATATAGTGCCATTGTCTGACTGGGAATTCAAAGAATATATTGGGGTTAAGTGCACCGACAATTTTTGCTACTGGTATATAGTGCCAGTTTCTGACTGGGAATTCAAAGAATATATTGGGGTTACGTGCACCCACAATTTTTGCTACTGGTATATAGTGCCATTGTCTGACTGGGAATTCAAAGAATATATTGGGGTTACGTGCACCCACAATTTTTGCTACTGGTATATAGTGCCAGTTTCTGACTGGGAATTCAAAGAATATATTGGGGTTATGTGCACCCACAATTTTTGCTACTGGTATATAGTGCCATTGTCTGACTGGGAATTCAAAGAATATATTGGGGTTACGTGCACCGACAATTTTTGCTACTGGTATATAGTGCCAGTTTCTGACTGGGAATTCAAAGAATATATTGGGGTTACGTGCACCCACAATTTTTGCTACTGGTATATAGTGCCATTGTCTGACTGGGAATTCAAAGAATATATTGGGGTTACGTGCACCCACAATTTTTCCTACTGGTATATAGTGCCATTGTCTGACTGTGAATTCAAAGAATATATTGGGGTTATGTGCACCCACAAGTTTTGCTACTGGTATATAGTGCCAGTTTCTGACTGGGAATTCAAAGAATATATTGGGGTTACGTGCACCCACAATTTTTGCTACTGCTATATAGTGCCATTGTCTGACTGGGAATTCAAAGAATATATTGGGGTTACGTGCACCCACAATTTTTGCTACTGGTATATAGTGCCATTGTCTGACTGTGAATTCAAAGAATATATTGGGGTTATGTGCACCCACAATTTTTGCTACTGGTATATAGTGCCAGTTTCTGACTGGGAATTCAAAGAATATATTGGGGTTACGTGCACCCACAATTTTTGCTACTGGTATATAGTGCCAGTTTCTGACTGGGAATTCAAAGCATATATTGGGGTTATGTGCACCCACAATTTTTGCTACTGGTATATAGTGCCATTGTCTGACTGGGAATTCAAAGAATATATTGGGGTTACGTGCACCGACAATTTTTGCTACTGGTATATAGTGCCAGTTTCTGACTGGGAATTCAAAGAATATATTGGGGTTACGTGCACCCACAATTTTTGATACTGGTATATAGTGCCATTGTCTGACTGGGAATTCAAAGAATATATTGGGGTTACGTGCACCCACAATTTTTCCTACTGGTATATAGTGCCATTGTCTGACTGTGAATTCAAAGAATATATTGGGGTTATGTGCACCCACAAGTTTTGCTACTGGTATATAGTGCCAGTTTCTGACTGGGAATTCAAAGAATATATTGGGGTTACGTGCACCCACAATTTTTGCTACTGGTATATAGTGCCATTGTCTGACTGGGAATTCAAAGAATATATTGGGGTTACGTGCACCCACAATTTTTGCTACTGGTATATAGTGCCATTGTCTGACTGTGAATTCAAAGAATATATTGGGGTTATGTGCACCCACAATTTTTGCTACTGGTATATAGTGCCAGTTTCTGACTGGGAATTTAAAGAATATATTGGGGTTACGTGCACCCACAATTTTTGCTACTGCTATATAGTGCCATTGTCTGACTGGGAATTCAAAGAATATATTGGGGTTACGTGCACCCACAATTTTTGCTACTGGTATATAGTGCCATTGTCTGACTGGGAATTCAAAGAATATATTGGGGTTACGTGCACCCACAATTTTTGCTACTGGTATATAGTGCCATTGTCTGACTGGGAATTCAAAGAATATATTGGGGTTACGTGCACCCACAATTTTTGCTACTGGTATATAGTGCCAGTTTCTGACTGGGAATTCAAAGAATATATTGGGGTTATGTGCACCCACAATTTTTGCTACTGGTATATAGTGCCATTGTCTGACTGGGAATTCAAAGAATATATTGGGGTTACGTGCACCCACAATTTTTGCTACTGGTATATAGTGCCAGTTTCTGACTGGTAATTCAAAGAATATATTGGGGTTACGTGCACCCACAATTTTTGCTACTGGTATATAGTGCCAGTTTCTGACTTGGAATTCAAAGAATATATTGGGGTTACGTGCACCCACAATTTTTGCTACTGGTATATAGTGCCATTGTCTGACTGGGAATTCAAAGAATACATTGGGGTTACGTGCACCCACAATTGTTGCTACTGGTATATAGTGCCATTGTCTGACTGGGAATTCAAAGAATATATTGGGTTTACGTGCACCCACAATTTTTGCTACTGCTATATAGTGCCATTGTCTGACTGGGAATTCAAAGAATATATTGGGGTTACGTGCACCCACAATTTTTGCTACTGGTATATAGTGCCATTGTCTGACTGGGAATTCAAAGAATATATTGGGGTTACGTGCACCCACAATTTTTGCTACTGGTATATAGTGCCATTGTCTGACTGTGAATTCAAAGAATATATTGGGGTTATGTGCACCCACAATTTTTGCTATTGGTATATAGTGCCAGTTTCTGACTGGGAATTCAAAGAATATATTGGGGTTACGTGCACCCACAATTTTTGCTACTGCTATATAGTGCCATTGTCTGACTGGGAATTCAAAGAATATATTAGGGTTACGTGCACCCACACTTTTTGCTACTGGTATATAGTGCCATTGTCTGACTGGGAATTCAAAGAATATATTGGGGTTACGTGCACCCACAATTTTTGCTACTGGTATATAGTGCCATTGTCTGACTGGGAATTCAAAGAATATATTGGGGTTACGTGCACCCACAATTTTTGCTACTGGTATATAGTGCCAGTTTCTGACTGGGAATTCAAAGAATATATTGGGGTTACGTGCACCCACAATTTTTGCTACTGGTATATAGTGCCATTGTCTGACTGGGAATTCAAAGAATATATTGGGGTTACGTGCACCCACAATTTTTCCTACTGGTATATAGTGCCATTGTCTGACTGTGAATTCAAAGAATATATTGGGGTTATGTGCACCCACAAGTTTTGCTACTGGTATATAGTGCCAGTTTCTGACTGGGAATTCAAAGAATATATTGGGGTTACGTGCACCCACAATTTTTGCTACTGCTATATAGTGCCATTGTCTGACTGGGAATTCAAAGAATATATTGGGGTTACGTGCACCCACAATTTTTGCTACTGGTATATAGTGCCATTGTCTGACTGTGAATTCAAAGAATATATTGGGGTTATGTGCACCCACAATTTTTGCTACTGGTATATAGTGCCAGTTTCTGACTGGGAATTCAAAGAATATATTGGGGTTACGTGCACCCACAATTTTTGCTACTGCTATATAGTGCCATTGTCTAACTGGGAATTCAAAGAATATATTGGGGTTACGTGCACCCACAATTTTTGCTACTGGTATATAGTGCCATTGTCTGACTGGGAATTCAAAGAATATATTGGGGTTACGTGCACCCACAATTTTTGCTACTGGTATATAGTGCCATTGTCTGACTGGGAATTCAAAGAATATATTGGGGTTACGTGCACCCACAATTTTTGCTACTGGTATATAGTGCCAGTTTCTGACTGGGAATTCAAAGCATATATTGGGGTTATGTGCACCCACAATTTTTGCTACTGGTATATAGTGCCATTGTCTGACTGGGAATTCAAAGAATATATTGGGGTTACGTGCACCGACAATTTTTGCTACTGGTATATAGTGCCAGTTTCTGACTGGGAATTCAAAGAATATATTGGGGTTACGTGCACCCACAATTTTTGATACTGGTATATAGTGCCATTGTCTGACTGGGAATTCAAAGAATATATTGGGGTTACGTGCACCCACAATTTTTCCTACTGGTATATAGTGCCATTGTCTGACTGTGAATTCAAAGAATATATTGGGGTTATGTGCACCCACAAGTTTTGCTACTGGTATATAGTGCCAGTTTCTGACTGGGAATTCAAAGAATATATTGGGGTTACGTGCACCCACAATTTTTGCTACTGCTATATAGTGCCATTGTCTGACTGGGAATTCAAAGAATATATTGGGGTTACGTGCACCCACAATTTTTGCTACTGGTATATAGTGCCATTGTCTGACTGGGAATTCAAAGAATATATTGGGGTTACGTGCACCCACAATTTTTGCTACTGTTATATAGTGCCATTGTCTGACTGGGAATTCAAAGAATATATTGGGGTTACGTGCACCCACAATTTTTGCTACTGGTATATAGTGCCAGTTTCTGACTGGGAATTCAAAGAATATATTGGGGTTATGTGCACCCACAATTTTTGCTACTGGTATATAGTGCCATTGTCTGACTGGGAATTCAAAGAATATATTGGGGTTACGTGCACCCACAATTTTTGCTACTGGTATATAGTGCCAGTTTCTGACTGGGAATTCAAAGAATATATTGGGGTTACGTGCACCCACAATTTTTGCTACTGGTATATAGTGCCAGTTTCTGACTTGGAATTCAAAGAATATATTGGGGTTACGTGCACCCACAATTTTTGCTACTGCTATATAGTGCCATTGTCTGACTTGGAATTCAAAGAATATATTGGGGTTACGTGCACCCACAATTTTTGCTACTGCTATATAGTGCCATTGTCTGACTGGGAATTCAAAGAATATATTGGGGTTACGTGCACCCACAATTTTTTCTACTGGTATATAGTGCCATTGTCTGACTGGGAATTCAAAGAATATATTGGGGTTACGTGCACCCACAATTTTTGCTACTGGTATATAGTGCCATTGTCTGACTGGGAATTCAAAGAATATATTGGGGTTACGTGCACCCACAATTTTTGCTACTGTTATATAGTGCCAGTTTCTGACTGGGAATTCAAAGAATATATTGGGGTTACGTGCACCCACAATTTTTGCTTCTGGTATATAGTGCCATTGTCTGACTGGGAATTCAAAGAATATATTGGGGTTACGTGCACCCACAATTTTTGCTACTGGTATATAGTGCCATTGTCTGACTGTGAATTCAAAGAATATATTGGGGTTATGTGCACCCACAATTTTTGCTACTGGTATATAGTGCCAGTTTCTGACTGGGAATTCAAAGAATATATTGGGGTTACGTGCACCCACAATTTTTGCTACTGCTATATAGTGCCATTGTCTGACTGGGAATTTAAAGAATATATTGGGGTTACGTGCACCCACAATTTTTGCTACTGGTATATAGTGCCATTGTCTGACTGGGAATTCAAAGAATATATTGGGGTTACGTGCACCCACAATTTTTGCTACTGGTATATAGTGCCATTGTCTGACTGGGAATTCAAAGAATATATTGGGGTTACGTGCACCCACAATTTTTGCTACTGGTATATAGTGCCAGTTTCTGACTGGGAATTCAAAGAATATATTGGGGTTATGTGCACCCACAATTTTTGCTACTGGTATATAGTGCCATTGTCTGACTGGGAATTCAAAGAATATATTGGGGTTACGTGCACCCACAATTTTTGCTACTAATATATAGTGCCAGTTTCTGACTGGTAATTCAAAGAATATATTGGGGTTACGTGCACCCACAATTTTTGCTACTGGTATATAGTGCCAGTTTCTGACTTGGAATTCAAAGAATATATTGGGGTTACGTGCACCCACAATTTTTGCTACTGCTATATAGTGCCATTGTCTGACTGGGAATTCAAAGAATATATTGGGGTTACGTGCACCCACAATTTTTGCTACTGCTATATAGTGCCATTGTCTGACTGGGAATTCAAAGAATATATTGGGGTTACGTGCACCCACAATTTTTGCTACTGCTATATAGTGCCATTGTCTGACTGGGAATTCAAAGAATATATTGGGGTTACGTGCACCCACAATTTTTGCTACTGGTATATAGTGCCATTGTCTGACTGGGAATTCAAAGAATATATTGGGGTTACGTGCACCCACAATTTTTGCTACTGGTATATAGTGCCATTGTCTGACTGGGAATTCAAAGAATATATTGGGGTTACGTGCACCCACAATTTTTGCTACTGGTATATAGTGCCAGTTTCTGACTGGGAATTCAAAGAATATATTGGGGTTACGTGCACCCACAATTTTTGCTACTGGTATATAGTGCCATTGTCTGACTGGGAATTCAAAGAATATATTGGGGTTACGTGCACCCACAATTTTTGCTACTGGTATATAGTGCCATTGTCTGACTGTGAATTCAAAGAATATATTGGGGTTATGTGCACCCACAATTTTTGCTACTGGTATATAGTGCCAGTTTCTGACTGGGAATTCAAAGAATATATTGGGGTTACGTGCACCCACAATTTTTGCTACTGCTATATAGTGCCATTGTCTGACTGGGAATTCAAAGAATATATTGGGGTTACGTGCACCCACAATTTTTGCTACTGGTATATAGTGCCATTGTCTGACTGGGAATTCAAAGAATATATTGGGGTTACGTGCACCCACAATTTTTGCTACTGGTATATAGTGCCATTGTCTGACTGGGAATTCAAAGAATATATTGGGGTTACGTGCACCCACAATTTTTGCTACTGGTATATAGTGCCAGTTTCTGACTGGGAATTCAAAGAATATATTGGGGTTATGTGCACCCACAATTTTTGCTACTGGTATATAGTGCCATTGTCTGACTGGGAATTCAAAGAATATATTGGGGTTACGTGCACCCACAATTTTTGCTACTGGTATATAGTGCCAGTTTCTGACTGGTAATTCAAAGAATATATTGGGGTTACGTGCACCCACAATTTTTGCTACTGGTATATAGTGCCAGTTTCTGACTTGGAATTCAAAGAATATATTGGGGTTACGTGCACCCACAATTTTTGCTACTGGTATATAGTGCCATTGTCTGACTGGGAATTCAAAGAATATATTGGGGTTACGTGCACCCACAATTTTTGCTACTGCTATATAGTGCCATTGTCTGACTGGGAATTCAAAGAATATATTGGGGTTACGTGCACCCACAATTTTTGCTACTGGTATATAGTGCCATGGTCTGACTGTGAATTCAAAGAATATATTGGGGTTATGTGCACCCACAATTTTTGCTACTGGTATATAGTGCCAGTTTCTGACTGGGAATTCAAAGAATATATTGGGGTTACGTGCACCCACAATTTTTGCTACTGCTATATAGTGCCATTGTCTGACTGGGAATTCAAAGAATATATTAGGGTTACGTGCACCCTCAATTTTTGCTACTGGTATATAGTGACATTGTCTGACTGGGAATTCAAAGAATATATTGGGGTTTCGTGCACCCACAATTTTTACTACTGGTTTATAGTGCCATTGTCTGACTGGGAATTCAAAGAATATATTGGGGTTACGTGCACCCCCAATTTTTGCTCCTGGTATATAGTGCCATTGTCTGACTGGGAATTCAAAGAATATATTGGGGTTACGTGCACCCACAATTTTTGCTACTGGTATATAGTGCCATTGTCTGACTGGGAATTCAAAGAATATATTGGGGTTACGTGCACCCACAATTTTTGCTACTGGTATATAGTGCCAGTTTCTGACTGGGAATTCAAAGAATATATTGGGGTTACGTGCACCCACAATTTTTGCTACTGGTATATAGTGCCATTGTCTGACTGGGAATTCAAAGAATATATTGGGGTTACGTGCACCCACAATTTTTGCTACTGGTATATAGTGCCAGTTTCTGACTGATAATTCAAAGAATATATTGGGGTTACGTGCACCCACAATTTTTGCTACTGGTATATAGTGCCAGTTTCTGACTGGGAATTCAAAGAATATTTTGGGGTTACGTGCACCCACAATTTTTGCTACTGCTATATAGTGCCATTGTCTGACTGGGAATTCAAAGAATATATTGGGGTTACGTGCACCCACAATTTTTGCTACTGGTATATAGTGCCATTGTCTGACTGGGAATTCAAAGAATATATTGGGGTTACGTGCACCCACAATTTTTGCTACTGGTATATAGTGCCATTGTCTGACTGGGAACTCAAAGAATATATTGGGGTTACGTGCACCCACAATTTTTGCTACTGGTATATAGTGCCAGTTTCTGACTGGGAATTCAAAAAATATATTGGGGTTATGTGCACCCACAATTTTTGCTACTGGTATATAGTGCCATTGTCTGACTGGGAATTCAAAGAATATATTGGGGTTACGTGCACCCACAATTTTTGCTACTGGTATATAGTGCCAGTTTCTGACTGGGAATTCAAAGAATATATTGGGGTTACGTGCACCCACAATTTTTGCTACTGGTATATAGTGCCAGTTTCTGACTTGGAATTCAAAGAATATATTGGGGTTACGTGCACCCACAATTTTTGCTACTGGTATATAGTGCCATTGTCTGACTGGGAATTCAAAGAATATATTGGGGTTACGTGCACCCACAATTTTTGCTACTGGTATATAGTGCCATTGTCTGACTGTGAATTCAAAGAATATATTGGGGTTATGTGCACCCACAATTTTTGCTACTGGTATATAGTGCCAGTTTCTGACTGGGAATTCAAAGAATATATTGGGGTTACGTGCACCCACAATTTTTGCTACTGCTATATAGTGCCATTGTCTGACTGGGAATTCAAAGAATATATTGGGGTTACGTGCACCCACAATTTTTGCTACTGGTATATAGTGCCATTGTCTGACTGGGAATTCAAAGAATATATTGGGGTTACGTGCACCCACAATTTTTGCTACTGGTATATAGTGCCATTGTCTGACTGGGAATTCAAAGAATATATTGGGGTTACGTGCACCCACAATTTTTGCTACTGGTATATAGTGCCAGTTTCTGACTGGGAATTCAAAGAATATATTGGAGTTATGTGCACCCACAATTTTTGCTACTGGTATATAGTGCCATTGTCTGACTGGGAATTCAAAGAATATATTGGGGTTACGTGCACCCACAATTTTTGCTACTGGTATATAGTGCCAGTTTCTGACTGGTAATTCAAAGAATATATTGGGGTTACGTGCACCCACAATTTTTGCTACTGGTATATAGTGCCAGTTTCTGACTTGGAATTCAAAGAATATATTGGGGTTAAGTACACCCACAATTTTTGCTACTGCTATATAGTGCCATTGTCTGACTGGGAATTCAAAGAATATATTGGGGTTACGTGCACCCACAATTTTTGCTACTGCTATATAGTGTCATTGTCTGACTGGGAATTCAAAGAATATATTGGGGTTACGTGCACCCACAATTTTTGCTACTGCTATATAGTGCCATTGTCTGACTGGGAATTCAAAGAATATATTGGGGTTACGTGCACCCACAATTTTTGCTACTGGTATATAGTGCCATTGTCTGACCGGGAATTCAAAGAATATATTGGGGTTACGTGCACCCACAATTTTTGCTACTGGTATATAGTGCCATTGTCTGACTGGGAATTCAAAGAATATATTGGGGTTACGTGCACCCACAATTTTTGCTACTGGTATATAGTGCCAGTTTCTGACTGGGAATTCAAAGAATATATTGGGGTTACGTGCACCCACAATTTTTGCTACTGGCATATAGTGCCAGTTTCTGACTTGGAATTCAAAGAATATATTGGGGTTACGTGCACCCACAATTTTTGCTACTGCTATATAGTGCCATTGTCTGACTGGGAATTCAAAGAATATATTGGGGTTACGTGCACCCACAATTTTTGCTACTGCTATATAGTGCCATTGTCTGACTGGGAATTCAAAGAATATATTGGGGTTACGTGCACCCACAATTTTTTCTACTGGTATATAGTGCCATTGTCTGACTGGGAATTCAAAGAATATATTGGGGTTACGTGCACCCACAATTTTTGCTACTGGTATATAGTGCCATTGTCTGACTGGGAATTCAAAGAATATATTGGGGTTACGTGCACCCACAATTTTTGCTACTGGTATATAGTGCCAGTTTCTGACTGGGAATTCAAAGAATATATTGGGGTTACGTGCACCCACAATTTTTGCTACTGGTATATAGTGCCATTGTCTGACTGGGAATTCAAAGAATATATTGGGGTTACGTGCACCCACTATTTTTGCTACTGGTATATAGTGCCAGTTTCTGACTGGGAATTCAAAGAATATATTGGGGTTACGTGCACCCACAATTTTTGCTACTGGTATATAGTGCCATTGTCTGACTGGGAATTCAAAGAATATATTGGGGTTACGTGCACCCACAATTTTTGCTACTGGTATATAGTGCCATTGTCTGACTGTGAATTCAAAGAATATATTGGGGTTATGTGCACCCACAATTTTTGCTACTGGTATATAGTGCCAGTTTCTGACTGGGAATTCAAAGAATATATTGGGGTTATGTGCACCCACAATTTTTGCTACTGGTATATAGTGCCATTGTCTGACTGGGAATTCAAAGAATATATTGGGGTTACGTGCACCCACAATTTTTGCTACTGGTATATAGTGCCAGTTTCTGACTGGTAATTCAAAGAATATATTGGGGTTACGTGCACCCACAATTTTTGCTACTGGTATATAGTGCCAGTTTCTGACTTGGAATTCAAAGAATATATTGGGGTTACGTGCACCCACAATTTTTGCTACTGGTATATAGTGCCATTGTCTGACTGGGAATTCAAAGAATATATTGGGGTTACGTGCACCCACAATTTTTGCTACTGCTATATAGTGCCATTGTCTGACTGGGAATTCAAAGAATATATTGGGGTTACGTGCACCCACAATTTTTGCTACTGGTATATAGTGCCATTGTCTGACTGTGAATTCAAAGAATATATTGGGGTTATGTGCACCCACAATTTTTGCTACTGGTATATAGTACCAGTTTCTGACTGGGAATTCAAAGAATATATTGGGGTTACGTGCACCCACAATTTTTGCTACTGGTATATAGTGCCATTGTCTGACTGGGAATTCAAAGAATATATTGGGGTTACGTGCACCCACAATTTTTGCTACTGGTATATAGTGCCAGTTTCTGACTGGGAATTCAAAGAATATATTGGGGTTACGTGCACCCACAATTTTTGCTACTGGTATATAGTGCCATTGTCTGACTGGGAATTCAAAGCATATATTGGGGTTATGTGCACCCACAATTTTTGCTACTGGTATATAGTGCCATTGTCTGACTGTGAATTCAAAGAATATATTGGGGTTATGTGCACCCACAATTTTTGCTACTGGTATATAGTGCCAGTTTCTGACTGGGAATTCAAAGAATATATTGGGGTTACGTGCACCCACAATTTTTGCTACTCCTATATAGTGCCATTGTCTGACTGGGAATTCAAAGAATATATTGGGGTTACGTGCACCCACAATTTTTGCTACTGGTATATAGTGCCATTGTCTGACTGGGAATTCAAAGAATATATTGGGGTTACGTGCACCCACAATTTTTGCTACTGGTATATAGTGCCATTGTCTGACTGGGAATTCAAAGAATATATTGGGGTTACGTGCACCCACAATTTTTGCTACTGGTATATAGTGCCAGTTTCTGACTGGGAATTCAAAGAATATATTGGGGTTATGTGCACCCACAATTTTTGCTACTGGTATATAGTGCCATTGTCTGACTGGGAATTCAAAGAATATATTGGGGTTACGTGCACCCACAATTTTTGCTACTGGTATATAGTACCAGTTTCTGACTGGTAATTCAAAGAATATATTGGGGTTACGTGCACCCACAATTTTTGCTACTAGTATATAGTGCCAGTTTCTGACTTGGAATTCAAAGAATATATTGGGGTTACGTGCACCCACAATTTTTGCTACTGCTATATAGTGCCATTGTCTGACTGGGAATTCAAAGAATATATTGGGGTTACGTGCACCCACAATTTTTGCTACTGCTATATAGTGCCATTGTCTGACTGGGAATTCAAAGAATATATTGGGGTTACGTGCACCCACAATTTTTGCTACTGGTATATAGTGCCATTATCTGACTGGGAATTCAAAGAATATATTGGGGTTACGTGCACCCACAATTTTTGCTACTGGTATATAGTGCCATTGTCTGACTGGGAATTCAAAGAATATATTGGGGTTACGTGCACCCACAATTTTTGCTACTGGTATATAGTGCCATTGTCTGACTGTGAATTCAAAGAATATATTGGGGTTATGTGCACCCACAATTTTTGCTACTGGTATATAGTGCCAGTTTCTGACTGGGAATTCAAAGAATATATTGGGGTTACGTGCACCCACAATTTTTGCTACTGCTATATAGTGCCATTGTCTGACTGGGAATTCAAAGAATATATTGGGGTTACGTGCACCCACAATTTTTGCTACTGGTATATAGTGCCATTGTCTGACTGGGAATTCAAAGAATATATTGGGGTTACGTGCACCCACAATTTTTGCTACTGGTATATAGTGCCATTGTCTGACTGGGAATTCAAAGAATATATTGGGGTTACGTGCACCCACAATTTTTGCTACTGGTATATAGTGCCATTGTCTGACTGGGAATTCAAAGAATATATTGGGTTTATGTGCACCCACAATTTTTGCTACTGGTATATAGTGCCATTGTCTGACTGGGAATTCAAAGAATATATTGGGGTTACGTGCACCCACAATTTTTGCTACTGGTATATAGTGCCATTGTCTGACTGTGAATTCAAAGAATATATTGGGGTTATGTGCACCCACAATTTTTGCTATTGGTATATAGTGCCAGTTTCTGACTGGGAATTCAAAGAATATATTGGGGTTACGTGCACCCACAATTTTTGCTACTGCTATATAGTGCCATTGTCTGACTGGGAATTCAAAGAATATATTAGGGTTACGTGCACCCACACTTTTTGCTACTGGTATATAGTGCCATTGTCTGACTGGGAATTCAAAGAATATATTGGGGTTACGTGCACCCACAATTTTTGCTACTGGTATATAGTGCCATTGTCTGACTGGGAATTCAAAGAATATATTGGGGTTACGTGCACCCACAATTTTTGCTACTGGTATATAGTGCCAGTTTCTGACTGGGAATTCAAAGAATATATTGGGGTTACGTGCACCCACAATTTTTGCTACTGGTATATAGTGCCATTGTCTGACTGGGAATTCAAAGAATATATTGGGGTTACGTGCACCCACAATTTTTCCTACTGGTATATAGTGCCATTGTCTGACTGTGAATTCAAAGAATATATTGGGGTTATGTGCACCCACAAGTTTTGCTACTGGTATATAGTGCCAGTTTCTGACTGGGAATTCAAAGAATATATTGGGGTTACGTGCACCCACAATTTTTGCTACTGCTATATAGTGCCATTGTCTGACTGGGAATTCAAAGAATATATTGGGGTTACGTGCACCCACAATTTTTGCTACTGGTATATAGTGCCATTGTCTGACTGTGAATTCAAAGAATATATTGGGGTTATGTGCACCCACAATTTTTGCTACTGCTATATAGTGCCATTGTCTGACTGGGAATTCAAAGAATATATTGGGGTTACGTGCACCCACAATTTTTGCTACTGTTATATAGTGCCATTGTCTGACTGGGAATTCAAAGAATATATTGGGGTTACGTGCACCCACAATTTTTGCTACTGGTATATAGTGCCAGTTTCTGACTGGGAATTCAAAGAATATATTGGGGTTATGTGCACCCACAATTTTTGCTACTGGTATATAGTGCCATTGTCTGACTGGGAATTCAAAGAATATATTGGGGTTACGTGCACCCACAATTTTTGCTACTGGTATATAGTGCCAGTTTCTGACTGGGAATTCAAAGAATATATTGGGGTTACGTGCACCCACAATTTTTGCTACTGGTATATAGTGCCAGTTTCTGACTTGGAATTCAAAGAATATATTGGGGTTACGTGCACCCACAATTTTTGCTACTGCTATATAGTGCCATTGTCTGACTTGGAATTCAAAGAATATATTGGGGTTACGTGCACCCACAATTTTTGCTACTGCTATATAGTGCCATTGTCTGACTGGGAATTCAAAGAATATATTGGGGTTACGTGCACCCACAATTTTTTCTACTGGTATATAGTGCCATTGTCTGACTGGGAATTCAAAGAATATATTGGGGTTACGTGCACCCACAATTTTTGCTACTGGTATATAGTGCCATTGTCTGACTGGGAATTCAAAGAATATATTGGGGTTACGTGCACCCACAATTTTTGCTACTGTTATATAGTGCCAGTTTCTGACTGGGAATTCAAAGAATATATTGGGGTTACGTGCACCCACAATTTTTGCTTCTGGTATATAGTGCCATTGTCTGACTGGGAATTCAAAGAATATATTGGGGTTACGTGCACCCACAATTTTTGCTACTGGTATATAGTGCCATTGTCTGACTGTGAATTCAAAGAATATATTGGGGTTATGTGCACCCACAATTTTTGCTACTGGTATATAGTGCCAGTTTCTGACTGGGAATTCAAAGAATATATTGGGGTTACGTGCACCCACAATTTTTGCTACTGCTATATAGTGCCATTGTCTGACTGGGAATTTAAAGAATATATTGGGGTTACGTGCACCCACAATTTTTGCTACTGGTATATAGTGCCATTGTCTGACTGGGAATTCAAAGAATATATTGGGGTTACGTGCACCCACAATTTTTGCTACTGGTATATAGTGCCATTGTCTGACTGGGAATTCAAAGAATATATTGGGGTTACGTGCACCCACAATTTTTGCTACTGGTATATAGTGCCAGTTTCTGACTGGGAATTCAAAGAATATATTGGGGTTATGTGCACCCACAATTTTTGCTACTGGTATATAGTGCCATTGTCTGACTGGGAATTCAAAGAATATATTGGGGTTACGTGCACCCACAATTTTTGCTACTAATATATAGTGCCAGTTTCTGACTGGTAATTCAAAGAATATATTGGGGTTACGTGCACCCACAATTTTTGCTACTGGTATATAGTGCCAGTTTCTGACTTGGAATTCAAAGAATATATTGGGGTTACGTGCACCCACAATTTTTGCTACTGCTATATAGTGCCATTGTCTGACTGGGAATTCAAAGAATATATTGGGGTTACGTGCACCCACAATTTTTGCTACTGCTATATAGTGCCATTGTCTGACTGGGAATTCAAAGAATATATTGGGGTTACGTGCACCCACAATTTTTGCTACTGCTATATAGTGCCATTGTCTGACTGGGAATTCAAAGAATATATTGGGGTTACGTGCACCCACAATTTTTGCTACTGGTATATAGTGCCATTGTCTGACTGGGAATTCAAAGAATATATTGGGGTTACGTGCACCCACAATTTTTGCTACTGGTATATAGTGCCATTGTCTGACTGGGAATTCAAAGAATATATTGGGGTTACGTGCACCCACAATTTTTGCTACTGGTATATAGTGCCAGTTTCTGACTGGGAATTCAAAGAATATATTGGGGTTACGTGCACCCACAATTTTTGCTACTGGTATATAGTGCCATTGTCTGACTGGGAATTCAAAGAATATATTGGGGTTACGTGCACCCACAATTTTTGCTACTGGTATATAGTGCCATTGTCTGACTGTGAATTCAAAGAATATATTGGGGTTATGTGCACCCACAATTTTTGCTACTGGTATATAGTGCCAGTTTCTGACTGGGAATTCAAAGAATATATTGGGGTTACGTGCACCCACAATTTTTGCTACTGCTATATAGTGCCATTGTCTGACTGGGAATTCAAAGAATATATTGGGGTTACGTGCACCCACAATTTTTGCTACTGGTATATAGTGCCATTGTCTGACTGGGAATTCAAAGAATATATTGGGGTTACGTGCACCCACAATTTTTGCTACTGGTATATAGTGCCATTGTCTGACTGGGAATTCAAAGAATATATTGGGGTTACGTGCACCCACAATTTTTGCTACTGGTATATAGTGCCAGTTTCTGACTGGGAATTCAAAGAATATATTGGGGTTATGTGCACCCACAATTTTTGCTACTGGTATATAGTGCCATTGTCTGACTGGGAATTCAAAGAATATATTGGGGTTACGTGCACCCACAATTTTTGCTACTGGTATATAGTGCCAGTTTCTGACTGGTAATTCAAAGAATATATTGGGGTTACGTGCACCCACAATTTTTGCTACTGGTATATAGTGCCAGTTTCTGACTTGGAATTCAAAGAATATATTGGGGTTACGTGCACCCACAATTTTTGCTACTGGTATATAGTGCCATTGTCTGACTGGGAATTCAAAGAATATATTGGGGTTACGTGCACCCACAATTTTTGCTACTGCTATATAGTGCCATTGTCTGACTGGGAATTCAAAGAATATATTGGGGTTACGTGCACCCACAATTTTTGCTACTGGTATATAGTGCCATGGTCTGACTGTGAATTCAAAGAATATATTGGGGTTATGTGCACCCACAATTTTTGCTACTGGTATATAGTGCCAGTTTCTGACTGGGAATTCAAAGAATATATTGGGGTTACGTGCACCCACAATTTTTGCTACTGCTATATAGTGCCATTGTCTGACTGGGAATTCAAAGAATATATTAGGGTTACGTGCACCCTCAATTTTTGCTACTGGTATATAGTGACATTGTCTGACTGGGAATTCAAAGAATATATTGGGGTTTCGTGCACCCACAATTTTTACTACTGGTTTATAGTGCCATTGTCTGACTGGGAATTCAAAGAATATATTGGGGTTACGTGCACCCCCAATTTTTGCTCCTGGTATATAGTGCCATTGTCTGACTGGGAATTCAAAGAATATATTGGGGTTACGTGCACCCACAATTTTTGCTACTGGTATATAGTGCCATTGTCTGACTGGGAATTCAAAGAATATATTGGGGTTACGTGCACCCACAATTTTTGCTACTGGTATATAGTGCCAGTTTCTGACTGGGAATTCAAAGAATATATTGGGGTTACGTGCACCCACAATTTTTGCTACTGGTATATAGTGCCATTGTCTGACTGGGAATTCAAAGAATATATTGGGGTTACGTGCACCCACAATTTTTGCTACTGGTATATAGTGCCAGTTTCTGACTGATAATTCAAAGAATATATTGGGGTTACGTGCACCCACAATTTTTGCTACTGGTATATAGTGCCAGTTTCTGACTGGGAATTCAAAGAATATTTTGGGGTTACGTGCACCCACAATTTTTGCTACTGCTATATAGTGCCATTGTCTGACTGGGAATTCAAAGAATATATTGGGGTTACGTGCACCCACAATTTTTGCTACTGGTATATAGTGCCATTGTCTGACTGGGAATTCAAAGAATATATTGGGGTTACGTGCACCCACAATTTTTGCTACTGGTATATAGTGCCATTGTCTGACTGGGAACTCAAAGAATATATTGGGGTTACGTGCACCCACAATTTTTGCTACTGGTATATAGTGCCAGTTTCTGACTGGGAATTCAAAAAATATATTGGGGTTATGTGCACCCACAATTTTTGCTACTGGTATATAGTGCCATTGTCTGACTGGGAATTCAAAGAATATATTGGGGTTACGTGCACCCACAATTTTTGCTACTGGTATATAGTGCCAGTTTCTGACTGGGAATTCAAAGAATATATTGGGGTTACGTGCACCCACAATTTTTGCTACTGGTATATAGTGCCAGTTTCTGACTTGGAATTCAAAGAATATATTGGGGTTACGTGCACCCACAATTTTTGCTACTGGTATATAGTGCCATTGTCTGACTGGGAATTCAAAGAATATATTGGGGTTACGTGCACCCACAATTTTTGCTACTGGTATATAGTGCCATTGTCTGACTGTGAATTCAAAGAATATATTGGGGTTATGTGCACCCACAATTTTTGCTACTGGTATATAGTGCCAGTTTCTGACTGGGAATTCAAAGAATATATTGGGGTTACGTGCACCCACAATTTTTGCTACTGCTATATAGTGCCATTGTCTGACTGGGAATTCAAAGAATATATTGGGGTTACGTGCACCCACAATTTTTGCTACTGGTATATAGTGCCATTGTCTGACTGGGAATTCAAAGAATATATTGGGGTTACGTGCACCCACAATTTTTGCTACTGGTATATAGTGCCATTGTCTGACTGGGAATTCAAAGAATATATTGGGGTTACGTGCACCCACAATTTTTGCTACTGGTATATAGTGCCAGTTTCTGACTGGGAATTCAAAGAATATATTGGAGTTATGTGCACCCACAATTTTTGCTACTGGTATATAGTGCCATTGTCTGACTGGGAATTCAAAGAATATATTGGGGTTACGTGCACCCACAATTTTTGCTACTGGTATATAGTGCCAGTTTCTGACTGGTAATTCAAAGAATATATTGGGGTTACGTGCACCCACAATTTTTGCTACTGGTATATAGTGCCAGTTTCTGACTTGGAATTCAAAGAATATATTGGGGTTAAGTACACCCACAATTTTTGCTACTGCTATATAGTGCCATTGTCTGACTGGGAATTCAAAGAATATATTGGGGTTACGTGCACCCACAATTTTTGCTACTGCTATATAGTGTCATTGTCTGACTGGGAATTCAAAGAATATATTGGGGTTACGTGCACCCACAATTTTTGCTACTGCTATATAGTGCCATTGTCTGACTGGGAATTCAAAGAATATATTGGGGTTACGTGCACCCACAATTTTTGCTACTGGTATATAGTGCCATTGTCTGACCGGGAATTCAAAGAATATATTGGGGTTACGTGCACCCACAATTTTTGCTACTGGTATATAGTGCCATTGTCTGACTGGGAATTCAAAGAATATATTGGGGTTACGTGCACCCACAATTTTTGCTACTGGTATATAGTGCCAGTTTCTGACTGGGAATTCAAAGAATATATTGGGGTTACGTGCACCCACAATTTTTGCTACTGGCATATAGTGCCAGTTTCTGACTTGGAATTCAAAGAATATATTGGGGTTACGTGCACCCACAATTTTTGCTACTGCTATATAGTGCCATTGTCTGACTGGGAATTCAAAGAATATATTGGGGTTACGTGCACCCACAATTTTTGCTACTGCTATATAGTGCCATTGTCTGACTGGGAATTCAAAGAATATATTGGGGTTACGTGCACCCACAATTTTTTCTACTGGTATATAGTGCCATTGTCTGACTGGGAATTCAAAGAATATATTGGGGTTACGTGCACCCACAATTTTTGCTACTGGTATATAGTGCCATTGTCTGACTGGGAATTCAAAGAATATATTGGGGTTACGTGCACCCACAATTTTTGCTACTGGTATATAGTGCCAGTTTCTGACTGGGAATTCAAAGAATATATTGGGGTTACGTGCACCCACAATTTTTGCTACTGGTATATAGTGCCATTGTCTGACTGGGAATTCAAAGAATATATTGGGGTTACGTGCACCCACTATTTTTGCTACTGGTATATAGTGCCAGTTTCTGACTGGGAATTCAAAGAATATATTGGGGTTACGTGCACCCACAATTTTTGCTACTGGTATATAGTGCCATTGTCTGACTGGGAATTCAAAGAATATATTGGGGTTACGTGCACCCACAATTTTTGCTACTGGTATATAGTGCCATTGTCTGACTGTGAATTCAAAGAATATATTGGGGTTATGTGCACCCACAATTTTTGCTACTGGTATATAGTGCCAGTTTCTGACTGGGAATTCAAAGAATATATTGGGGTTACGTGCACCCACAATTTTTGCTACTGGTATATAGTGCCAGTTTCTGACTGGGAATTCAAAGAATATATTGGGGTTATGTGCACCCACAATTTTTGCTACTGGTATATAGTGCCATTGTCTGACTGGGAATTCAAAGAATATATTGGGGTTACGTGCACCCACAATTTTTGCTACTGGTATATAGTGCCAGTTTCTGACTGGTAATTCAAAGAATATATTGGGGTTACGTGCACCCACAATTTTTGCTACTGGTATATAGTGCCAGTTTCTGACTTGGAATTCAAAGAATATATTGGGGTTACGTGCACCCACAATTTTTGCTACTGGTATATAGTGCCATTGTCTGACTGGGAATTCAAAGAATATATTGGGGTTACGTGCACCCACAATTTTTGCTACTGCTATATAGTGCCATTGTCTGACTGGGAATTCAAAGAATATATTGGGGTTACGTGCACCCACAATTTTTGCTACTGGTATATAGTGCCATTGTCTGACTGTGAATTCAAAGAATATATTGGGGTTATGTGCACCCACAATTTTTGCTACTGGTATATAGTACCAGTTTCTGACTGGGAATTCAAAGAATATATTGGGGTTACGTGCACCCACAATTTTTGCTACTGGTATATAGTGCCATTGTCTGACTGGGAATTCAAAGAATATATTGGGGTTACGTGCACCCACAATTTTTGCTACTGGTATATAGTGCCAGTTTCTGACTGGGAATTCAAAGAATATATTGGGGTTACGTGCACCCACAATTTTTGCTACTGGTATATAGTGCCATTGTCTGACTGGGAATTCAAAGCATATATTGGGGTTATGTGCACCCACAATTTTTGCTACTGGTATATAGTGCCATTGTCTGACTGTGAATTCAAAGAATATATTGGGGTTATGTGCACCCACAATTTTTGCTACTGGTATATAGTGCCAGTTTCTGACTGGGAATTCAAAGAATATATTGGGGTTACGTGCACCCACAATTTTTGCTACTCCTATATAGTGCCATTGTCTGACTGGGAATTCAAAGAATATATTGGGGTTACGTGCACCCACAATTTTTGCTACTGGTATATAGTGCCATTGTCTGACTGGGAATTCAAAGAATATATTGGGGTTACGTGCACCCACAATTTTTGCTACTGGTATATAGTGCCATTGTCTGACTGGGAATTCAAAGAATATATTGGGGTTACGTGCACCCACAATTTTTGCTACTGGTATATAGTGCCAGTTTCTGACTGGGAATTCAAAGAATATATTGGGGTTATGTGCACCCACAATTTTTGCTACTGGTATATAGTGCCATTGTCTGACTGGGAATTCAAAGAATATATTGGGGTTACGTGCACCCACAATTTTTGCTACTGGTATATAGTACCAGTTTCTGACTGGTAATTCAAAGAATATATTGGGGTTACGTGCACCCACAATTTTTGCTACTAGTATATAGTGCCAGTTTCTGACTTGGAATTCAAAGAATATATTGGGGTTACGTGCACCCACAATTTTTGCTACTGCTATATAGTGCCATTGTCTGACTGGGAATTCAAAGAATATATTGGGGTTACGTGCACCCACAATTTTTGCTACTGCTATATAGTGCCATTGTCTGACTGGGAATTCAAAGAATATATTGGGGTTACGTGCACCCACAATTTTTGCTACTGGTATATAGTGCCATTATCTGACTGGGAATTCAAAGAATATATTGGGGTTACGTGCACCCACAATTTTTGCTACTGGTATATAGTGCCATTGTCTGACTGGGAATTCAAAGAATATATTGGGGTTACGTGCACCCACAATTTTTGCTACTGGTATATAGTGCCATTGTCTGACTGTGAATTCAAAGAATATATTGGGGTTATGTGCACCCACAATTTTTGCTACTGGTATATAGTGCCAGTTTCTGACTGGGAATTCAAAGAATATATTGGGGTTACGTGCACCCACAATTTTTGCTACTGCTATATAGTGCCATTGTCTGACTGGGAATTCAAAGAATATATTGGGGTTACGTGCACCCACAATTTTTGCTACTGGTATATAGTGCCATTGTCTGACTGGGAATTCAAAGAATATATTGGGGTTACGTGCACCCACAATTTTTGCTACTGGTATATAGTGCCATTGTCTGACTGGGAATTCAAAGAATATATTGGGGTTACGTGCACCCACAATTTTTGCTACTGGTATATAGTGCCATTGTCTGACTGGGAATTCAAAGAATATATTGGGTTTATGTGCACCCACAATTTTTGCTACTGGTATATAGTGCCATTGTCTGACTGGGAATTCAAAGAATATATTGGGGTTACGTGCACCCACAATTTTTGCTACTGCTATATAGTGCCATTGTCTGACTGGGAATTCAAAGAATATATTGGGGTTACGTGCACCCACAATTTTTGCTACTGGTATATAGTGCCATTGTCTGACTA